>NC_087072.1:13868168-14519834 GCF_026151205.1 Bolinopsis microptera | reverse complement strand
ACGCAAGGAAAGATCTTGCTCCATACTATAAGCTCCCTCAATCTAACTCCCGCCTCAGTTTTAAACTAATTACAACACTACAAATCTATTACATTTATTGAGGTAAGATTAAGTTCCAATGTGTAACAGGTTCTCTTTCGAGTCCTGGATCACTCTTTTGGTAAGCCTTCCACCATGGAGGGCTCTAATGAAAACAACAAACTATAAAAACTACGACAACCACCTCAATCTGTTCCTTAAATCTGGTCCATCTCTGTCTTTGTATCGGCGATTTTAACTGCCACTCGGCAGCTATCATCAAACCAGCTTCATTCTCAACCTTTCTATCGTACCAAAACCGAAAACATTATGTTTTTGGGTCGTGTCAGCCAGCAAGCTGCTTGCAGCGCCCCGTTTCAAATTACCTTATCAGACCTCATTAGCTATTTTGTCCAAACGCAAGGAAAGATCTTGCTCCATACTATAAGCTCCCTCAATCTAACTCCCGCCTCAGTTTTAAACTAATTACAACACTACAAATCTATTACATTTATTGAGGTAAGATTAAGTTCCAATGTGTAACAGGTTCTCTTTCGAGTCTGGATCATTTTTGGTAAGTTTTTTTTTTTTTTTTTTTTTTTTTTTTTTTTTTTTTTTTTTTTTTTTTTTTTTTTTTTTTTTTTTTTTTTTTTTTTTTTTTTTTTTTTTTTTTTTTTTTTTTTTTTTTTTTTTTTTTTTTTTTTTTTTTTTTTTTTTTTTTTTTTTTTTTTTTTTTTTTTTTTTTTTTTTTTTTTTTTTTTTTTTTTTTTTTTTTTTTTTTTTTTTTTTTTTTTTTTTTTTTTTTTTTTTTTTTTTTTTTTTTTTTTTTTTTTTTTTTTTTTTTTTTTTTTTTTTTTTTTTTTTTTTTTTTTTTTTTTTTTTTTTTTTTTTTTTTTTTTTTTTTTTTTTTTTTTTTTTTTTTTTTTTTTTCCCCCCCCCCCCCCCCCCCCCCCCCCCCCCCCCCCCCCCCCCCCCCCCCCCCCCCCCCCCCCCCCCCCCCCCCCCCCCCCCCCCCCCCCCCCCCCCCCCCCCCCCCCCCCCCCCCCCCCCCCCCCCCCCCCCCCCCCCCCCCCCCCCCCCCCCCCCCCCCCCCCCCCCCCCCCCCCCCCCCCCCCCCCCCCCCCCCCCCCCCCCCCCCCCCCCCCCCCCCCCCCCCCCCCCCCCCCCCCCCCCCCCCCCCCCCCCCCCCCCCCCCCCCCTTTTAAACAATTTAAAACATACAATCTATACTTTTATTGGGGAAATTAAGTTCCAAGGTAACAGGTTTCTTTGAGTCCGGATCACTTTTTTGGAAACCCTTCCCCCTGGGGGGCTCAAGAAAACAACAAATTAAAAAACTACGAAACCACCCAATCTTTTCCTTTAAATTGGTCCATCTCTGTCTTTGTATCGGCGTTTTTAACTCCCCGGGCGTTTCTAAAACCATTTCTTCTCACCTTTACGTACAAAACCGAAAAACTTTTTTTTTTTGGCGGGTCACCACAAGCGCTTGCGCCCCCCGTTTAAAATTCCCTTTTCACCTCATTGTATTTTGTAAAACGCAAGGAAAGACTTGCTCCATACTTTTAGCCCCCCAAATCAAACCCCCGCCTCATTTTTTAAATAATTACAAACACAAAATTTCTATTACTTTTTGAGGAAAATTAAGTTCCAATTGGAAACAGGTTTTTTGGGCCCGGATCACTTTTGGTCCCTTTCCCCCCTGGGGGCTCAAAATGAAAAAAAAAACTATAAAAACTACGACAACCACCTAAAATCTGTTCCTTTTAAAATTGGCCTCTTGTTTTTGATGGGCGTTTTTAAAACTGCCACTGGGCGCTATCATAAAACCCGCTTCATTTAACCCTTTCATCGTACCAAAACCGAAAACATTATGTTTTTGGGTCGTTCACCAAAACTGCTTGAGCGCCCCCCTTTTTCAAATTCCCTTATGCCATTAGTATTTTGTCAACGAAAGGAAAGATCTTGCTCCATACTATAAGTCCCTCAATCTAATCCGCTCATTTTAAAATAATTACAACACTACAATCTATTCATTTATTGAGGTAAATATTTCCCCAATGGAAAAATTCTCTTCGGCCCTGGTCACTCTTTTGTAAGCCCCACCTGGGGGGTCTAATGAAAACAAAAAACTATAAAAACTACGAAAACCCACCCAACGTTCCTTAAAATCGGGTCCATCTCGTCTTTGTATGGGGCGTTTTTAACGCACTCGCAGCTATCTCAAACCCCTTCTTTTCAACCTTTTTCTATGTACCAAAACCAAAAACATTTATTTTTTTGGGGGTCTGTCGCCCAAGCTGCTTGCAGCGCCCCGTTTCAAATTACTATCAGCCCTATTAGTTTTTTCAACGAAAGGAAAAAAGATTTCCCCTACTATAATCCCCAATCAACCCCCCCTATTTTTAAATAATTACAACCTACAAATCTTTTCTTTTATTGAGAAAATTTAATTCCAATTTAAAAGGTTCTCTTTCGAGCCCTGGTCATTTTTTGGGAAAAGCCTTCCCCGGGGGGGCTCAATGAAAAAACAAATTTTTAAATTACGAAACCCCTCAATTTTTCTTAAATTGGCCTCTGTTTGTATCGCGTTTTTTAACCCCCCCTCGGCGCATCATCAAACCATTTTCATTCTACTTATGACCAAAACCGAAAATTTTTTTGGGGGTTGTCACCAAGTGCTTGCAGCCCCCTTCAAATTCCCTTATCAAAAATTTGCTTTTTGAAAGCGGAAAGTCTTGCCCCATATATAATCCCTAAATCTAACCCCCGCTCTTTTTTAAATTAAATTCAACCTAAAAATCTTTTACATTTTTTGAGGTAGTTAAAAGTTCCAATGTGAAGGTTTTTTTGGGGCCCGGGGATCACTCTTTTGGTACCTTCCCATACTCAATGAAAACAACAAACATAAAAACTACGCAACCCCTAAAATCTTTTCCTTAAATCTTCCATCTCTGTTTTTGTATGCGATTTAAAACTGCACTCGCCTATCATCAAACAGTTTATTCTAACCCTTTTCTATCGCCCAAAACGAAACATTTTTTTTTTGGGGTCGTTACCGCACGCTTGCAGCCCCCCTTTCAAATTCCCTTATCAGCCTATTAGCTATTTTGTCAAAAAAGGGAAAAATCTTGCCCCAACTATAAGGCCCCTAAAATTTAACCCCCTCTTTTTTTAAAACTATTACCATCAAATTATTAATTTTATTGAGGTAAATTAATTCCCATTGTAACAGTTCTCTTTCGGTCCTGTATTTTTGGAAGTTTTCACATGGGGGTTAAATGAAAACAAAAAACATAAAAAATACGACACCACCTAAATTCTGTTCTTAAATCGGGTCCTTTCTTCTTTTGTACGCGTTTTTAAATCCCACTCGCACACATCAAACCATTTCATTCCAAACCTTTCTATCGTCCCAAAACCGAAAATTTTTTTTTTTGGGGTGTTAGCCGCAACTGTTTTGCACCCCCCCGTTTAAAATTTTTTAACCTCATTAGTTTTTTGTCAAACGCGGAAAGATCTTTCCATACTATAACCCCTCAACCCAACCCCCCCTCATTTTAAAAAATTTACAAAAAAAATTTTTACATTTTTTGGGGTGTTAGTTCCAATTTTAAAAAGGTTTTTTTCGGGCCCATCCCCTTTTTGGGTAACCTTCCCCAGGGGGGCTCAATAAAACAAAAAACTAAAAAAACTCACCCCACTAATTGTTTTTAAATCTGGTCATCCTTTTTGTACCCGGGATTTTAATCCCACTGGGAGCTACATAAAACCCATTTTTTTTCTAACCCTTTCTTCTCCAAAAACCGAAACATTTTTTTTTGGGTCGGTCCCACAAGTCTTGCAGCGCCCCGTTTCAAATTACCTTATCAGCCCCTTTTTTCTATTTTGTCAAAACGCAAGGAAAATCTTCCTACATGTCCTAAATCTAAACTCCCCTCATTTAAATAATTACAACATAAAATCTTTTCCATTTATTGGGTAAAGATTAGTTCCAATGTAAAACATTCTTTTTCGAGCTGGCCCTCTTTTGGGTCCCCTTCCACCAGATTTAAATAAACAACAAACAAAAAAACTAAAACCACCATCTTTTCCCTTTCGGGTCCATTCGTTTTGTATGGGGCGTTTTTAAACGCCATCGGGTTATCAAACACTTATTTAACCCTTTTATCGTCCCAAAAACCAAAAAACTTATTTTTTTGGGGGCGTGTCGCCAGCAAGCTGCTTGCGCGCCCCGTTTCTTTTTCAACCTATTAGCTTTTGTCAAAGCGGGAAAGATCTTGCCTATTAAAGTCCTAAATCTACTCCCCCTCTTTTTAAACTAATTAAAACCCCAAATCTTTTTACTTTATTATAGATTAAGTTCCAATGTGTAACAGTTTCTTTCGGTCCTGGTATCTTTGGAAAGCCTTCCCAGGGGGGCTTATAAACAACAAACTTAAAAATACGACAACCCCAATCTGTTTTTTTAAATTGGGGCCCATCTTTTTTGTATGGGCGTTTTTAAACGCCATCGGGCTATAAAAACCCTTTCTTTCCCAACCCTTTCTTCTCCAAACCAAAAAATTTTTTTTTGGGTTTCCGAAAGTGTTCAGCCCCCCGTTTCAATTCCTTATCCTCATTGTTTTTGTAAACGAAAGGGAAAATTTGCTCATCTTAATCCCTCAATTAACTCCCCCTCAGTTTTAACTAATTAAAACATACAAACTATTCATTTATTGAGGAAAATTTAAGTTCCATTGTAACGGGTTTTTTCGGCTGGTCACTCTTTTGGAACCCTTCCACCTGGGGGGTTTCAAAATAAAAACAAAAATAAAAAAAAATCGACAACCACTAATTTGTTCCTTAAATCGGGCCCTTTGTTTTGTATGGGATTTTAACTGCCACTGGCAGTTCATAAACCCCGCTTCATTTCCCCTTTCTATGACCAAAGAAAAATTAGTTTTTGGGTCGTGTCAGCCAGCAAGCTCTTGCAGGCCTTTTTAATTCCCTTTATAGACCTCATTATATTTTTAAACGAAAAAAAATTTGCCCCATACTAAAAGGGGCCCCTAAATCTATCCCCCTCTTTTTAAAACTAATTAAACCCAAATTTTACTTTTTTTAGGTAAGTTAATTCCATTTAACATTCTTTTCGATTTGGTCACTTTTTGGTAAGCCTTCCACCAGGGGGCTCTAATAAAAAACAAACTATAAAAACACGAAAACCCACCTCATTTTTTCCCAAAATCGGGTTATTTTGTCTTTGTATGGGCGTTTTAACGCACGGCGCTATCTAAACCATTCTTCTCAACCTTTTTGTCCCAAAAACCAAAAAAATTTGTTTTGGGTCGTGTCACCACAACTTTGCACCCCCCGTTTAAAATTCCCTTATCAACCTCTTTAGCTTTTTTCAAAGCGGGAAAATTTTGCTCCTTATAAACCCCCTCAACTAATCCCCTCTTTTAAAACTAATTAAAAAACTACAATCTATTCTTTTTTGGGGTAAATAATTCCCAATGTTAAAGGGTTCTTTTCGATCCTGGTACTTTTTTTGGTAACCTTCCCCCATGGGGGGCTTATGAAACAACAAACTATAAAAACTACGACAACCACCTCTTTTTCCCTTAATCTGTCATTCTGTCTTTGTTCGGGGGGTTTTTAAACTGCATCGGCAGCTTCATCAAACCCTTCATTTAAACCTTTTATGTAAAAAAACCGAAAACTTTTTTTTTGGGTCTGCAGCCGCAACCCTCTTGCACCCCCCTTTTAAATTTATTAAAACCCTCATTGCTATTTGTAAAAGAGAAAAGATCTTGCTATATTTTAAAGCCCCCAATTAACTCCCCCTTTTTTAAAAAATTTAAAAACAACAATTTTACATTTTATTGGGAAGATTAATTTCAATGTGTAAACTTTTTTTTTCGGTCTGGATCCTTTTTTAAACCCCTTCCCCCTGGGGGGCTCTAATAAAACAAAAACTATAAAAACCGAAACCCCCCTCAATTTTCTTAAATCTGGTCCTCCTTTTTTTTTGTACGGCGAATTTTAACTCCCATCGGCGTACAAAAAAACCACTTTTTCTAAACCTTTTCTATTACCAAAAACCGAAAACATTAGTTTTTGGGTTGGTCAGCCAGAAAGTGCTGCGGCCCGTTTCAAATTACCTTTCAGCCTCATTGCTATTTTGTAAACGCAAGGAAAGTCTTGTCCATAAAAAGCCCCTAAATTTAAACTCCCGCTCGTTTTAACAAATTAAAAAAACACTAAAAATTATTACATTTATTGGGGAAAAATTAATTTCCCAAATGTTAACGGGTTTCTTTTTTCACCCGGTCCTTTTGGGTAACCCTTCCCCATGAGGGCTCTAATGAAAAAAAAAACTATAAAAACTACGAAACCCACTCATTGTTCCTTTAAAATTTTCCCATCTCGTTTTTGTATGGGCGATTTACTCCTGGGCACTTCATCAACCACTTCATTCCCAAACCTTTCTATGACAAAACCAAAACTTATGTTTTTGGGGCTTTTACCACAACCCACCCCCAAATTCCCCCTTTCCCCAAATTTTTGTAAACGAAAGGGGAAATCTTGCCCCTACTATAACTCCCTAATTTAATCCGCCTCATTTTTTAAATAATTAAAATACAACTATTACATTTATTGGGGAAAGTTTAATTCCTGTGTAAATTTCTTTTCGGCCCTGGACACTTTTTTGGTAACCCTTCCCTGGGGGGTAATGAAAAAAACAAAAATAAAAATCCCAAACCCACTAAATTTTCTTAAAATTGGTCCATCTCTGCTTTGTTGGGGTTTTTAAAACTGCCTGGGCGCTATATAAACCCCTTTCATTTCAACCTTTCAGTACCAAAACCGAAAATTGTTTTTGGGTCGTGCACCCGCAAGTGCTTGCAGCCCCCCTTTTAAAATTTTCCCTTAACCTCTTTCTATTTTTGTCAAAGGGAAGATCTGCTAATATAAGTCCCTCAATCTAACCCCCTCTTTTTAAAAAATTACAAAAACCAAATCTATTCATTTTTGGGGAAAAATTAATTCCAATTTTAAAAAGGTTTCTCTTTCACCCGGATCACTTTTTTGGTAAGCCTTCCCCAGGAGGGCTCTAATGAAACAACAAACTATAAAAATACGACAACCCACTCAATTGTTCTTAAATTGGCCCCATCTCTTTTTTGGTTCGGGGGTTTTTAACTGCCATCGGCGCTTCTAAAACCAGCTTCTTCTCCCCTTTTTACTACCAAAACCGAAAACTTTTTTTTTTTGGGGGTCGTGTCAGCAGAAAGCTGTTTGCAGCGCCCCTTTCAAATTTCCTTTAAAACCTCATTAGCTTTTTTAAAAAGAAGGAAAGCTTGCCCCAATTAAAAGGGGTCCCTAAATCTAACCCCCGCCTCATTTTAAAATTTTTTAAAACATACAATCTATTACATTTATTGGGGGTAAGTTTAAAGTTCAATGTTAAAGGTTCTTTTTCGATCCGGGATCACTTTTTGGGTAACTTCCCATGGGGGGCTTAATGAAAAAACAAACAAAAAAAAAGAAAACCACCCAACTTTTCTTAAAATCGGGTCCACTCGTCTTTGTATCGGCGATTTTAATGCCATCGGCATTATAAAACCGTTTCTTTTAACCTTTCTTGTCCCCAAACCGAAAACATTTGTTTTTGGGTCGTGCAGCGAAAGCTGTTGCAGCGCCGTTTAAAATTACCTTATCAGACCTCATTGTTTTTTGTAAAAAGAAAGGGAAAAGATCTTGTCCATATTAAGCCCCCAAAATCTAACCCCCCGCTCATTTTTTAAAAAATTAAAACACTAAAATCTATTCATTTTTGGGGGTAGATTAATTTTCCAAAAGTGAAAACGTTCCTTTCGGTCCTGGATCACTCTTTTGGTAAGCCTTCCACAGGGGGCTCAAATGAAAACAAAAACTTTAAAAATAGACAACCCCCTCAATTTTTTCCCAAAAATTGGTCCTCTCTGTTTTGTTGGGGCGTTTTTAACTGCCCTCGGCAGCTATCATCAACCGCTTCATTCTCAACCTTTCTTTTCGTACCAAAACCCGAAAACTTATGTTTTTTTGGGTCGTGTCAGCCGAAGTGTTGCGCGCCCCTTTCAAATTTTTTATCAGCCTCTTAGTTTTTTGTCAAACGAAAGGGAAAATTTTGTCCTACTAAAGGCCCCTCAACTAACTCCCCCTCTTTTTTTAAAAAATTTAAAAACCTAAAATCTATTAATTTTTGGGGTAAGATTAGTTCCAATGTGTAACAGGTTTCTCTTTCGATTTCCCTGGTCTCTTTTGGTAACCCTTCCACCAGGAGGGCTCAAGAAAACAACAAACTAAAAAAAACACGACACACCTCAATTGTTCCTTAAATCTGGCCCATCTCTGTTTTGTATCGGCGTTTTTAAAAACTCCACTGGGAGCTTTCATAAACGTTCTTCTAAACCCTTTCTATGTCCAAAAAACGAAAAATTTGTTTTTGGGTGTGTCAGCGAAAGCTGTTTTGCAGCGCCCGTTTCAAATTACTTATCGCCCCTATTAGTTTTTGTAAAAAGAAGGGAAAAAGTTTTTGCTCCTATATAAGCCCCTCAATTAACTCCCCCCTCGTTTTAAACTAATTACAACACTACAAATCTATTACATTTATGGGTTTAAGTTTAAATTTCCAATGTTTAACAGGTTTTTTCGGTTCCGGTCACTTTTTTGGTAAGCCTTCACAGGGAGGGCTCTAATGAAAACAAAAACTATAAAAACTAGAAACCCCCTCAATTTTTCCCTTTAAAATTGGTCCTTCTCGTTTTTGTATGGGTTTTTAATCCCATCGGAGTTCATCAACCAGCTTATTCTCAACCTTTTATCGTCCCAAACCGAAAACATTTGTTTTTGGGTCGTGAGCCGAAGTGCTTGCACCCCCCCCGTTTAAAAAATTACCTTATCAGACTCTTGCTATTTTTTAAAAACGAAGGGGAAAGTCTTGCTCCATCTAAAAGCCCCCTCTTTAAACTCCCCCCCCAGTTTTAAAAAAATTACACACTACAAATCTAACTTTTTGGGGTAGTTAAGTTCCAATGTGTAACCTGGTTCTCTTTCGGAGTCCTGGATCACTCTTTTGGGTAAGCCTTCCACCATGGAGGGCTCTAATGAAAACAACAAACTATAAAAACTACGACAACCACTCAATCTGTTCCTTAAATCTGGTCCATCTCTGTCCCTTTGTATCGGCGATTTTAACTGCCACTCGGCAGCTATCATCAAACCAGCTTCATTCTCAACCTTTCTATCGTACCAAACCGAAAACATTATGTTTTTGGGTCGTGTCAGCCAGCAAGCTGCTTGCAGCGCCCCCGTTTCAAATTACCTTATCAGACTCATTAGCTATTTTGTCAAACGCAAGGAAGATCTTGCTCCATACTATAAGCTCCCTCAATCTAACTCCCCGCTCAGTTTTAAACTAATTACAACTATACAATCTATTACATTTATTGAGGTAAGATTAAGTTCCATTTGTAACAGGTTCTCTTTCGAGTCCTGGATCACTCTTTTGGTAAGCCTTCCACCATGGAGGGCTCTAATGAAAACAACAAACTATAAAAACTACGACAACCACCTCAATCTGTTCCTTAAATCTGGTCCATCTCTGTCTTTGTATCGGCGATTTTAACTGCCACTCGGCAGCTATCATCAAACCAGCTTCATTTCTCAACCTTTCTATCGTACCAAAACCGAAAACATTATGTTTTTGGGTCGTGTCAGCCAGCAAGCTGCTTGCAGCGCCCGTTTCAAATTACCTTATCAGACCTCATTAGCTATTTTGTCAAACGCAAGGAAAGGATCTTGCTCCATACTATAAGGTCCCTCAATCTAACTCCCGCCTCAGTTTTAAACTAATTACAACACTACAAATCTATTACATTTATTGAGGTAAGATTAAGTTCCAATGTGTAACAGGTTCTCTTTCGAGTCCTGGATCACTCTTTTGGTAAGCCTTCCACCAGGAGGGCTCTAATGAAAACAACAAACTATAAAAACTACGACAACCACCTCAATCTGTTCCTTAATTCTGGTCCATCTCTGTCTTTGTATCGGCGATTATTAACTGCCACTCGGCAGCTCATCTAACCAGCTTCATTCTCAACCTTTCTATCGTACCAAAACCGAAAACATTATGTTTTTGGGTCGTGTCAGCCAGCAAGCTGCTTGCAGCGCCCCGTTTCAAATTACTTATCAGACCTCATTAGCTATTCTTGTCAAACGCAAGGAAAGATCTTGCTCCATACTAAGGCTCCCTCAATCTAACTCCCGCCTCAGTTTTAAACTAATTACAACACTACAAATCTATTACATTTATTGAGGTAAGATTAAGTTCCAATGTGTAACAGGTTCTCTTTCGAGTCCTGGATCACTCTTTGTAAGCCTTCCACCATGGAGGGCTCTAATGAAAACAACAAACTATAAAAACTACGACAACCACCTCAATCTGTTCCTTAAATCTGGTCCATCTCTGTCTTTGTATCGGCGATTTTAACTGCCACTCGGCCAGCTATCATCCAAACCTGCTTCATTCTCAACCTTTCTATCGTACCAAAAACCGAAAAACATTATGTTTTGGGTCGTGTCAGCCAGCAAGCTGCTTGCAGCGCCCCGTTTCAAATTACCTTATCAGACCTCATTAGCTATTTTGTCAAACGCAAGGAAAGATCTTGCTCCATACTATAAGCTCCCTCAATCTAACTCCCGCCTCAGTTTTAAACTAATTACAACACTACAAATCTATTACATTTATTGAGGTAAGATTAAGTTCCAATGTGTAACAGGTTCTCTTTCGAGTCCTGGATCACTCTTTTGGTAAGCCTTCCACCATGGAGGGCTCTAATGAAAACAACAAACTATAAAAACTACGACAACCACCTCAATCTGTTCCTTAAATCTGGTCCATCTCTGTCTTTGTATCGGCGATTTTAACTGCCACTCGGCAGCTATCATCAAACCAGCTTCATTCTCAACCTTTCTATCGTACCAAAACCGAAAACATTATGTTTTTGGGTCGTGTCAGCCAGCAAGCTGCTTGCAGCGCCCCGTTTCAAATTACCTTATCAGACCTCATTAGCTATTTTGTCAAACGCAAGGAAAGATCTTGCTCCATACTATAAGCTCCCTCAATCTAACTCCCGCCTCAGTTTTAAACTAATTACAACACTACAAATCTATTACATTTATTGAGGTAAGATTAAGTTCCAATGTGTAACAGGTTCTCTTTCGAGTCCTGGATCACTCTTTTGGTAAGCCTTCCACCATGGAGGGCTCTAATGAAAACAACAAACTATAAAAACTACGACAACCACCTCAATCTGTTCCTTAAATCTGGTCCATCTCTGTCTTTGTATCGGCGATTTTAACTGCCACTCGGCAGCTATCATCAAACCAGCTTCATTCTCAACCTTTCTATCGTACCAAAACCGAAAACATTATGTTTTTGGGTCGTGTCAGCCAGCAAGCTGCTTGCAGCGCCCCGTTTCAAATTACCTTATCAGACCTCATTAGCTATTTTGTCAAACGCAAGGAAAGATCTTGCTCCATACTATAAGCTCCCTCAATCTAACTCCCGCCTCAGTTTTAAACTAATTACAACACTACAAATCTATTACATTTATTGAGGTAAGATTAAGTTCCAATGTGTAACAGGTTCTCTTTCGAGTCCTGGATCACTCTTTTGGTAAGCCTTCCACCATGGAGGGCTCTAATGAAAACAACAAACTATAAAAACTACGACAACCACCTCAATCTGTTCCTTAAATCTGGTCCATCTCTGTCTTTGTATCGGCGATTTTAACTGCCACTCGGCAGCTATCATCAAACCAGCTTCATTCTCAACCTTTCTATCGTACCAAAACCGAAAACATTATGTTTTTGGGTCGTGTCAGCCAGCAAGCTGCTTGCAGCGCCCCGTTTCAAATTACCTTATCAGACCTCATTAGCTATTTTGTCAAACGCAAGGAAAGATCTTGCTCCATACTATAAGCTCCCTCAATCTAACTCCCGCCTCAGTTTTAAACTAATTACAACACTACAAATCTATTACATTTATTGAGGTAAGATTAAGTTCCAATGTGTAACAGGTTCTCTTTCGAGTCCTGGATCACTCTTTTGGTAAGCCTTCCACCATGGAGGGCTCTAATGAAAACAACAAACTATAAAAACTACGACAACCACCTCAATCTGTTCCTTAAATCTGGTCCATCTCTGTCTTTGTATCGGCGATTTTAACTGCCACTCGGCAGCTATCATCAAACCAGCTTCATTCTCAACCTTTCTATCGTACCAAAACCGAAAACATTATGTTTTTGGGTCGTGTCAGCCAGCAAGCTGCTTGCAGCGCCCCGTTTCAAATTACCTTATCAGACCTCATTAGCTATTTTGTCAAACGCAAGGAAAGATCTTGCTCCATACTATAAGCTCCCTCAATCTAACTCCCGCCTCAGTTTTAAACTAATTACAACACTACAAATCTATTACATTTATTGAGGTAAGATTAAGTTCCAATGTGTAACAGGTTCTCTTTCGAGTCCTGGATCACTCTTTTGGTAAGCCTTCCACCATGGAGGGCTCTAATGAAAACAACAAACTATAAAAACTACGACAACCACCTCAATCTGTTCCTTAAATCTGGTCCATCTCTGTCTTTGTATCGGCGATTTTAACTGCCACTCGGCAGCTATCATCAAACCAGCTTCATTCTCAACCTTTCTATCGTACCAAAACCGAAAACATTATGTTTTTGGGTCGTGTCAGCCAGCAAGCTGCTTGCAGCGCCCCGTTTCAAATTACCTTATCAGACCTCATTAGCTATTTTGTCAAACGCAAGGAAAGATCTTGCTTTTGCTTCAATCCTCCGCCCGTTTAAATTAAATCAACATTCATTTTGGGAGAAGTTCAATTAAGGTTCTCTTCATCTAAACTTTTTAACCCCCAATGGGGCTTATGAAAAAACAATTAAATCCAACCTCATCTTTTAACTGTCCTTTTTGGGGTTTAACCACAACTATATAACCACTATTTCCTTTTTCGTCCAAAACGCTTATGTTTTTTGCGCCAAAACGCTTCACCCTTTCTTACAAACAATATGTTTTGGGGCCAAGAGTCTGCCCACTTATTCATACCCGCCTTTTATTTCACCAAAATTTTCATTTTGGGTTTACCCCTCGGGTTTTTATTACACTTTTTATTCAATGAGGGTTAATAAAAAAACATTTTCGAAATCATTTGTTCCTTCTGGACTTTTGGGACCATTAAACTGCACCCATTCTAAACGTCATTTACCTTTTACTCCCGAAACATATTTGGTTTCCCCATCTAGCCCTTTTTTTTCAGTCAGCATTTGCACGCGGAAATTCTCACTATAGTTTTAACCCGAGTTTTAAATTTAACCTAAAATCTTCATTTTAATAATTAAACCAATTTAAATCTTTGAGTGATATCTTTGAAGCCTTACCGGGGGCCTCTATGAACCCAAAAACTTATAGAAAACTCAATTAAAATGCCCCTCCCCCAATGTCATTAGTTTGATCGGCGATTTTAACTCCTCGGCTGATCATCAACCAGCTTCATTCTCACCTTTCTATCGTACAAAACCGAAAAACATTATTTTTGGGTCCGTGTGCCAGAGCTGCTTCCCAGCCCCGTTTCAAATTACCTTATCAGACTCATTGCATTTTGCAAACGCAGCAAGATCTTGCTCCATACTATAAGCTCCCTCAATCTAACTCCCGCCTCAGTTTTAAACTAATTACAACACTACAAATCTATTACATTTATTGAGGTAAGATTAAGTTCCAATGTGTAACAGGTTCTCTTTCGAGTCCTGGATCACTCTTTTGGTAAGCCTTCCACCATGGAGGGCTCTAATGAAAACAACAAACTATAAAAACTACGACAACCACCTCAATCTGTTCCTTAAATCTGGTCCATCTCTGTCTTTGTATCGGCGATTTTAACTGCCACTCGGCAGCTATCATCAAACCAGCTTCATTCTCAACCTTTCTATCGTACCAAAACCGAAAACATTATGTTTTTGGGTCGTGTCAGCCAGCAAGCAGCTTGCAGCGCCCCGTTTCAAATTACCTTATCAGACCTCATTAGCTATTTTGTCAAACGCAAGGAAAGATCTTGCTCCATACTATAAGCTCCCTCAATCTACCTCCTCCGCCTCAGTTTTAAACTAATTTACAACACGACAAATCTATTACAAGTTTTTGAGGTTAGATTAAAGTTCCAATGTGTATCAGGTTCTCTTTCGAGTCCTGGATCACTCTTTTGTAAGCCTTCCACCATGGAGGGCTCTAGATGAAAACTACAAACTATAATAACTACGACAACCTCCTCAATCTGTTCCTTAAATCTGGTCCATCTCTGTCTTTGTATCGGCGATTTTAACTGCCACTCGCAGCTATCAGCAAACGAGCTTCATTCTCACCTTTCGATCGTACCAAAACCGAAAACATTGTTTTTGGGTCGGTGTCTGCCAGCAAGCTGCTTGCAGCGCCCCGTTTTCCAAATTACCTTATCTGACCTCATTACCCTATTTTGTAAAACGAAAGGGAAAAAGATCTTCCCTCCATACTATAAGCTCCCTCAATCTAACTCCCGCCTCAGTTTTAAACTAATTTAAACACTACAAATCTATTACATTTATTGAGGTAAGATTAAGTTCCAATGTGAAACAGGTTCTCTTTCGGTCCTGGTTCACTCTTTTGGGTAAGCCTTCCACCATGGGGGCTTTTAATGAAAAAAAACAAACTTAAAACTCGAAAAAACCCCTCAATTTTTCCCTAAATCTGGCCCCCTGTCTTTGTATCGGCGATTTTAACGCACTCGGCAGCTATCAAAAACAGTTCATCCAAACCCTTTCATCGTACAAAACCAAAAAATTATTTTTTTTGGGGCTTTGTCACCCGCAAGCGCTTGCAGCCCCCCGTTTAAAAATTCCCTTTATGACCCATTGTTTTTGTCAAAGCGGGAAAAGATTTGCTCCATACTATAAGCTCCCTCAATCTAACTCCCGCTCAGTTTTAAACTAATTAAAAACCCTACAAATTATTACTTTTTTGAGGTAAGATTAAGTTCCAATGTGTAAAGGTTTCTTTGGGTTTGGTCATTTCTTTGGAAAGCCTTCCCCATGAGGGCTCTAATGAAAAACAAACTATAAAAATCGAAAACCCCTCAATTTTCCTTAAATCTGGTCCATTTGTCTTTGTTCGGCGATTTTAACTGCCATCGGCGTTTCATCAAACCCAGCTTCATTCTAAATTTTCTATCGTCCCAAACCCCGAAAACATTATTTTTTTGGGTCGTGTCGCCAGAAGTGTTGCGCCCCCCGTTTCAAATTACTTTCAGACCTCATTAGTTTTTTTGTAAACGAAGGAAAGATTTGTCCATTTTAAAAGCCCCCTCAACTCCCGCCTCAGTTTTAAACTAATTAAACATAAATTTATTCATTTATTGGTAAGTTTAAATTTCCCATGTGTAAAGGTTCTCTTTCGAGTCTGGATACTTTTTTTTGCCTTCCCCCATGGGGGGCCCAAATGAAAACAACAAACTATAAAAACTACGAAAACCCCCTAAATTGTTCCCCTTAAAATTTTGGTCCCCTGTCTTTGTACGGCGATTTTAATGACTCGGCAGCACATCAAACCGTTCATTTCAACCTTTCTTCGTACCAAAACCGAAACATTTGTTTTTGGGTGGTCAGCGCAAGCTGTTGCGCCCCCCTTTTAAAAATTCTTTTCAGCCCCTCATTGCTATTTTGTCAACGAAGGGAAAAAGTTTTGTCCTTACTTAAGCCCCCTAATTAACCCCCGCCTCTTTTTAAAAATATTACAAACACTACAAATCATTACATTTATTGAGGTAAGATTAATTTCCCCCAAATGGGAAAACGGGTTTTCCTTTTCGGTCGGGATCCCTTTTTTTGGGGTAAGCCTTCCCCCATGGAGGGCTTTTTTTGAAAACAAAAAAACTAAAAAACTCGCCCAACCCCCTAAATCTTTTCCCTTAAAAAATCTGGTATCTCTGTTTTTGGTATCGGCGTTTTTTAAATTTCCCCACTCGGAGTTTTATCTTTAAACCAGCTTCATTCTCAACCTTTCTATCTTTTCCAAAAACGAAAAACATTAGGTTTTTGGGTGTGTCACCCAGAAAGTGTTGCAGCGCCGTTTCAAATTCCCTTATCAGCCTTTACAGTATTTTGAAAAGGGAAGGAAAGATCTTGTCCTTTAATTAAGCTCCCTCAATTAACTCCCGCCCATTTTTAAAACAAATTTAAACAACACTAAAAATCAAATTAAATTTTTTGAGGAAAGTTTAAATTTCCCCAAATGTGAAAACAGGTTCTCTTTGAGTCTGGTCACTCTTTGGGTAACCCTTTCCCCACCAGGGGGGGCTCAAGGGAAAAAAAACAAACTTTAAAAACTACGAAAAACCCCCTTAATTGTTTTTAAAAACTGGTCCTTCTCGGGTTTTGTTCGGCGTTTTTAAAACTCCCACTCGGCAGTTTCTTTAAAACCCAGCTTCTTTTCTAAACCCTTTTCTTTTCGTACAAAAACCGAAAACTTTTTTTTTGGGTGTGTCACCCAGCAAGCTGCTTGAAGCCCCCGTTTAAAATTCCCTTATAAAGACCTCATTAGTATTTTGCCCAAAACCCAAAAAGGGGGAAAGATTTTGGGCCCCATACTAAAAGGCCCCTCAATCTAACTCCCGCCTCATTTAAAAAAACTAATTACAACACACAAATCTATTCCCTTTTTTTGAGGTAGTTTAAAGGGCCCAAGGGGAAAAACAGGTTCTTTTTCGAGTCCTGGATCATTTCTTTGGTAACCCTTTTTCCCCCTTGGAGGGCTCTAAGGGAAAAAAAAACAAATTTTAAAAAAATTTACGAAAAAAACCCTCAATTTTTCCCTTAAAATCTGGTCCATCTTGTTTTTGGGTATCGGCGTTTTTTTTAAACTCCCCTCGGCAGCTATAAATCAAAAGCTTCTTTCTCAACCTTTCTATCTTTCCAAAAACCGAATCATTATTTTTTTGGGTCGTGTCAGCCAGAAAGTGTTGTGGGGCCCCCTTTTTAAATTCCCCTTTAAATTCCGACCTTTTTAGCTTTTTTTGTAAAACGCAAGGAAAAGTTTCTTGGCTCCATACTAAAAAGTTTCCCTCAATCTAACTCCCGCCCCCAGTTTTAAAAAAATTTTTAAAACACTAAAAAATTCTATTACATTTATTGGGGTAAGAAAATTTCCCAAGGTGTAAAGGTTCTCTTTCGAGCCCTGGATAAACTTTTTTTGGAAACCCTTTCCACCATGGGGTCTAATGAAAACAACAAACATAAAAACCCTTACGAAAACCACCTCAATTTTTCCCTTTAAAAATTGGTCCTTTTTGTTTTTGGGATCGGCGTTTTTAACTGCATCGGCAGCTATCAAAACCCGGGCTTAAATTCTAAACCCTTTTCTATCGTCCCAAAAACGAAAAAAATTTATTTTTTTTG
This sequence comes from Bolinopsis microptera, assembly GCF_026151205.1. Classification (NCBI taxonomy): domain Eukaryota; kingdom Metazoa; phylum Ctenophora; class Tentaculata; order Lobata; family Bolinopsidae; genus Bolinopsis; species Bolinopsis microptera. The sequence continues at coordinate 14,502,289 of NC_087072.1, read as the reverse complement.
GGCCCTGTCAGCCGGCAAGGCGGCGCGCCCCGTTTCTTTTTCCCCTTATCGGGCCCTTTTAAATTGTTTATTTTTTTTCAAACGAAAGGGAAAGATCTTGTTTCCAAAATATAAGCTCCTCAATTAACTCCCCCCTCTTTTTTAAAATTTAATTAAACACTAAAAAATCTTTTTAATTTTTATTGAGGAAGTTTAAGTTCCAATGTGAAAAGGTTCTCTTTCGAGCCCTGGTCATTTTTGGAAGCCTTCCCCCATGGAGGGCTTAATGAAAACCCCAAACAAAAAAAAAATTTCGACAACCCCTCAACTTTTCCCTTTAAAATTTTGGTCCATCTCTGTCTTTGTATCGGGGGTTTTTAAAACTGCCACTCGGCCGCTTTCATAACCAGTTTCCCTTTAAACCCTTTCTATGTCCCAAAACCCCCGAAAAAATTATGTTTTTGGGTGTGTCAGCCGGGGGGTTTGCTTGCAGCCCCCCTTTTTCAAATTCCTTATCAGACCTCTTTTTGCTTTTTTGGGTCAAACGAAAGGGAAAAGATCTTGCTCCATACTAAAAAGGGCCCCTAAAATCTAACTCCCGCCTAAATTTTTTAAACTAATTAAACCCCTACAAATCTATTACATTTTTGGGTTTAAAAATTAAGTTCCAATTTTGTAACGGGGTTTTCTTTCGAGTCCGGGTTCACTTTTTTGGGGAAACCCTTTCCACCAGGGGGGTTTCTAATGAAAACAACAAAACTTTTAAAAACTCGCCCCCACCTAAATTTGGTTCCAAAAATTGGCCCATCTCTGTCTTTGTATCGGGGGATTTTAACTCCCACTCGGCAGCTATCACCCAAACCAGTTCATTCTAAAATTTTTCTATCGAAACCAAAACCGAAAAACTTTATTTTTTTGGGTCGTTTTCAGCCAGCAAGCTGTTTGGCAGCGCCTTTTTAAAATTCCCTTATCGGGCCCTTCATTAGCTATTTTGTAAAAACGAAAGGGAAAGATTTGCTCCATACTAAAAGCCCCCTCAATCAAAACTCCCCCCTCTTTTTTAAAACTAATTACAACACTACAAATTTTTAAATTTTATTGAGGAAAGTTTAAAGTTCCAATGTGAAAACGGGTTTCTCTTTCAGTCCGGGGGATTTTTCTTTTTGGTAACCCTTACCATGGGGGGGGCTCAAAATGAAAAAAAAAAAACTATAAAAACTACGAAAAACCCCCTAATTTTTCCCTTTTTAAATTGGTCCATCTCTGTCTTTGTTTGGGGCGATTTTAACTGCCCTCGGCAGTTTCATAAAACCCCGTTTCTTTCTAAATTCCTTTCTATCGAAAAAAAACCCGAAAAAATTATTTTTTGGGGTCGTTTTAAGCCAGCAAGCTGTTTTGCGGCCCCGTTTAAATTCCCTTATCAAAACCTTTTAGCTTTTTTTTAAAACGAAAAGGAAAAGATCTTGCTCCTTTACTAAAAGGGTCCCTCAATTAACCCCCGCCTCAGTTTTAAAAAATTAAAACCACTACAAATCTTTTAAATTTTTTGAGGTAAGATTAATTCCCAAATTTTGGGAAACGGGTTCTCTTTGGGAGCCCGGGATCACTTTTGGGGAACCCTTTCCCACCATGGAGGGTTTTAAATGAAAAAAAATCAAATTTTTAAAAACTAGGGAAAACCCCCTAAATCTTTTCCCCTTAAATTGGTCCATCTCTGTCTTTGTATGGCGTTTTTTAACGGGCCACTCGGCAGTATAATCAAACCAGCTTCTTTCTAAACCCCTTTTTTATGTACCAAAACCGAAAACTTATTTTTTTTGGGTGGGTGTCACCCACAAGTGTTTCCCGGCCCCCCATTTCAAATTACCTTTTTCAGCTCATTAGTATTTTGTCAAACGAAAGGAAAAGATTTTTGCTCCTTACTTTTAAAGGTCCCTCAATCTAATCCGCCTCATTTTTTAAACTAATTAAAACCTACAAATCTATTACTTTTTATTGAGGAAAGGATTAAGTTCCAATGTGTAAAAAGGTTTTTCTTTCGGTCCTGGATCACTTTTTGGTAAGCCTTCCACCTGGAGGGCTTAATAAAAAACAACAAATATAAAAAAAAGAAAACCCACCTCAATTTTTCCCCTTAAATCTGGTCCATCCTGTTTTTTGGGACGGCGATTTTAAAACTGCCTCGGCAGCTACCCAAAAAACCAGCTTCATTCTCAACCTTTTTTTGTCCCAAAAACCCGAAAACATTATGTTTTTGGGTGTGTCACCCGGGAAAGCTGTTGCGCCCCCCTTTTCAAATTCCCTTTTATCAGACCTCATTGGGCATTTTGTCAAACGAGGAAAGATCTTGCTCCTTTTATATAACTCCCCTAATCTACCCCCCCCCTCAGTTTTTAAATTTAATTAACCTAAAAATTTTTTTAAACATTTTTTGGGGTTTAGATTAAGTTCCAATGTTTTAACAGGTTCCTTTCGAAGTCCTGGATCACTTTTTTGGGGAATTTTTCCCACCATGGAGGGTTTCTAATGAAAAACAAAAAAACTATAAAAACTACGAAAACCCCCCAAATTCTTTTCCCTTTAAATTGGTCCATTTTGTCTTTGTATCGGCGTTTTAACTCCCCATCGGCAGTTTCATCAACCGTTTCCCTTTCTAAACCCTTTCTATCGTCCAAAAAGGGAAAACATTTTTTTTTTTGGGTCGTGTCAGCCAGCAAGCTGCTTCCCGGCCCCCCGTTTAAATTTTTCCTTATCGGGCCCTCTTTTAGCTTTTTTGGTAAAAACGCAAGGAAAGTTTTTGCCCCTACAAATAAGCCCCCTCAATCAAACCCCGCCTCAGTTTTAAACTAATTACAACACTAAAATTTATTACAGTTATTGAGGTAAGATTAATTTTCCAATGTTTTAACGGGTTTCTCTTTCGAGCCCGGGACCCCTTTTTTGGGTAACCCTTTTCCCCAGGGAGGGCTCTTTTGAAAAACAACAAACTAAAAAAACTAGGGACAACCCCTAAATTTTTTCCCTTAAAAATCTGGCCCATTCTTTTTTTGATCGGCGATTTTAACTCCCCTGGCGCTATCATCAAACCAGCTTCATTTCAACCTTTTATCTTTCCAAAAACGAAAACATTATTTTTTTTGGGGTGTGTCAGCCAGCAAGCTGCTTGCAGCGCCCCGTTTCAAATTTCCCTTTATCAGCCTCATTAGCTATTTTGTAAAACAAGGGAAAAGATTTCCCTCATACTATAAGCCCCCTCAATTTTAAACTCCGCCTCATTTTTAAACAAATTTAAACACTACAAATTTATTACTTTTTATTGAGGAAAGATTAATTTTCCAAGTGTAACGGGTTCTCTTTCGAGTCCGGACCCACTTTTTTGGGTTTAAGTTCCCACCAGGGAGGGCTAATGGAAACAACAAACTTTTAAAATACTCCCGACAACCACTCAATCTTTTCCCTTAAATTGGCCATCTCTGTTTTTTGTATCGGCGTTTTTAAACTCCCACCGGCGCTATCATCAAACCGGGTTCATTCTAAACCTTTCAAATCGAAACCAAAACCAAAAACTTTTATTTTTTTGGGGGTCGTGTCAGCCACAAGCTGCTTCCCAGGGGCCCCGTTTAAAAATTCCCTTTTATAAAACCTCATTACGAATTTTGAAAAACGAAAGGGAAAAGGTCGGGTCCTACTTTTGGGCCCCTAATCTAATCCCGCCTCAGTTTTAAACTAATTAAACACTACAAATCAAACCATTTTAAGGGAGATTAATTTCCCAAATTTGGTAAAAGGTTTCTTTTTCGAGTTGGATCATTTTTGGTAAGCCTGCCCTTGGGGGCCTAATAAAAAACAACAAACTAAAAACTACGACAACCCCTTTCTTTTTTCCAAAATCTGGTCCATCTTTTTGTATCGGCGATTTTAACTGCCATCGGCGCGGATCTTTTCCCGCTTCATTCTCAACCGTTCTTTGGGTAAAAAACCGAAAAAATTTGTTTTTGGGTGGGGGGTCAGCCAGCAAGCTGGGGCAGCCCCCCGTTTCAAATTACCTTTCAGACCCATTAGCTTTTTGCAAACGCAAGGAAAAAATCTTGCCCTACTAAAAGCTCCCCCAATTTCTAACTCCCGCCCCATTTTTAAAACTAATTACAACACTAAAAATTTTTCATTTATTGAGGTAAGTTTAAAATTCCCCAAGGGGGAAAGGTTCTCTTTCGGGCCTGGATCACTCTTTTGGTTAACCCTTCCCCCATGGAGGGTTTTAATGAAAAAAAAAACTAAAAAAATGGGAAAAACCCACCTAAACTTTTCCCTTTTAAACGGGCCCCATCTCGGTTTTTGGTATCGGTTTTTTTAAAACTGCCCCCGGGGCAGCATCATCAAACCAGCTTCATTTAAACCCTTTCTATCGTCCCAAAAAAACCAAAAACTTTTGGGGTTTTTGGGTGGGGTCAGCCAGCAAGGGTTTTGGCAGCCCCCCCGTTAAAAAACCCTTTTTCAGCCCTCATTAGCATTTTGTCAAACGAAAGGAAAGATTTTGCTCCTTTATTTAAGCCCCCTTCAACAAAACTCCCCCTCATTTTTTTAAATAATTCAACACTAAAAAATCTATTACTTTTTATTGGGGTTTGGGTTAAATTTTCCCAATGTTTTCCCGGTTTCCCTTTTGGTCTGGATCACTTTTTTGGTAAGTTTCCACCATGGGGGCTCTATGAAAACAAAAAAACTATAAAAACTACGCAACCACCCAATCTGTTCTTAAAATTCTGGTCCCTCTGTTTTTATCGGCGATTTTAACTGCCATCGGCGCTATCATCAAACCAGCTTCATTCTCAACCTTTCTATCGAACCAAAAACCGAAAATTAGGTTTTTTGGGTGTGTCGCGCAAGTGCTTGCAGCGCCCCGTTTCAAATTACCTTATCAGACCTCATTAGCTATTTTGTCAAACGAAAGGGGGAAAGATCTTGCTCCAATACTATAAGCTCCTCAATCTAACTCCCGCCTCAGTTTTAAACTAATTACAACACTACAAATCTATTACATTTATTGAGGTAAAGATTAAGTTCCAATGTGTAACAGGTTCTCTTTCGAGTCCTGGATCACTCTTTTGGTAAGCCTTCCCCCTTTGGAGGGCTCTAATGAAAAACAACAAACTAAAAAAAAACTACGACAACCACCTCAATTGTTCCTTAAATTGGGGTCCATCTCTGTTTTGTATCGGCGATTTTAACTGCATCGGCAGCTTCATCAAACCAGCTTCATTCTCAACCTTTCTATCGTACCAAAACCGAAAAAACATTATTTTTTTTGGGTTTTGGTCAGCCAGCAAGCTGTTGCAGCGCCCGTTTCAAATTACCTTTCAGACCTCATTAGTATTTTGTCAAAACGCAAGGAAAAGATCTTGCTCCTTTACTTTAGCTCCCTAATCTAACTCCCGCCTCAGTTTTTTAAACTAATTACAACACTACAAATCTATTACATTTATTGAGGTAAGATTAAGTTCCAATGGAAAAACGGTTCTCTTTCAGTCCTGGTCACTCTTTTGGTAAGCCTTCCCCCAGGAGGGCTCAATGAAAACAAACAAAAAAAAACTCGCAACCACCTAAATTCTTTTCCCTTTTTTTTGGTCCATCTCGTTTTTGTTCCCCCGGGGGGTTTTTTAACTCCCACTCGGCGCTTATCAAACCAGTTCATTCTAACCTTTTATGTCCAAAACCCGAAAAATTATGTTTTTGGGTCGTGTAGCCAGAAGTGTTTGCAGCGCCCGTTTCAAATCCTTATCAGCCCTCTTTAGCTATTTTGTCAAACCCCAAAGGAAGATCTTGTCCATTTTTAAGCCCCCTCAATCAAACTCCGCCTCATTTTTTAAAAATTTTAACACTACAAATTATTACTTTTTTATTTGGTAAGTTTTTTTCCAATGTGAAAGGTTCTCTTTCGGCCCTGGATCACTCTTTTGGTAAGCCTTCCACCAGGAGGGCTTAATGAAAACAACAAACTTAAAAATTCGACAACCACCCAATCTGTTCCTTTTAAATTGGTCCATTTTTTTCTTTTATCGGGGGATTTTAAAACTCCCACTCGGCAGCTATCATAAAACCCAGTTTTCATTCTCAACCTTTTCTTCGTCCCAAAACCCGAAAAAACATTATTTTTTTGGGTGTGTCAGCCAGCAAGCTGCTTGCAGCGCCCCCGTTTAAATACCTTATCAGATCTTTTCCCCTTTTTTTGTCAAAGAAGGAAAAACGATCTTCATCAAACCAGCTTCTTTCTCAAACCTTTTTCTATCGTACAAAAAACCGAATAAATACAATTATGTTTTTGGGTCGTATCAGCCTGCAAGCTTGCTTGCAGCGCCCGTTTCAAAATTACCTTATCAGGGACCTCATTAGCTATTTTGTCAAAACGAAGGAAAGAATCTTGCTCCATACTATAAGCTCCCTCAATCTTAACTCCCGCCTCAAGTTTTAAAACTAATTACACACTACATAAATCTATTACAATTTATTGAGTGGTAAGATTAAGTTCCAATGTGTAACAGGTTCTCTTTCGAGTCTGGAATCACTCTTTTGGTAAGCCTTCCACCATGGAGGGCTATAATGAAAACATACAAACTATTAAAAACTTACGACAACCACTTCAATCTGTTTCCTTAAATTGGTCACTCTGTCTTTGTATCGGAGATTTTAACTGCCACTCGGGCTGCTATATCAAAACCAGCTTCATTCTCAACCTTTCTATCGTACCAAAAACCGAAAAACTTATGTTTTATTGGGTCGTGTCAGCCCCAGCAAAGCTTGCTTGCAGGCGACCCGTTTCAAATTACCTTATCGACCTCATTAGCTTATTTTGTCAAACGCAAGGAAAGATCTTGCTCCATACTATAAGCTCCCTCAATCTAAACCAGCCTCAGTTTTTAAAACTAATTAAACACTACAAATTCTATTACATTTATTGAGGTAAGATTTAAGTTCCAATGTGTAAACAGGTTCTCTTTCGAGTCCTGGATCACTCTTTTTTGGTAGCCTCTCCACCATGGAGGGCTCTATGAAAAACAACAACTATTTAAAAAAACTACGACAGCCACCTCAATCTGTTCCTTAAATCTGGTCCCATCTCTGTCTTTTTGTATCGGCGAATTTTACTGCACTCGGCCAGCTATCATCAAACCTGCTTTCATTTCTCAACCTTTCTATCGTACAAAACCGAAAAACCATTTGTTTTTTGGGTCGTTTTGTCAGCCAGCAAAGCTGTTGCAGCGCCCCGTTTCAAAAATTAACCTTATCAGACTCATTAGCTATTTTTGTCAAAACGCAAGGAAAGATTCTTGCTCCCATGATATAAGCTCTTCAATCTTAACTCCCGCCTCAGTTTTTAAACTAATTACAAACACTAAAATCTATTACATTTATTGAGGTTAAGATAAGTTCCTATGTTGTAACAGGTTCTCTTTCGAGTCCTGGATCCACTCTTTTGGTAAAAAAAAGGGGGGGGCACCTTCCACCTTGGAGGGCTCTAATGAAAACAACTAAACTATAAAAAAAAACTACGACAAACCACCTCAATCTGTTACTTAAATCTGCGGTTCCATCTCTGTCTTTGTATGGCGATTTAAAACTTGCCACTCGCTGCTATCATAAACCAGCCTTCATTCTCAACCTTTCTATCGTACCAAAAACGAAAACATTAAGTTTTTTGGGTGTGTCAGCCAGCAAGCTGCTTGCAAGGGCGCCCCGTTTTTCAATTACCTTATCAGACCTCATTAGCTATTTTGTTCATACGCAAGGAAAGAGCTTGCTCCTTACTATAAAGCTCCCTCAATCTAACTCCCCGCATCAGTTTTAAAACTAATTTACAACAATACTAAGCTATTACATTTATTGAAGTAAGATTAAGTTCCAAATGTGTAAACAGGTTTCTCTTTCAGTCCTGGATTCACTCTTTGGTAAGCCTTCCACCATGGAGGGCTCTAATGAAAACAAACAAAACTATAAAAAAACTTACGACAACCACCTCAAAATCTGTTCCTTAAATCTGGTCCATCTCTGGTCTTTGTAATCCGGCGAATTTTAAAACTGCCCACTCGGCAGCTATCACTCAACCAGCTTCATTCTCAAACCTTTCGATGTACCAAAAACGAAAACATTTAATGTTTGTGGGTTCGTGTCAGCCAGCAAAGCTGCTTTTGCAGCGCACCGTTTCATATTATTATCAGAAAACCTCATTAAGCATATTTTGTTTCAAACGCAATGGAAAGATCTTGCTCCATACTATAAGCTCCCTCAATCTAACTCCCGCCTCAGTTTTTAACTAATTACAACCCACTTTACAAATCTATTACATTTATTGAGGTAAGATTAAGTTCCTATGTGTAAACAGGTTCTCTTTCGAGGTCCTGGATCACTCTTTTGGAAAGCCTTTCCACCATGGGAGGGCTTAATGAAAACAACAAACTATAAAAACTAGACAACCACCTCAAATATGTTCCTTAAAATCTGGGTCCATCTCTGTTTTGTATCGGCGATTTTAACTTGCCATACGGCATCTATCTCAAAACCAGCCTTTCTTTCTTACAAAACCTTTCTATATGTACCCAAAAAACCGAAAAAATCATTATGTTTTTGGAGTCGTGTCAGCCAGCAGCAAGCTGCTTGCTGCGCCCCGTTTCAAATTACCTTATCAGACCTTCAATAGCTATTTTGTCAAACGCAGGAATGATTCTTGCTCCTACTTATAGGTACCTCAACTAACTTCCCCGCCTCAGTTTTTAAATCTATTACAACACTACAAATCTATTACATTTATTGAGGTAAGATTAAGTTCCAATGTGTAACAGGTTCTCCTTTCGAGTTCCTTGGATCACTCTTTTGGTAGCCTTCCACCATGGAGGGCTCCTATGAAAACAAACAAAACTATAAAAACTTTACCGACAACCACTCAATCTGTTTCATTAAATCTGGGTCATCTTCTGGGTCTTTGTATCGTCGATATAACTGCCACTCGGCATGCTTTCATCAAACCAGCTTCATTCTCAACCTTTCTATCGTACCAATACCGAAAACATTATGTTTTTGGGTCGTGTCAGCCAGCAAGCTGCTCTTGCAGCGCCCCGTTTCTAAATTACCTTATCAGAACCGCATTAAGCTTTTTTGTCAAATCGCAAGGAAAGATCTTGCTCCATTACATAAAGCTCCCTCATCTAACTTCCCCGGCCTCAGTTTTTTAAACTAATTACAACACACAAATCTATTTACATTTATTGAGGTAAGATTAAGTTCCATGTGTAACAGTTCTCTTTCGAGTCTGGATCACTCTTTGGTAAGCAATACCACCATGGAGGGCTCTAATGGAAAACAACAAAACTATAAAAAAACTAACGACAACCACCTCAATCTGTTCCTTAATTCTGGTCATCTCTGTCTTTGTATCGGCGATTTTTTTTAAACTGCCACTCGGCAGCTATTCATTAAACCAGCTTCATTTCAACCTTTCTATCGTACCAAAAACCGATAAAATAAAAAAATACATTTATGTTTTATGGGTTCGTGTCAGGCCAGCAAGCTGCTTGCCAGGCGCCCCGTTTCAAATTACCTTATCAGACCTCATTAGCTATTTTGTCTCAACGCAAGGGAAAGGATCCTTGCTCCATACTATAAGTCCCTCAAATCCTAACTCCGCCTCAGTTTTTAAATTAATTACAACAACTACAAATCTATTACATTTATTGAGGTAAGATTAGTTCCAATGTGTAACAGGTTCTCTTTCGAGTCCTGGATCATCTTTTGGTAACCTTCCACCATAGGAGGGGCTCTAATGAAACTAACAAACTATAAAAAACTCCGACAACCCACCTCATCTGGTTCACTTATAATCTGGTCCATCCTCTGTTCTTTGTATCGGGCGATTTTAACTTGCCACTCGGCAGCTATCAATCAAACAGCTTCATCTCAACTTTCTATCGTACCCAAAACCGAAAACATTATGTTTTTGGGTCGTGTCAGAACAGAAAGCTGCTTTGCAGCTGCCCCCGTTTCAAAATTACCTTATCAGACCTATTAGCTATTTTGTCATCAAAAACGAAGGAAGATCTTGCTCCATACTATAAGGTCCCTCAATTAACTCCCGCCCTCAGTTTAACTAATTTACCGAAAAAACACTACAAATATCTATTACATTTATCCGAGGTAAGATTTAGTTCCAATGTGTAACAGTTCTCTTCGAGTTCCTGGATCACTCTTTTTGGTAAGCTCTTACACCATGGAGGGCTCTTAATGAAAATAACAAAAAACTATAAAAACTACGACAACCACTCATCTGTTCCTTAATATTCTGAGTCCATCTCTGTCTTGGTATCGGCGATTTAACTGCATCGGCGATATCATCAAAACCAGCTTCATTCTCTAACCTTTCTATCGTTACCAAAACGAAAAAAATTATGTTTTTGGGTCAGTGTCAGCCAGCAAGCTGCTTGCAGCGCCCCGTTTCAAATTACCTTATAAGGACCTCATTAGCTATTTTTGTCAAACGCAAGGAAAGATCTTGCTCCATTACTTTAAGCTCCTAATCTAACTCCGCCTCAGTTTTTAAAACTATTACAACACTACAAAATCTATTACATTTATTGAGGTAAGATTAAGTTCCAATGGTGTAACAGGTTCTCTTTCGAGTCCTGGGATCACTCTTTTGGTAAGCTTCCCCACCATGGAGGGCTCTAATGAAAAACAACAAACTATAAAAACTACGACAACCACCTCAATCTGTTCCTTAAATCTGGTCCATCTCTGTCTTTGTATCGGCGATTTTAACTGCCACTCGGCAGCTATCATCAAACCAGCTTCATTCTCAACCTTTCTATCGTACCAAAACCGAAAACATTATGTTTTTGGGTCGTGTCAGCCAGCAAGCTGCTTGCAGCGCCCCGTTTCAAATTACCTTATCAGACCTCATTAGCTATTTTGTCAAACGCAAGGAAAGATCTTGCTCCATACTATAAGCTCCCTCAATCTAACTCCCGCCTCAGTTTTAAACTAATTACAACACTACAAATCTATTACATTTATTGAGGTAAGATTAAGTTCCAATGTGTAACAGGTTCTCTTTCGAGTCCTGGATCACTCTTTTGGTAAGCCTTCCACCATGGAGGGCTCTAATGAAAACAACAAACTATAAAAACTACGACAACCACCTCAATCTGTTCCTTAAATCTGGTCCATCTCTGTCTTTGTATCGGCGATTTTAACTGCCACTCGGCAGCTATCATCAAACCAGCTTCATTCTCAACCTTTCTATCGTACCAAAACCGAAAACATTATGTTTTTGGGTCGTGTCAGCCAGCAAGCTGCTTGCAGCGCCCCGTTTCAAATTACCTTATCAGACCTCATTAGCTATTTTGTCAAACGCAAGGAAAGATCTTGCTCCATACTATAAGCTCCCTCAATCTAACTCCCGCCTCAGTTTTAAACTAATTACAACACTACAAATCTATTACATTTATTGAGGTAAGATTAAGTTCCAATGTGTAACAGGTTCTCTTTCGAGTCCTGGATCACTCTTTTGGTAAGCCTTCCACCATGGAGGGCTCTAATGAAAACAACAAACTATAAAAACTACGACAACCACCTCAATCTGTTCCTTAAATCTGGTCCATCTCTGTCTTTGTATCGGCGTCTTCGTGTCGCCGTTTAGTGAGCCGTAACGGACGGAGCCGTTGTATCTTTGCTTCATATAAATCTATCTTTCAAAAAAATTTGGTTGTGTTTCATTGTTGGTGTCTGGTGTATCAAGAATTTTAAATATTAGAAGTAATTTAAGTGCGCGTTTATTAAAGGCTATAGTACATACATACAGTTATTTAACTCTGGTATGTTGTACCTTGTCTAGTGTCATCAGAAGTACTTCACATTGTTCCTTAGTTGTATTAGGAAGTTTTGGAACTCCATGTCTAATCCTCCTTCTGCTCAGAACCTCCTTGTTGTCTTGCGAGTTCCTTGAAATTTGAGCAATTATTGATGTGATCTGTGGAGATCGAGTTAGGATGGGATAAGAAGCGTCCGTAAATAGTTACCTATAAAAATGTTTAAGTAAAGGAACTGTAAACCATATTGAGTTGAAAACAATACCTGTCTTTGGATAATCAGCTCACCACTGTATTGCAGTGAAGCAAACAATCACATTCCTGTGTCTCGACGGAAAACTTCAGCGACTCAAAATCCATGGTCATTAATACTATTCTACATTAACCTATTTAATTGTTATTATTATTGCCAATAAGTGTTGCTCTTTTATTTTCAATTTGCTACGCTCTTAAATTTTTGCTAAAGTTGACCGGTGATATCATTATCTGTACCAAGGCCAGTCCAGAAACTCTTGGTGGTAATGCGGTAAACTCAACTTAAAATAGTACCCTCGGACACAACATCAGGACGGAAACTACAGAGCAAAATGCGCTCTACTGTCTACTGGTTCCAGAGTAGAGTAATATAGAGAAGAAAGCAAATAATATAAGAGAATAGTGAGAATATATAGAGATAATCCCGAATGAGATGGTTTTGTAAGGTCAAATTAATTAATTTCAATCCATCATTAAAAGTTTTGAAGTCTCTCACTGTGGAATTGATAAAATGTTGGTCAAGTCTTTAAACACATCAGTTAGTTACTTAAAAGTTTTAAGGACTGAACCGAGTTACCACCAGCAAGCAAAAATGTTACTGGAATGTTAATGATGACTTTAATAACTCAGCTAGGGGTGTGCTAATTACAGCTTGACTCTCCCTGTAAATTATAACTGTCATGTCAGCTTAAATGTATTAAAAACTTCTTAGGTTTGAGAATCAGTGACCAATGTTGAGTTACTTATGTTAAGTAAATGTCATCTACGGTAATTTACTTTTACTACTGCAACTATTAGAGTCAAATTTATAGCGCAGGTATGTAGCGGTATTTTACAAATCTCACTTGTTTGTTGACAGCTGTAATAATAGTTTCTAGTTATCTAACCTTGAGCCACACCCGCATAGTGGAGTCATATTAATAAGTAAAACGTGATTTTTGCAAAGACACAAAATTCCTATTTTCGGCATGTGTTAATATACCCAATATGGATAATAAACTCCAGAGCTAATAAACCTTGACCGGATGTTCTAGGAAGCATCATCAAATGTAGATAAACATAAATTCAACTCCGAACATTGCTAAAAAATGCAGCACGGGTATGCAGGTTTATCAACCGCATTCAAAACATTGAAAGGTATGTACCTGTTTCGTTAACTTGCTTATCATACAAAATTAGCAGTTGTTAGACTTCCCTTCCTCGTAGACATGTTGATAACTGAATCAATAAATTTCATCTCGACGAATTTATCTTCATGGGGCAAGATAGTGTTCGCGATCGACAACTGGGTGAAACTTTTCAAATCAGTGTCATGGCACTGCAAAGAAGACTGCGGCTCACATGTACGTTTATGAATATTATTGTTAATTCTGGACTGTTTCAATTCAGCAATTACATTTTTACAATGCGCTAAACTTATCTCTTTTAAGTGGTCTGGTCTAGTTTTCGCAAAAAGCTCGCGGCCCAAACTGACCTCGAAGAAACTGTAAAAATTAAGTTAGGGATTTAACTTCGACTACTAGTATAGCACAGTATTATAGACCCCGAGGATATCTGGGAGAGGACACATGCAATGCACTAATAAATAATAAATAATGCGTGTGCGCGAAATTAAGGGTACTTTCTATAAACAAAGAACAATGCGCCGGACGTCTTTTTAAAATGAAAATATGACCACAATAGATAAGAACAGCTAGAAGATGGTGGGTATAAATGTTCATTAAAATGGCATAATGAAGTCATATGATGATGCCTATTGTTCACACAATTTCTAGACGAGTAGACTATTTTGATGATGCAGTACAGAAGTGATAAAATTGTACTTACGTTAATTTCAATGTACGCGGAGTCTCATTATTTATGTTAATGAATTGGTGAGAAATCAGGAATAATTTAAATCCTGTGGCAGGAAGCTCATATTGCGCCACAATAGATTGTCAAGGTGCAGTGCTCTATCAAATCTTATCGACTGTTGAAAAAAATATATTACCAACTTCAGTTAACAGTGAGGTGCCTACTTCAGTGAGTGCGAGTATTTTATAATCTGAAAGCTTAGAATTTTATAAATTTGCTCATTCAATTTACTTACTTATCATGATAGTGTAAATTTAGAATAAAGACAATTTAAAAACTCCTGGTTATTTCACCTCAGTGTTGAAGAATACTCGGGCGGGTAAATTTAAAACGGATGTGGTTTAACAAGGTTACAGGCAAGTACAGACTGCACAAACGGAGATATAGCATCAGTAATTGGATTTGGTCGTTAAGTACACACAGTACTTGTCGTTAAAATATTAGCGATACATAGATACTTCAAGTTCAGGCATTTAGTTTGAATTTGTGACCACTAATTAGTAATTTCATGTATTTCAAAGAATGTGGCTGCTGAGAGAGGTAGAAGTCCCTCACCGAATTCAGATTTAAAAACGATTTAATAAATTATATAACTGGATAAAATGCGGTAGTGTTTTATACATCCAAAAGGTAATAATAGAAACATGAGCAGTGTTCAATGGAATCTGCTTCAGCTACTGAGTCAATCACATAATAATTTCTATCAAAATATTTAATTCAATTCTAATATAAAACATAAATGTAATCGACAAGGGTGGCGCTACGGCAGTGTTAAGTCATATGCCCCAATGCATAATGAATAACGTTAAAACACATCATCATCTTAATCTCATAAGAATCAAGAATTTAACAGAATTTAAAACACATGAAAAATAATCTAAAATCAGATCATGTGAATCAGTTTATATTACACCCCAAATGTATCTATACAAATAAAAAGAGAAGGAACATCATAATCCGTAATACTAGGAATTTTTCAAATCGGTTGTAACAACCATTAAAAACGCGTATTCACACCAAATACGATCTAAACTTGTTGATAGTTTTAGTGATGAAGATGCCCTTATCCTCGTACTCCGCTAAAGCTATGTAAATGATCTCACTATCCTTATCTCGGTGAATCAAACCGAAGGTGCTGGCTGTTTTCGTACTGTACGTGTTCGGTAGAGATACGATTTGTTCGCGGGACCCGATCTCACAGTTTTTGATTTGTTTGTACGGGATGCTGTACACGTCGAATAGAACACAGTCCGGGTCAGTGAGAGTGATGCCGTGTTTTGTGACGGACATGGAGATAAGACGCACATCCTCCACGTCCAGCTGAGAGATGGTCTCGTTCAGCAGGGTCTTAACATTGTCCTCCTCGAAACTATCCAGAGGGAGGTATCTAATACACCTCTTCTCGAGGATAAACACGGGGAAGTTAACGTTACGCAGCAACATGGGGACTACTTTCTCAATGCGGTCCGCGTATGGCTGTGTCGGTACACAAAGAGGGTGAGGCAGTCCTCCTGTGTGATTTGTGAAGTGCTCTACTAGGTCCTCTAGAGTAAGGAAGTCCACGTCGTTGTAACCGTTGATAAAGAGATTGCGGTTATCTTTCCTCAAGATAAGGAAATTGCTGACTTTGTGAGACCCGGGGTGGAGATCGAATTTTTCGTGTGTTTGCCCGTCGTCCAGCCTGATCGTCAGTCCGAAAGAATTGGGTTTAGTTTGACTGGTCCTAATGATGAAAGCACCAGGACATTGTGAAACGAGGGTGGCTTGCGATTCCTGCCGAGAGATATCCGGCCTGAACCAAATGGTCTTCGTTTGCTGAATTATCATCCTCTTTTGTGCTCTCTCCCAGTTCTGTAAACTGAACTCTACTGAGTCTGGATCAGATGTTTGTCTGGTGTCGAACTCCATGGAAACCTTATTACTGCTCGGGAGATGGTCCATGCTTTTGGAGAGTGATCCCAATCTGCGAGGTGGCACAGCCAAGTTGTCGTCAGAATCACAATACATCTCTTGAGAAAGAGTAGCGTTGGTGGTAGGTCCAAACCCTGGCCCTGGTGCTGCTTTGTCTCCTCGTGGAGGTAAGGGTGGCGGGGAGAGGAATGATCCAGAACTTTCCGAACTTGATCTGGAGTTGGTTCCAAAACTATCTGTTCGGTTCTTATACGGCACATATTGTTTCTTTCCAGACTTGTCCTTCTTTATGGACTCCTTCCGTCTCAAATATGGTATGTATGTGGATTTGCGATCTCCCTTGCCTTTTTCCTTCTCGGTGTTATCAACAGTATTCTCTGAGTTTAACTCCAAAGATTTAGTTTTCCTTTCCACGGTTGTGTGTTTGTTTCTGTCTCTGTCCATATGAGCAGATCGACGATTCTGGCAGCCCTCTGCAGGTTCTGAAGCGGAAGCAGCTAGCTTGCTCTTACAAGGGCGCTCTAGAGACTTGTCCTTGAAAACAGCATCAGGTGGCGACATGGTTCCGGGTGGAGTTTTCAGATCTATCAGAGCATCGTCTATTTCCTCATCTTCTTCGTCAAATTTAACCCAGTTTACGAAGTTGTTATTCTCATCTTCCTTTTCAAAGTTATTAGTTTCATCTTCCCTCTCAAAGTGTTCCACAAGGTTTCTGACAGGGGTTGCTATTTCAAATGAAAGATAATCAACTTCTTCCTTGCTCTCAACAAGGTAGCTAGTGAGGATGTTAGCATTTTCTGGTGGAGGTGGTCGAGCTCCACTTCTTGGAGGTAATGCTGGACGAGCTGTGTTATCCAGGATCATTTCTCTACTCTTCGGGCGAGCTTCTTTGCTCTTAGGGAGAGAATTGTCTCTTTTGGGGAGAGAATTGTCCCTATTTGGGACAGAATTTTCTCTGCTTGGGAGGGAATTATCTCTTCTAGGAAGAGGCTTCTCTCTGCTTCTATTGAGAGAGCAGTCCCTGCTCCTATTCAAGGAGCAATCTCTGCCTCTAGGAGAAATATCCTTATTCTTGCCCTTAGGTGGTAGAGGGGGTGGAGCTCCAGCAGGGGGACTCTCACCTTTTCCACTGTCTTGATCAGAAGAAGGAGGAGGAGAGGGGGAGAATGGGAGAAGAGGTGATATCAGCTTGTAATCATCATGTAGCTGCAAAATGCCATCTACTAACTCATTCTGAAGAGATTCACTCAACGGGTTGTCAGTGAAGAAGGAGGAAAAGTCAGCGTAGTCAAAGCTCATGAGGGAAATGTCCTGAGTCAGCTGCTCCAACTCTTGAGCCTCTTTCTGATCAGTAATGAGAGAATGATGGGCAGAACTGTCTAAAGTATCTGTCACCACACTGGCACGAGGCTTGAAGATAACCTGGAGCACCCCATCATCTGGGAATCTGTCGTCTCTGCAGGCGATATCGATATCTTTCTTCCTGAACACCATACTGTAATCCTTCTTCACAAAGGCTGTGTGGAACTGAACACGCAGAATGCAAGTTTGTCCGGTTTTACCGATGTGAAAAGCTTTGATCATAACATCAGACTGAAGTTTGAGATTGTCAAAGTTGATATACACGTGTTCTCTGTCTGGAGTTACTCCGTACACTTTAGTAGTGTGAACTAATCTCAGTCCCTCATAAACACAGAAACAGATCTTGGCGCCATGTTTACCGTCTATCTGAGGACAGCCAAACAGAATAAGAGTGTTTAAAATTAGCTGTCTGTTCTCAAGTTGGATTTCATTCTTAAGAATAGAACTGAAGTAATGCACCATACGGCGCTGTGAAGGCTGGGTTACGCCCCCTAGTGACTCTTCATAGAACCGTTTGTCTGCGAACTTGCCCAGGGCCTCTTCAGGAGTAAGGTTTCTGTTACTGAACTGAATGTATGCAGCTATGGCGACCCCTGTGCGTCCCTTGCCACCTTTACAGTGACACACTATGACGTGGTCAGGATCCTGAAAACAGGGCGTGGTCAGTCATGGATCAACTCTACTAGAAACATTACAAATTTCATATGCAAGTAGAATATGTGTAATATTCATCACCTTCCAAATTTCAAACTGTCAGCATGAAATTAGTCGATGACAGGGAGTTCCCAATGGGTGGACTCGTCTAAAATTAAGACTGACATCGCGAGTTAAAACAAACGGAAGAACTACACTAGAGATAAGAAATGACAAGGAAATAAATGAGTAAAGATAAGGGGCACATCTATAACTTAACACCTTACCTCACGGAGCCAACTGTCCATAGTTTTAACAATACAGATCAGCAGATTCATCGAGGGGGCATGGTGATCAGGCCAGCCGAACTCTACTACCTGACATGGTATGTTATTTTTAGAACATTTCATTTACTCTCCATCTCTTACCCAAGAATGTGTTATTACTTGCTTTTTGTAACACAAGAACGTGAATTACACAAACATTATACTTTTGCATGCAGCAAATTAAAATGTGGCGGGTAAAATGATAGATGTAAATGCTGGTAAGAGGAAGCCGTAGCAGCGGGGGCTAGCGAAGCAAACATTACGTTGTCACACAGTATGGCACACACAAACAACACAAGACAGTTATTATAAAATCACACAAGGCGTTTCTCTGATTTTCTCACCTGATTCTTAAAAAAGCTGGTGTCATAGCTTCTGTCACTGACGTTGATTATCAAATACTTGTCCTTGTGTTTGGACTCGAGGAGTTCAGCCACGTCTTTAAGCTTGTTTCGGTAGGCAGCCTCCAATCCCTGGGCCGGGTAGGACATGGCAATGATGCGGGGGGTGATGTAGCTGAAAGTAACCATGTTGTGAGCACAAGGGAGAGAGAGACAACACGCGAAACAGAGACTTAGTGTAGCTACAGAGCTTTAGATTCCAGGCTGGGGATGGGCGGGGCGCGGTAGATGACATATAAACTACACTACTAGGTGTATCGAGTTTCGAATAGCTGATATATTACTACTATATCTTACGAATCCAGCTAGCATGGCCACCGCGCGTTATTTGCATATGTTGCTATAAGTTGTTAACGTGTTAAACTAAGCAACTGTCAATAGTTTTAAACTGAGTCAAGGTTCTGGGTAAGCGGGATTTGTGCGGCTAAAAATAGCACAGAGTCCAGGGATGGGGGAGGGCTGGGGCCCGCATGGCCGGCATGTCCCCGCTAGTCAAGGCTGGGGCCCGCATGGCCGGCATGTCCCCGCTAGTCAAGGCTGGATCAGCTCGGCAGGCAGGTCCCCTCTAGCCAGTGCTGGGCCCGCTTGGCCGGCAGGTCCCCGCTAGCCAAGGCTGGGGGAGGACTGGAGCCTGCATGGCCGGCCCCCTCTAGCCAGGGCTGGAGCCAGCTTGGCCGGCAGGTCCCTCTAGCCGTCTCCCCGGAGCATTCCTTCCAGGAGTTCAGGAATCTAACGCCACATCTCGCTAGAAAGATCTCTGTAATGCAGAGTTACGAGTACTCACTGAAAGTGGGGCTTCTTTCGGTGTCTGTTGAGGACCCAACATGCCGTAAAAATAGACAACATAGAGCTACGGAGCGGAACCGGGAGCAAGAAGGCAGTGCGAGAGTGAGGCGGACTGGCGCTGCACAACAACTGACAGCAGTGCTAATTAGAGTAACGAATGCTGGCAGCGGTAGGCAAGTATCAGCTAGATGGCAACGCCAGAGATAATTTCCTGTACAAGGCATTGTACTGGTGTACAGCCAGCCACGCCCTGCCAGCTGCAGGTGTACTATCTACCATCCTGTACCGTGTTGCAGCCCCGCTAATCTAATGAACACTTTTATCTCAACATTGGTTAAGTGACCCCCGGCAACCTCAAAACTCGCTTTCTAATCTTCTTGGATTATTTCCAGTTTAACAAGGAGGCCGAAGGGTCACACGTGTGCACGAAATATCTGTCATGTTTTGACCACTGATTGTGGATTGAGTGTGTGGATGCGGAAGTAGTTAGTATTAAGCAGGTCGCTATCACGCGGCAAATTAATTAATGGTTTCCTGATTCAAATATTAGGTACAAGATCCATTATCACTTTGTCATCTGTTTGATCCGTATGATCAGGTGATGACAAATGACAAACCAGAACTGATAAAGATAAAGATAAGAAATGTTACAACGCGTTATTATTGGGACTTACTTGTGGATATACTCCCGACACTTTAAAGCAAGGTAGAAAGAAAACGGGTTAATACAGTCGAGTGGAGAAGTAAGCCTGGTTCGAGGTGACTTCTCTGGGGGGGCCAACTGAGACGACCCCGATAAGACACGAGTCGGTAATAGTGGAGGTAACATTTCAGATTTTTGAAGAGTGGACACTTCTAGCCGTGGCAAATTGTAAAATTCTATCAGATCCGTAGGTTTACGTAGCGACAGGAACAGTTGAGAAGGAACAAGAAGGACTGACTACGACAATGACAGCAGTCGTGAAATATATGATCAGCAGCTCGATGCTGATTGTTTACTATCTTAATGCCCATAAAAGGAAGTCAGAATGCCTAGAGGCGATCTGAAACTGTAACATTAGTAGAAGGTACCCGAAATACCCTGCACAGTGCACAGTAGATTCACGGTAACAGTGTTGCCGTGCGATATAAAGGTGTGGTCTGATTATGGAATTTTCTGGAAAAAATCGCTGCAGATATAGGCGTGTCGGACCTGTTACGTAATTATAGTTCCTAAGTGCAAACGGTTTTCAGATTTTTTAAGAGTAGGGTACCGAGGCAACAGAGAATGTTAACTGCGAAACTTAGATACATTTTCTGAACGATTTAGAGGCTAGTTATGGTTAATAATAATAATTCTATGACGCAGTTCACGCTCCTATTTCCCAAATACCAAGCTCGAAAAGTCACACATTCATTAGCTGGGTAATCGTCTCATGACGTCATCGGAAATATTCAGCATACCTAATCTGCCTACCAAGGACTGATAGGTTTTCTAGAACTTGGCTTCATGCGGAACAATGACGTATTTCTACAGAACGTTATCATGTCATGGAAGATGATGACGACATCAAGAGAGGAATTCACACAACAGTCCTTCATCCAACCCGATATCATCACATAGGCTTCAGTAATTACATGCTACCATCCAATGTAGCACTTACATCATCCATATTATCCGAGATGAGAGATATAACCTCGTTCTCGGAGAGCGGTTTTAGATTTGGGGAAGGGCTCTTCTCGAAAATTACATCAGCATTCTTGAGGAACACTCCTTAGTTACATATCAAATGTTGGCGCATTTTCAAAGGAAGACTGTAATAATCCCACTAATATGCTGTGACAAATAGGAAAAAAGATAAATGTCACAGGAGCGACAGAGTGCATGAAAACGAATCAGCCAGCTCCTCCCTCAAGTTACTGGTCATTAGTCTAATGAAATTTTAACACTCGACAATATTGAAACGACTTCCGGTCAGCCCTTGATTTGAGTTTTGGGTGACATTAATCACAAAAAGCAGCGAAGGACACACAGTTCACATCTGAAAAGAATCCCTTGGAAAAATACTGGATAACGTAATGACATTTGAATGCCGCGAACCCACCCAAATACTCAGCCTGGCTATTTATCTAAAGGCGAGCCGGGAGGGCTAATATAAAAGCTCTCCATCTCAAGATGAAAGTGCTCCCAAAAACTGAAAGTAAAACGGGCGCGCCTCATTACATGCCCTCAACGTCATGACAGTTAACGAACTTCGCATATTTCTGCAGATTGCAGAGCGCTAATGGAATTCCTATTACTTAATCAGAGTTTTAGAGCCGATGCTAATTAAGGGCTCTGATATAATAACGTCTAGCAAAATACCTGAGATCCAAATCATACTTCTCGTCGACGTATCTCATCTTGTTTTCTCCGACTTTTCTCCGCAACAAGTCAAACCCACGCGCTGATCCTGGATGATCCTGAAGTATGTGCCGAGTTAGTCAGAAGTAGGAAGTGAAGTTGAGAAAAAAGTGGTATGTAATCTATAAATACAAGAAATACCAAGATATTAGGATATTCGTAGAATACACACCCGAAACTAGCAGTTTCAGTTCCTTGTTATGAAGTATTTCTACACAGCAGAGCTGCGAAAATTCAGCAGAAACTCAAGAGATAGTTTTTCTCCACACAGTTCTATTCTCCCAATTGCACTGCTATTCTTGGTAATGAGATGGTGATACTACACGGTGGATTCTACTCAAAGGCGGGTTTACACTTCACATCGGAAAATGGGCCAAATTTGGGTGTTACAAACACAGAGATAATTAACAAACTAATCGTAAAGTAATTAACTACTCAAGACGCACCTTGGGTTTTTTGAGTTTGGGAGAGAGTTTGACACACTTAGGAGGGGCTCGATCAGAACACAGTCGGTGACACCTTATCTTACACGCTGGACACCTGGAGAGATAAGAGTTACAGAAATTGTTAGATAAGGATTACAGTAGGGTGATATATTTTAGATAAGGATACCAGTAGAGTGAGCTATTTTAGATAAGGATTACAGTAGGGTGAGATATGTTAGATAAGGATAACAGTAGAGTGAGCTATTTTAGATAAGGATAACAGTAGAGTGATCTATTTTAGATAAGGATTACAGTAGAGTGATCTATTTTAGATAAGGATTACAGTAGAGTGAGATATTTTAGATAAGGATTACAGTGGGGTGATATATTTTAGATAAGGATAACAGTAGAGTGAGCTATTTTAGATAAGGATTACAGGGCACTTGTTGACTTGTTACAGAGACTGTGTGTATAGTAGATAACTTGTGAATAATGTTGAGCTATATTGGGCCATGATAATACGATCTCGCATTTCAGGAAGAGATAGTAAATTTACTTAAAATATTTTGATTTTCATGAAAATCAATATCCGCATGAAATCTCTCAAATAGAAATATCAATATTCAATAACGGAAAATGCCAAAAATGCAAAGCTCTAGTACAAAGATTGTTTTACGTTGGTATCAAGACACAAAAATCCGAAAATATCTAGATATATATTGGAGGATATAAGTATCCAGTGCTAGGTGTAAGGAGACGAAGTAATTTAGAAGATGTACAACTCCAATATATCCTACCTGAGAGTAACACTACTGTAACACAACTGTAACACAACTGTAACACAACTGTAACACACTCAAAACAACACAGGGGAACTGACAGCTCTAAACATCGGGAATCAGTCTAGATGTAGTCAAGAAACACAGTGCGGGGAATAATACGTGGCCCTACATACGAGCAGGCATTTCACACTCCCTACCGGCCTGCTTGTACGGGGAGAGATGCCGCCTCAAACTGGCTTTAAAATATGTAACTTGGAGTAACAGCTTGTTAATCAGTGTACTGTTAAAACAGTTAACGATTCAACTCTAGCTCTCTCTCTCCCTCTCTTTCACTATATATACTATATACTACTTTTAACAGCTCCACTTTTACCAGAAATTAATGATGGACAGCTTGACGGCCGCTCACATCGCCTAACAAGGTTAGATATACGGACTTTTGTTTAATTTGTGACAGCTCTCCCTTAACGTCAGATGTAGGGTTCAACAAATATCACACAACTACACAGCCAACTCTGACATGACATTTACCTTTAAAACGGATATCCGGACAATTAAATCCGGTTAGACTGTGCCGGATTGCAGTTGTGAGCGGTTAGAGATAACAAGTTGAACTATAGAGGAGTAGAGGAGAGACGCTATAGAGCGGGACACGACAGCAGTACTACAAGATGAGACAACACTGAGCTAGTAAGAGAACATGACACTGAGCTCGGAGAATCAGTACAACCGACCACAGATCTGAACAACTGATATAACGTATATACCAGTCTCAGGGCGCTTTATATACTGTATTAATAGCACACACCTGATATATATAATGATATAACAGAGAACTCAATGCTCTGACTATCAATCCCTACAGGGCACCTTTCATCTCCACTTACTGTAGCAGGGAGATAGCGTCTGACTGGGAAAGGGAGAGCGGGAGGTGAGCAGGGTTCCCACTGTATATATAATACTCCAGTGTGTGTGAGATACTATGTAAGAGAGATATGTATCACGATACGGCAACACAAGGACACGCACAGGGAGACGAACCCACAAAAAATGAGAGAAAAGATTTTAGTCTACAGTATAAGAGTCACGAGGTGAGTGGAATGAAAAGTAGAAGCGAGGTGAGGTTTAAGAGCGCGCTCTGAGGGCGGGCAAGTAATAAATTATACGCGATGAAAGATATGAACACATGATTGTGAGTAATTGGAGCCGTAATTCTCGGATCGGCTTACCTGGTCAACAACGCTTCGTCACTCGCTCCTTTAAAACAATTCATAATGATAGTACTGGTGGTTCTGTCTAAATATATTGGACATGGGATCTGGCCTGGGGGATGTCGTCATACCATCAGTTATTATTTAGGCGGTGTTAACGTTTAAAGTTATAATATAAAGTCGCGACAAAACAGTTGAACATTAAAAAGAGACTACCAGATCTGAGCACAACATCACGCTAGACACATGACACAGCGTCTCATAATAAGACGACTCTTTTCTCTCTCTGTCGCGAGAAAGAGATGTGATAAGCAAGGTTTGATATAATACAAAGTATGGCTGTGTATGAGCTGCAGGAGCTGATTCATCTCCACAAGAGTATGGGCGGTGCATGTTATCAATACGTGAAGCGAACAATGGCACAGCCGCAAGGTGGCCTCGCCAGCTCGCACATCTTCCCAAATACACAGATTGAGAGTGGAGCTAATCTCATTAGAGGGAGGGAGGGGAGAGAAGACGAGGACGATGGAGGAGACGTCTGACACGAACGAACTTTACAAATCCTGGCCCCCACACCACGTACTATTTAACAAATGTACGGCAATACATTGTCATTGTTACATTGTCATTGTTACATGTACATGACAAATAATTTGCTAGATGTGATAATTTGCAATGCGAATTATTATAACGTCATTTTGTAATATGATGTGCTCACTATTGACACCGGAAAGCAATTTTGCCGAGAGCTGTTAAAATTGTCTCACTACTTTCGAGTATCGGCAAAGTAAGTCGGTTGTTTCCCTGCTTTTGAGTCGTGACGACAAGAACTAATGATTGAGAGGGTGCCCCACCCGACAGTTAAAAAGAAGTGCCGGAAGAACACGTACAGTCTGGAGATAGTCCTGATATAAGTGAGGGTGAGGGAGATGCCTAACAAAAGAGAAGCCACTTCAGACTAGTTCCAAACGGAACCCCAGTCGACGAGGCGTGTTAACCAGTTCCTGTTGAACCCTTAGTCAGGGAAAACCTACAGCAGCTACCAAAACACGGCAATTTGAAAATTGGGGTGCGTTAATTTCACACCTTATAGAACGGTAACAAAGATGTATCTGGTGAAAGTCAGTAAAAAATAGGGAGAAGTTAGGAGAGAAGCATACAACCAGCTCGAGCAGACACACATACAATTTGAGAACAGCGAGCAGGGATATGGAACGTGTCGTCACTAATAGGAACTGAACACCACGTGACTTCAGGAGTGATATCACGTGACTAAAGTGCGATATCACGTGCAGCTATCTCTCCCAATAATAGCTGGAGTTCAGGAGTACGGACTACCTTGACCCTCGGGGTCCCAGGTACAGAGTCACGGGTGTAAACCACACTGCAATATATATATATAGCTCCTGACATTTATTATTGGAAACCTATCAGTGTCAAGATGACACGTGACCACGGTGGACAAGTACTGTGCACTAGAAGTACTTGGGGTGTGGGAGAGAGGACAATTAGCACGCATATCCGCGATTGATTGCGACCAATTAACACTTTCTCAGTTCTACCCAGCTGAAGAATATATTGAGTTAGAAGCAGGACTGGCAGTGGGGAAGTTGTTAGCGTTACAATCAAGTTCAATAGAGTGGATCATGTGACACCGTGTCAGCGGTAAATTAGGAGAGTTAGAAGGTGGGATATAGTAAGCGGATATAGCGTGCTAGTTTTGACAGTATAGTGTGGAGTACTGTGATCAGTAATCCCTGTTCCGCTGCTAGTTCCACCGAGACTCTGTCATTACGTTATTGTTAGTTTGACACTCTTCACGACTCCGAGTTTAGTTCAGAGAAACACCGCGCCACGGACTAAGGAGGGCGATAATATATAACGTGTTTTGAGGTGAACAGTCACGTGACCACCCTGACACATCACGTGACCAATCACTCCTGTATCAGTAAATGTTCTATATTTGGCCGGGGAGGACCCGGGGTAGATTTACAATGACCACCGTAACGAAGTCAATGTTAGCGTTAGTAATTCCAGTTTGGTGGGAATAAGGTCGTCTCATATTTCGGAGGTGAGACCCCATTTTATTTCATGCAGTACATCAGCACGGGATATTAATGAACATAACTAACACAGTTCTACACACACCCTGCACATCACACACCCGCATAATTTATATTTAATAATAAAGTTTATGTTGCAATTATGAGCAGAAAATTGTTAACAGATTATCAAATGTTTAAACACAATTCTAACAAGCTATATAATATACAAGTGCCACACTTTAATGGTCACCAGATAGCCTAGCTGGGGTGACAGGTCCACCCTGACAAAGATTTTAGTTTACAATTAGTCTCTACATGATGAAAATCAATACACTCAAGCGCATTCGAAAATGGCAAGCTACCGATTTATAAACATACTGTAGTAACAGATATAACAACATTTTCAAATGAAATGACAGCGGTAAGTCATGCAATTCTTAGTAGCGAAGCGATAAAATGTCAGGGAGTAATCCTGAATTTATACAGAGCGTGAGAATTTAACCTACTTCTCTGGAGAGACAGGACTGAGACAACCAGTTACAATCAGACCGAACTGTACACAATTAGTAGCTTAATTTGTGAGGTTAAAAAGGAGGGGCCTCCTTACATTAGGATTCGTGAGTAATTATAATTGGTCTGACACTTTTAAGAAGTTGTCTGGTCATACCATGTGCTGAACTTCCATCATGTTTGAAATGAAATGAAATGAGGTATTTATATCCCGAGCATATGATTAACCAACAGCACAAGGAAGGTGGTTAACCACGTCAGAGCGGCTGACTGTGAGTGATGTGAGCAAATTTGTAAAAGTGAACAAAAGTATAACTCATTATAAGGCTAAGACAAAATTGAAACATCTTTTATTGTAAACCACACTAAACTAAAAAGAAGCAGAAACCATACAATACATATAAAGTGTGGTATAACACCTTAACCGTCGCTGGCCTTAGACTTGATCCTTCGGTTTCCTGTAAGTGCCGGTTACATGCCGTAACTATGTAGCCATGGTTGTCCGAAGTAAAACATAAGGGTGGTCATTTCAGTTGATGGCCCTGCTGCAGCGCAGCTAAAACAGCAAATAAGCAAATAAGTAAGTAAGTAAGTATGTAGGTATAATAAAGGTTAGTACAGTGACGTAATCAACAAAAAGAGAAACAGATCTGAGATCCTACAAGGTAGAGATCAAGACATAAAATGGAGTGCGGTAAAAAATAAAAGCCAAGGTGTCTTGCAAAGTGAAGACAAATGGAAAGAAAAAAACATAAAAACTGATTATATAAATAGTTCTTTAACATTCGCTTGAAACAGTTGGTATCAGTAATACATCTCAACATCAGTGGAAGAGAGTTCCATGCAACCGGTGCATGGCGGCTTGAGAAACGTCTGTCATCAACTTTTAAAGAACAACTTATAAAAAAACCGTCGGATCAGGGACAAACTGCTTAGTATATAAAATAAGTCGGGGGAATGAACCAACAAATGAAAACTCATGATAGAAGTGAAGTGTTGCGGTGCAGTCAATCATTGCCAAGACAGTCTCATACCCTAACCTGCAGTTAACATGGCTAGTGATATGTGATATCATGATCAAATCTACCTACACTGTGTACTCTATAGCTATAATATTAGAACGAAGTTATAATAAAAAGAGCAGAAAGTGCTGGCTAAACTACGGCCGCGCCCTGGTAGGAAACTATATGTAGAAAGTGAGGACTAAATATAAAAAAAAGAAGTTTGTATACTATAATATAATAGTATTCACATTTGTACAATGTATGTACATGGTTATTAGTTATTTTAGTATTAATATAGAATATAACCTAGTTATTTTAGTGTATACTATAACTACTCACCGAACAGCAACCTCCCAGATGATCTGGTGGCAAAGTGAACATTTGCTGGGGCACTGCAAGTTCTGCACACTGAACTCATGGTCCGCGTACTCGGGGGTTTTCTCTGGCTCCTGCTGCTGCTGAGGGGGTGGCAGTTAGGACACTGTGGCAGCTAAACTGTTACTCATTATGAACTATTAACACTGTTCCTGGAATAACAGCTCAATAAGTATGTGTTATATTAATGTTTATGGAAGGGAGGTGGAATGAATTATTATTTTATCTAGGTACACGTGAAAAGTATGATGTCATTATTAAGTGAGTCGTGTGCCACAAAAAGATCACACAATTTAAATCATTAACTGAGATCATAATATGTGATTAACCATTCCTTTTATACACAAGCAATCGCAAAGCCGGAAAACAGATTCGAAGGAGTTATTGACTTACAAACAATTTGCTGACCGTAAATGATCATACCCAACCGACAGGACCAGGAGAAATATAATTATAATACACCAATCTGGGGAGTCTCCTCGACCTGCCCACCTTTAAACGGATATGAGATCATAAGATACTTCAAACGGCACACTCCCGCCCGTAATTTGATACTATCAATTACACACGATCAGGTACACTATAAACACACAGAGTTCGACACACTAAATAACACTACAAAGAGTTCAAACATTCAATTAAATCATTAAAACACATCTAAAAACTAAGTTGAATGATTGAGCGATAGTTTGATTAGCCGCATTATAAAATAAGTTGAAAATGTATTATTTCCTCTAGCAGGTCAACGTGTTGATCGTTCAATACGACGTCATAATTAGAGGAAATAATAGACATTAAAACACGCTGATTAAGAATTTTTCCATGGTTACACTACACACGATGAGTTTCCCCTACCATAACAACTTCTTCAAAAAAATCGTTTGGGCTTTCTTCCTGCCATTGGAAAAAGTCATCAAAAAGCAAATGGGACGAATCAATTTTTCAGGTCAAAATGAACTCAATACCTTTAAAATTCGTTGCCAATATAAACTGGTACGTGGATCGTTATCATATTTGAAGTTCTGAAAAGGTTGGATGAAGCTCCAATCGTAGTTGATCACGAGGCCAATACTTGAAGAACGTGGGTTCAATGGAAACTTTACCTTATACCGTACTAAAGATACATATAAACTTTATCTAACCCCAAATTATATAAGGTAATTAAAAGGTAGGCTGAAGATCTGATTATCTGATTGTAGTTAAATGACCTGCAAGTAGATTACGAGCCCAACAAAGTTAGAACTTGGGACCAGTTAAAACGTTTACATACACAATTCTGAAGTTACACCCTTTAAAGAAGGGTAAAGACAAATATCTAGCGGATGAAAAATCTTTCGAAAGATTTAAATTAGTTTTTTACTCACGATGTAAGATGTTAAAGTTCCTTGAGCGGGTAGGGTGCCATCAGAGGGAAGAGCGTCGTGATATAAACTGTAGTGTTGGTCGAGTTTACCCCGGGATGTGAAGATAATGTCACATTGTCGGCAGTAGGATTCTGCAGGCGCGACCTCAACCATGCATTACTAGCTGGGATACAGCTGGAAAGGTGTGGTTGTTAGTGTGGTTATAGTGGTGATAAATGTGTGTATCAGGATAGATTGGGGTATTGTGTACTTTTCAAGAAAATATTTTATATTCTAATGTGAAAACTACACACAGTTTCAGTGTACAGCCTGTAGCTGTGTCAAAGTAAAGACAGAATAAATTGCAACATAATAATTTTAAAAACTGCGGAAATTGTTGCGAAAATGAACAATGAATCGATTACTTGTTCCAACAATTAGACAATACCAAACTTTATACATCTTGATAATAGCTCGTCAAAGTTAAATAAATCACAAACTGTAATGAGTAGCTTTGCGCTATTGCAGTGTACACTTTACATTATGTGTAAGTTTGATGAGGTTATATAATATTTCATAATTTAGTCTTATATTAGCTGGGGTGTACGGAAGTTCTCATCTCACGCGAATATTAACCTCAGGATTAGAACAAAGAAAAGCATACGTTTTACAACGTGAATGTTTAGCCTATAGTGTACTAAGACAGAAAATTAAATGTTTTCTAATAAATAAGTCAAGAAAGACGAGTCTAGAAGTAAACGGTACTACATAACATGACTGACATATTTAAACACATCTATCTAATTTCAAGACTTCATCACTTAAAATATACTGCTGCTTACATTGGCACTTCAGATCGGATATTAACTTTTAACAAGCTGTACAGCGCACCCAATTATCATGATTGGTAGAATTACCCTCCCTACCCTAATAAGGTTAATCAAAGTTGGTGCAAACTACACAAATGTTCACTGAAATGACACATTCACTGTATTGGTAACTTTATATAAAATTTAGGGTGCCATGCCTACAATTATACTAGTTCCCATAACATGCTGTTTAGTGTTTACCTTATATGATATGAGGTGAAATATGCCATTAGTCAACTGTTAGTAGAGAGAGTGCATAATATATAATATTACAATTTAAGTAGTAACTACCAATAAGCTGACAGAAATTAAGGAATATTCTAATACAACACCAAGTTAATTCAAGAGAGAAATAATTGTCAAGGTCAGAAGTAAACGAGCTCATATCTACACAAAGACTGTTTATTCATTGTTAGGAAGTGTAAACAGGAGACGTACTGGGCATTACACTGATCAAGGAGCAGCCAGGAACCAGATATCAGCTAGCGTCAAGTATGCTTCTCAACCCACAGATATACGATCTAGTAGTACTAGGTACAATATATACGCCATCGTGATGCATACCTTTCGTAACAGAAAATAGAAAACATAGCAGTTCAACAGAAAACCAGATGAAAACCTAGATATAAACCAATAAGGAATTTACACATTAATAACATTCCTTTCAAACATTGAGACATTTCAGTATCACAATAACTGAGCTTGTATTGTTCAATTTATCGGATTAGATATAATTAGATGAAACGTTGTTCTGATCTCTGACCTCCTGTAATCTTTAAATTGAATATTCAAGCTTTTCATTTAAAGTTAAAACAAGTCCTTAAAATAGTAAGGACTCAGAACGAGGGTACTTGCACTGAAATTCCAACCCAGACAAAAGGCATTGGTTTATACTCGAGCTAGAAGTTAAACTATAGGTTGTGTTTACCTCTGATTCATTCATTTACTCAATTTGGTATTCTGTTTGTGACAGAGTGTGCCCCATATTGCAAGCAGCTAATATCTAATCAACAAGATCTGGGTTTAGTCTCAAAATAGCGAAATATTTTAAAGCTGTAAAAATAGGCTGCTCAAGTTCAAAGTTGTTGATGACATAGTTTTAACATCAGATCATTAAATTTTATAACAAATAACCATGCAATTTATAAAAACAGCAAATTTACACCTTTTGCAATGAAATGAGGTATTTACCCTCCGCTCATATGATTAACCAACAACATAAGGAGGGTGGTTAACCACAGTGGCGTAACGTTGCCTGTTGGCGTTCCCCTGTTCTCCCTGAAAAAAAATCTCTAAAAAAGTGTGTTTCTAGAGCAAAACGCGCAGTTGGGGGGGGGGGGGGGGGGGGGGGGTTGGCGGGCCCTTCGTTATGCCACTGGTTAACCATGTCAGAGCGGCTGACTGAGTGATGGGGGCTAATGTGTAAATTTGAACAAAAGTATTTCACATTATAATGCATAGACAAAAGCAAACATAATGAGCTAACAAAAGGACAAGTGTGCTGAAGTCTAAAGAAGACCCAAATGATATTCTAAGGAGACAAAAGATAAAAATGACTTTAGCGCCACAATTACAAAGCCTCAAGTTTACTAGGTTTAAATGAAAGTAAATGAGGTAATAATTAGGGTTTAAATAAAAGTTTGAATGCAAACAGAAAACTACAGAAGAAGTAAGAAGAACAAAAGCAGAATATGTTAGGTCGAATCTTGCCAATTAAAGGCTACAATACAAAGCACTTGAGGATGGACGTTGCTTTGTCAAATGCACAGTATGTAACACATTCGGTGTTGCCAAGACATTATAAATAAGCTATTTTAAATTTAAAACATGATACTTTCTGTTTTGATGTGTCAGGAATATAATATCATATAGGTCATAAGCAAATTAAAAAGTCCAAGCCAAGTTGGTCTACAGGTTATCTAAATCAGGCAGCTAGATAACAAACTCAATTGCCCAGTACTTCTCTGACATTGAAATATATAAAGGATTGAACTAATTTGCTACCAGTTCCATAAATATTGGGCAGTTGAAATCATTCTATGAACATTGAACAAACTTATTATTATGTACCCTGTAACCTGGATTTTTGCTCTATTTTTTGGGTCCAGAACTCTACGGCGTGAGACTTTATGACATGAGACACTATTGTGGAACTATATACAAAAAAGGACTTTACGTCGTGGAAATGTGAGAAAACAGGACTCTACGGCGGCAACAAAACGTTTTCCTGTTTCCGATCTGTTGCTTTAGAAGTTAGAAGGTAAAGTAGACAAACATGGACCGTCGGTAGAGTACAGATCAAAATAACAACCTTGTCAGATGAGATGGTCCTAACGACCCAAGCGAGTAGAAACTTATTGGGCCCTGTTAATAGCATAATGTTGACGATTATATTTCCTTGGAACTGTTTAACAACAAACAATCAACTTCGGCCATATCGGGCAAAAAAACAACGGCTTGTCAGTGGTCACATTAAGCCTCAATTTAGGGTCTCAGAGCAGTGAATACGTCGGCACCTGACCTGCATCTGTCAAGTTGATTTGTTCTTTGCATGTGACTCACACGAAGTGCGAGTTTCGATGGATAACCGTCACCCCGCCCTCGTAGCCTCAGCGTGTGGCTCTTTAATAACAAAAGAAAAAACAGCGGTTGGTCACACTAAGCCTTATAGAGTCTTGGAGCAGTGAATACGTTGGTACGTGAGCTGCATCTGTCATGATGATTAGTTCTGTGACTCACACGTGGCTCTCTATTGACACTACATTATTGAGCTATTTTATTACACTCTTGCAAGTGATGTAAACTTATGATAGCGAATAGGCAGCAAATTGCGAAACACGATATTCAGACTTTCTGAAAATCAGTACAATTAGGAAAACAAATTTTAGGAAAATAAATTTAAATTTTGGTATTTATTAATAACAATCAAAACATATCATATCATAAAAATAAAGCCGCGCGTTGGTTGACTGCCTCAGTAAGGTGAATAATTTAAGCTTGAAGGTGCCCTGCGCATTTACAGAACCTCATGCGGCGATCACATGATCACTACGAGTTACTCATGCTTTTGAATTATAGGAGTGCGGATTGTCAGGTATTTCATTCATTCATACTTAATTGGTTTAAAGCTGTATATTTAGAACTCACTATTGTTTAAACTATGAAAGCAGAACGTAGATAATGGACAATATACCGACGACAATACCAAGGACCCGAGTGCCGCATTGACTTTTCCGGATCCGTTTTTACCGAAGGCTTATCCACCAGTTACTCATGCTGCATGTATAGTCTGATAATATTTTGTTTTATCTCTAGCAAGCATTCTGTAAATATGAGTGTCGTATTTATTATAGAAGAGCCAGCCAACCTCCGCATTATAATCTTTTGTGTGCCAAGTTCGTTTATAAAATCTAATCATATAATAAAATTGATCCAATAATCTAAGATGAACGGTATATCATAGCTCATCGTTATTAAAATTCGAATGGATGAATTAATCAAGTAATGTTCCCTTTCAACACAACTAAACAAAAAACAAATGCTTGCTCACCAGTGGTGACGCAATCGTAGGGGCATGCAGTTGGTTCAGATAACTCTCACCCCGACGACGGCGTCGAAAAATTATCAAATTATGCATTTGCGCCATACTGGACACATTTTATATTTAATATTCTGTGGTTTGTAGAAATTAGTGTTATCTACAGTATAGCTTTAGTTTAGTTTTGTAACAGCACTAACTATGTTTTCAGTTGTTCTCGAAACATTAAATTATAATTGCACTCCCTGTCCGATTACAAGATTCATTTAGTATGGAGGAAGAAAATCCGAAAGAAAAACCGATGGACTTATGAAAAGTATAAGTGGCCAAAATAAGGCCAAAAGTGGAGTTATGTGCAAAATAAGATTTTGAGGCAATTTTATTTCGTATCATTAACAACATTCATCATAATATAAAGAGGTTAAATTGCAGTAAGACAAAACTAATCACGTAACCAGGTAAAATTTAGAAAAAAACTTTTGCAGCGCTCGATTTCGATGAACAATGTTCACTATTTATTGTTTGTGGCGCGCCTACTTCCTTTAATTTGCAATAAGTTTACATGCTTCAACCAAAATTGAACAGGGAATCGTATAAGATTACTTTCGAAGTAGTTCGACAAAAGCTACTCACGCTATTGTGCTTTTTACGGAGAAATAAGACAATAGCATCTTTGAGCTTGTTATTCTTTTTCAAAAGCATTTCAAGTGATTTATATAAATGCATATATTGATTCTAAATACATTGCAAAAGATTTGATCTCGATTCTTACCTGAGGACCCCAGGCTTTAATGTTGGTAAACAACAGAGATTAGGCGGAATGACAGGCTGAGCGCGGCCCAGTAACTCGATTCATAATATATAAAGTTTAAAAGAAAAAAGTTATTACAATGCGTGCGATTTACCTGAGGACCCCAGGCTTTAATGTTGTTAAATGAGATTAGGCGGAATGACAGGCTGAGCGCGGCCCAGTAACGTGCAATTTGTTTTCATTGCTTCTTTCATTGCTTATTTCATTTTAAAAATAGATTTAGTAATTATGATAATGGTAATGATGTTATTGATTATGTGTTTAGTAAAAAAATGAACAAATATTTTTTTAAAATCAGCAATCAGGGTAGAAATTAATATGAATTATGAAAACCTTTTTGTTATATGATTTTAAAAATTGAATAAAATAACACGGCCACGATTTGGAATACAGTTTCCAAATTTGTTACACATTACATTAAATTTTAGGTGCTCATGTCACTGCAAACGTTAATGTCTATTTAAATTTAATATTTTATTTTTATTTTTATAGGATTCGTAATTATTTTATGTTTAATGTTTGTTGATTCACGATGTCAATCCTTCGCAGCTCGGTGAGGCACAGTGGTGCATCTCGCCGATCTACCGAAGGATTGATGCATAACAACAAGACACGCGCTAAAGACGCGCATTTTCTGAGTGATGTTAACGATAGCTTTAAATTCACTGATGTCATTATTATTCAGCGTGACCGGTAATAGTTTAAAAATCAGAAGGAGAAAACACATGTTTAAATTACTAAAAAAGGAGTATCACTTTACAGGATTGAATTTAAATAGTCATAATAGATAAGAGAGGAATTTGTTTCCCTTTGAATCAATCAAACTAGATGAATTGTTGTAAATACTTAGATCAAACTATCAATCTACAGGCTATCGTCAAACATGTTGCAAGGCGTCATCTTCAGTGACATAATAGATAAGAGTTTATTAACTATCATGCCAACTTTAGAGACGGTAACCACATTAAAATAAAGTTTTCCCAATCAAAATAAAGGGTTTATACAAAATAAAAGGTTTATGCACTAGACTGCGAGACAATTAACCTTATGCAATGCAGGTTAGTATAACTATAATATCGGACTGAGTTGAAATTTCTGAGAGCATGATACCCCAAAATAAATATATGCCTGTGTCTGGCAATAGCGTTCAGATGGCTTCCGAACTTGTCCGGATAAGATAATATAAAAAATACAAATAAACTATAATAACAATCTGAAAATTAATGTATCAGTACAGATCTTATACTCGAAATCAGGCACTTTCAAAACATTTCTCTTAAATTATCTTTCTTAACACCGTTCAATTGTAACTTTAAATTAAAATATTATGATGATCCGGACGATGATAAATATTAAATTACAACTGATTATATTTATGGATTTCGGCCTGTCGATGCTGGAAGCTGATCAGCTAATCGTTAATCGTTACCATGTGACAAGAATAGTATGATGAACCTCCCAATCAGTATCTATGTATCAAAAGAAAATATTGATCTAATTCAACTCGTCGGGAGCCCTTTTGAAACATCTCGAAGTTAGAGTGCAGAGTGCATGATTACTGATTATCAGCACGATTGGGTGAAACAAAGACGAAACCGTGTGTTGATTAGAATTAAAAGAGGAAGATATTTAGTGATAAATTGTGCACTCTTGCATTTAAGTTTTAATTGTTAGACTTGTTCGATGTAGGGCCTTTAATTTAACCTAATACTAATGCAGTTACTTAATACTTGGTAAGTCTAGGGAAAACAGGTGCTAGTTGTCGGAAATGAAATGGAGTCTGTTCCTGATCGAAGTTACATGATGCTGATAGATTTGATGCAGCTCAGCACTCAGCAGCCACTGTCTTCAAATAGAGTGTTCCAGTTCTGCAATCTGCAGTCTCAAATGTTTTCGCCCAGCTTTTCTTTTCATCGTGGTTATAGAAGACAGACCTGAAGAAATACTAGTATAATGATAATATAGGTAACATGTCCAGAATGAGTAAAATTGTATTATCGGCAAATTTACTTATGTGAAAACTCCCAACAGGGTGGCGCTGGCCCAGAAGTAACTGCACACAAGCAACCCTTTAATGATCACGCACGTAATTTGTGTGAAAATATGTAACTCATTTAACGAAGTTAGTGAAAAGAACCTACCTTTATTTACCAATGTCGATTTTTTGCTTGTGATGAAGTAGTCCTCGAAAATGTGAGATATGTATGTAGTTTGTTTTTAAAAGTAGGATTGTAGTCATAGTCGATGTATAGCGACGGTAGTTTACCAGCAGCTCCCTGTACAAATAGAAATGTGGTTTTTATATAATATTACTAGTTAAATTAATGAGTACAATGCAGGAATAAAAAAATGTGTCTTAAATGTTTTATATTAAATGTGTTATAATTATATTAACCACCTTATATTCGTATAATATGTACTCACAAACAATGATAGTCCCAACTGTTTTTAATTGCTTATAATTTAAACCTTTTTATTAAATAATTTAGATGACTGTGTCTGATCTAAAATTGCACGAGAAATAGAGAAAATTAGGTCTCAGACAGAACTCGACCGGGATATAACCGGCGCAGCCGGAATACCGGCTGGTATTTGGCGATTTTGTACCGGTACCGGCCGGGATTTTGGTTTTAGCCGGGATTTTTCCAAAATAAATTCAGTTTTTCTCAACGTTAATTTGAGTCCAAAATTAACAAATCTGTGAACATTTTCCTAAAACATTTTGACGAAGTCATTGAACAATGGAGACTGGAGTCAATCTATATTTAACATAATCATGGGTGTACGAATTATGGACTTCTTTCTGACTTATGACTTAATTATTGTGACTAAGTGTCACGGCTCACGGTCTTGTGTTACCGAGGGACAAGTAAAACAGAGTTCTCCGGGTAAAGAAAGCATTAATAAATGCTATTCAGTATTCATCCTATTCAATTATTCAGGTAAGGTGATGTAAACTGTAAAGTGATAAGCTCCAACGTCAAACACCATGTTCAATTAAATAAGTTTAAGTAACCAATACCAGATCACAGGATTGTTATAGTTACGGAGACTGTTGGAAACGATGCAAACCAGGATCGGACTCCTATCAGAAATAGTCGACCACCGGTCCAGCCTCCCTCAAACTCAAATGCCCTACCACTACCCCAGACCACATCCACCTCTTCAGCCAGGAACAGCGCTCCCACTATACCACTACCAGCAGTTCCTACCGCCTCAGAGGATACACTGCACGTGCCCGTTATTCCTCATGCCTCGTCTTAAATGTCCAGTCCATGAATCCTAGTGCATCAAGTGCGAGTATATGGGAAGTGCCAAAAATCTCAGCTCTTATTCAGGAGAAATCCAAAAACCACTCGTTACCGTTTATTGCACTTACGGAAACGTGGCTCAAGTCCTACATGTCAGACAAATACAAAATGTGCATCACCTCTTTCTCCTGCTGAGCAGAACCTCCCCCTTAAAAGTAAACAAATCTGCATCGCCTCCCAACGACAATCCAGATATATTAAGCAGCAGAGACAATCATTTAAGGAGACTTCGATATCTATCAGGATCATGATTATACTGCCTGAGAACTCAGCACTTCAGGATGAAACATATAATATTTGGTTTTCTCGATTTCATTCATATTTAGACAGAAGTCCGTGTAGATAATTGGTTATAGAATAATTGGATATAATTTTATGCGAAGTTGTGTCTGCGAAAATATACGTGTGAACTGGTCATCCCGCAAATGCTGAAAAAGTAGATGTTACCTATCATAAAATAACCGCTCGCACCGTACAGTGTACACGACAGAGTTGTGACTGCGTTTACAAATTCTTTATCATATTGATGTGTTGCCATGGCAACCGAAACTCCATCGGAAGATCGGCCTGTAAGGCATAATCATGATAATACACAGTATCAAAACATTGCCATAGATATCATAGCAACATTCCAGAGATTAGATTATGTGTGTGTAAGAAAATGTATGTTATAGTATTATACAGTCTGCTAGAACATTCCGTTTACACATGGTGGCCGATAACAACTTGTTTAATTTATCTCCGAATTACACACAAATTTCTGAAAGTTTCGTAGACTTAAATCAATTACAGAGGGTGTGGCTATTGGCCAGCCCCTCTATTTCACTATTATGGTTGAAACTATAAGAATACAGATTATATTGTTACAGTGATTTTACAAAAGTCGAAACAGTAAACACCAATTTGTAGGATACTTTAAATCACACCAAAATTGGTCCCAGAATGCAATGAAATCTGATGGCGTCTTTTCAGTGAAAAAGAGGCCACACTCTCTGTAATTGATTAAAGTTTACGAGACCTTTAGAAAATGAGTTATATAACTTGCAACTTAAACTAAGATAAATTGAGTATTTATACTCAATTTATCTTAGTTGCATGAGTAATATATATATACTACCCACTATACCACTACCAGCAGTTCCTACCGCCTCAGAGGATACACTGCACGTGCCCGTTATTCCTCATGCCTCGTCTTAAATGTCCAGTCCATGAATCCTGTGCATCAAGTGCGAGTATATGGGAAGTGCCAAAAATCTCAGCTCTTATTCAGGAGAAATCCAAAAACCACTCGTTACCGTTTATTGCACTTACGGAAACGTGGCTCAAGTCCTACATGTCAGACAAATACAAAATGTGCATCACCTCTTTCTCCTGCTGAGCAGAACCTCCCCCTTAAAAGTAAACAAATCTGCATCGCCTCCCAACGACAATCCAGATATATTAAGCAGCAGAGACAATCATTTAAGGAGACTTCGATATCTATCAGGATCATGATTTTACTGCCTGAGAACTCAGCACTGCACTTCAGGATGAAACATATAATATTTGGTTTTCTCGATTTCATTCATATTTAGACAGAAGTCCGTGTAGATAATTGGTTATAGAATAATTGGATATAATTTTATGCGAAGTTGTGTCTGCGAAAATATACGTGTGAACTGGTCATCCCGCAAATGCTGAAAAAGTAGATGTTACCTATCATAAAATAACCGCTCGCACCGTACAGTGTACACGACAGAGTTGTGACTGCATTTACAAATTCTTTATCATATTGATGTGTTGCCATGGCAACCGAAACTCCATCGGAAGATCGGCCTGTAAGGCATAATCATGATAATACACAGTATCAAAACATTGCCATAGATATCATAGCAACATTCCAGAGATTAGATTATGTGTGTGTAAGAAAATGTATGTTATAGTATTATACAGTCTGCTAGAACATTCCGTTTACACATGGTGGCCGATAACAACTTGTTTAATTTATCTCCGAATTACACACAAATTTCTGAAAGTTTCGTAGACTTAAATCAATTACAGAGGGTGTGGCTATTGGCCAGCCCCTCTATTTCACTATTATGGTTGAAACTATAAGAATACAGATTATATTGTTACAGTGATTTTACAAAAGTCGAAACAGTAAACACCAATTTGTAGGATACTTTAAATCACACCAAAATTGGTCCCAGAATGCAATGAAATCTGATGGCGTCTTTTCAGTGAAAAAGAGGCCACACCCTCTGAAATTGATTAAAGTTTACGAGACCTTTAGAAAATGAGTTATATAACTTGGAACTTAAACTAAGATAAATTGAGTATTTATACTCAATTTATCTTAGTTGCATGAGTAATATATATATACTCTCTATATATAAACTCTCATTTTTTTAGAGCAAACGTAATTTAAATGGCTAAACACAATTCAATAAAATTTGGCTCGATCCGATTATCCAAACTATCAAATAAATGCGAAAATGAACCTTCTTTTGAAAACAATGAACACAAATATGTTTCGATTTGACAAATTTCTCGAACCAGTGGTGGTAGTAAGTCATACCAGAACCAATTATTTCAATTGGGCACTCAGTGACTGAGCTATTAATGCCAA
This sequence comes from Bolinopsis microptera, assembly GCF_026151205.1. Lineage (NCBI taxonomy): Eukaryota > Metazoa > Ctenophora > Tentaculata > Lobata > Bolinopsidae > Bolinopsis > Bolinopsis microptera. The sequence goes on along the minus strand of NC_087072.1, from coordinate 14,461,715 downwards.
CGTTTGCACACTGACTTTTGGCCCACCCTGTATATTTATAATATACGGCTGGAAAAAATGTAACTGGATATCTGCCACAATGCTGCTATTATTAAGGTTAAAGTAACATTTAGCACATAAAGAAGTCTGGTTTGCTAGGTTTTAATTGGTCGTATAATAACAAATAAAAATGAGTTAAGACTACAAAAACGGTCGATAGAACCTAATTATAATACCTGTATCGAGAACTCGACTTCAATGCACTGATAGCGTTGGTACTAACATTCTATCAAATTATGTCATATCTTGAGACTTGATAGCTGCCTGAAACAGTTTTGAGTCAACATTATCGTGATATTCTAGAAATTGAAACCAATTCTCAACTTTAAAAAAGCAGGTTTCAATAAATGCCATAGAATTAAATTCTACCTTTTTAAATTTTAAGAATTTGTTGATTTATTAAAATTCTGTCTCAATTAATATATAAGGGTACATGCAATGTATTTCGACACGCACTGTAGACTCACTTATTGGATTCGTGCTAGATGCTGTGTACGTCACCCTCTTAACCACCTCTATGGCGAAGATGAGGATGGTAAGTGCAAGTACAGTAATGTGAGGAGAGGATGGGTATCATTTAGCACATTTTTGCTGTAGGTGTAAAGTAGCTCTTAGTCAAGGAGTATATAAATGACGGCACGACAAGGTTCTGCAACAGATCTCTGAACATGTTATCTTGTGAGCGCCGAGTGAACACTTATAAGAACAAGGCCAGCGATGTAAGACAGTATCATTGACTTAGTCCATGCTGGGAGGAAAAAAGCAAGTACAGACGACCGAAAGGAGTCGTGGTTTGGGATCCTGAGTGGGTCTCGATATTGGATAGTGCTTTTATATATCGGACCTTATGATATTCTCAAGGTCACCAAGACGGCACAGTCTTATGGCGGGAGGTAACGGTACCATCTAAAGAGCAGATTGCTGAATCATACAAGTGATTCAGCAGTCTTACAGCAGACTGAGATTCAAGCGAAAGAATTGTGCTGTTATAATTATGCGGTTAAAGTTCTAGCACCGGGAGTAGTTGTTCACGGTTTGGAGAGAGCTGAGTAGGCTAGTACGGGATAGAAGGGAAGAAGCAGCTCACTGTTCCAGATGGATCTACTTCTTATCAAGGAAGAAGGAGTGGTAGGTATAGTAAGGAAGATTGGAGCCTAAGAGTTAACTTAACATCTAGAGGTACCACAAACTTTATCTCGTCGCCAATTGCGAGCTTTAACGGGTTTCCTCAAGTGACTCGATGGTTTAATTGTGACAAATCATGATACGAACTTTGATGAACCCATAATAGTATAGTGCAATAATACTATGATAGTATTCTCATAAGTTCTACCCTTGCAACCGAGTACAATGTACATACTAAGTGATATCAAGCTGCAATCTAAAATTTATTAATTGAATCTCAAAATAACTTCAAATTTTACCTAATAATTGCGACATCGTTGGAAGTGAGAAATAAAATACATTAAATTTTAATCCAATTCTGCGAGAGAAGATTTGCCCAGACAGCTGACAAGAATGTATTACCATACTTCCTGTAAATGTGGTAGTTATTAGGTCATATCAAACTTGAAAATTATGTCAAAGTTTTTCTCAGTCTCTGGTGTCAATCACCAGTAGAGTGCCCAGCCGCACCAAAACAACCTGCGATTTTTACGTGGGAAACATCGTATAATACACATGCTATACAATCTAGTTTTATAGCAGCTACTGATATCATGCGGCAGTATTAATAAGCATACAAATTCAGCGCAAAAAATTGTAAAGACGACACAAATTCATGCGGGATGTTAATAAATGTGTCCATGTTGAACTCAAACTCCGACAGAATAATATTTCAAATCGGAAATATTATAATTAATCAAATGGTATCTGCTCATGTTCCGTCTATATAAACTACAAAACTTAATAAATTAGTGAAGTTCTGAAACAAAGATCACGACTAGGTTTTATCAAAATTGAAAAGAAAACCGATCGAAGTGCACTAGAGATATAGTTTAAGTTTAAAGGGTCATCATTACTAAAATCTCTTCCTAGCTCCTAGCAATCAAGTTGTTAATCCTAGTTCTACACCTAAACAAGTACAAAATTACAGCCTTACATTTTGAAATTTTTCGATATCCAGCTCAACATAAGACTTCGATACCAATAATGCATAATGGGTACATACCGATGATCGGTGTTCGTAAATATTTGATTATTTATAGTATTGAAGTTTAAAATCTTCCTAATTATGTAAGAATAACAAAAGGAATCACGTACTAGTGTGCTGTTACGAAAAACAACTATTTAATAAAAATAAATTAACAGTATTCGAGTACAAAATTAAAAATACAAACTCCAACATAATCGACAGACAAACTCAATAAATGAAGATTTCGTCGTGAAACGAGCTATATATACAGCTATAACGTAGCGCTCGACTCCAGTCTGAACCAAAATTAAGTCGCGTTCGTAGGAAATTGACCACCAGCTGCTGGTGGTTCGAATGTTGGTTTGCACACTACTGTGGTTGCGAGAAGCATTATTTGATGCGCGCGCGACCCAGTAGTGCATCGCGCTACAAAATGTTTGTAGCTACTGAAGTAAGCATAGACATGGTACTTGTCATATGTATTAAGAGTGCCATCAATACAATGAAGTATTACTGTATTAAACGATTTGTTGAATCATTTATTATTATCGGTTCAGAGGCGGCTGTTGAGAGCGTCCAGGCGTCCGTGGACGCCCTAAAATTATTATCTGGTGGCTAGATTTAAATTATTAACTTATTGAACCGCAATATAAAGCTCTTTATTCATTCAAACGTTCGAATGTAAGCGCACGCATGATCTTTGTGAAATTTTGTGTTGTAGGGTGTCCGGTGTCCAATCCTCGTTTGGACAACTAAGATGCGCAGTTTTAACACATAGTTAATTGTAAACGGGTTCAAAGCACATCAAGCGCATCTACTACAGGTAATCTATATGATTTGGTTGTCCAGGCCACCTTGCAATCTGAACTGTTATGATACCGCGCGGCTGAGATCGTACACGTGTGTGTCCTGTTTCACTCATGTTATAAGTTTTTGTTTTTAATTATTTGCTTCGCCTGTGACACATTACATACATGAGGCACTGTGGCCTGTGTGTAACTGTAATGTACGTTGGAATAATTTAATTAATTAATTAACTCTCTGCTATGGTAATGGTATTGTATGCAGTCATCGGTTAATAGGTAGAAAACCGCCGGTTCTTAGGGGGGGGGGGGGAGGGGGGGGGGGGGGAGCTTGGGGCGGCCCCCCAGTCGGTCGGACACCCAACAAAACTGGCAGCCAGCTCCCACGAGCCGCCTCTGTACCAGTTTACTATTTAATGGTAGTTTTGACTTATCATGGAAAGTTTATCCAGCTGTGTGCGTCAATAGCTATCAACTATGTCCCCAATGTTAAGCACTTAAGCTCAAACATGAACGCTTCAAAGCTAAAATGTAAAAAAACAGAGCAACAATGATTGGCCATGGGCCAGTTATTTTGCACACTGATTGCTAAATCTATTGTGGTGGTGTATAGCTATTCTGGATTATGTTTCAACAAAAATCTTTATCGCATAGTGTCGATATGACGTGAATGAGGTTTTCATAGCTGAACTCTTTCGTTAGCAGATAATTCGGTATGGGCTGTGTAGTGTGTACTACCGTAATTATATTTTTTGGAAAAAGTTTATTTTAGTAACCATTGCGAACAACTGTTTTTCGTTTTAAATTGCATCTTAAACCATAGTTTCACTATAAAACATTAATAGAATGGTATAGCCAAATACCTCCTGGGTGATGAAGTGGCAACATGATCACCTCTCATGCAGAAGTTCGCGGGTTCAAACCTGGTCTGATGCAAGTCAGTCAGTCAGCAAGCTGCAAATTAGTACAGCATTGGTGCACACTTGCACTCCCTGGCTTGTAGAACTAACCTCCATACAGCTAGTAAAGTGCTCAGGGTTAAAGAAAAAGAAATAAGCACATCAGGCCATCCCAACTCTGGGACTGATTTTAAAATGTTTTAAACAATTTTTATGCGAATCTTGAATTTTTCGGTAAATCAGATAAGCTGACAGGGCCACAGAAATGAGAAATCACAAAAGCTTAATTTAATAATGCTCACTCCAACACTATTTAATCACATGATGCAATTCCAGTTCTGCACTCCCAGAAGCTGCTCAACAAACAATTTTGTTTGAACCTTAAATTTTGTTTTCCATAATTATCTCAAGCTCAAGTTGATGGGTGTGAGACTGATATTATCTCTGAGAAGTTCGTAGGACTAAATCTACTCTCTCAGAAGTGCATATGGCTTGGTAAAAGATTGAGTTATATATACTTTCTAACTTTGAGTAATTTTTTCTAAATTAAGTAACACTTCTAGTAACAACACAAATTGGTTAAAAAATATACCAACAGTAAATGTTCTTGTCAAGCTGTGAAACAATGACACCCGGCATGCAATTGAGATTTGAGGTTATCATACCCAATTAACAGTGCTTTTTTATAATCTACTGAAGGAAAAGAAGAGGCATATAGAAGTCTATTGAGGCCTTTTTAAATTTAAATACTAAGAACCCTCATGTGCAGGTAAAGAAGTTGTTCTTAAGGGGGCCGGGGGGGTCTTCATCAAAATTCTCTCGAAATTGATTTTATAGTTGTTTCTGATAGAGGGGAGTGATATCTATCAGCTGCTATTGGTCCCATGGAAAAATATTGTTCCTAGCCGAAATTATCGCTGGTCAAAGGTCAGCGCTCATGTGTAATTGTATTGCGCGAGCGATTTTCAATCGCGCGTCCTGAAAATCGAGTCTAAAAATCTATCTTCTCCTACATTTTTTGAGCAATCACCCTGAAACTTTCAGGATATGTTCTAGGGATCATTTAGAAGAGAAGTATCGAGCCGATTTTTGAGATAGGCCTCAGAAAATTTTTAATTCGATTTTGAAAATCTTTGACCTCATTTTTTGACGATTTTTCCAGGTCCAGCTGTATGTGATGAATCTGTATTATCACTTTCTGTCATTTATTAGCATTTCAAGCCATAGCACCAGATAAACTCACTGTTATCCCATTTAGCTCGATATGTTGAAGAGTATTACGATCTTACTACTCTCGGTGTGGCTGATAGCATCTCAAGAAGGTATGTTTAAAAAAATCAACTGTCGTTTTGTATTATTTCAAAAATGCTGCTAGAATGAGAACCTGTATGTTATTATATCTGTAAAATAGACCCATCCTAATAACACTCAAAAAATTTGGCCCAGGAGTTGTAAGTGTAGATTTTGATAATTGTAAATTCTGATTTACAGGAGAGACAGACCTTATCGACCCACCAGAAGAAGAAGGAGACATTGACCCTGAAGTCAAGACTGAAAATGGAGTCTATATACTGAATCCCACAAATTTCGAAGGATTTGTCAAGTCTCAGGAACTTGTTATGGTTGAATTCTATGCTCCATGGTAAGCATGACAACTGGTCGATTTTATACTTTAATTTCAACTTAAATCATAACATGGTACAAGTTCAACTGGCATCATGTATCCTGCAGATAAGTAGCTGCTGCAATATTATAATTAAATATTTAATTTGGTTCCTGCTACAGCTGCAAGCTAATCGGTTAAGTATCTGAGGTATGTCCAAACAAATCGACACCAAATTCCCACCAATACAAGATCCTATATATTATGGTCAAATTATTTAATGGTATTAAGTTTAAGATTTTATAAAATAGAGTAAATAACGATTTTTTGTTGATTCTGATAATAGGAATTATGAACTTGTTTACATTGATTCTCGAATAGTTTGACTTAAAGTTTAATATCGTTCATCAGGTGTGGTCACTGCAAGAAGTTAGCCCCCGAATACGATGCTGCTGCTTTTGAACTTAAACAAGCAGGATCAGTCGGGGTCCTAGCAAAAATTGATGCAAATGAACACCAAGAAAGTGGCAACAAGTATGGAGTTCAAGGGTTTCCAACTCTGAAGATCTTTAAAAAAGGAGTTGATGAGCCTATTGATTATGAAGGGGCAAGAAGTACATTTGAAATAGTAGAGAAGATGAAGGAGTTATCAGATTCAAATTGGGCTCCTCCAAAATCTGAAGTCATTGAACTGACAACTGATAACTTTGAAGAAATTGTTAATAATCAACCGATGATGCTTGTGGAGTTCTTTGCACCATGGTAAGTGACGGTTTTTTCGCCAAACAACTTATGATATTAAAATTAACACTAAAGTTTATTGTGTAACCTATTTAATATAATATAATAGAGATCATTCACATATTGCGTGAGCAGCCTAGGGGGAGGGTTTGGAAACACTAACAGTGGCTGAGTTCATTCTTGATTTAAAGCTGGATAAAAGAGCAAAATTACATCAGTAAGATTATTTTCTTATTCTCAGGCTCCCCATCGAACCATTTTCTACTGCTGTAGACCCCAATAACGATGATAGAATTAGGTGATTTTAATGCACTGCATGTTTCAATGTAGGGGTTAGCAGGGGGGAGGGGGAGGGGATCTTAGTAGGAAGATTTCGCCACTAAGTTTGCCTTAAATTTTGTCCACTAAGTTTCGCTTCATGGTTAAGTATAGTGTTAGCAGATATGCAGCTCCAAAGAGGCCGGCTCCCATATTATATATTTCTCCCACCATTGGGCTGCTGCGATCGCCAAATTGGCACGTCGGGTGACTTAGTTGGCTGCTCTTTGCAGTTTTGAGCAATCTGGCGTGATAGTGTAGCATGAGCCACTTAATCTCCTTGTCTGTTTAGTGACCAGGTTTCTGAATGACTGCAAGCAAAGATGGACTGGATCCATACAAGCCTTGCTTATGTTGTAATATGTGAATTATCTCTTATAGTTATACTATTGTTATTATGGTAAACACCTGTTTATATTTAATTTCGATTTAAAATCATACAGGTGCGGACATTGCAAGAAACTAAAACCAGAATTCGAAAAAGCTGCCCAACAACTGAAACCTGAAGGAATTCTCTTGGCCACTGTTGATGCTACTGTAGAGAAAGATCTGGCCAAAAGGTTTGACGTCACAGGTTACCCCAGTCTCAAGATATTCCGAAATGGTAAAGTCAGTGAATTTAAGGGTGGCCGAACTGCTCCTGATATTGTGTCCACAATGAAGGTCGAGAAGAATCCTCACACTGTAGAAATCACGGCAAGCTCCCAAAAAAGAGAGGTTGGCTCAATTTCTTTACATTACGTTACTTTACAAATTTGAATTCGGCAAATGTTTGGTGTGGTGATTAGTAATTAAACTAATGAACTGTATCGGAATTTGACGGTATAAAGTATCTCTCAAGATTTAATAATTGAGGATTTGTCTCTCAGGCTGAAAAACCGACCACAATTAAAGTTATTGGTCTGTTCCCTGGATCAAACAAGGATTCTATCGAGTATCAGATATTCGAAGAGCTTACGAACGACTTTAGGAGCTCCTACTCTTGCAGCCACTCTTTCGATGCCTCATTTGCTTCCAAAGTATTCAAGGTATGGAATAAGACTTTCGTGATTCCAGTAATTTTATTTGCTGTTTTAAATTGAGCTTTATTACCGTTGGACTTAAAGAATTCAAAGAAACGTTTTTAATATCAATGATATTTAAATAAACTCCTCAGGTATCTAAACCCACTTTGGTTGTTGCCTACCCAAGTCTGTATATTGCAAAGAAAGAAAAGCCATTTGTTACTACTCCAATTCTTGCAGAATCTGCGAAAGCCGACTTGACTGCTTTTATTAGGTTAGCTTAAGTATTTAAACGTTAAAGCTATCAAAGAAATATTTTTAAAGTGAAGTGTGAGTACACTGGCAATGAAATGCATGCAAGGTGTTAGTCAATACCAAATGTGCTTAATGAACTTAGGTTATAATGTTCAACACGTTGATTACTTCCGTCATGCCTCATCTAATATTTATCAGTTCAAAGGATAAACCCCTGGTCGGTGACTATGACTGTGCGAACTGTGCCCAGATTTATGATACGGTGGACACAGTACGTATATATACCAGCAAGGACTTTGGCAAGGGCTTTGATAAAAGTGAGTTTTTGCGTGGAGTTTGTATATTTTAGATATTGACACGCTGCTGTTAGTTTAATTTATACGTTGCATTACTTCAACAGAAGATAACGGGCTCAGAAGGTTTATTACAAAGACTCTGAGTAATATGGATTAGAGGTGTCCTTACAAATTATGCTCTGAATGTGCAATATTCAGGGTGGGTCATAAGATCGCAAATTAAATTATCTGTATGCAGCCACACATTCTGAGCGTACATTCACACGCAAAGTAAAATGTTGTGATAACATGTCATGTGGTCACAAATTGAGTTCCAGACATACCATATTTACTTTATGTTACTTTATGTAGATTCGGCAGGGATCGCTTCTGGACAACAGTATCAAGTACGTACTCCAATCATTCCTAACTTAGATCTCTGTGAAGAATTAATTCCATCAGAGAGTTATCTTAACTTCTTAATTTAATCCTTACATTATGTTACTAATAATGAACACAGTGATAAACACAATTTAGATACCGTCATCTCCCATAAATTTCAGATCCTAGTAAGAAATTAATTTATATTCATATTTTCATGTTAAAATAACAGTGTAATATTCAACCAATGAGTGCTAGGATACCTCCTACGATTTGAGAACCCTTCCTACTTTCCTAGTTGTGATCATCAGATAGCTAATGATTACAAAATGGGACATTAGCGAATATTAATCGAAATGTCTTTATTGTTATAGTTTGTCAAAGACTTTGTGAATTTGTAAATTCATTATCTAGGAGGGGCTTATTCGACATTACTATTGTGGATGCTGCTATGAGTATGACTTTTGAGCAACACATTTCTTGAATCCTACTTTGACATGTCACGGTAGGGAATATTACGTGTTAATAGTCACGTGTTGAATGAAAAAAACGGATTAGCTCTCAAAAATGAGCATTTTAAAGCATTTTTCGTTCATATTACATATTTGAATGTTCGACCATTTGGTTCCCCTGTTGATACCTTTATTACTTTAGATTAACAGCCTGGCTCAGGGGCCCATGGTCACTGTCAGTTTGTCCTGACAGTTACCTTTTTTATTAGACTGATAAAGCCACTTTACTGTATGGATTTGATACACTTTTTTAATTTTATGTAATGATCGCTTGAGGATTTCCTCCAATACATGCATATTTAGTATTTACTGCACCTTTTTCCACAAAGATCTGAAATGAAAACAATTGGAGACGTAATGTTCATCGTGCAATGTGCAACTGTGTCTATATTATTGGAGCAATCCACCGAGTTGTTTAGGATTTATTAGAAATAAAGAAGACTTTAATACATGACCACATGACAATTTTCTGTAGTCTAGTTTGTCTTGTTGCTCGTTACATGACCACATGACATTTTCTGTAGTCTAGTTTGTCTTGGTGCTCGTTATATTCAGCTCTTAATAAGGGTATATTGCAAAAATTGCTACCTTTAATTTATCCTTTGTAAGTAATCCTTTGTAAGTTATGTAGACAAAAACATCGTTAATAAAGGACAATTATTTTAAGTTTATTGTCAAAAACCACTTAAATTTTGTTGAAATGAATTTTGTTAATAAACCATGTAAATTTCGTGATGGAATTCGACCATTATTTTCCGATATTGTGTTAAATTTTACGTTGAAATAGCCTATTTCCCTTTTTCCTTTTTATCTAAGGCTCGCAAACTGGACAACCTGCGGTTATAAATCTAGTATCTAAAGTGGTGGAATGTTTGCAGTAGCAGTAGTCAATGATAAAAGTGCGGTAATGTTGCAAGTGCAATTTCTCTGAACACGAAAATCACTGTTTGTAGCTTTATTCGCTTCACCTTTTGGTTCTGTTGAGCAGTCCCTCCCAGTTTAATGTACGTGATACGTTCCAATTTAGCACCATAATTGGGATGATGATTAATCACTCTACACTCGACTGTTCTTCAACCCGTTCTCTAGCTGGCCCTGAACGACTATTCATAACTTTAACCCTCTAATCTGATCCCAACCTTAACCCTAACCCATTACTTAACAAAAGCATATGCTGAAACCCTAACCCTAACGAGAAATTAGACTAACTTCCTTATACGGTCATATCACGTGATCGAGACAGTTTTTCGCCAATATCTTGCCAGGGGAGCATTTTAAGATCAAGATCAATTTTTCCCGCAATCAAACAACGAATGAGTTCTAAAAATGTCCAGCAAAATCTTTATAACATCGGTAAAATATTTTCGTCCATCCTCAGTACCTATAAAAATAAGATGGGGTTAAAACTCCAATAAAAATTTCAATAAAAATTTTAACCATGAAAAGTAGTAACAACACTAGTTCACAAAAGGATGGAAAGCACTCGGGTGTGGGGGGTTGTGAGGCCCCAACTGTTAGTGAGTATACTAGTCCCTGCATAGAGGATAGAATAATTTAAGGACCACTACCAAAAGATTTATTTTCAAATAAGAGAGCATTTCTTTTTTAAGAGGAGCATTTTAACCCTATGTCATGGGGGTTGATTCGGAATCAGCGTCCGAAAATACATCGATTCAAGTTGGTTTCAACTGTCAGAACAATTTCGAAGATCGACTGTAGAGTGATTTAGCACGCTCGCCATAATTGTCAAACCGGTTGAATTGTTTATTTTTAGGAAATTCAACGTTATAATAAACGATCGAAATAAGTAGTCTCCTCATTTAAGCATATTATACTAAATAACTTCGTCACTGAATGCTAGAAAACGATGTCGTCTGGAGAAATTTCCATGAAGTGACCACCACGCCATTTGAACTGAAATGTTACGGCAAAATCTACTTAACTCCAGACTGCTTCTTAGCAACGTCAGAAATATCACTTTTTGTAAATACTAGTAGGAACCCATTTAACTCTTCAGCAGCGTCAAGAGACAACGATATAAATATTATATTATATATTTTATATTATATAACAACTGGAACTGGAGGCCACAATTTTCGGGACTTAAATTTATTCCTTGGCCAATTTGTTATTTCTGTTGCCATTTTACGGGGGGAATGCAACGTCAATTAATGTCAGTATTCCATAAAAACCCCAAACTGACATTGACATTAATTGACATTAATTGACATTAATTGACATTAATTTGTCTTGAAATTTGAGATTATCATTATTCGATAAATATTCAAGATATTCACGTCTATGTAAGTTAGACCGGTTCAAAAAAACAAAATGTCCTTGAATAATTATGAGTATGTTCTTATCTGTTGATGCTTAGGTTTAAAGACCACAAAAAAATTTCAGCTTCCAACTCTTCCATCTTCGGTCCCCACCGGCCACGCCCATATTTTATTGGTTTCTTATACAGGTAAAATATCTAGAATCGGCTTTTTTAGTATGAAGGAGTAATGTTAGCTGTTTAAGATTCGTTATTCAAATATAAATGTCATGAAGCTATTTCGTTTAATGTGGGTTTTAAGTTCTGATGATGTTGAGAACCACGCCCTTGGATGGCCACGCCTATTTAAGAAAATTAAATTTCGGAAAACCGTATTATTTTAGTTTAATTGTTTAATGATCTGAATTTTTTTCACATTTCACATTTCCATATGTGATAGTAGTGAATAAATTGATGATATAAACGTTCTTAAGTGCTAAAAATATGGTAGAACTACATAATCTCTGGTCGAAAAATATCGTGTCAATTAATGTCAGTATTCCAAAATTTTGCAATACTGACATTGACATTAATTGACATTAATAGACATTAATTGACATTAATTGACGTTGCATTCCCCCCCATTTTACAGTAACTCAGTAAGTAGACAATAAGTTTAAACTTTGACTAAATTATTATATCATTATTACATACTATAATTAAACTGTTGAAGTGCACTAAACATGTGTCGTAAAACTGGTATTACTCGTGACCCTTAAAGCTTTTACCACACAACCACGTTAAATTTCATGAACACCTACCAAACTCATCAAATTGATAGATATTTTGCTTTGATCTGATTGAGTGATCAATCCAAATTCACGAGTTATTTGTCTTTGAACCGAGACCACGTACAGATCAAAGGTCAATTTGTGATACTGATTTGTCATGCCGTAAATTGTCAAACTGCAAACCTGTTATTTGTCACCCCACGTGACCATGATATCTGTTTGATCACGCGCTGCTCATCAAGGCGACTCAACAGGCGTTTGATAATATGTGTCCTCAAGACACACGCAAGCTCAGTGCAGCTATTATTCCCGGAGTTTGTGACAGCGATTTGGTGATTTGACTGCTCGTAGCTGATTGGGTGAACTTAGTCACTTGTATTAAGAAAATACACACTACTTGTTCCCAACTTTACTTATACTAGCAGAATAAAATTCTCGAGGCAATTGAGACTCTCTCTCTGCCGTTTTCTGACAAATGTGCTTAAAGACTATTTTGGTCATTCTGAATTCTTTAACCAAAAACTATCCCTGAAAACCATCAGAAACCATTTAAACCAATGCAATAACTGGCCCCAAGAAACCCCATTTGAAACGCTTAAAATGCCAAAATTTGTCATAAATGTGTTAAAAGTGCTTCTCAATTTTTGAGTGGTTTTTTTGAGCAGCTTGATATTGGTGGGAAATTTCAGAATTTGCTAATTAAAAAAAAAAGAGTTTTTACGTTTTGTTTCTCTATTGACCCAGGGTCACTGAAATTTGTTAACGTACATTATATTACTTTACATTATATTATATTAGTTTCGATTTAAATTTTAGAGTTCTTGTTCCATATGGCATGTTGAAAAAATATACGGCATGTTAAAAACATTTTGCTGTACCAATGCACTCACGATTACCAAAACGGGGGTTGAATTAATGGGAGCCGGCAATCAAGCCAGGGTGCTAATGTTACAGTTTTAGTGAGACGTGAACTGGCCCTGATCCTCCTGACACCTTACTGGAGGGGTTGTGGGACTTTCTAACATCATTACCTTATTAATTTATAAGCTCCTGCCTTGTTTTAATTTCTATTTTTATGAACTTAAAACAAGGCAGGAGGTGTAGTGGTAACACGATCGCCTCCCAAGCAGAAGACCCGGGTTCAAATCCGGTCGGATGCAAGTCGGCCAGTTACCAAGCTCTGATATGGTACAGCTTCTCTCTGGCTCGTAGGACTAACAGCTAGTATAGTGCCTCGGCACAGAGTGGCTTAGGGTTACTGAAAAGGAGATAAGCACCTCAGGCCAGGCCATCCCAACGTTCGGGAGAGACCAGCCCTTGTATCTTGTTGTTGTTTTAATTTTGTAACGTGATTTTTTGTGTGTGTGTGTGTTTGTAATTTCCGAGCGGCTTAATCAAGAAAACGGTGCAAGTCAACTGTCATTGAGGTCCCTGCCGAAGGCACGGGTTACACTAGTGTTCATTATATAATATCCATGAAACTTCTCGTTTTGTTAAATCCATTCCTCTCAGCTAGAGTAAAGAGGCATCATGTTCCGGACAGCAGACCTGTGTTTAGGTGGAATACTCTCCACAATCTCACTCCTTGGAAGTATCACTAATCTCTTTTCTCTGCTTTACTTCCGGAACGAATCTGTTCGCAACAAGAACAAAATCTTCTTCCAACGTCTCTACATGCTCATCTGTACGGTAGACCTCACCATCTGTGTAACTCTCTTCCCTATGATCGAGGCAGCGTTTCTACCTCAGAGGCGTGGGCAAATATTTGGAATTCCTTGGTTTTGTGAGAGTTGGGGCATACTATGGACCTACCTACCCATCATGTCAATCTTCCTGTTAGCAGTGCTAAGTGTGAGTCGCCTCCTCCTTCTAATGCTCCCTACCATGAGATTAAACCCTAATCTGGCGTGGTGGCTTCCTGGTGTCTACTCAGCCGGTGTACTGACTCTCATACTCTCCTTGCTATTCTCCAAAACTCTCAACATGGTCTACCGTCCAGAGTGGATATCCTGCTCTCCCAGTGTCTTCCATCAGGACACCAACACTACAGACCTGGTCCAGCCTGGCGATGTTAGACGTGGTCTACTTATCACCATTATATTCTCTTGCCTCCCAGGACTCTCTATCATTCCTATCGCAGTGGCTGCTGTCCTGTCCTTAATCTACCTGCGTCGCTCTGCAATCATCGCTGGAAACAACCTGAACACCTCCGCTCATCAGCAGTACAACGCTACACTCACCGTCATCACGGTAACGTTACTCTACGTGGTGCTCAACGTCCCCTTTTCACTGACCGTGTTCGGGGGCATCATCCTCAACATTACCTTGTCACGTGACACCGCTACTGAAGTTACTGTTCATGTTTACAACACGGCAAGTCTAACCGATAACCCCGGTATCAACAACTACTGCTACTTCATTGTCTTCTACCTGTGTATCTGTCTCAACAGTTTCCTAAACCCTCTCATGTATTTTTGGAGGATGGCAGGGTACAGGAAATATGTCAGGAATGTTGTGAGGAGGAAGAGTAGGGCGGAGGAGGGAGCTCCTGTGTTAGCGCTAAGGAATGTTAATCTGGCAGTTGCTCCTAGTACGGGCCTGTCAGTGTCCCCAACAACATCTGTCACGTACAATTCGGTTAATGTGGGGAAACAGTTACCAAGAGTAGACGAGTAAAAATGTGGTGCGTCCAGGAGGATGGGATATTGATTGATCAACAAAAATGTATGTTACAGTCTAATGAAACTATTGATATTCCTTAACGGCGGAAATTTAAACATCATCAGAACTTACAACTATCTGTATCTGTACAAATACATCTGAATGTGTTTTCAGTAGAAGTACTAGAATATAGATACAACAATACTTACCCTTGGCCTTTTGTGAATCTTATATTGCCTTTAACGTTGCTTTTTTCACCCACCTTGCGCAACTACAGATTTAATTCAACAATGTTGATCATACAGTAATTGTTTTAACAACTTTGTTGCTACTCACTAGTTTGTGCGATGCTAAATGTGGGATAAGTGAGCTGTATATGTTTGTGCATTACAGTTTTTATCAAGATGTAACAATTTTTGAGCTGTTAAAAACGTGAGTTTTAGCTGGAAACGTGAGGTAGAAGCTTGTTTTTATATGTTCTTTTATTTCCGAATGTCTTAAATATTCAAAATTAGCGTTTCTCTTCAAAACTATGTAAGATGATCAATCTAAATGATGTCTGTTTCATGTTAAAAATGTCACCTTCAACATTGTAAATGAAGCCTTACAAGTGAACTATAAATAACCAGAAATTCAGCATCCGATCTGACAAGCGGATCAAAACTATGAAATCTCAAATTTGCCCAAATTTCTCAACTTTTCCTTTTCAGATACGAAATACTGGCAAGAGAAGACAGCCACAGTGGCACGCAAGTTTGCTGGTAAAGGACTTCACTTTGTGATGGCTGATGAAGGCAAGCAGAGTGCTGATATGGCCGCCATGAAACTTACCGATCTTGGAGTCGTGAGTCATTTCTTTACTTTCTAATTTCGCGGAGCTCAATTTATATTTAATGTTGAATTCAGTTTGGATAATGTATTGGTACTTGTAAACTGCACAGCAATTTCGTTATCATAATGAAATTGAAGAGCCTCAAAAATTAGAACTTCTGCTTGTTCCATGAAACTTTAAAACTTGTGTCTAGACTAAACTTCTACCTTTCCGTTGGAGCTTCTCAGCAATTCATAATAAAATTCCATATTAACAACGAATAAATGCCAGGAAACAGTGTTTGGTATAAAGACAGCTAAAGGAGATAAGTACAGCCCCAGTGAGGATGAACTGGACGATATGGACGATTTCGTGGAAACACTCACAGAGTTTGTCGAGCAGTACCTTTCTGGGGAACTCCAGGTAAGCAGAGTTTAACGAGTTAGAGAATTTTAGAGTGTAAGACTTGCACGTTATTTTCTATTCTTAATTAGATGAGCTTTTTAAAGGTTCTGTCGGATAACCGATAATTTGAATTCCCTTTCACTTTGCGAAGTCATAAATTCCGTTGAAAACGAGAGGATGGTAAACATTACGAATTTGATCTCTAGAATCTTCGTTTGAACATATCGGTGCTTTGTAAATTTTTATTGTCACGGTACGAAAAAGGACGCTTTGCCTATTTTATTATTAAAATGAAAACAAAAATAACATCAATCATCATACATGTTCAGTGTTCACTTAATAAGTAAACTATATGTAAATAATGTCACAATTACAGCTTTCAGTAATTCTGAAGAAATATTGATAATACTATATAAGCGTTATACTTTTTTTGCTCAATGCTAATGTCATCTTACCGATTTGATGATCCTGGTGACAATGTTCGAAACAATGTTACATAATATTACAATCAAAAAGAAGAAAAAACAACATACAAAAATAATCAGGAACTTAAAGAAATAAGAATTTTATTATGAAGGTTAATGAAATAAAATCAGAAACTTCCACTGGGTCAAATGAAAACATGATCAAAATTTTATCAAACAGCCTAATTAATAACAGTGTGAGTGGTTCTAGATGTAAATTATAGATCTCAAACATTCGTTAACTACAAACTCAATCATTAAATTTCATTGAGCCAAAGGAGAAGGCAGCAGCAATAGACACAATCGAGTAGAGGAAGAGAATAATGTACAAATGAGAATGAATAATGGTCTGAAACAAGTACCACGTGATCATACTAAAGCTCATCACTGTTACAAACAAGCTGAACGCTGAGTCTGAGTTTCCGTTGAAGAGCCGGCCTATTGCAACTGATAAACACACATTGTTGGACATATCACATGCTCCTATGAAGAACGCTAGGAGTAAGATTATACTCTCAGACATTGATCTCCACTGAGTCCACCTGTCGGAGAATCCCATCTCCACAATAAGTCCAACCATAGCGAAACTCAGAACTGCAAAGGCGGTCACGACGCTCCCGATCTTCCTGACACTGACCTTGTCGATAGCCTGCCCTGTAAGGAAGGCCCCTGCTAATTGTCCTAACCCGGCTAGGATCCCAAACGCAGATACCAGCCAGGGCTTTCCAGCCACGTTGCACACTGCAACAGGTATTATGGGGGAGTAGGCTGAGTTGTAGACCCCAGCTGCGAACATGGGGGCAAGTAGCCAGAGTGTTTCGTTTCTCAACATCACGTGGTACATACCCACCAGAACCCTCGCCACCCCTCTCTCTCCCGGATCCTCCTCTATTATGGGACTGTAGTCTGTTGACAATGAAGTACCGTGGTGAGGGAAGGAAGTGAAACTGGTTGCTTCTGTTGGTGATCTCTTAGTCTGAGCGTGGATATGTTCCCGCTCTTCTGCAGCCAACATATCGTCATAGTTGCTAGGGATAGACTTTGTGAAGAAGTAGCCGGGTATAGCCAGGAGGCAGAGCGAGGAGGTTACTATAGCGATTGTATACCTCTTGTCATTGTCTATCTCCGTTGTCTCAATGTTGACCAACATAACAGTCAGGTTACCCAACATGAGCCCCACCGTTAGCATCATCCAGTGGATGGAGTTGTTCGTGGACAAAGTTATTCTTGTTGAGTTCTTGGTCATGTAGGCGAGCGCAGCAACTCTCAGCAACGCACATCCTAAACCATTCAGGAAAAACGCACCGTACATGAGGTATTCAGTAGGGTAGAACAGAGCGTTGTTGATAGTGCCACAAAGTACAACTGAGATGATAATGGAAGTGCGAGTACCGAGGAGGCGTGACAGGGAGGGTGTCAGGGGTGCAAAGAACACCACTGCTGTGTTGCTGATGATCAGACCGTAGAAGGCACTGTTCTCCGTCAACCCTCTCGCTCCTTTCATGTCTTTGAATATCTTCGGCTGAAATTTGTATGAGGATTATGTACATATTCTTAAAATGTAATGGAGTGTATTATTCAATCAGTTTTGCATTTGTTGCAAATATGAATTTAATGTACAATATGAAAGTTGTATATAAATAAGGATTTGAGTATTTATTTCTTTTCCACTAAGTAAAATGTACAAAGTTTGATGCACTCACCATGACCATAGCCCCTCCCATCATGCCAGCGTAAACCATCATAACTCCGAAGCCATTCAGCAGAACGTTAAGAACTCGCTTGTCTCTGAACATGGTAACTCGCCGGATCTCCACTAGCATAAGGTTATTCATTGTTATTATACAGTATACAAACTACAGAGGTCTGATTCGCAACGAACAGAAGGTGTGATAAAGCTACACGAAAAATGAAACTGGTTTTAACTAAAAATCTGTTTAGTAAACAATAGATATGAAAGGCAATATTCTGAATACATGCACCCAGGTGGTTTCAAGATTTCACGTCTTTGTTGTTCTATAAGATGTAGAATTTGTAGATGTATCTATTCACAACACAGGATTAATTTACATTAATTGAAGCGTAAAATGAATAATATAATTTACTGGATTGAGAATGTGATTACAAGTTTGAAAAACCAAAGGAATAACATCAGATTTAAGATAAACGGATAAAACCCTGTAGTTGCTAAAATAAAACACTAGACCCCAGTAAAAGGCACGTGCTTCAAGATATCAAGCCAAAGTGTAGGTACAGATAATTGTGAATTTGATATTGCGGTGACAGAAATATAGGTTTGTAGTGGGGAGAAGAGGGGATAAAGTCATTGCATTACACGTTATCTCTAACCATACATCATACATCATACTTCATACA
Source organism: Bolinopsis microptera (assembly GCF_026151205.1). Classification (NCBI taxonomy): domain Eukaryota; kingdom Metazoa; phylum Ctenophora; class Tentaculata; order Lobata; family Bolinopsidae; genus Bolinopsis; species Bolinopsis microptera. The sequence continues at coordinate 14,442,986 of NC_087072.1, read as the reverse complement.
TGTGTAATACGACTCTGCTCAGAAATTAATCAAATATGGGTGGCTTCTTCACTGCGAGGTATTGTATATCTGACATTTTCATGGATATTTTTGCAGAAATTGAAATTATGCCGAAAAACGGCGAAGAATTTCTTTCGGTATCATTTAAAAACTCGTCAATAAGATCAACAAAACATAAACTTAACTGCCTGCTTTGAACTCAACTATGCAGAAAATTAATGCACTTACACCAACTTTTACACACAGACAAAATCTTTCTTCGCCAAAATAATCCGACTGTAGATTAATTGCTTGTAAGTCACATCTTGGTAAACAGGTAAGCATTAGGGAGGGGCACCGGGCAACTGTAAACAGATCTGATTAATCAAGCAACAATGATACCATGAAAACTAGCATTGAACTGTAGATATGTGTACTTGTTAGTTTGTGTCCAGCTAAATTCATTTACAGTGCAGTGTTGAGACTTGAGTGACCAATGGTACATAACATATTACACTAACAAGCGACAGCACAAGCAGGGAAGGTAGATCATGCGAAATTGTAACCCAACTGGAGTAAAGTTAAAGAGACTCCAATCTCCATAGTAAAGGCAGGGCTACCACAATAGGAAGTGAATTTTCTCTTCCGATTTATCAAGAGCTACCTGGACTCAAATTTCTCAGAAAATGTACACACACAGAATTGCATAACGTATTTTGCTACTCAATAACGCTATTCGCTTGAATATTAACGTGATCTCATTTGATTTTTATACCTCGCTCTTTTCCATTCCAAGAAAGTGAGGGTTTCGGGGAACAAAATTTGCCCGGTCATGGAAAGTTCCAAGTTCACAGATTTCAATCACTTTAACTTTACTGTGGCCAACTTTTCACTATTGGGTTTAACCCCCTGAGCTTTATTGTCAGAACATATTGTAAGAACTGTAATAGACAACATTTGTTTTTTGCACTGCCGATGTGCATTTTGAACGACCAAATTGGATGATGAAGTTACTCTAACGTTGCCTTTTCCCTCAGCCGAGAAGAAAGAGTGCGCCAGTCCCGAAGAAACAGTCCGGAGCAGTAACAGTTGTGGTTGGGAGCACATTTGATAAGATTGTCAAGGATCCTACTCGGGATGTCCTGATAGAGTTCTATGCTCCTTGGTGCGGACATTGCAAACAGCTTGAACCTAAATTCAACCAACTTGCTAAGGAACTCAAATGTAAGGAATTAAATTGTATTAAACGAACATCAATGCACTCACTGCATGCACTTTCTATTCGACAATGCGGCCATGTTTTACAAAATTTTAATTTTCCTTCTTGTATACCCTACTTTCTCTAAAATTCCATATAACTACAATACATTAATGTATATATACAAATCATATCTAAAAAACTGCCACCTGCAGCTGATAAGAACCTAGTGATAGCGAAGGTAGACTCTACAGCGAACGACGTACCAAGCGAGTTTAACGTGAAGGGGTTCCCAACAATCTACTTCGTACCAGCCGGTGGAGATAAGGAACCTATTGTGTACGATGGTGCAAGAGAGGTATGTTTGCTTTTTAGAAATACAGGTCCTCTCAATGACTTTCTCATCGGTAATATTATTGTGTACTATCTTTATTACATGTGCTATATTGTATTGGTTAAAGATGTCGAGACGCACTTACTAAAGTACTGTAGGTGAAATATATCTTTCGTGCACGTCACTTAAATGGTGATTTGTCAGCTGTCTCTCCACCATCAGTGTTAATTGCAATAAATGCTTTAATTGCCACATGATTAGTACCTTTTTGGGTTCCTCCTTCGCGTGTACCACCAGCAATATCAGCACTGCCTGAAAATATCAGTGGTAAAATTCAATTGAAATTTATCTATTTTAACCAAATCACAACTTCGAATTGGTAACAAGGTTTTCGTTGAATGTCAAAATATATCGAAGCAATATAAGGATTATTACATATAACGTGAGTCAACCTTAGAGGGGGAGAGGGGGTTGGAAAATCAGCGTAATCTCTACACAATAGCTATTATAATAATATGTAGATTGCAGAGCTGTAGAGTGGGTTATCCCTTAAAACATACCAAAGTGCGGCCTCTTGATAATATGTGAACATGCTTTAAACTTGCCACTAAAGTAAGGGTCTAGCACAAATAAATGTATAACTGATTTATGTTAACACAATTCAAAAATAACAAATAATGTTAATTTCAGGTTGAAGATCTGAAGAAGTTTATGAAAGAAAACTCTGTTCTTGCGTTTGGTGGCGGCAATGTCCTAAGGGAGGAGCTGTAAAACCACAAGATCTGCTTTTCTTCAACATTCCCCCGAATCTTAGAAACATTCACCGAGTGTTTTCGCTGTGATTTGATAGGAGTTTATCATATAAATATATATATATATCTTCAGACCATTATTTACTGTTTATCAAGTTTATTGATAGAATTTTGGGATTGGAGCTCTTTTTACCTATTCGAGCTTTTCATTTGGTGTCATCTTATGGTTACATCCGAGTCCATTATAGTGTTTACACTTTACAGAGTTTTGAAATTATTTATTGTTACGTTTTTATCTTTGCTATTCCGCTGTATCAATTAAGACGTCGAAGTTTCACGCTTAAAATGAAATAAGCTGCTTCATTACTTTGTAGATCTAACGTTACTGGACATTGGATAGTGGGCGATGGGAATGAGCAATATAGTAATATGAATCACCACTCTCACTATTCATTTCACTACACCATCCTTACATTCTTCAGGTATATTTTAAAATGATTGCGAACAAAGTGGTCCCTCCACAGTTTTATTCTTCTATTCTCCACATTTTATATTGAGAGATAAACCAGAAGTACACTGAGAAAGGCCAGGGTACCTGCTGGGGCCCGAAAATGGTTTAGATGAACTGGTCCCTAAAAAAGTTCAAACAGATTATGTGACAGTATTTATTTATGAACGTGTCCAAGTAAGGTCAAATAAGTAAAAAGCTGGTCCTATTAAACTGATAGTTATTGACTTGAGAGAACCCTTCTGTTTGTAACTAATTCTCATTTTCGCAATGAAAATACTTCACTTTTTATTTCTAGCATGGCATGGCTTCATCAATTTATAGTCATTTATTTTGTGTTACTGAAGATGTAGCGCGCAGCGACAAGGTAGAGTCAAAAGTCTAAGATTTCATGGACCGTGGGAATATTTTTCAAAATACTCCGCGCGGCGTGGAGAAATCTGGTGGTGACACGTTAGTTTAGCCTTTTCCACAACACCCACGAGCTTTAGCCACATGCCTCACTGAATGCAGCAACATACACGTCATTTGTCAACATGGAAGGAAGGTAATTGAGCTGGAAGTGTCAGATCCAGATCAGGGGCCAATCATGATTAGAGGTAACATTTAAAATAGAACGTATTGTGAAGTTTAGAAGTAGGCATCATCACGTAATCTGCGGACCACCTCCTTGACTGCACCACTGGGTTATCGAGTTTGAGTTTTCTGTACTGTATCCAGGAATATGGGGCTTCTAGGAATTTTCCGAGAAATGTCTTGAAACTTGCCACAGTCTTTTGAGTATTGACAATTTTAGGGAGATCATTCCAGAGTCTTCCAGCCATCACTGCGAATTCAGAGTAGTTGCAGGCACAGCGTGCCGGAGCTAATGCTTTGTTGTGAGAGAAGGGAGTATTACCTTAACTCATAGTCTCGCATTCTCTCTGAACTGTATATCTAGATCGTTTGGAAATATACCCTGGAGAACTTTCCACAGATGTATGATAGTGTAGCGTTCTCGATAGTGTAGCGTTCTCGCCTTCTCGGCGCCATCGCAGAGATGTACAGTACATTACAGAGATGTAAGTTTCAGTTCCTTTAGTCTTTGAAGTCTGAACCCTAGAATCTGTCTAGTGAACTGATGTTTTATGCTCTTGATACCGATAGACTGGATATCATAGGTCTTGTTTGGATTCCAGAGCGGGCATCAGTACTCCACTCTGGAGTCTGGACCTAATCAGGGCTTAGTAGAGCTGGAGCATAACAGGTTTTGTCCTGCATTTGAACATTCCAAGAACCTTACCCGGGGACCTCAGGCTATTATGTTCATAAACATATTCATAAACATATTCGGCGGAATGACAGGCTGAGCGCGGCCCAGTAACAAGAACCCAATGCCAAGATGCCATCTGACGCGCCTTGTCTGCCGTGATATTGAAAGCTGCTCAGCTTCGAATATTTCACGTACTCTAAGTGCTCTACTATGTTCTTTCATAGTACCCTCTCAATTTAAAACACAGGTCTATAATTTCCCGGGTCAGTCTTGTTTCCTTTTTAAACATGTATTATATATATTTACAGTTCCTTATAGACTGAAGGAACTTTACCATTTCTGAAGGATTTCTCCCAAATGATCAGCAGAGCTTCTGAAAGCGGTTGCTTGCAGATTAAATTCATTGAGGCTATGTATTTCTAGCCAGTTAACTTTCCTGCTGCTTGGGGAGGCTATATCTCCAGCATCGCATGGCTTCGTCAATTTATAATATTGAGGCATCGAGATAAGAAGAATAATTTAGAGGAGGTGTTCTAGCAAATTGTGGGCGAAATTGTCATTATGTCGTTTTATGTCGCGCGAGGTTTATTTCTCAGAATTGTAAATATGTCATATTATTCGGATCCATAAATAACGAAAAGTTACGTGCGTGCGCGTATTTTTATGAAGTTTATAGTCTTACACTTACATATTGTAAATCTGCTGAGCCTCTCGTAGCACGGCGGTTAAGGCCGCCATTGTCAAAAAGCTCATGCCGGTTCGAGCCTCGTCACAGGTCATTTTTTTGGCATTTATTAATTACTTTGTCATTTGTAGGTTTACAACCTACAACCTACCAGGACGCGCGCCGAGTTGGACTCGTCGACGGTCCTAATATATGGAACAAATATTTTACGATCGTATCACCCGTTAATAATTACTTTACTACAATTATCAGCAGAGCACCTTAGTAATACACTTTATTAAATAAATTATACTGTTCGGACTTCAGCTAGAGAATGTTGTGTTCACTTCTTGTGAGTATAGTGAACGCACAATGAGTTTGTTTGTTGGACAAAGTGAAACGATTTAATTACAGCTAAAGTAGAACTGAAGTCGTCGATATTACAACTTGTTTTAATAATTACAAAATCACTATCGCAACAGCTACGTATACACAATACAACAATTACTACTAACCTTGATTCACGATGTCAATCCTTCGCATCTCGCCGATCTGGTTGCGAGAAGCATTATTGGATGCGCGCGCGACCCAGTAGTGCATCGCGCTACAACTAATAACCACGTGGTCTAATCGCGTGGTCTGATCGACAGAACTGCTTGTGAAGTAACTGCCAACCTTGAGTGTTGAGAGTCTGTTTAAAAAATGTTGTCTAAACTATAATAAAATACACTACAAACTATACTACAAATATCTTACATACAACAGAGAAGACTTGCCTTTAAGGATTTGTCCGGAGAAGGCCTCGTTCACACTGGAACATGTCAAATGGTAAACGGAGTTATCTGTTATTTTTGTTTTGTTTATGGTTAGATCAATTTAGAATGGAATCAATGTGATGAGGATCCAGAGTTAATCACCTGCTAGGATTAATAAGTCAGTTCTACAGTTGAAGAGGTCACTTTTTCAAACTTTTAATGGAGAAATTGGCTCGGAACTTTACTCCTAGATTCATCACTTGCAGTTAGTAACTACGGTGTACCATGAAACCAGTTAAAGAACTGCATAGAAAGACCGATCCACCGGCAATAAATAAACCAGATTTCACAGAACTATATACCGACTTAATTTGAGTAAAAGTATAACCATGTTAAAAGGTTTGAGTCGAACTTTTTTTGTGTCTGCAAAAATATATACAACGAATACAAGGAATAAAAGGAATACAAATTATTTCAAATGTCAAGTTACAATGCAACAGCAACTTTCAAGATAATAAAAATAATTCGCCCCTTTCCATAATAATGATACTAATATAATATTAACAAATATAAATGGATATATTTATCTTTTATTTTGGTTCAGTAAATTATTAACAAAGACTCGGACATCTAGCTATGTTGCAAAAAGTAATAAATTCGGATTGATCCATTGACGTGTATTGTAAACGAAACCAACTCTCGCGCAGCAAAGCAACCACATTCCACAGAATTTAAAACATGCAGCTAGCTGTTAGATGCGCACATATTTTACAACACGTGCAACATCGACATGTTGATTGACTTTGTATGTTGTAGCGCGATGCGTTACTGTGCTGCGCCGCGCACTCAATGAGGTTACTCACAGCGGGAGATCGGCGAAATGCGCTACTGTGCCGCACCGAGCTGCGATAAATTGACATCGTCAATCAAAATTGATTTCACTACTCCAGACACTATTGTTTATTTACCTGAGGACCCCAGGCTGTTATGTTCATTAACAGAATAAAGATTTGGCGGAATGACAGGCTGAGCGCGGCCCAGTAATTGTTTATTTATGTAAACTCGCGCACGCACCTACCTAAACCTTTTTGCAATATTTATGATCAAATTTGTCCGCATAACCATAGTTTCGAAAAGCGACATAATCACAGTTTTGAGAAGAAAACATCTACTGATAATTTATTTTATATTACTGATTACTGAAGATGTAGCGCGCAGCGACAACGTAAAGTTAAAAGTCTAAGCTTTCATGGACAGTGGGAATATTTTTCAAAATACTACGCGCGGCGTGGAGAAATATTGAATCACGTGGTGACCCCCACTGTCGCTTCGACGATACAAGGGGAGCCGCGCACTTCGTGCGCGGCGGGTCATACAACGTATGACAAGAGAAATATGGTGGTGACACGTTAGTTTAGCCTATTCCGCAACACCCAGTACCACGAGCTTTAGCCACATGCCTCATTGAATGCAGCAACATACACGTCAACATGGAAGGAAGGTAATTGAGCTAGAAGTGTCAGATCTGTTGTATTGTGTTTTAAGATATAAATATAGTTTCAGACGACAATTTAACCGACCCGACAAAGTACAAACGACCGCAGTTACTTCGTAAGCAGTACTGCTGACTAGACCAGCTGAACATGGCTCTTCATTATCCTACTTGCTACTAGTCCTATCTCCTCCCACTATTCCTCGACGTGAAGCCCTACTTCTAATAGAAGAGACTACGAGTAATAAATGTAACTTTTATTACATAAATTATTTTATTCACAATTAGGATATGTATTTATTATTTTATATGTTTTTTTAGGTTTGAAGATATTAAGTATTATTTATATTATAATAGTATATTGTAATCGCGGGGCACGATTTTGGAAAAAAGGGTGCTATATGTTGTGTTTACTTTTAGTTTTATAGAGTATATTTTATTGTTAATTAATGTTATTTGTTTTAGATGTGGATAGCATCATGAAGCAGCTACAATCAGCTGAAGCAGATCTTATGATCTCTCACTCTAGCTTATCACCTGAATCCACAGAAACAATAGCTATTGTTGCCATGACAACTGCGGCAATAACTGCGTTGATAGCAGTTGTACTCTGTGTTTGGACATGTAAATCAAATATCAACTGCTGCCGAAGTACCAGTACCCATCAACCGATCCAGACGACTGAATGTGAAGATAATAAGGCAGTAGCCCAAGCGCCGAAAGCTACCGAAAATACGCTAATACTTTAGACGTTGTTACCACTCAACCTGAAATCATGCTTGTTTATCACTCACGACTGAGAATAGCACCGTAGCCTATAGAAACGTAGTTGGTAGCTGACTCTAACAGAAACAATTGTATTGTGATCTTAGCTTAAAGTAAAGTAAAAAGTAAAGTAAAAATTATGACATAACATCATCACTAATGTCTACAAAGTATCATCACACTACATGGAAAAATAACTATTTCTCCATCAAATTTAAAGGTAATAATTTATCAAATATTATTAGCTTGTAGAACTAGTAAGCTAGTATTGTATCTTTGCTTGATTAAACTCTGAAGTCCACAGCCAGTACATACCAAATAAGTGACAGTTATGCGTGCGAAAGTTTACAATAAATACGCTGCAAAAGCAGCCCAGCAGTTCTTTCTCGCACTGCAGTACCTTCTCGCACCGTTTTGATAGAAGTTAGTATCCCTCGACAATCAACATGTCCGGCCAGGAGAGATTTAATCTTTTAGAAGAAACTGAAGTCGAACAGGACATCGCACTTGCAACGAGCCCCATTAACCCTCCGAAGTCAAGTTCAGGTTCATCATCATCGGATTCTTCGTCGTCATCGTCTGGGGAAGACGACACAGTAACGAAGCGATCAAGTTTATCTAAACGAGAGAAACGAAAGAGGCGGAAGAACATGAAATCTAGGAAATCAAAGACTCGCAAGAGTGTTGATCATGGTGCAACTGCAAGGGTTACAATGGCCCCCTTGACAACCCAACATCCCCACTATGAGTAATAAATGTAACTTTTATTACATAAATTATTTTATTCACAATTAGGATATGTATTTATTATTTTATATGTTTTTTTAGGTTTGAAGATATTAAATATTATTTATATTATAATAGTATATTGTAATCGCGGAGCGCGATTTTGGAAAAAAGGGTGCTATATGTTGTGTTTACTTTTAGTTTTATAGAGTATATTTTATTGTTAATTAGTGTTATTTGTTTTAGATGTTTAAAGGTATTCATAGTCACAAATCACATCACATCATGCTCCACTGCACATTATTTTCACATCAAATAACAAGCACTAGCACAATCCACTTTCAACACCAATTCACTTCATATGCACAAAGTCAGCACAGTTCATTTCACCTTGGAGATTCATAACGCTAATCACCCGTCATTGTCACGTGTTCACTTCACCACGACTTCACAACCATTCAAATAGTATCTTCATGTCCCATGGTCACCAATCATTTGTCACGTGTCATGCTATATATAAGTACCGTTTTATAATTATTTGACAGGTCATGTTCGAGTAGCTGTTATCTTCTAAATCTAATGCCTATGTTACTTTTATAAATCTTCATTCTACTTTCTAGAATAATACCTCATAGTTATATCGTGTTTCCTTTGTACAAGAACATCGTAAAACAAGATACAGATTAGATGTTGTACGTAAAATATTTGTAGTACTATAGTTTGTTGTTTCACATAGCCATGTACTCCCCCCTTTTTCTTTTTTTTTTTAATTATTATTTTTTTATTTATTAAAAAAAAAAATCTGTTTTATTAAACAAGTGTCAAACTCAATACATTAAAATTTAACCAATACTTCCATATTAACAATATTTGGTCATCGAATAATAATAAAACATTTCGATGAAGAGATAAAACCCAGTTCATTCGTAGATATTCATCCGATTTAATAAATATTCTGAATCAAGCCGACATCTGATGTTCGAAATGCATCGCCTTCAAAGCCATCAAGTTGATAACGATACCAATGGTTGCATGTACAGGGTATACAGTATTATCCAAAACACCAAAAATAGTGAAAATGAAGTTAGAAGTCCTTCTTTGGCCAGTTCAGCGTGCCCGCCGTATTCCTCTTCGTCCACTTCATGATACGACGTGTAATACAAAAATATTATCCCCAGATCTATTATGATGTACACTAATATTCCAAGAAGTCCCTTGAATTTGATAAGGCCCCACAGTATACCAAACACTACCGCAACTATTTGTCGAATCCAGTAAACTGAATTTAGAAATTCGTCCTTGTCCCAGTCTGTATTTTTATCAAACGCCATCCTCAACACTTGCAGTGGTCCAGCTTCAGTCATGTTTTCTGTTAACTCAAATTATTTGTTATATAGTAGTGTTGAAAGTATTAAAACTTTCTTTTTTTCTCTAAGTACGGCACTGTCGTCTGAGATCGCGATTAACACCTAAAATTGTCAGACCGGAAGACCTCAACCTGGTCTTAATAGAACACCCAATGCTCAAAGGATCATTTTACTCCGAAAACGTGTACAACTTTTACAAAGTTGCTACTATTTCTGTCGTACAAGCACACTTCGATATTTATTCCAATACGTTAAATGTGCATCAAGTTATAGAATATCCAGCGCTCAAACCTCAACATCTATTCCCAATGTACATTACCCGTCAAGTTGGAATAATTAAAAATCATGTTTGCCTACTGTTCGAGATACCCAAATTGATATATTCTATAAACGACAAATTTTATGCCGTAGACGAAACAAATTGTGTTGTTTCAGACACAGTCACAACGTGTTTCGCGGAAATATTTGACAATAGCGAACAAACTAGCTGCTTGACAAACTTAACGAGTTGTAAGGTAGTAGAAACACAATGTTCCCCGAAGTACATATACGATGCTAGCGGCATATTAATAGGCACTGCGGTTCACGACATACAGGTCTTCGAAAAGAATGACAATAAGAAGGGAATGAAACTCCTAAAACCTAACAAGTATGGAACAAAATTCATACCATGGAGAGGAGTTTCTTATATACAAATGGAGGGACTACTCGTGGAGGAACCTAACTACATTTCGACAAACATCATATACAATGGCTCAAACGTGGCTCTCACTTCTTGGGACAAACGACTGAGCACCTCGGTCGAGAACATAACACGACTAAAAGAATCCCTCGAACGGCTCGTAGTACCGGAAGCTCAGAAGAAAACTATCTCTTGGGTACACGGCATCCTGTTAACAGTAACAGTAGGAGTCATACTGTGTGCAAGTGTCGCTTGTATCTACTGTATCATAACTCACCAATTGAAAGATCAGTATCTGCGGGCACCAAATAATGAACAGGAACAACCCAACAGTCTCCAGACCCAGGGTGGTCAACCGAATGAAGATATTGTCATTCAATAACTGCACGCGATAACTGCTATCACACTGAAACAAGGCTGCCAACAAGCAGAAGTTTCTGTGAAGCATGCTTACATGCAGAGGAGACGCTTACCGTCTTGTCCATCGCTATGTCACTCTTAGATCTGCTGTTCCACTTTCAAGTTCGTATCACTATATATATATTCTATCTGCCACGATGAGTTCCGCATCTAAACTGCCTATGGAACAGGTAGTGTCTGTCACAGTTGACAACGACTCCGATGATAACCTAAGAAGATCGCCCCCTTCTTCCTCCACCTCCTCCTCCTCCTCCTCCTCCTCCTCAGACGATTGTGCCGTACTTAGAGAAAAAAAGAGGAAACTAGAGAAAAAACTAAGAAAAAAAGAAAAAACACCAAAGACAGATAAAAAGCACAACAATAAATCACGTAGAAGCATCACCATGGCAGCGGCCAATAGTCAAATGGCCGAGAGACTATCGAAACTGGAAAGACGAGTCGAGAAAATGGCCAACCATTTGAAGGCGAACTTTTGCAGTTTCTGCAAAAAACACGGTCACACTGCAGAAGATTGTAGAAGGAGAAGGGCCGTACAACCTAGAACAACGATGAACTTCTAGGAACTGGAAGGAGTGAAGACGAGGGACATTTCTCTCGAACATTTTTTAATTTTAATTTATATTATAGTTGCATTGTATAGTTGTATTTCTATTGATTGATTGTATTTGTCGTTATATGTTAGTGTTCATCGTGCATATGGCCCTAGCCACCCCTGGTCCGCCAGAGGCAGTGTTAAAAAAAAGAGGGGCCTATGTTCCATGGATACTAAAATGTAAATTATTTTATTATAAAGTAGTTGAATTGTATTATATGTTTGTGTATTTTTTAAAATTGTATGTCTGTACATAGCTCCCGGCTGTGCTCCCGACTGGAGGGCCAGTCTTAAAAAAAAGGGGGGAGTATATGTTGTATGTAAGATATTTGTAGTATAGTTTGTAGTGTATTCTATTATAGTTTAGACAATATTTTATAAACAGACTCTTTAGGTCGGCAGTTACTTCACAAGCAGTTCTGCCGATCAGACCACGCGTTTAAACCACGTGGTTAGTAGTAATTGTTGTTTTGTGTATACGTAGCGGTTGCGATAGTGATTTTGTGATTATTAAAACAAGTTGTAATATCGAAGACGGCAGTTCTACTTTAGCTCTACTTAAATCGTTTCACTTTGTCAAAACCCAAAGTAACTCATTGTGTGTTCACTATACTCATAAAGTGAACACAACAGGAGGTACGTCTCGAGAACGACTCGGACCGAAAACTTTTAAGTAAAATTTTTCAAAGTTTTTCTGAAAACCACTTTTTTCCACGATTCAGGCTACCCTGTTCATTATTAGCCGAAAATATTTTTTTGGTTTTTCGAAGTCCGCACCTACCCATCGATACACAATTCTGGACTCGAGGTTTCCCCCGGTAATGTGATCTTGGAAGGCAGGCCTCCCCTTTGCAACACGAGCTCGGAAGCGGGAGCTCTCGATACAGGAGGTACGTCTCGAGAACGACTCGGACCGAAAAACTTCTAAGTCAAAATTTTTCAAAGTTTTTCTGAAAACCACTTTTTTTCCACGATTCAGGCTACCCTGTTCATTATTAGCCGAAAATATTTTTTTGATTTTTTTTTTCGGTAAAAAAAACTGAAATCCGGCAAAAATCCGGCAAATTTTTTTCCAGCCGGAGCCGGAACCGGAACCGGATTTTGAAGCCGGATATCCGGCCGGAACCGGATTCAGCCGGATTTCCGGTCGGTTCCTAGTCCTGCATTTGAACATTCCAAGAACCCAATGCCAAGATGCCATCTGACGCGCCTTGTCTGCCGTGATATTGAAAGCTGCTCAGCTTCGAATATTTCACGTACTCTAAGTGCTCTACTATGTTCTTTCTTAGTACCCTCTCAATTTAAAACACAGGTCTATAATTTCCCGGGTCAGTCTTGTTTCCTTTTTAAACATGTATTACATATATATACAGTTCCTTAATCCTTATAGACTGAAGGAACTTTACCATTTCTGAAGGATTTCTCCCAAATGATCAGCAGAGCTTCTGAAAGCGGTTGGGGGGGATGCAACGACCATTAATGTCAGTAGATGGAATTTTGTCAAAACTGACATTGTCATTAATGGTCATTAATGGTCATTAATGGTCATTAATGGTCATTAATGGTCATTAATGGTCATTAAATAATTGAAATTCTGAACTATCTTGGAAGCAACATGTCCAAGAAATTTACAATTATGATCACTTTGTATCACTTCTATAAAGTTTCTCACAGCCCCCTACATCGATTGCCAGAGTCTCGTTTGAGAAAACGAATTAATATTTGCCTAATAGAGGCTCGGACCTCGGTTTCGGAATGAGTGCCAAGCACCATTCTGTTATACGGTGGTAACTTGTCTTGTCTGTTTGCTTGTTTGCATTTGACTTAGTATAAATGCTTGTTTGCAGTTGACTTAGTATAAATGCTTGTTTACAGTTGACTTAGTATACATGCTTGTTTGCAGTTTGCGTGGATTTGAATTGTATTGATTTCCTTTATTTGTGTTGATTGCTTTTGATAATTTGGATTTTCAATACCTCCTCACAGTACCTTTTATGCCATCGTAAGACGATATTTGGAAATAAAAGTCGGAGATCGAAATTTTTTGGTACCGGCTGTTTCGAGGGTTCTGTGCCATACCAACCGGGCTGCAAAAATTCTTCTAAGCCCTGTCAACGTCGAACAATTCGAAAGGGCGACTCATTAAGTGCTACCTTTGTTCCAAAAAATGCTAAACGTCCCCTTCGTTGCCTCGGTACCATCTTATCAATGAGTGTCTCTGCTTCAAAAAAGGGCAACTGCAGATCTAGACGAATTCCTGCCGCATCAATTTGTCCCTATCATGATGACAGTGCTCGATTTTGGGTCGAAACTTTAAACTGCCAAAGGCAGAGTATTGAACTGTAAACGAATTGTTCTATCTAATCCTAGGAAAAGATCAGCTTTTTTGTTGTCCGATTCAGACTGATGACGATGTATTTCATGAAGTGCTAAAGTTGAATAAGTTCATCTACTGTGTAATTACTATACAATCGACTAGCATAATGATTTGGCTAAAATATAAATCTTGATATGATATAAGAACGGGAACGAATTATTTAATTTTAATACCCGTGTTATTGTTATTTTATTATTGATTGTTATTTTACTATTGATACGATCTGATACTCCTAAATTGCCCTTTGAATTATTATTATTGATAACTATAAGTCACCAACTGTTATCTGGTTTAAATCCCGTGGCCGCAAAATTTGTTCTTCATTACATTCGAACTTAATAAATGTAATCCCTAACTCACTCTGGAATCCACTCAAATGATATTCTGGAAGGTCTGCCTAACCACGGAAGATTCTATTCTAAGTTTTCTCTTTCGAATCTCTAATTGTAAATGTAAAATAATAACATATACTTGTAGTTAGTTAACTTAAGGTAGGGTCTAAGTGATGCAGGCGTCTGTCCTTTTCGCTCTAAGAAGTGCCGGAAAAACATGACCATTAATGTCAGTAGATGAAATTTTGACAAAACTGACATTGTCATTAATGGTCATTAATGGTCATTAATGGTCATTAATGGTCATTAATGGTCATTAATGGTCATTAATGGTCATTAATGGTCGTTGTATACCCCCCAAGCGGTTGCTTGCAGATTAAATTCAGATTTTTCTGAAGTTTATATTCTTACACTTAGGTCTTACATATTGTAAATCTGCTGAGCCTCTCGTAGCACGGCGGTTAAGGCCGCCATTGTCAAAAAGCTCATGCCGGTTCGAGCCTCGTCACAGGTCATTTTTTGGCATTTATTAATTACTTTGTAGGTTTACAACCTACAACCTACCAGGACGCGCGCCGAGTTGGACTCGTCGACGGTCCTAATATATGGAACAGATATTTTACGAGTATCACCCGTTAATAATTACTTTACTAAAATTATCAGCAGAGCACCTTGGTAATACACTTTATCAGATAAATTATACTGTTCGGACTTCAGCTAGAGAATGGTGTGTTCACTTCTTGTGAGTATAGTGAACGCACAATGAGTTTGTTTGTTGGACAAAGTGAAACGATTTAATTAGAGCTAAAGCATAAAGTAGAACGGAAGTCGTCAATATTACAACTTGTTTTAATAATTACAAAATCACTATCGCAACAGCTACGTATACACAATACAACAATTACTACTAACCACGTGGTCTAATCGCGTGGTCTGATCGACAGAACTGCTTGTGAAGTAACTGCCGACCTTGAGAGTCTGTTTAAAAAATGTTGTCTAAACTATAATAAAATACACTACAAACTACAAACTGTACTACAAATATCTTACATACAACATTGCTACACGTTGTATACCTCTCGTGCACGCGAAGCGTGCACGCCGGCCGGCCGTCCGGCTTCGCGCGCGCTCAAAAGGGGTTACAGCGTGTGTCAAATACAACATATACTCCCCCCTTTTTCTTTTTTTAAATTTAAAATTTAATTTTTTAATTACCTAAACCTTTTTGCAATATTTAGGATCAAATTTGTCCGCATAACCATAGTTTTGAAAAGCGACATAATCACAGTTTTGAGAAGAAAATATCTACTGATAATTTATTTTGTATTACTGAAGATGTAGCGCGCAGCGACAACGTAAAGTTAAAAGTCTAAGCTTTCATGGACCGTGGGAATATTTTTCAAAATACTCGGCGCGGCGTGGAGAAATCTGGTGGTGACACGTTTGTTTAGCCTTTTCCGCAACGCCTAGTACCACGAGCTTTAGCCACATGCCTCATTGAAATATAAACCTCTTTTTTACCATTTGATTCAAGGTCTTGTCAATTTGAATTAATGTGGAGAATAACAGTCACCACTTCTGCTTTTGCAGAATTCTTGGAATCACGTAAAGTGGTCAGCATAAAGTGTATAATAGCTGTAAAAGAAGAATTTACTAAAAGTTTTAATATAGTACCAAAGGATGTTTCAGTTATGGACGTCTTGTTGCCTAGCAACAACTAAATATGCTTGCTGTGATTAAAGCAATTGTAACAGTTTACTAGAAAGTGCATATGAACTCCAAAGTTCACACATGAAACAAGAAGAAACAAAATTTTAAATGCATGTCAAAAATCGTGTTGAAACAAAGAAAACAAAATTTGTTTACTACAACACCGTGGTAACAATTACTTGCTATGAATAGCGAACTTGTTCCTTAAGCGTCTTATCGACTAATATACCACGGAAGTTGTACTTGTCTGCTTATCAAAGAAAGTGAACAGAATTACAACAACAATAGCATACAAACACGTGACTTATCTGTACAAAACAGAAAGCAATCACAGCTCGGACCACTTCCAAGAACAGACCAGAATCTGGTCAGACCTCAGTTAGCTAAACCAGCACACATTTTCGCTTGCTGAACCAGTAAGTAAGAAAGTCGATATCATTCGAGACACTGAAGCAGTGTATCAAACGCTCAAGTACCAGATTACTGACACTGAAACAGTGCTGTTCACCTGATTATAGCAGAACCCATTGGCATGGTTGAATAACTATATCATGATCATGCTCCGCATACTTATGCTGCTAGTGTGCCTATTGCCAATTGAAGCGTTTACAGAGACAGCAAATTAGACAGCCTCGAACAACACCATCGTATTTAAAGAGCACGGCATTTTGCTACAATCTAAAGGATTGGTGACATTAGATGCCAATGAGCAATTGATTAGCATATTTAAGAAAATAAAGATACCTGCGATTGAGAAACCTGCAAATTGTCCAATGCACATGGTTACCAAAATTTAACGCTGACATCATGGAAACAACGACATACTACACAAACCTCTTCCAGCAAATTGGTAACCCACCTAGTCGCAAAAAACGTTTCTTAGGTGCCATTGGAATTGGCCTGGGGTTCGTAGACTTACTACTGACGGGCATTTCCTATGGATCCCTGAAAAGTCATATCGAAAAAGTTGAAGAAAGGCTAGGTATCTTTATCGCAACTAGGAACCGACCGGATTGGGGTTTTGGCTGCCGGACCGGATTCAGCCAGATTTGGATCTCAAATCCGGCAAGCCGGATTTTGCCGGACCGGAACCGGTGGTTTCAGAGTGAAATAAAAGGCAGCCGGATTTTGCCGGTTTTTGCCGGATGTTGCCGGAAAATTTCCTTCCTTTCCACGCCTAATCTTCATCGAGCACTTCTTGCAGCTTGCATAAGGGATCCCATTTTCTTCTGAGTAGAACAAGCAGACGGACGATGTTTTAGATTTACTACTACTCGACTCGACTTAGGGCGGCTTCAACGTCCGAACAGATATAGTTTTTTTACAAATCTTCCTATCTACTACTAAACATTGCTTAAACAAGCAGTATACGTAGCAGACACAATGTAACACGAGTCACGACACTAGACGAGTAATAATCAGAAATGATATCTAATTGGCATATGCTGCCAGACCCCTGATTGAGCGCGTTTGTGCGAATTCCCTTTTTTTCATGCAAGTCTGAGTATCAATGGGTCACGTGACTTACAACCAGAGGTGCTTAATAAGGTTGTTCGTAAGCAGGCACTGTCTAGTACAGTACTAATCACCGTCTGGCGTCTAGAGCTGAGTCACATGATTGCAGTAATGAGCTAATTAAGTACCTAGCTACCCAGACCCTGAACACGTGACCTTCATATTTCGTATTTCATAATCAGAAGATTAAATACTGCCAATTTTGCGATTATAGCCGGGGGCTAGCCCAGGGAGGTGGCCCAAAATATTTTCCGGTTTTTTTAAGTCCGCACCTACCCCTCGATACACTATTCTGTATTCTGGACTCAAGGTTTCCCCCGGTAATGCGATCTCGGAAGGCAGGCCTCCCCTTTGCAACACGAGCTCGGAAGCGGGAGCTCTCGATACAGGAGGTACGTCTAGAGAACGACTCGGACCGAAAAACTTCTAAGTCAAAATTTTTCAAAGTTTTTCTGAAAACCACTTTTTTCCACGATTCAGGCTACCCTGTTCATTAATAGCCGAAAATATTTTTTCGGTTTTTCGAAGTCCGCACCTACCCATCGATACACAATTCTGGACTCGAGGTTTCCCCCGGTAATGTGATCTTGGAAGGCAGGCCTCCCCTTTGCAACACGAGCTCGGAAGCGGGAGCTCTCGATACAGGAGGTACGTCTAGAGAACGACTCGGACCGAAAAACTTCTAAGTCAAAATTTTTCAAAGTTTTTCTGAAAACCACTTTTTTCCACGATTAAGGCTACCCTGTTCATTATTAGCCGAAAATATTTTTTCGGTTTTTCGAAGTCCCCACCTACCCCTCGATACACAATTCTGGACTCGAGGTTTCCCCTGGTAATGTGATCTCGAAAGGCAGGCCTCCCCTTTGCAATACGAGCTCGGAAGCGGGAGCTCTCGATACAGGAGGTACGTCTCGAGAACGACTCGGACCGAAAAACTTCTAAGTCAAAATTTTTCAAAGTTTTTCTGAAAACCACTTTTTTCCACGATTCAGGCTACCCTGTTCATTATTAGCCGAAAATATTTTTTCGGTTTTTCGAAGTCCGCACCTACCCATCGATACACAATTCTGGACTCGAGGTTTCCCCCGGTAATGTGATCTTGGAAGGCAGGCCTCCCCTTTGCAACACGAGCTCGGAAGCGGGAGCTCTCGATACAGGAGGTACGTCTCGAGAACGACTCGGACCGAAAAACTTCTAAGTCAAAATTTTTTAAAAGTTTTTCTGAAAACCACTTTTTTTCCACGATTCAGGCTACCCTGTTCATTATTAGCCGAAAATATTTTTTTGATTTTTTTTTTCGGTAAAAAAACTGAAATCCGGCAAAAATCCGGCAAATTTTTTTCCAGCCGGAGCCGGAACCGGAACCGGATTTTGAAGCCGGATATCCGGCCGGAACCGGATTCAGCCGGATTTCCGGTCGGTTCCTAATCGCAACCCAACATTCCTTTGATGAGAAAATGATCTCCATCGATAAAGAGATTGTGCACAGTATTACACGCCTGGAAAACCACGTTAATTCATCCCTAAAAAGAATTCAAAGTCAGATTCTTGATTCAAGTGGAGCCTTAAATGGGAAACAAAACTAAAAGAGGTTTTTAGAGCCATCTTAGACGGAACAATAACAACGGGTCTCACACCGTTAGATCTTACACCTACGGAACTGGAGTCCATCATTAACGACCACAGCTTCCTGAAAAACACATACTTTGCGAAAAATGTCTTTAGTCTCTACAAAACAGCTACAGTTACCATGACTCATGCATATCTTGAGATCCAAAGTGGAGCGTTAATTGTTCATCTTGTCATGAGCTTTCAAATGGTCGAAAAACCATTAGCAGCGTATTACGAAGTATCGCAAACGGGAATAATGAAGAACGATACCTGTTTCTTACTTGACCTTTCTGAGTACGTTTATATTAGCGACTCTACATTTTATCCCCTCGATCGAAAATACTGCAAACTGTTCCAAGGAATCGCCACGTGCTTCTCCCCTATGCTTACAAACTCAAGCTGCCTTGAAAGCCTCCCTCAATGTCGATAAAATAGAAAGACGTGTACAACGTCGATATTATTCGACAATGCAGGCATTTTGCTAACCGCTAATAAAAGCGAAGCTATTTCGATCTCGACGGAACAAGGAATCAAAGCTACAACAACGGGACCTTTGGGCACGGCCTTTTTGCCTTGGAAAGATATAACATCCGTACAAATCGGTCGGTATTTTGTCGAAAAGCCAACCTTAGTTAGCTCATACATCGAATCTAACTTCTCCAGTGAAGAGATAGAGGATTGGCGTTCGGCGGTAAGCCAACAAGTGACTGTTCAAACACACATGGATAGCATCATGAAGCAGCTACAATCAGCAGAAGCAGATCTTATGATCTCTCACTCTAGCTTATCACCTGAATCCACAGAAACAATAGCTATTGTTGCCATGACAACTGCGGCAATAACTGCGTTGATAGCAGTTGTACTCTGTGTTTGGACATGTAAATCAAATATCAACTGCTGCCGAAGTACCAGTACCCATCAACCGATCCAGACGACTGAATGTGACGATAATAAGGCAGTAGCCCAAGCGCCGAAAGCTACCGAAAATACGCTAATACTTTAGACGTTGTTACCACTCAACCTGAAATCATGCTTGTTTATCACTCACGAATGAGAATAGCACCATAGCCTATAGAAACGTAGTTGGTAGCTGACTCTAACAAGAAACAATTGCATTGTGATCTTAGCTTGTAGAACTAGTAAGCTAGTATTGTATCCTTGCTTGATTAAACTCTGAAGCCCACAGCCAGTACATACCAAATAAGTGACAGTTATGCGTGCGAAAGTTTACAATAAATACGCTGCAAAAGCAGCCCAGCAGTTCTTTCTCGCACTGCAGTACCTTCTCGCACCGTTTTGATAGAAGTTAGTATCCCTCGACAATCAACATGTCCGGCCAGGAGAGATTTAATCTTTTAGAAGAAACTGAAGTCGAACAGGACATCGCACTTGCAACGAGCCCCATTAACTCGTTTAAGATGTGAAGATATACTAGATATTACAACGAAATAGAGGTATACCAAATTAGCCCTTGATATTAACTATAACCGTGTTGATGGTTTTAAATTTTGTATGTTGTAAGTATTTTAGTTTGTGAAGCGTTTACTCCTTCCCCCTCAGCAAGACAGTTAGATTGTAGATTAATGATAATAATTGTCAAATGACGTTATATATTATATTATATAACAGTTATAAATGTTCAATAGCTGTAGAGCGATTTCAAGAGTAGTGGTCCACAGGGGTCCGAAAAAGCTGTACAGGCACTTTGGTCCTTATCCTTGTCACTAATCTCAATTGGATTCGGTTTACACAAAACATGAACATTTAGACGTACACATTGACACGATATTTATTAGAAAGCAAAAAGTATAAAATAATACGTGCGTGCGCGGCTTGAGCCGCGCCGCATAAGAACGGATGCGTGCAGGGGCTGGAGTACGCTTGTATGTAGATTAATGAAACATGTTGAATTTTAAATATTTAGAATTGACGATATATTATGATCTAATAGTAAATTTTACAAAGCTGGCTTTGGATTTAGGTAAGATTATAATTTATTTAAAAAACCACGGATAGTTTTAAGTTTATTTCTATTTGTCGTATAATCATAAACAAGTGAATCCTGTTTTCAAGAATGCGCGGCTTTGGCGGCCAGTTATTGACTTATATACATTAAATTGAACTTTAAATAGAAATGTGAATATATTAATATTTATATTTAAAACTTTCAAAACGGAGGCTTATAAATATTATTATATTATGATTGTAATAAAGGATAAAATTTTAAATTTGTTTCACTAAATTTGTTTCACTAACCCTCCGAAGTCAAGTTCAGGTTCATCATCATCGGATTCTTCGTCGTCATCGTCTGGGGAAGACGACACAGTAGCGAAGCGATCAAGTTCATCTAAACGAGAGAAACGAAAGAGGTTGGAGGACTTCGCCGCTTCGACGCGCCGCGCGAACTAGCATTCTTGCTTCGCATCGAAGACGATCGTCGACGATCGTTGCTCTGCTTTGTGCTTCGCAGAGCAACGATCTCGACGGATTGACATCGTCAATCAACGAAAGAGGCGGAAGAACATGAAATATATATAAGTGCCGTTTTATAATTATTTGGGAGGTCATGTTCGAGTAGCTCTGTTATCTTCTAAATCTAATGCCTATGTTACTTTTGTAAATCTTCATTCTACTTTCTAGAATAATACCTCATAGTTATATCGCGTTACCTTTGTACAAGAACGTCGTAAAACACAGATTACTACACCACCAACTCGTACTGTCACTTGACAGTCCATGAGCAGACAGCGGTGCTGATTGGGGAAGGTAAACATGGCATGTGGAGAATTCAAGGTAGTAGTAAACCCGCGATGGGGTGGCATGTGCCTCAATAAAAATATTACAATCATTTATTATTTATCAATTTATCATTAAATATTTCAAAAATATCAATAACGTATGGTTGATCCTTCACACTTAGTAAAATATATAAAAATAAAGTTAATCTACACTAAAGAATAAATAATCTATATTATATAAATCAACAATATTATCTCCCCATCTTCTTGTAGTCATTTTATCAAAGCGGTAGAAATCCAAGTAATTTTAATACGCGGTGCGCAAGGAATTTCGTTAAAAAATGTGTAGGCAAGATAAGCCTAAGTGTGGCAGTGAAAGTTGAAAAATAAGTTGCAGAATAAATTGCAGTGACTGACTGTCAAATGCATTATCGCAGTTGAAGGGAAGGATTTTATTTATTTCGTTTATCGTGTTGTTATATAATCGTGGTCCTATGTTAGAGATGCTATAATCGGTGATGCGTAATCTGTTGAACTTAATTTCAAAATACTTTGGATTTCTCCTTTCCGTTTGTCTAAGCGGCGACTTTTCAAATATACTACAGATACTCGATGGTGCTACTCCCATATAAACCTTGTGCATCAACGTTAGACAGCTTTTAGCCATGAGATTAGGAAGAGCCAAAATTCCTATTTTGGTGCTGGATTCATCAGAGTTTACCGAACATAGGAAGAGGAGGGGATAAAGCAAGAGGATAAAGATAATGCTCTGGATGGCGAGGACGAATAACTAAACAACATCCTTGTGAAGCATTACACTCATCAGGATGGAAGCGAGAACAGAGATCATAAACACAGCTTCGGTGAAGAAATTTCTAAGGACGGATTCCTCAACTGGCTAGATCTGACAATTTACCATCCCAAGTTCGGAGGAAAATACAAAGACCATCCTGTGATGGAGTTACCCTGGTACTATTGCGGGGTAATACAGGGTGTTTCAAAAGTCTTGCAAGGATGTACTTTTTGAATAACGTTTTATTCATTTGTATAAACTTCATTCTGTAAATAGTTATTGGTAGTTCTAAGGTTTAATGGTGACTTCTGAATATTATAAGATTATATTGGAGTTTTTAATCTTCAAATTAAACAGAGCTTTCATATTATGGGGCTAAAGTGTGGACTAGCTACACCTGGTTAAAAAGTTAATTCAAATTATGTCTGTCAACATAGTCATGAGGCATAGCTACTTGATTCAAAATTGTTTGAATCATTATGAATAATGTTTCATTATTACTTACTTTGGTAAAAATTATCTGGTCAAATAAAAAAAAAGCTAAAAAAAGATGACAAAACTTGGATTTTTGATTGCAGATAAATGCGTATTCGCCGGGAATTTGGGAATTGTTGAGGTTCAGCACCATATGCGATATGTGCGGAACTACTGTGGAAGTCAACGACACAACGATTAGTTACAAGAATATCAGATTATAAACGAAATATCATTTAAGAAAATGAAAAGTGAAAACACTGATTAATTTAAAGCTGAAATTTATAAGTTTGTTTATTACTATCAGAATCTTGGCTAGTTTTTCTTTCTGTTATTATCATATCATTTATCTTAACTCCAGTCATTTTTATGTTTATTTTTTCTTTGTTAAAATTCATGTTTTTTATTACCTCTTTTTTATCTTTCTTTTTAAACATTTTTTTTCTTTATCTTTTATTTTTTTCACTTTTTCTATCTCATTTTCTATTTTTTATATTTAATATGGATAATCTTCCTCTTATCGCAGTGTTGTCTTATTATTACAAAAGAACACAAATATGACGAAACAAGTGCCAACATCAACATAACAGTGTTGTAGCGCGGAATAAATATGCCCCGGGATTTGATTTTAAGAAAATACGGTGTTATAGGGCGGGATGATGGTACCCCGGGTTATTGTTAGTGTTAGGCGAGAAGAAGCAGTCCTGGGATTTCATTTTTTTTGAAGAATTATTCCTCTGATAGGTAAGAATTATTGGCGGTGGTTGTTCTTCTGTTGTACCACGGATCTATCTGCATTCTGCAGCGTATAAAAGAAATATGAGTGCGACATCTTTACACTGACGAAGGTATTGCGGTCTGGAGTACATGGAATGCTGGACTATACAAGAATTTGACAATTCATCAAACCGTTTTGTAATAGAATAGGAATTATTTCACATTTAATGGTGCTACTGTATAGTGTATGGCTCGTAGGACTAACCCGCCTACAGCTAGTATAGTGCCTTGGCACAGAGGGCTTAGGGTTACTGTAAAGGAGATAAGCACCTCAGGCCATCCCAACACCGGGAGAAACCTGCCCTTGTATCTTGTTGTTGTTGTATAGTGTATGATATCGCTTTTTAAAGATTGTAAAGAAATTGGTTACTAATAGTTATAATTTTGCTAATCAGCAGTTTACGGAGGAGAACAAGGTCAAAGAAAAAAGAAAGAGAGGGGAGATATCATCGCTCAATAAACAAATGGAAGTAGTTAATAAAATACCTAACTATGTACTTCCCACGTGAATATTTTAAAACCCTGAGGTACTGTTTTAATTGAATTAAACTCAACGACACAACGATTAGTTACAAGAATCAGATTATAAACGAAATATCATTTAAGAAAATGAAAAGTGAAAACACTGATTAATTTAAAGCAGAAATCTATAAGTTCGTTTATTACTATCAGAATCTTGGCTAATTTTTCTTTCTGTTATTATCATATCAGTTATCTTAACTCAAGTCATTTTTATGTTTACTTTTTCTTTGTTAAAATTCATGTTTTTTTATTACCTCTTTTTTATCTTTCTTTTTAAACATTTTTTTTCTTTATCTTTTATTTTTTTCACTTTTTCTATCTCATTTTCTATTTTTTATATTTAGTATGGTTAATCTTCCTCTTATCGCAGTGTATTGACTCTTGGGAGATATCATCGCTCAATAAACAAATGGAAGTAGTTAATGAAAATACCTAACTACTTCCCACGTGAATATTTTAAAACCATGAGGTACTGTTTTAAATAGTTAAGATTAAATAGTTAAGATTAGCATTATAATTATCAAATTAGGGGTGTCGACTGGATAAGTTTTAAACCATGACAATCGATCATGATCCCTGATCGGGAGTCAGCTGAACTTCGGGACCAAAGTCTAAAGAAGAAGAACAGATGTAGACGGAAAGTATCTACAGGGATAGAGCAGAAATGTACAAGAGAAAGTTCTTGTAGAGCAAGGAATTATCAATATTATTATTTTTAATATCCAAATTTCTTAAGAAAGATTGAAAGAATTGAAAAGTTCAATGTAATCACTATAATGACATTAGGAAAATTATCATATCACAGTGGAGCAGTATTGGCTTTTGTAGGACTTTACCTACCAATTGCTATTGTTAATATATATATAAATCTAATATAAGATTAATTATAATGGGCTATGACGCCCATACACTGTACACTGTACACTGTACACTGTACACTGTACACTGTACACTGTACACTGTACACTGTACAATGTACACTGTAAAGTATTCCTTTATCTTTCATACAGCTTCTTCTCATCAACAACTTTAATTTTTTCCTATTTCTTCTATTACTGTCTTTTTCTATAGGTCAATATCTTTCTTATCTTAGCTTTAATTTATAGCTCTTATCTTTCTTTCTTTTTTCTTACTTTTTCTTCAATTATCCTATTTTCTATTGACCATCTCTTTTTTACGGCCCACAGTCCAAGTAATAATAAATATGATATACTAAACTGATCCTTTTAGCCATACCTGCTGCTACGGTAAAGTTAGAGTGAATACCACATACAAGGCAAAAGCAACAGAATGTCAAACAAGATATGTCTACGATAATTCTGGAATCTTGATCGGCAATTCTAGTGACGAAGTTCAGATATTTTTTAGCGGGGAAAGATGGATGTGTATTGTGTTATAACCATCACAGGTGGGAACTAGAAGGAGTCAAAGTATCCTCCTCATTGGAAATCCACTTCGGGCACTGACCAAACAGCAACAAGGAGAGGAAAACCGTCAACAAACTGTCACCTAAACCAAAAAGACAACGTCGCCACTGCAATAAAGCAATAAAGAATTAGACTCGTCCACAAGATTAAGACCTTCCTTAAAAAGAACTATTGTGAAGTATGCAGACAGGCTGGTCACAACAACCAAGCATGCCGTGCCAGTAAACGGCAGACTAGGGTGTAGAGGGAAAAGTAAGGGAGATAAGATTACAAGTGAGGAATAGTCCAGTAAACATGGCGATGGTTACTTTGGCGCGGCGGGACGACCTTTGCCCTTTGGGAACTGCAAATAGCATGGCAGCTATTATAGCATGGTAACTATTATAGCATGGTAGCTATTATAGCATGGTAGCTATTATAGCATGGTAGCTATTATAGCATGGTAGCTATTATAGCATGGCAGCTATTATAGCATGGTAGCTATTATAGCATGGCAGCTATTATAGCATGGCAGCTATTGTAGCATGGCAGCTATTATAGCATGGCAGCTATTATAGCATGGCAGCTATTATAGCATGGCAGCTATTATAGCATGGCAGCTATTATAGCATGGCAGCTATTATAGCATGGCAGCTATTATAGCATGGCAGCTATTATAGCATGGCAGCTATTATAGCATGGCAGCTATTATAGCATGGCAGCTATTATAGCATGGCAGCTATTATAGCATGGCAGCTATTATAGCATGGCAGCTATTATAGCATGGCAGCTATTATAGCATGGCAGCTATTATAGCATGGCAGCTATTATAGCATGGAGCTATTATAGCATGGCAGCTATTATAGCATGGCAGCTATTATAGCATGGCAGCTATTATAGCATGGCAGCTATTATAGCATGGCAGCTATTATAGCATGGTAGCTATTGTAGCATGGCAGCTATTATAGCATGGCAGCTATTGTAGCATGGCAGCTATTGTAGCATGGCAGCTATTATAGCATGGCAGCTATTATAGCATGGCAGCTATTATAGCATGGCAGCTATTATAGCATGGCAGCTATTATAGCATGGCAGCTATTATAGCATGGCAGCTATTATAGCATGGCAGCTATTATAGCATGGTAGCTATTATAGCATGGCAGCTATTATAGCATGGCAGCTATTATAGCATGGCAGCTATTATAGCATGGCAGCTATTATAGCATGGCAGCTATTATAGCATGGCAGCTATTATAGCATGGCAGCTATTATAGCATGGCAGCTATTATAGCATGGCAGCTATTATAGCATGGCAGCTATTATAGCATGGTAGCTATTATAGCATGGTAGCTATTATAGCATGGTAGCTATTATAGCATGGCAGCTATTATAGCATGGCAGCTATTATAGCATGGCAGCTATTATAGCATGGCAGCTATTATAGCATGGTAGCTATTATAGCATGGCAGCTATTATAGCATGGCAGCTATTATAGCATGGCAGCTATTATAGCATGGCAGCTATTATAGCATGGTAGCTATTATAGCATGGCAGCTATTATAGCATGGCAGCTATTATAGCATGGCAGCTATTATAGCATGGCAGCTATTATAGCATGGCAGCTATTATAGCATGGCAGCTATTATAGCATGGGAGCTATTATAGCATGGGAGCTATTGTAGCATGGCAGCTATTGTAGCATGGCAGCTATTGTAGCATGGCAGCTATTGTAGCATGGTAGCTATTATAGCATGGCAGCTATTATAGCATGGCAGCTATTATAGCATGGCAGCTATTATAGCATGGTAGCTATTATAGCATGGCAGCTATTATAGCATGGCAGCTATTATAGCATGGCAGCTATTATAGCATGGCAGCTATTATAACATTGCAACTATTATAGCATGGTAGCTATTATAGCATGGTAGCTATTATAGCATGGTAGCTATTATAGCATGGCAGCTATTATAGCATGGTAGCTATTATAGCATGGCAGCTATTATAGCATGGCAGCTATTATAGCATGGTAGCTATTATAGCATGGTAGCTATTATAGCTGCCATGCTATTCTAGAACTAAGCTATTATAAAACTAAGCTATTATAGAACTATGCTATTATAGAACTAAGTTCTGTACTTGACGTTGACTAAGTGTAATTTTGGAATTTTTCAAAAGACCCACCCACCCCCTTCGCTGTTCTAACTGTTTTTCCGGATAATTATTAAGACACCCACCCCTTTTGCCGGCTTTTGCGGTACTAACTGTTGAGAAATCACGGTGCTAACTGTGTCTTGGTATATAAAATAAGATACCCACCAGGAAATTGCTTTAAACAGCTCATTAAACATGACTTTTTAATTTTAAAAGGATCCGATATTGAATGTAAACAATAAAACTAACAGATTAAGAGACTGCATGTCAACATCGACTCAAAATCTTGACATTCACCGAAAATTCTGATCATAAGCCCCTCAGTACTGAATTAAAATGCAATAGATTCGCGATCAACTAATGTGTCCCATTACAGGACACTTATCAGACAGCGCCAACCAGATACATTATCAACGAAGAGAACAAAGACGACTTTTTCGAAGCGCAGTCAGAAAATCTATCATTGACCTTAATCCAAGAACTTCAGTCGAACATCGACTTACTCACCAATCAAAATATTTTAGCAGACAATGACCGTAATTACGAAACTGAACTTAAAGACATTAACAAACGACTTTCAGAACATCTTCGCGACATGGCCTCGAAGTGTTTCAAACAAACCAAAGCACCCAAAAAAATCTCACACCTCAAACAAACCTTGGTTTAACTGGAAAACGAGATTAGGTAAAAGAGAATTTCGTAAAGCTACAGATGCAACCTCAAAATTCCCGTTTAACAACCTTATACGTGAAAACTATTATCTTGTAAAGGGTAGCTATAAGCGTTTGAAGAACTCTGCCAAAAACAAATTCTTCGCACGTATGAATGAGGAAATAGAAGGGGGGGGGGGGGGGGGGGAAATTCTCAACTGGCAATCTTTCAAAAAACTAAAAAATCAGAAAAAGGAAACTTTAAATTTTGACAGTCATGAAATGAATAGATTCGAGACTTTTTTTGGTAACCTATATTCTGATAACCACAAAACAATAAATGAAAATTAAAAAGTTTCTATGATTGATCAAGCTGACTTGATTCATCCTGAGTCACTCAACACCTTAATCGAACCCCCCCCCCCCCCGTCCTGGCTAATAACCATAAGGTTATATCTTCAGTTTGTGACCCTTTGTACTGTGCGGAGAATGTTAGCGGTTACCCTAGGAACCCGACCATTGGCTCGGTGAGCCGGAAGAAAGTGGCGGTGCTCTACAATGCTAAGATCTGTTTTAGACAAACTGAGATTCAAGCCAGGAAGCACAGTAAGTGTTTTAACGGTGTATTTTTAATTTTTCAATTCTTATAAAACTCATGAATGAAAATTGAAATGTTTTAACTTACTCTACGTCCTTTACATGTTTATCATGTTTTATCACTTGAAGCAAACAGAAAACTACGAGTAGGACTTAGACAATAACGATTAACATGTAGGTGTTAATGTATTCTCATAATCTCAGACTGTTATAACGAAGAACTCTTCAAGAAGAGTTTGAGTTCTTACTCGTGGTGGGGCGGTGACCCGTACCCCTTCCGTGGTAAGTCAGTCAGTCAGTCAGTCAGTCAGTCAGTCAGTCAGTCAGTCAGTCAGTCAGTCAGTCAGTCAGTCAGTCAGTCAGTCAGTCAGTCAGTCAGTCAGTCAGTCAGTCAGTCAGTCAGTCAGTCAGTCAGTCAGTCAGTCAGTCAGTCAGTCAGTCAGTCAGTCAGTCAGTCAGTCAGTCAGTCAGTCAGTCAGTCAGTCAGTCAGTCAGTCAGTCAGTCAGTCAGTCAGTCAGTCAGTCAGTCAGTCAGTCAGTCAGTCAGTCAGTCAGTCAGTCAGTCAGTCAGTCAGTCAGTCAGTCAGTCAGTCAGTCAGTCAGTCAGTCAGTCAGTCAGTCAGTCAGTCAGTCAGTCAGTCAGTCAGTCAGTCAGTCAGTCAGTCAGTCAGTCAGTCAGTCAGTCAGTCAGTCAGTCAGTCAGTCAGTCAGTCAGTCAGTCAGTCAGTCAGTCAGTCAGTTGGAACATCCTATACTATGAAACCCTGATGTATTATAGCCGCAAAACGGGTGACCGACAACTGAACCCAATTGAACCTAGTTCCCACTAACCAATCAGCTTAATTGGTTAGGGTTAGGGTTAGTCTACATTGTCTAAATTGGGTTCAGTTGTCCGGTAGCCGCCAAAACCCATGCTCCTTTCCAGTTTTCACCCCGCAGAAGTGACAATATGCTCATCATTAACTTTAGATAGTGTCGGCTAACAGGCAGGGACGTAGCCAGGATTTTTCTTTGAGGGGGGCTGTCGGCAAGCGAAGCGAGCCGACGCGTCCAATCCAGCCGCGCAGCGAGCGAAGCGAGCAAGCTGTGGCAGGGGTCTAGGGGCGGAGCCCCTTGGCGGGGGCTAGGGGGGTGCAGCCCCCCTGAAAATTTTTGCGAAACAGGGTGTTTTAGACGACATTTGGCATTAAAGAAATTTGTAGGACAGCAATAAACTGGGATTGAAAAGAATCAAGTACTCACGTAAATTTGGTAACTTCACAACAGCAATCTGCATTCTCCAATCAGAATTTACGACTTACTCAGGCCTCATCGTCTTAAGATTTTTACATTTCATACGGTCTAGGGGACACTATTGACTATTTATAGAAGTCTTCTAGAATGTTTGCTTGGATTTTATGACAAATATTTACTAATCCACAGTTCAATTCTTTGACTGACTGCAGTCATAAACACAGCCCAGTTACCAGGCGACCATGGGACTAGGGGCTTATCTTTTTTCTGGGGTTCAATTTTTTCCGGGGGGGGGGGGGGGCTGCCGCCCCCTAGCCCCCCCCCTGTCTACGTGCCTGCTAACAGGATATTGTTTAGTAAGTTAGTAAGTTGGTAAAAGTGGAACAACCGGTTATATACCTAGCCTCGGTGAGACCTGCTTCGCGATTGCTATTCAGCGATATGTGCTCCACAAATCATCACGGTTGCAGTTTTAAACTCACAAAATCTCCAGATCACACATGGAGCGCCCCTGGTGAATCCTGTTCTGCTGCCTGCTCTGCTAAGTCAATGGTGTGCTCCCAGGACCTTCCTTACCCTGATGTTATAGAGACTATAGCTCAACAGATGCACCAAGCTGTGATCCTTAACGAGGTGTTCAAGGGAATTCATCAGCCTGGTTAGTTTTACTGGCCTCACTTTCGGAATATGCTATCTGGAAATGTTCTTTGGTCTTATTAACAATTTAACAGCTGTTTATCTAGAACATTTTTTGTAATGACTTCATAAATTTTCTCAGATACAGTATTAGTATATTCATCAATATTCCATCAGGGTACGAAGAAGTGACGGATAAGAGTGAAAGAGCAGTGTGTCAGGGTATCAAGAGTAAAGACACATCCCGGTGGACACGTTCACACACCGCCAAAGAGCGGTGTGACGCTACTAAAGAAGGGTTTGTTAGACTGTGTTGGTGTTCTACAGGTGGGACTATTATCTTATTATCTTACCTCAGCTGCGAAAAACTGGCTCCTAAATCTGGAAATTTAGGTACAGATGTTTGCAGCTGTAGTTCAGTTGCTGTTTGTTGATGTCAGCTGGTCTGGTATAGTGCATCTTACACTACTTTTCTTTGTGTTTCAATATACCTCAACCCACCTTATATTTCAACACCCGTTTACAATATATCCTTGTGTTTCAGATGAGCATGTGTTCCAGTTCACCCCGCTAGACCCAGATGATCAGGTCAGTCCCAGACCCCGAGTGCTGAGACCCTTCAGTCCTCGTCGTGACAAACCCACTACGTGGTGTGTGAAATACGCTCCCAGTAACCCTCACACTTACTACGACATCTTCAGCTTCAAAGGTGTCCATAATGTTAGGCATGAGTTGTTTTACTGTATTTAAGAAATGACTATTGCCATTTATTTGCTATTCAACATCGAAATATTATGAATATTAAATTATAAGTGTACTGTACACTGTACACTGTACACTGTACACTGTACACTGTACACTGTACACTGTACACTGTACCCTGTACCCTGTACACTGTACACTGTACACTGTACACTGTACACTGTACACTGTACACTGTACACTGTACACTGTACACTGTACACTAATCAGTATTCCTTTATCTTTCATACTTTAATTTTTTCCTACTTCTTCTATTACTATACTGTAATTTTCTATAGGTCAATATCTTTCTTATCTTAGCTTTAATTGATAGCTCTTATCTTTCTTTCTTTTTTCTTACTTTTTTTTCCAATTATCCTATTTTCTATTGACCATCTCTTTTTTACAGCCCACAGTCCAAGTAATAATAAATATGATATACTAAACTGATCCTTTCAGCCATACCTGCTGCCACGGCAAAGTTAGAGAATAGTGAATACCAAGTTGCGAGTACCTGCTGCCACGGCAAAGTTAGAGAATAGTGAATACCAAGTTGCGAGTTTAATTCTTACTCGGACGACTGCTTAAAACTTCCCCAAAATGAAAAATCGTCGCAGTTGTCAATCTAAGCGCGATCTAAGCGCGATCGCCTAGATTGTCGACCAAGTTGTAAAGTTAATACAGTTTCGAGAAAGAAAACAGAATATAATCGGAAGATATAAACTAACAATAATCAAGTTAGAGAAACAACGGCTCAAACACTGTAACGTACTGAAATAGGAGAACCTATGCACAAATAAATGCGGCGACAAGGATAAATAGTACATGCATGCTCAATAAGACGTGCATGGTCAAAGTTAACTGCACATTTTAAATATATACTGGAACTTTCTGCTCCGTAATAGAACAATTTAATGCGATTTAAAGGACCAGTTAACTGAAAAAAAAGTTATCCTCATATTTTGACAGATTGTGACAAATAGCAAACTAAGCAACGAGTCGAAATTCCTAAATCTCTAACTGCTCTCTAACGCGTGTAAATAGCGTTTGTATTATTTTGGCGATGACGTCACGAAGTCCCTTGCGCGCGCAGAGGAGCCCGTGAGACTGTATTTTACAGGTAGAAAATGGACATAATACAATGTTTTTCCCCGAATAACTCGAAAAGTAAGTAATTTAGGGTACATGTTGCTTCATAAGTTGTATATAAACATGGCCATTCTGCACAATTTGCACACATTTAAAAACCTTTAGGGCCTTCATAGCCCAATTTACCAGATACCCATAGTTTTGCATGATTTCTGGAACCGAAAATCAGTTTTTCGCCAATAACTGAAAAAGTAAGCACTTAAAGGCATATGTTTGTTCGTAAGTCATAGGTTAATATGCTAATTGCGGTTCTTTTGCACCCTGTCTAAAAACTCTATCACAATCCTATCGAAAATGAGCTCAGCACCACGCCCAAAATGGTTTTTGGCGAATTTCTCGAAAAGTATGGATTTTAGGCCATGTGTTGCTCAATTACTCCTATATAAACATGCATATGCGGCTTCGTTTAAGCCTATTTTGAAGTCTCTACGACCTTCAGAAGCAAGGGGTCGGTTACGTTATTGGGTCAATATGGGCGTGGCCCTCCTGGGTTTTCTCCACTGTCAAAAAAATGTCTCCAAACGAAAATCGTTTATTCATACCTTCGGGAAGGTCTGTGCAAAGTTTCGTTAGTATCTGAACATTTGCAGGTTCATTTCCATAAATGTCCAAAAATGACTGGACTGCACAACTTTAGAGTTAACTTTAGAGAAACTCTTAAGTCATTTATCTCAAATTAAGCTGTTAGTGTCCATGATCATTGATCAACCTGTGGCGACAATGTTTTACGTGAAATGTAAAAATCAGGAGTAATATAAAAAGAGTATTTTTAGATTAAAGTGCTAGCTCAAAGTTTTAGAATTGTATAGATTAGCGTTGGTCGTTTAACTTTAACCATCTAACAATCGATCGTGCCGTAATATATGGCCAAAGAATAATAGGGTCTTGGAAGTTCCATAGTTGTTCAGTGGGTCGATCGACTGAACACGTTTGCACTTGGTATTTAAACTTACCAGTAGTTTATTTATGTTATGTACCGATGATAATGCAATTAGGATAACAACTAGGTAAGCCGCAAGTCTAATTCAAAACACACCGCACACCGTACACTCGAACTCCAATCTGTATTACTATTTGGAAGACCGGGTATTTTGGCGGGAATTCTGTTCCCACGGCACTGTTCTGATAGAAGCTACTTCTACTGATGGTCCCAGAGGAACGGCCGTAAAGTAGCCAGACTTCTTGTCTCCTGTACTGGCTGACACTTGCGGATTAAAATTAGAAATTTCGCTATGCTATAAATATAATTGCTCTCGGAATTGAACAAACTGCTACTTATCTAGATCCTTTCTAAATTCGTTAGAGTTTCATGGACTGGGGAAAAATAATCGGTACAGTCTCCCTGCTGGCTGCTTGTGTAATTAAGCAATGAAAACAATCCGAAATTATCACATATGACATAAGAAGTGTAATAGCAGAAACTTTCTAACCGTACATTCACCCGCCACTGTTCAAGAACCTATATCACTGTTTAAAATCATGACGTGAGCACTGTACATCCAATCAGCTATTCCTTTAGTTAAGATGATAGCCAAAACTATAAGGATTTGGGAGAACTAGGGTAATAGTCATAATTCTAAAATTTGAGTGAGTTACATGTGTTTTAATGACAACGATAAACATTTGCAACGTATTACGCTATGCCAGCGCGCACTGAGGGACTTCGTGACGTCACGAGGCCACAGCTTATTATTGCAATAACACGCGTTACACGTACGCTAGAGAGTTGGTTCTTTCGGCGATACGATTCTTTACCAGTTTGTCACAGCTGATTTAAATCTTAGCCAAATTGGAAACTACAAATTTTTCAGTTAACTGGTCCTTTAAGAAATTTATTGTGAAATAACTTGATTATTAATTAAATCATTATGATTTAGATTTTAATAAAAGTTAGTGATTTTATCGTTTACAAAGCACATTGAATAAGCTTGAAAACAACTATAACATTTTTCTGAAAGGGGCCCGGACAGTCATCATCCAGTTATAGGAACTAAAAGAAGTAAGTAAGTGGACTCCAACTTGGCTAAACATGCACAGTAGTTTAAACTACGGTAGATGCTCCCTATTGAACACTGTAGTAGTACCACACACAAATCCACCCGGTCACAAACTGAGAGTAACTCGATAATTCTATTAGCAGCTGTACCACTAAAAGCGTTAATTAAGTACATGCTCAGTAAACCATATCCTAAATTCAAACCTGGAGCTCGTCTACTTCACGTTATCCAATCAGCAAACAATCTGCCTCGCCATTCACTAACGATCCAACTACAGTATACTACTGATGACGCCATGACGGCTAGCTAAAGAAATGAATATGTTAGGTAAAACGAACCGAGGAATAAATTAAGATAAAATTATAAATCGAACAAAGCTAACATGGCCGTCCTGTAACATGTTGCGTAGTAGAATTCGGGAATTCTTGTTTGAACCCCTTATTTGTCTGTCAGTAAAAAACTGTGGGTACGCCTTCTGTCACCAGCCTCCTTACGGACAGTCTTCTTTTACTGACAAGCAGGTAGAGGAAAAAAAGAATAAAAAGATAATTGTAAATTATCATATTCAAATGGTCTGACTCCTTATGTGTGTCGTACGTCGTGTTTTTACATATATCCTATTAAATATTATTATAATACAATTGTATATTCTCAAAAGCTATTGTTGAAATGAAAATCGAATAGAAATACCTCTTCTAGTTCATTCCTCAAATTCATACTACGATCCTTTCCTATCAATGTAAGCAAGATTGTTTTTCTTACAATAAATTAACTGTTTAGCAAGTCAAAGTGGAGCGCAAGCTGAATCCATCAGTGAGTTTCATTTGTTGATTTTTTTCATCTATGGTTTTACCTATGATTTTTATTTAAGCTCTGAGTTACCTTCTCCTCGCCCATTTTCCGGAGTATAGTGGTCATCGTAGGAACAATTGATACCCACCCCCCAGGATTCAAGTAGTGAGAAAAGACAAGACATGCTCTCTGATAATTCTGATACTGACACCAGGTTTGAAGACTACTTTATTTCTCCACCTTCTTGCTTCTTCTATTTTTAGAATAAAACCTGACAGATTTTGGTAGTTTATTACTTAACGCATATATTAACTCGAATGTGCCTTCAGTATACCTTCAGTATACCTTCAGTATACCTTCAGTATACCTTCAGTATACCTTCAGTATACCTTTAGGTAGACTGGAAATTGGATTTCCAAGTTTGTTTTTAATTTGTTTCTGAAGATTAAGTTTGATAGTTTTAATGACAGTTTTAAGTAAGGTTGATATCGATTGGCTACTGGTGATTGTAAATGAGTATGTTTTCAGTGGTAACGCAACAGTTCAAATAGGAGATTATCAGTTTACCGAGGCAGGAATAGTGGAAATGAACAAGCAGCAGTTTAACGACATAATTCAGGTTGGATACAACTTATTACATCTTTTACATAATTCTGTTACATATTTTTGTTTCGACTTTTTCATTTGCATCGCATTTCAACCTTCCTACAGCATTTCTGGTTTCAAACGAAATGTGTCGAAAGAAAACACGGATAACCCTGCCTTGATCACCATTACCTAATATTGTAATAAGTAGTAAGTACGCTGTTAGCTTTTTAATGATTTCCTCTAGAACAATAAAAATTCCATCATCCATTTATTTATGTTCCAATGTATGAGTACACTTAATATCACGGGGAATTGTGCTGCAAAATGTACACTTTTAAAAAGATAAATAGTTTGACGAAATTCAAATCATCGTCACGTGTTATATTGTTTTATCCCGTGATCCATCATCCAAAAATCGATTAAATCTTCCATTGCTCGATCTCCAAAGAACAACACTTTCTTCGTATCCATTTGAGATCTTTGACAATGACAACTATGTACTCTAGGTAGGGTTGTGTGTGTGTGTGTGTGTAGTGTGTAGTGTGTGTGTGTGTGTGTGTGTGTGTGTGTGTGTGTGTGTGTGTGTGTGTGTGTGTGTGTGTGTGTGTGTGTGTGTGTGTGTGTGTGTGTGTGTGTGTGTGTGTGTGTGTGTGTGTGTGTGTGTGTGTGTGTGTGTGTGTGTGTGTGTGTGTGTGTGTGTGTGTGTGTGTGTGTGTGTGTGTGTGTGTGTGTGTGTGTGTGTGTGTGTGTGTGTGTGTGTGTGTGTGTGTGTGTGTGTGTGTGTGTGTGTGTGTGTGTGTGTGTGTGTGTGTGTGTGTGTGTGTGTGTGTGTGTGTGTGTGTGTGTGTGTGTGTGTGTGTGTGTGTGTGTATCTCCTCCTGATACATTACATTCCTCCAATTGTACAATTCAAACACTGTTGATTAGTCGCACTCTAATAATTGTTACTGTGTCTGGTTACTCAAAAGCATTGTGATTGGTCAGATCTGGTCACATGACCAACAATGAACCGCTTAATTGGACCATTTGAACTTCCAACCCTAAAATCAATTAGTGTTGAGGAAAATTCGATTATGTTAAGGGTTGGAATTTCCGGTCGCATGCATGGCCGATTGATGGTTTCATTTTGAAGAGTTCAGGAAACGATTAGTTAGCTTTACATGATATTGTAATTAGTTGGAATTATCCACGTTTTGAGTGTCACCCGTATAGTAATACAAACTATTTAAGTATTTATTTCATGATAAACTGTAAAACCTCTCTATACCGGGCCTCTCACGGTATAAAGCGTTTCATATACCGCATTAAGGGTATACAGTGTATACTATACACTGAGTCATCATCGAAATCAATACAATGATAGTACAGCAGGCTATCGGTTCGATCTTAAATGTGCCTTTGGTGCAGTTTCTGTGAAAATCGATAAGGCTGTACTGTACTTAATTCCTGATGATTATTATCCAATTAACTGATTGTCTAACGTAAAAATTGTCTTACAAAAGTTTTCCTTCCTGATAAGATGAACACCCACGATTAATCCGCAACCTTTTACGATGTTCACAACTAAAGATATTCGACAAACAAGAAAGGTGGTAAAAAGTGTTAAAAGTGGCAAAAAGTAGCCTCAAGACAAGTGGAAACATTTGGAAAAGTTGGTCAGCCATAAAGGGCACCTAATGGGACTTAAAAACGTCAAAAATCCTTTGGAAGCTTCATGTGTCGGTAGATCGATTTTTTCAGACGGATCTGTCTGTACTAATCACCTACCAAATGCGATATATAAATTATAAGTTATATAATAATTTCCCCATTTTCCCTCATCGGCTCCCCCGACTGAAACGAAAGCCATTCAATTATTTAAAATTTTGCCCAGACTCAGTAAGTGCAACGATCTATATAATAATACGATACTATAATCCATATAACGATACTGTACACTTCGACACAGCATTCATTTCCAAAAAAGATAATTAGTTGAATCAGTTTTAAAGGGACTAACGTGCGGTTTTAAATTCTCGAATGTTCTTCTATTCTGGAACTTTAAATGCTTGTTGCTCTCGCACAGGGTATTTATGTAGTTGAACTACATTTATGAACTTCGAGATTATTAGTATTCACGTGGCACGTGCAAGTATGATGAAAAGAATTTTGTGAACCGCTCACTATAAACATTCAGAATGCAACCAGTATGCTGTTAAGCGCAAAACATCACTTTTTATCAGGAACTTTATTAATATGTTACTATCAGGGTATCCCAGAGATACAAAGCATACTACTCCGTGACATGCGACGGCGAGGTTTGACAAGGAAAGCTGTTCAGAAGTGCAGACAAAGACAGAACATGAGGATGAATGAGTTGGACCAGAGGAAGAAGGAACTCCAGGACAAGTTGCGAGATTCTCTCAGAGTGAGTTTTTATTTAACCGAGATTTTAGAGCTGTTTATTTTACCTAGTCCTATCAGTTACAGATCAGTTACAGATCAGTTACAGATCAGTTACAGATCAGTTACAGATCAGTTACAGATCAGTTACAGATCAGTTACAGATCAGTTACAGATCAGTTACAGATCAGTTACAGATCAGTTACATATCAGTTACAGATCAGTTACAGATCAGTTACAGATCAGTTACAGATCAGTTACAGATCAGTTACAGATCAGTTACAGATCAGTTACATATCAGTTACAGATCAGTTACAGATCAGTTACAGATCATCACAAATTATTTTCCTGCATGCATTATTCTCTACCAGTCATTCTTGCGATTGTCATGTCCCCATGTTCATTTACCTTAATCAACTCAATTTAAGAAAATTTGATCAATTTGTGAATAATGGTTTTGTTAGGTACAGGAGCAGAGAACACTCGAGTATGAGAGAGCAAGGTTACGGTACGAGCATGCTCAG
Organism: Bolinopsis microptera; assembly: GCF_026151205.1. Classification (NCBI taxonomy): domain Eukaryota; kingdom Metazoa; phylum Ctenophora; class Tentaculata; order Lobata; family Bolinopsidae; genus Bolinopsis; species Bolinopsis microptera. Next base: position 14,403,805 of record NC_087072.1, on the reverse strand, counting down.
AGCATGATTGTGGAACATCTCCGGAAACATCCTGGCTTACCAAGTCAGAAATGAACACATCTACAAATATTGTGTTTTGCCAGAAGATCGGATAAAGATAAAGTGGATTATAAAACTTGGAGCTTAATATTGAGAATGGCGTCCAATTTTTAAGATATTGGCAGTTTAAATCAATTTCAAAATTAAAGTAAAGATTTGACCATAGGAGAGTTAATCAGTTGAGCTGAGAACTTATATATAATTATACCTCCCAGTTCATGGTATATTGTGGTTGTATGCTTATTGCTTAATGGTAGTCAAGGTGATTGTATGTGGACTGTGGAACATGAATGTGAGTTATAAACATTTTCAAAATACCAGGGGATGTTAAGAAAAGTGAGCCATGTTTATATCTGCTCATTAAATTTTGTTTTGTTGGAAGTTGTAACTTTTGCATAAAAATCTAATACATTTGTTTTACTTTCCAGATCCGAGAGATACTGTTAAAACATATAAACTTTTTTCTGTTAATTTATAATTCTATCGACTATTTTTATGCAAATTGAACTCTCTTGCTTAAAAAAGTTCAAAGCACCACACTTTATATGAGCTCATGTAACTCCGAGTAATGCCGAGTCAGGATGTTACACATCTTTCCATGCTTATAATTAATGGTACTGTGTGCACTTCCTTCTTCAACAGTTCAACAGCTTGAAGTATCGATATCAATTACATTGTTAAAATTGTTAGCTAATAAACTGGTATACTGTGAAAGTGCCACAGAAAATGAACAATATCAACTAAAATTTTAATATTTGAACCGACTTGACGTCTTGAAAGATATTAGGTGAGGAAAGATAAACATCTTGCGATTTTAGCATCAATCTAGGGGCAATGGCCGACGATAAAAGGAATGTCTGTAGAAGTTTAATGAAATAGTAAAGTTGATATACCTCAGAGTGAGATAATTTAAACCTAGTTAAAAATGGATCCCTCCTTTGGTGGGCTGAAGTTTGGAATTAAATAATTAATGCTCAAATAATAAACGGATTATCGGGTAATTTATGCTGATGTCTGATTAACAATACGGCGAAAAGCCAAAGATCTTGAAATGTTGCGCCTGGAAACGTCCACCATTATTTTATTGTCTAAGTGTCTTAGAGCAGAGAATTGAATTCATATTCGTGGATAGGACAACTTTAATTTGGGCACAAGTACCACATTACAAACTCGGCGCTAAAATTTTAGTCATAAATTGCAAACAAAGTACCCTAAAAACTATTCAGTGAAATGTAATGACAATAACGACGCGCGCAGCGCGCGACTGATCTTAACCAACAGCTGTAATATAATAATCATGCTCATTTATTAATATAATACATAATAATAATATTATACATAATAATATAATACATAATAATATAATACATAATAAGTCTGATGGCCGAAAGCTCTGAACTCGGGCCTCGCCCCTACGCCACTCATTGACATGGGTGATATTTTTTGTTCAACCCAATAAGGGGTCGCTCACATATTAGTATGTGGCATGCAACGTATGTCAATATTAGCAATTAGTATTATATTAGTATTATATTAGTATTATATTACGTAATCATTTTTTGGAACATTTTTACCCCCCCCCCCTCCGTAATCAGTTTTACACATAGCTATTGTGTCAAAATTACACTAGCGTAATCATTCGGAAACCCCCCCCCCCCCCCCAGCTGATTACGTAATATGTGAACGACCCCTAAATATAAAATATTATTTACTTTAAAGCGAAGAGTCTAGTCGTACTCGTGTTGATTTAATATATCATTTATTGCTTAATGTTGTTTTATGTTTAAGATTAAGATTGCAGTTCATTAAACACAAAAATAACACTGTATAAACAATTCTTTTCTATTTTCAAAATTGAGAAATAACGATTTAACTGTTATTTCTTAAATTACTATTACTGAGGATGGTAAGAAACCAATTTTGCAAAACACAACAGACTGATGCGGGTTTCGATTAAGCGGGTTTATACTTTTGGTCCCGTGTAACAGGTAAAATGGGTTTTTATCTTAGAAGTGTTCCAAATGAACAGATGTTCGGTGGCACGTCTATCGGCGGTGCAGGAACGGTTTCTACAACAGTGCTGGCAAATGCCAGTGTGCAGTGGCGACGCCAGGGCAGCAAAAAGAAGAAGGCAGAGCGTGAAAATCGTAACGAAACAAAATTCGTTACGAACTGTTGAGCTGTGCATGTGAGGTGAATCGCTAATGGTACTGAAAATGGAGCGTGACTGCTTGTTACTTTAGACTTAGTGGCAAGGTGGCAAGATGCAGTCATGCAGTGTGATGGAATGTGATATGCATGATGTGACTAATGAATAGGAACACGCACGAAACATATAACACCATAGTATACAAATTACAACAGATAAATTAAAAATGTATTTAAAATATTTTTACTTATAACAATCACAACACAAAGCACAAAATATAAACAATAAACGGTTGTAATTCGAAATAAAATCGTATAATATAACGATCTTCACTGCAAACGAAACAGACTTATACGGATACCAAGTTCTAAATTCATTATTCAGAGAACTAGGCAGAGAATTCGTAGTTGTACGTGTGACGTGTCTTTTATAAGACCTGTAAATACTCTAGCTACAGAGTATTTTATTTTCTGCGGAACTCCTAATATATACAATATAATAACGGTCGTTGTCATCACCGTTTAACTTCACTTCCTCTTTCTATTAAGGGGGGGGGGGGGGGGGGGGGGGGGGGGGGGGGGGGTTCACCCTGATTTTTTTGTGAAACTTGGTTTCGAGGTAGCAGTTGACCAACAAACTTACTATGACCAGTGACCGAACTTTTTAGGGGGTCCCGGACCCCAACCGCCAAACGGTGCCCGCGGGGCAGCCACGCCCATATTTGGTCCAAATTAGGCCCAATTTAGCCAAATACCCTGAGCATGCCCAAATTCCAGATTTAAGGTGCTCTACTTGTGGCTTTAAAAAAAATTTGGCGGCCAAATTCCAAAATTTGCAATGCGAAATTTAGAATTTGGCTGCCAAATTTTTTTAAAGGCCTAACTCAAAATTCTGTCCCGAAACTTAAGGTTGAAATGCGATTCTACGTTGATTCTGAAAATTTCATGTCAAAATATTGAAACCCTATTGAGTTCTATTGTTTTGAGCGAAATCAGTTTTGCAAATATCGCGAACTGAGATATGGGCAATTTTGTTCACTTTTTGCAATTATTTGAACACAGAATCCACAGTTAGGTAGATACTGAGCTGATAATCATAGATAATGTGTAGTTAAGGCTTACCTTCCATATAAAGTTGGTTTAATTCAAAAATATTGATATTTGACCAATTTATGGGCCAAAATCGATCAAATTTGGTGCGTATGCCCAAATATGGTCATTTGGTTTTTTGCTCATAACTCAGTCATTTTTTGTCCAATCTTGATGAAAATTCATATACGAGTTCAGGGGACCACTAGCTACAAGTAGAGTAAATCTGGATTTTGGGCATGTTCAGGGTATTCGGCTAAATTGGGCCTAATTTGGACCAAATATGGGCGTGGCTGCCCCGCGGGCACCGTTTGGCGGTTGGGGTCCGGGACCCCCTCAAAAGTTCGGTCACTGGTCATAGTTTGTTGGTCAACTGCTATCTCGAAACCAAGTTTCACAAAAAAATCAGGTATAATTGCTTTTGCATCGTTTTATTGAGCTCGCTTATCAGCAAATTTATCTACTGAGCAAGCGTTACCATCGGCTATCTCTGTGTGTATACATATTGTCTTGTATATACATTACACCATGGTTACGAGTTCTGAGAATGATGGCAGTGAAAAAGTTAAGATTATCATCGGGAAGCTTATTGATAAAGCTGAAATGCACGTTAGACCGGTTATTTCTGCTTTTGATAATTCTCAGTCGTGTGCAACTAACACTAAGCGTTTTGATCGGTTTTCTCTCCCAATACTTGAAAATTGTGCGGAATTCTTAAGAATTTCTCTCGCTGACAAGGACAATTTCAAGATATTTACGAAGAAATCGCTTATGGATCGTCTTTATTGTGGTTTCCAAGCTTTGATGCCCTCTAAATGTGCGGAATGTAGTGAGGACTATGTGATCGACCACGAGCCAGATGATGCACCATGTTTCACATGTTTTCGGTGTTTTAAAGGCTCGCACAGCTGTGAACGGAACACGCTACTTCATCAGACCATATCAGCGATGAACACTCCTTCCGGCTTTGTGTGGCTATGTGACACATGTTACAGTGCTGTTGATCCGATCGAGTCCAGAAAGACAAGATCACGACATACATCTGCTTCAGATAATAATAGGAGTGGAGCTCTGTCCAGCAATTCTATTGGAGGAGATTTTTCTAATATCATCACCCCCTCTGGAGATGGGATGTCCTCTACCCACAACCCCCAACAGCAATTCGTGTCTTTCTCTGAAGAGAATTCAAATCAAGGAACTGAAAGAATCTGCCAGAAGTTCTTGAGCTGGAACTGTCCGCACGGAATTAGCGGAAAGAAGACAGTGAATGGAAATTGTTGTCCCCGAGTTTGTAATCAGTATAGAGTGTCTGGGTTCACTGGTAAGAAGGGATGTATAAAGGGTAAAAACTGTGCATTTTTTCACCCTGATATTTGCAAGGTAGCACTCGAAAGAGGATCGTGTCTCAACAAAGAATGTTCCAAGTTTCACCCCCTTTCTTGTAGAAAGAAGAAAAAGGAAGAACCCACTCGGGACAGGAATCAGAGATCCGGTATGCAGACAACCTCTAACTATAAGTCTAACTCTTCTTCTAGTTCGAGTGTTTTTTTAGAGCTACGAGACTTGGTCACGGGGATGGCGGCCAAGTTAGCAGCTCTAGAAAAGAAAATGGATCAAAGTGCCCCGTCCTCAGTGTGCCACCCTCCAGCACAACCAGCGGGACAAATGTTCTACCCATCCCAAGCAGCTCCTGCGATGATGAGTTTAGGTGTTCCCAGGCTACCCCAGCACCAGACTCCCTTCTCTCTTCCCTCCTACTTCTAAACGCTAAGAGCTTATACCCCTCCGCTAAGAGTGCCGGGAGGTGGAAGCTGCAGGACCTTATAGGTCACTTAGACGAGAAGCGACAGGACGGACACCTGTTTCCTTTTATCGCCATCACAGAATCCTGGCTGAAATCATACCACCATGATGCTCAGTTAGAGGTTCCAGGATACTCTCTATCTCGGTGTGATCGCAGTAAAAGGAGTGGTGGGGGAGTTATGCTGTACTCTCTATCTTCTATCCCAGTCTCCCTATCAGAGAGTTTTGATGATAGTGTTTGTCAGGGAATCATCAATCTCTACCCCTCTGCTAAACTCTGTGTTGCAGTGGCGTACAGACCTCCTGATGCAACGGCCGCCAGTTTCTCAAAACTATTGGACAGCTTTACTCATGTTATTGAGAACTGCACTCCGAGCGACTACGACCTCTTCGTAACAGGGGACTTTAACTTACCACAGGTGGATTGGGAAACGCTCCAAATCCGAAGTGGGGGGACAATGGACATCAGACTCCAATCTCTCCGCTCAGTGTTTGATACGGTTTATGTCCACTCACCTGCTCAGCCAGATGGTTACAACCCCGACCAGAGGGAGCAATGTGCTGGATCTGATAATGTGCAACAACGATCGGCTGGTGTACGATGTAAGCTGCGAAGCTACAGAAATGTCCGATCACAACATGGTTAATGCTCTCCTCTCTTTTAACCCTGCATTACTCGAGGAAGCTAAGCTCACGTATCTGGACGAAATGAACTTTCGGGCTCTAGATTTCAACCATACTGATTTCGAGGAACTTAACGAAGCTCTCAGTAGTGTGGACTGGAAACAGGTTCGAGGTTCCACTACCTTTGAAGAATTTCCGATAAATTTTACACGTAAAGTGCTAAACGTTTGTCTTGAAAATGTCCCAAGGAAACGACCTCCTAAAGGAAAACCGAATGTCTACAACTCGCTGAGAAGAAAGAAGTCCAGACTCAAGAATCGTATTTCAGCGGCAGAGTGCAGCGGCGACCATGCTCGAATGAAACAGCTTGAAGACGAAATCGGATTAATCAGCTTTGAGATTAAGGAAGCTATAGTACACCATTTTGATGAGGGCGAAAGGAGAGCGGTGAATAAGATAAAAGCTAATCCGAAATACTTTTATTCCTACGCGAAATCGTTCTCCAAAGTGAAGCAAAACATCACAACTCTTCTTAATAGTGAAAATAAGCTTGTCACAGAGAAGAAGGATCTTGCGAACATCCTCCAGACTCAGTTTTGCTCAGTCTATAGTGACCCTAACTGCCCCTACAAATCCATGCCTGAATTTGCGGTGCCGCCCATTACTTGTCGAGATAAAGAACTTGTCCTCACTCTCGACCACGTAAAGGACGCTATATCGGAACTAAAGCTTGACTCTGCACCGGGACCCGATGGCATCCCCTCCATCCTGCTGAAAAGATGTACCTCTAGCTTAGCGGTCCCTATCTATCTCATCTGGACAGAATCTATGTCGTCTGGCATCGTCCCAAGCTACTACAAGACCGGATATGTCACTCCTCTCTTCAAGAAAGGTAGCAGATGTGAAGCTGTAAACTATAGACCTGTGACGCTGACTTCCCACGTAGTGAAGGTGTATGAAAGGGTCGTCAGAAAGCACATGACCCAGTACCTTGATTCTAATGATCTGTTATCGGACAAACAGCACGGACTCAGGTCAAATAGAAGCTGTCTCACCCAAATGTTGGAGCACTTTGACGACATATACGAAGGTTTCACGAAAGGAAATGACACCGATTCAATCTACCTCGACTTTGCAAAAGCTTTTGACAAAGTCGACTTGGATCTACTTCTTCTAAAGATGAAAAGATATGGATTCCAGGAGAAGCTCTTAAGATGGATTCAATCCTTCTTAACTGGTCGTGACCAAGTTGTTGTCGTGAACGGTGTGCATTCAGACAGCGCTAAGGTGTTAAGCGGGGTGCCTCAGGGCAGTGTTTTAGGTCCACTGTTCTTCCTGTTGTTCATCAACGACCTAGAGGACGTGGTTAAGCATTCTAGAGTGAGCTTCTTCGCAGACGATACTAGGGTTTCCAAGCAAATTAGCTGCCTTGAAGACTGCCAACTTCTTCAGACTGATCTTTACAGCATTATAGATTGGTCCCTATGTAACAACATGAAGTTACACGAGCAGAAGTTCGAACTCCTAAACCACCTACACAATAAGAGGAACTTATCAAGTGAACTTCCCTTCTACGTAGAAAGTCTCCTCTACAAGGTTTCTAGTGACGTCACTCTTTATCCCGTAGAAAACGTTAGAGACCTTGGTGTAAAAGTGTCAAGCGATCTGAGCTGGTCTAAACACGTCGGGGATATGGTCACCAACGCTAGAAGTAAACTGTCTTGGGTGTTCAGTGTGTTTAAGACACGGGATAAAGTGGTTATGATGACCCTCTACAAGTCTCTAGTCAGAAGCTTATTGGAGTACTGTTGTCCGCTGTGGGACCCAGTCAAGACGACAGAGATTCAGCTTTTGGAGGGGGTCCAGCGTACCTTTACAAGCCGCATTGGTGGTCTATACAGCTTAAACTACTGGGAGAGGCTAGCTCATTTGAAGTTAATGTCCCTGCAGCGGAGAAGGGAGAGATACATCATCTTGATGATGTGGAAAACGTACCATAACGTTGTTCCAAATAGCTGTAGCATCGAGTTTGTGGAAACATCCAGATATGGCACTAAAGCAGTTGTTCCTTCTCTATCAAAGTCGAGTTCGATGAGAAACCAGACACTGTACGATAGCTCGTTCGCAGTAAAAGGATCCAAACTGTGGAATAAGGTGCCGAGTGAAGTGAAAGCCGAGAAAACGTTTGCCAGCTTCAAAGTCAGTTTGTCGAAGTTTCTTGCTTTGATACCGGATAACCCTCCGGTTTCCGGTTATACGTGCAGCTGGTCGAATTCCTTGGTAGACTACACGCCATCACGGTGGTCAGACATCTGATGACCCTTCCTGCTACGAGGATAAACCTTACCAAGTTACCAAGTTAGTTAGAACCCCCCCCCCCCCCCCCCTTAACTGCTTCGGCTCCTGCAGCAATCATTTCTGCAGGATTCTGTCCGTCGGGTGTAGAGATTAAATAACTTCTTTTCCGCTATGTACTCCATTTTGTTGGTTTCTTTGAATCTGATGATACCTAGACTCAAGAGGAACATGGCCGTACCACGACCACTAGATGGTACATACCAACAATTACATGATATTCGTTATAATTTCTTAGATAAAGTCAAAGTTAAAGAAGCATTTTCGTTGCGTTTAATCTTCAAAAAGATCGATAATTTTGCAAAGTCCCAGCAAATCTATAAAACAAATCCAATCAGTCTAAAAATTGTGCAAAAAGAAAAGCAAAATATTCCGAACTAATGTTAACGGGGGCATATATTGTGCACCATACTATTGGCGACAGCTGTATCGCAGTGATGTAAAATATTCGAATACCTTTATGAATACCAGAGTGTATTTAGGATAATAGGTACAGTGCCGACTGGCTATAAAGCAGCTGTTACGGTAACAGCCCTCTAACAGTCGGCTAATAGCTATGCCTATGTCGAAACGCGAGTGAGCGTAGGTTATTGGCTGACTGTTAGAGGGCCGGTCGTAGTGATCACAAGGTTACTAATAATAACCTATTTTGCAGAACCTGTTTCAAACCATTCAAAAACCACTTTGTTGAGCGAGTACTACAAATCAAATTCCAATAACAAAGCCCTCGATCAATATCCAATGGCATCCCTCAAGCCAAATTATTGACGAAAATCTGTCCCAATTTTTCAAGGGAGAATTCCCTTTAAATCAAGCGATAAATGTAAATTAATCTAAATGTTCGTTCATAACCTTGACAACTTGAAACGGAGGTACATTGAGTCAGAGCAATTCTTTCTCTTCGGTACCCAGAAAACATAACACCTAACGTCTACTATAACCCTGCATCACGGTTATTTAACATTTCCCATATACATGATAACCAGAAAACTATACGACAATATAAGATTCTGGATACTCAGAGGTCATTGACAAAAAAGTATTTTCAGCGTTATTCTCAGTTTGTAGCAGTGGGTAACTGTCCAGACGTCCAGTCTTCCTTAAGCCAGATACTGGTACACGTCCTTTTGGTTGCTGTGTCTCTCTAGATACTGCTTGTCTATCAGTACCTCAACACACTTCTTTATCATTGCCACACTCGGTGTGAACCGGTCTTTAGACAGATTTATCACCTGAAAATGGGTAAAATAAGTAACTCTGATGACATCTAAGTGAGAAGAGATACTAAACAAGACCATGGTCCATTTCGCAATTTATATTTATGTACGTAGTATCCAATCAACTAACGATACAAAGTGGTAAGTTATAAAATTGGTAACCAAGAAACTATATAAATTGCGTACCTGTTGAATTAATTCGTTATGGCCGAGCTGTTTGCGACTCTTCATAGTTCTTACAATAGCTGCCTGGATGTACAATCTCCTGTCTTCTTCTACAGATTGGTGCGTCTGTTCCACCTGAGTCGTCGTGGTTAAAGTACATATTTTTAAGTTTTAACGTTATAGCTAGTATTTTAATGATGGCAGCAAGTAATCTCATAGTTACCCTCCTAAATCCCAGCCCCTAAATGATAAAAAGCTGCACACCACTTCCGATTTCCTAATTCCCACTTCCCACAATACCTCTTTCTCAGCGTGATCCTTGACGGTACTGGTGGGGAGCTTGAACTTGCTCTTCTTGTTAACATAATCAGTGTTTATCGTGTAGTTATCTGAAATACACGTTAAGTAACACTCACGATGCAATGGATCAAAGAAACTTCGAGAAACCCGATTAATAAAACAAATCTTGTGAGATGCATTCTATTTGTGTCCTTTTGATTGCATACAGTGTAAATCTGTATGGAACTCACCTGACTCTAGCTTTATAAGCTTGCTATCCACTAACGTAGTCAACGTTTTCTCCAACTCAGGCTTGTCGAGCCCTAAACTTTCAGTTATCTCTGAAAAAGTAATCAAAACATCAGTTTATAAACTCCAACCATAACAGAAAATAAAGACGGAAGGACTGTGAGCAGGGGTGTAGGAATGATTTTCTTCATGGGGCCAAATTCTAAATATTTTTTGGCGCTTCGCGCCACAGCCTAAATTTTTTGGCGCTTCGCGCCAAAGCCTGAATTTCGAGGTTAAGGACAAAAGGAAATTGCAGCATGTGCGGTATCGTGATTTTTCACGTTTGCCGCGACAAGTCACGATTTTTCAGATCCTGGCCTCACGAAAAATCGCGATTTTTTCAGTTCTCCGCGTCAAATTGCGAATTTTCCTTTAAATCTGAGAACCAAATTCGTGTATTTTCCTTCAAATCTGTGGGCCAAATATTACGTTTTCTATAATTAGTATATGAAACCAATCAGTATTACATCCACAACCTTCCGAATGTAGGTACGGACTTCAAAAAACCGAAAAAAATATTTTCGGCTCAGAATGATCAGGGTAGCATAAAACATGAACAAAAGTAATTTCCAGAAAAACTTTTAAAAATTTTGACTTAGAAAATTTTCGGTCCGAGTCATTCACGATACGTACCTCTAAAAGCAGAGCTCCTGCTTCCGAGCTCGTATTACGAAGGGGAGGCCTGCCTTCCGAGATCGCATCACAAAGGGGAACCCTCGAGTCCAAAATCGTATGTCGAACTTCGAAAACCGAAAAAAATATTTTTGGCTCATAATGATCAGGGTAGCATGAAACATGAACAAAAGTAGTTTTCAACTTCAAGAAAACTTTGAAAATTTTTGACTTAGAAAATTTTCGGTCCGAGTCATTCACGATACGTACCTCTAAAAGCAGAGCTCCCGCTTCCGAGCTCGTATTACGAAGGGGAGGCCTGCCTTCCGAGATCGCATCACAAAGGGGAACCCACGAGTTTAAAATCGTATATCGAAGGGTAGGTGCGGACTTCGAAAACCGAAAAAAATATTTTCGGCTCAGAATGATCAGGGTAGCATGAAACATGAACAGAAGTAGTTTTCAAGAAAACTTTGAAAATTTTTGACTTAGAAAATTTTCGGTCCGAGTCATTCACGATACGTACCTCTGAAAGCAGAGCTCCCGCTTCCGAGCTCGTATTGCGAAGGGGAGGCCTGCCTTCCGAGATCGCATCACAAAGGGGAACCCTCGAGTCCAAAATCGTATGTCGAACTTCGAAAACCGAAAAAAATATTTTCGGCTCATAATGATCAGGGTAGCATGAAACATGAACAAAAGTAGTTTTCAAGAAAACTTTGAAAATTTTTGACTTTAAAATTTTCGGGGAAAAAAAATTTTTAAAAGCCTAAATTAAAAAGTTGGCCCTTTTTGGCCCCTTGCCCAAATTTCATGGGGGGGGGGGGGGGGGGGGGGGGGGGCGATGCCCCCCCCCCCCCGCTTCCTACACCCCTGACTGTGAGTTGTAACAGAGCGATAATTAAACCTTAACAAATATAACTACCTGCTTTGGTAGAAGAGTCCTTGTCGTTGAAGAGAAGTAAGACTGCTAGCTGGTGTACTGACATGGTGATGGTGTATTGTCGTGGAGTATGGTTGAGAACTACTGTTCCGTTAGAAAGAGGAAACACAAACCTCAGTCTTCTTCCGCTATACTGAAAAAGTAGGGTTGCTGTGGAGAGGAAATATTCTGTGTTTAACTTTGCATATTTTAATATTATTCAAACCCTTAAAGATTGATTTTCATAATTCTTAGTATCTCAATAATGGCATGAACACAAAAGTATATAGTAATCTGAACTGTTCGTCCATTTTAGATCTTTGAATACATTAAGTTGGTATTCTTAGTAAGAAGTAAAATCGCGCGGATTATTTAGAAGTTAAATGAGTTGAAGGGAGTTAAAAATTATCACGTTAAAATGAGATTAAGCGAGCTTATATAGCACACGGACATTGAACAATGAACATCTGGCGTTAACAACACATGTGGCACCTTTCTTAAGTATAAAGCGACTTTTCGGACTGAATAAAATTACTTTGTAGCCATGTTGTTTCTAACAGTTTTTGTTTTAGTTCAAAGCAGCCACTGCTTATTATCAAAGCAAGATATTATCCGCGAGAATTTGGCAAAAATCCAGCAATGGAATCAGGAAGCAGGATCCAGCACCATGTTTGCAGGTAATCAGTATCTAGCCTACACCGAGGAGGAAACAGAAAAAATGCTCGGAATTCAGGAGATAGAAGTGAAGTTCCCACCACGAACTGTGAAAATTGAGAGTAAATTGGAACAAGGTACTCCGTCTTCATTTGACTGGAGATGGTTTGATGCAGTCACTTCCACTCGGTTCAGTTCTGTCCAGAGTCCATTCCTTGAGGCTGCTGTTAACACTATTGAGTCAGCTTACTTCAGGTCGGTAGTGTAAAATTTCATTCTCACATTTTTTACATAAAATAGCATTACAAAACAGCGCTAAGCAGAATAATCAATATTAATTCTCAACATTACAAAAAGCTGGTTATAATACTCTACACAGGCTCACATATTGCTGTGTTACAGGGCATCAGGAACGTTAGTAACATTCTCCGCTCTAGAGATCGAGCAATGCTCAGAAGACAGTCCTCTCACAGACCCACTAGCCGCGTTCAAATACATTGCTAAACACAAGAGACTAGGCAGCTTATCAGGATATGAGGCACCAAGCAAGTGCGCAGTTAGATCCACTGAGAATGCCATGACAGGGGGTCTGGTTGATGGTTACTACCGTGTTGCAGCTGATGATTATGATCTGGTGAACTCAATGATGAGGTCAGTTCATCATGCATTTGCGATCAGGCAACAGCAGAGATATTAACTTGCATTTTTAATATTTAATGACTCTCATCAATGAGCTGAGAACTTACCCTAGATAGCATTGCAGCTCTTTCTTCCACTTGAGACTTAAAAGAGTGACCAGAATATTACACTACTATGGAACATCTCATATTACCTAATTACCTATTCCCCTGCCCAGGTATCCAGTGCTAGCAGCAGTCAGAGTCTCACAAAAGTGGACCTTCTACAGCTCCGGAGTTCTAAGTGCAGCTAACTGTCCCTCAGGAGTCCCCAACCACGCGGTACAGATAGTAGCCTACTCGCCTACCTGGTACGCAGTCAGGAACTCGTGGGGTCCCGAGTGGGGCGAGTCAGGGTACATCCGGCTTGAAAGGGGACTGGGAGCCAACCCTTGTGGGCTTCTCAACCTTCTTATTGAACCAGAGGTGGAGTGACAGAAGTTTTAATGTGTACTTTGAAGATTTGAAAATAACTTACCTTTTTGTTGTAGAAGGTTTTGAATTTGTCAATGCAGACAGCGAGGTCGGAAGGTACGTTGAAATCTAATGTGCTTTTGTCAGCTTGTTCTTCGGGTACTCCAGCGTTAGCACTAAACGGCCAGGCGCCTGACTGGAAAATTTAACATTACAAATTAGTAATGGGATCTACATTAATTAATTAGCAAAATATTAATTTCCAGACCATAACTATAAGAAAATTGTCGGTTGTGATTTCAACTGGTTGTACTTTATCCAAAAATAAAGTATAACTTTAAAAGCATTACCTGCAGAATATTCACGCTGAAAACGACGTTAAACTTCTCGTTTTTCTGCTCCAAATGCTGATCAAATTCTTTGGTGAGGTCGTCACTGACTTTCATGTCGATGAGCATTCTTTGTAACGGTGACGTATACTCGTAACCACATCTGTCCTGTGACATGAAATTCTCAAAACTATTGTCAAAAGATAACTTATGTTCTACAAATCCTTGAATCCTTTTTTCCTTGAAAAAAGTGATCCCTCGCATAATTAACCTGCATTATAATCATATTGTACAGAAAACACAGTAAAATAAGCTTACCTTGAGCCCACTGATAGCGACTTCTTCCAACTCAATTGACACAGAAGTATTGTGTATAAGACGGTTTGCCAGCTTCTTGCTGTAAAACCTCTGGAATAAGTCCTTATCCTCAACATATTTGAAAAGGTCTATAAAGTTTCTGAGTTGGTCCTCTATCTCGGATAAAGAGCTGTTCTTGTTTCCTTTCCGCAGTATGTGATCAGCGTGGCGCACTAACTGAAACAGAAATTTAAGTTTAAAGACTTGAGAGCATAACAAAAAGGGCAAATACTTTTTTGAAGATAATGACAGCTGGTTGCACAGAAAATAAAGGCAGAATTTAAAACAATTTTTGAATAACCCAACAAACCAGTACTTAATATAATTGATAATGTAATATGTTAAACAGGTTTAGCTGTCTACCGAAAGCTAAACCTAGTGAAACAAAACACAAACTGACCAGCTCAGAAGACCGAGGATACTTCTTGGTATCCCCGGTGCTGTTAACCATCTTAGTCATGGCTCTGTTAAGAGCGTCTGTGAAGTTCTGATCACTACTGAGGTTGTTACTGACAATGTTGGTGAACTTTCTGTACACCACCAGAAGAGCGTCTACATACTCCTGGGGAGTGCAGCCCCGTGCCATCAGCTCTATTGAGTCCTTACCTGGGAGGGTGGAGGGTAAGTCTGGATACTGGGATCTAAGATTGATCAAGTTAGACGCTTTTATAACTTTGATGGGGTCAAAATTCAATTTCTCTCAATTTTTAATTGAGACTGCATTAAATGAAACGTGTAGAGTAACAACTAACAACAGCACAAAACACTAACCATTTTCAAATATATGATCGTGAAAGATATCCGCCATTTTCTTGCAGCCTTCGTTCAAACGCCGTATCAATATGTACAAGCGGGAGAGATCTGAAACATGTATTCAATTTTAAGCTTTTAAGTATATTATGAACATAATTTTAAGGCGTTAGTGCTGATCCAGTTAAGATTAACCAACAAGTCCCTTGATTCACTTTCAATCATGAATTTAAAGGAAAAAACACTTGTTGAAAATATGGGGAAAGACTAAATGCAATTCAACCGTTCATCTATCATGGGAAACAGCTTACCCTCAACATGCTCATCCTTAAGCATTATCTTGTATTCATCCAACAAGCGATCTTGTATATCAGCTATCAGCTTATTGACACACTCTTTTTTGCACTGAAAAGTAAAGTGAACTCAAATAATGCACGAACTTGGTCAGTTATGCAGCCTACCTAATTTATGCTGCATACCATCTAGGCATAATATTTTTTGTAAATACTCTTTATTATTTACGTTTAATCATAATTTCTACTCTTCGTATGACAAAGAACTTAACTGAACGATATAAATTAAAAGCCGGAGCCGTCTTAAAAATCTAAAAATAAACTGAAACTTTAATTACGGGGCTGATAGAAGTGTGATGAATGAACTTCCTGAGTCTTAGTTCCTCTTCGTCTAGTTTCTCTATAACCTGACCAAATAAAAAGATTAAATTAAACAAAATATTGAGTGGGCAATTGATCTACAATAATCAAACATATTATATTTCAGTCAAATATTCATTAAAGATAAAATGATCATCGTAAACCAATCACAAAAAGATGTTTTTAAGGTTTTCAAATTGCTAAGAAATGATAATACTAGTAATTTGTAGAACACAATAAGAAGCAAACCTTGATCATGTAGTTGCTAACATCGTTCTGCTCGTATAATTTCTGAGCCTCTTTCTGATAGAAATTACCAGTATTCTCAAGTAATCGTTCTTCAAACAGTTCCTTGTAGAGTTGCAACTGTGAACCTAGAGGATCTTCGTGCGACTGAACCTGGACAAAATCAATGTGTCAAATAGAAGAAAAGCTAGATTTAAATTACGACTAAAGGGGAAATATTACCGTTACTGTTAATCCGACGAAAGTTAGGTAAGAGGGAAAATGGGATCACCAACTTTCTCATTTCCACCTCCTCAATACTACCTCCAGATAACACGACCTTACCTCAACAAAACACGCAGTACGCACCCTTACCTCAACAAAACATGCAGTACGCACCCTTACCTCAACGAAACATGCAGTACGCACCCTTACCTCAACAAAACATGCAGTACGCACCCTTACCTCAACAAAACACGCAGTACGTACCCTTACCTCAACAAAACATGCAGTACGCACCCTTACCTCAACAAAACAGACAGTACGCACCCTTACCTCAACAAAACAGGCAGTACGCACCCTTACCTCAACAAAACATGCAGTACGCACCCTTACCTCAACAAAACAGACAGTACGCACCCTTACCTCAACAAAACACGCAGTACGCACCCTTACCTCAACAAAACATGCAGTACGCACCCTTACCTCAACAAAACAGACAGTACGCACCCTTACCTCAACAAAACACGCAGTACGCACCCTTACCTCAACAAAACACGCAGTACGCACCCTTACCTCAACAAAACATGCAGTACGCACCCTTACCTCAACAAAACATGCAGTACGCACCCTTACCTCAACGAAGGAGTGGATGACATCTCTGAGGATGTTGGAGTAAGTGGACACGCCCCTCCTGTCACGTGTTATGTCCTGAAGTACCGCTGTAACTAGGGGCTCGTGCACCTTCTCTATCATCTCGTCCCTCCAGATGTTCATTGCTAACTGAGGGTGGGAACTGTCAGGATAAAGTGTGTATCTCTTAAATCACAATTTGACATTGAGCAATGAAACCGATATAAAGTTTAAAAATACGGGTAGTATCACTGTTTCTAATGTGATGCCAACAAAACAATATTATCAGGTTGGAATTATGTAAGTTGCGAGTTAATTTCAATTATCTGATAAAAATAAGTAAAATTCTATATTAGACTGTATCTTACATACGTCCTGGACTTTCTCGAACTTCTTAACTTTCTCTATGGAGTGCATGTAGTGATCACACCACTCGTTCTTTATTGTCCTCTTTGTGAAGTGCTGGTTCAGATGCCTACAACAATACTCTGTTAGTATAGCCCAAATATCATTAAGATAGTAAGAGGAAATGGAAACGTTACAATGCAGGATGGGAATCTGCAAAATGCTTGATGATAAATCCATACTTTAAATAAAATACTGTTAAGTGCGTTAAAACTCACATGTACAGATCGTTGAGGTAACCAGCCCCACGAAAGTAAGTTTTGTAGAGAGAGTTGTATATTGGTAAGATTCCATTGCTTGCTTCCAACACTTGTTCTCTACAACTGATTAAGGGTTTCTGTTAGGATGATCATTTGAGTAAAAACCTATAACAGACTTGTAGCACTGAGCACACCATTGAAGTTTGAACTAATTTTTCCTTCTAGGTGTAGTAAGTAAAGGTTGACCGAGAGATATTGGAGACAACTACCAAACTAAACGGTCGAATAAGTTATCAGTCCGCACGTGTCTAACACCTACCTTTGAACATGATTAATAAGATACTCCTTCAGTTTATTGTACAGAGACTCAGCTAGAGGGGTCGGCATTGCCATACACAGATAATACACGGAGGTTATCTGTTCGCACCACTCGTCTCTTTCCACTGGAGATTCTGACATCACCGCTGTTGTTACGCGCGATATGTTCTTCCATGATTCATCAAAATTAGCAGTCTTTGGTCTCCGCATCATCATTAATTCCTTTTACATAAACCTAAGGTGGAATATTATAAGCGAATATAAAATAACGTGTCATCTAAATACTGAATGGATTATTTGAAGCAGATACACATCTCAAACTCCAGTAACAGTTTCCTGTAAAACTTGTTTATTTGCAAAATTCATTCGACGCAAAACAAGCTAAAGTAATTTATTTATAAAACCAGCTATGAAGAATTTTGACTAGTTTATTTTTATCTTTTACGAAAACATTCAAGGGTAAAAATAGCTCAGGCTATGTTTTTTAAACTTTTATAAAAAAAATAATTGCGATACACGACATATCATTATCTTGGAGGATCGGGAATCCTAACAGTAATCGACCGGGATTCCCGGCGCCGTGAAATCCCGGCACCGGGGGAGCTATTTCTTCCCGGCCCCGGCCGATTTTCAATTTTTGCCGGGAATTTGGCCGGGAATTTTTGATCGAAATCGGCCTAAAACTTTCATATAAATCTTAAAATGGATTTTCAATTTTGAAAGGATGATGTCCAGAGTGCCAACTTTCAAGAGCAGTCCTTTGTTTTTGTAACCTCTGATAGTTTTAAGTCCTGAAAAGTTCTAACTTGGCCGTGGATTTATTAAATTCACGGCCCCGACCAGAAGATGAATCCGAGTTCGTGGAAACATTTGTGTCCGATTTGGAAACATGTTTTTGGCTGTATATGTCCGTAAACAGAGTTGGATTTGCCCTGGTATGATACAGTGGCTTGAGTACTAACATTTTAAGCTTCCTGTGAAATATTTCTATGATTCATAGAATGAACGAAATGATCAAAAAATGAACATTATCCTAGAATTGCCTAAAATGAGCTAAAACCGATTGGTATCGGTTGGTATTGATACCACAAGTGTCCCTGAGAAGTTTGGTGGGTCTAGCATGTCCAGAAAGGGCTCTGGGGCAATGTTTCCATTTTGGTGTCAGAGTAGTTGAGCTCGTGGAAACATTTGTGTCCGATTTGGAAACATGCCCTTGTAGCCACAATTATGCCTGGACTGACTTGGATTCGATCTGGTATGATAGAGGTACATGTGTAGTAACATTTCTAACCACTCAAAAGTGCGAAATATTGCCCTGGTTCATGGAATGAACAAAATGAACAAAAAATGAACATTATCCTAGAATTGCCTAAAATGAACTGAAACCGATTGGGATCGATTGGTATTGATACCACAAACTTGTCCCTGAGAAGTTTGGGGGTCTAGCATGTTCAGAAAGGGCTCTGGGGCAATGTTTCCATTTTGGTGTCAGAGTAGTTGAGCTCGTGGAAACATTTGTGTCCGATTTGGAAACATGCCCTTGTAGCCGCAATTAAATTATACCTGAACTGACTTGGAATCGATCTGGTATGGTAGAAGGACATGTGTACTAACATTTCCAACCACTCAAAAGTGCGAAATATTGCCCTGATTCATGGAATGAACGAAATGAACAAAAAATGAACATTATCCTAGAATCGCCTGAAATGAGCTGGAATCGAGTTGAGGGGGGGGGGGGGGGGGGGGGGGGGGGGGGGGAAGTCAGTACCCATACGTTGGGTCTTATACCACCGCCGTGTTTTATGAGAGTTGTTGCTTTGCAGATGGCATACTGAACCTACTTGTTCGAGGATTCCGTCACCAAAATTTAAAAAATTCGATTTTTGGGGGCCACACGCAATCAACATTGAATTACTTATATTCGTGTTTGTGAATATGTTAGAGACTCCGTTGTAACATATTGCCTGGGTCGTTTAATCCGGAAAATAATCTGAAAGATGGCGCGAAACGGAATTAAAATGACGAAGTTATCAAGCAATTTGTTTATCTCGTTAGCAAAATTGATTGGGTACTCAATGATTACCCAATTACGACAACCGTAATTGGGCTCTCTGCATGCTTCCCATAATGCGGGTCTAGCCTCAACCTAATCACCTGATCACATGTAATGAACAAACTTGTTATGCTTCATATGTCTTAATACTTGCAACACTACTATATAGCAAATAATTTGAGCCTGATGAAAGTGTATTACACTGAAAGCTCGCGTTTCCTCCTAAACAATAGTTTGATAAGTCTCTACTACCGGTTATCTATAAAATTATTATCTTCATATCTCGGTCATCTGAAAAGCTAGGACTCATTTTTTCAGGACAAACGTAATTTAAATGACCAAACACCATTCAATAACATTTGGTTCGATCCGGATATCAAAACTATCAAATAAATGCAAAAATGAACCTTCATTTGGTAGTAAGTCATACCAAAAGGAATTATTTCAATTGGGCACTCAGTGACTGAGCTATTAAGGCCAACGTATGGGTACTGACTTTTGCTCCCCCCCCCCCTGTATTATTCAATAGTATACAAAAACATTTAAATCCAACGTCTGGCACGTTTGGGAGTGTTTAGGGGTCCACCATCACTTCTCATTCTTTTCAACGGCATGTTTCCAAATCGGACACAAATGTTTCCACGAGCTCAACTACTCTGACACCAAAATGGAAACATTGCCCCAGAGCCCTTTCTGGACATGCTAGACCCACCAAACTTCTCAGGGACAATTGTGGTATCAATACTAATCGATCCCAATCGGTTTCAGTTCATTTTAGGCAATTCTAGGATAATGTTCATTTTTTGTTCATTTCGTTCATTCCATGAACCAGGGCAATATTTCGCACTTCTGAGTGGTTAGAAATGTTAGTACACATGTCCCTCTACCATACCAGATCGATTTCAAGTCAGTCCAGGCATAATTGCGGCTACAAGGGCATGTTTCCAAATCGGACACAAATGTTTCCACGAGCTCAACTACTCTGACACCAAAATGGAAACATTGCTCCAGAGCCCTTTCTGGACATGCTAGACCCACCAAACTTCTCAGGAACACTTGTGGTATCAATACCAATCGATCCCAATCGGTTTCAGCTCATTTTAGGCGATTCTAGGACAATGTTCATTTTTTGTTCATTTCGTTCATTCCATGAACCAGGGCAATATTTCGCACTTCTGAGTGGTTAGAAATGTTAGTACACATGTCCCTCTACCATACCAGATCAATTTCAAGTCAGTCCAGGCATAATTGCGGCTACAAGGGCATGTTTCCAAATCGGACACAAATGTTTCCACGAGCTCAACTACTCTGATACCAAAATGGAAACATTGCCCCAGAGCCCTTTCTGGACATGCTAGACCCACCAAACTTCTCAGGGATACTTGTGGTATCAATACCAATCGATCCCAATCGGTTTCAGTTCATTTTAGGCAATTCTAGGATAATGTTCATTTTTTGTTCATTTCGTTCATTCCATGAACCAGGGCAATATTTCGCACTTCTGAGTGGTTAGAAATGTTAGTACACATGTCCCTCTACCATACCAGATCGATTTCAAGTCAGTCCAGGCATAATTGTGGCTACAAAGGCATGTTTCCAAATCGGACACAAATGTTTCCACGAGCTCAACTACTCTGACACCAAAATGGAAACATTGCTCCAGAGCCCTTTCTGGACATGCTAGACCCACCAAACTTCTCAGGGACACTTGTGGTATCAATACCAATCGATCCCAATCGGTTTCAGCTCATTTTAGGCGATTCTAGGACAATGTTCATTTTTTGTTCATTTCGTTCATTCCATGAACCAGGGCAATATTTCGCACTTCTGAGTGGTTAGAAATGTTAGTACACATGTCCCTCTACCATACCAGATCGATTTCAAGTCAGTCCAGGCATAATTGTGGCTAGAAAGGCATGTTTCCAAATCGGACACAAATGTTTCCACGAGCTCAACTACTCTGACACCAAAATGGAAACATTGCCCCAGAGCCCTTTCTGGACATGCTAGACACACCAAACTTCTCAGGGATACTTGTGGTATCAATACCAATCGATCCCAATCGGTTTCAGTTCATTTTAGGCAATTCTAGGATAATGTTCATTTTTTGTTCATTTCGTTCATTCCATGAACCAGGGCAATATTTCGCACTTCTGAGTGGTTAGAAATGTTAGTACACATGTCCCTCTACCATACCAGATCGATTTCAAGTCAGTCCAGGCATAATTGTGGCTACAAAGGCATGTTTCCAAATCGGACACAAATGTTTCCACGAGCTCAACTACTCTGACACCAAAATGGAAACATTGCTCCAGAGCCCTTTCTGGACATGCTAGACCCACCAAACTTCTCAGGGACACTTGTGGTACTAATACCAATCGATCCCAATCGGTTTCAGCTCATTTTAGGCGATTCTAGGACAATGTTCATTTTTTGTTCATTTCGTTCATTCCATGAACCAGGGCAATATTTCGCACTTCTGAGTGGTTAGAAATGTTAGTACACATGTCCCTCTACCATACCAGATCGATTGTAAGTCAGTCCAGGCATAATTGTGGCTACAAAGGCATGTTTCCAAATCGGACACAATTCTGACACAATTCTGACACATGTTTCCAAAATGTTTCCAAAATCTCGGATTCATGAACTCGCCCCGACCCCGGCCAAATTCCAGAACGGCCAATTCCCGGCCCCGGCAAAATTTGGACATTCCCGGCCCCGGCCAAATCCTACCCCCGGTCGTTTACTGAATCCTAATGTAGTGGGAGGTCGGCAAAACCACCATATTTTGGTTTACTTAAAATGGAATTAAGTTGCAAATTAATATGTCGAGTAAGGTAATTAATTTATATATCAATCTAATAATCATAATATGATAATGGTATACGATTTAAAAATGGCATAGATTTTTGTACAATCTGTTAGAAACTAAAAAAAGTGTAAAAAAATTTACACTTTACATAATATACTGATATTATATAACATATTAACAATATCTAATGAAATCTGTAATAATATGCCAATGTAATCTATAAGATTTTTTAAATGGCTAAAAAGCTGAAATCTGTAACTAAACATGCAATATGCATTGACAAAAACATTAAAAAGTTCTATGAAAAGAATACTACACCTCGTTGAAAGAATTCTCTAAGGAAAAGCTCTCTAAAAAGAAGTAAGAGAAAAACTCTGGTATCATTATCAAATATCAACGCTAGTACAATGCTTGAAGAGTAATCGGACTCCATGCTAATAAGTAATATACCACTGATCTATAAATTTCAGTGGGACCATCTGTAGGCGATTGTTCGTATCGCTCGTTAAGAAATTCTGTTGTCTCACTGTATGTATGGGTAAATACTGAATAAAAGGATTTTTCTACGCCATCATAATACGTTTGAAAGTACCAATGGCGAATCGGGTACTCCTTTTTACGGATAAAATTCACCAGTTTAATCTTTCCCATTCCGTGATGGTTCAGCAATTGCAAGTTTGTGTAAAAGAAATGTGACATCATCTGTAAACATAACGTGAAAATAAGCAGCACCAATGTCAAAAAACCTCTGAGAGATTGTGTAAAACTAAGAAAAGTCAAGACTTCTAATTCAGATCTCAACTCTCCACCCTCGTTGAAGACATAGTATAGGAGTCGATAGTTAAGATGGTGCAGTAGTAATAAATAACAGAAAATACTTAAACAATACTGTTTTACTTTAACTGGGACATTTGATGATTTAGCAAAATTCAAAATACTCTGTTTAGGCAAAGTTACCTCGATAGACCATCTGTAGAGAAACTGAAATGGGATGTAAAGTAACGTTCTCAGATAAGATGTATTGGTGAAGGTGAACAGAAAGATAGCACTAGCATAGATCATGAAGATGAAAAATAGTATTAATGAATAATCAGTAAAACTTCCATTATGGAAATTTGATGCAACAACTGAAGAAAACATAACAATGCCGATTTCGCTTCTCCATGGATATAAATAGTCGTCTACGATACGTTGCATATTTCCTCTTTGGTCATTAGCTGCCTTGAGTAATCTTTTAAACTCGCCATCTATTTCACCCCTGTACATCACATTATATGTTGTATACGGTAATATAATAACATCAGTATCCAATTTTGTGTTAACAGATTTACGTAAATTATTTATAGTTTGCCTAGGTGGGTTTCGCTGATCAATCCAATCCAATACAATTTCAGAATAATGCCAAGATCTCACATTTCCATTGTTTTGCAATGAATCTAACTGGTGAGTTGAATAGCGTCTCCAACACCGAGTGCGGTGCAGTAATTCAAGCGATATTAGCCGAGGAGACCCAATTTCATGATCAGACTTCCGCCTGAGGGCACTGTGAATTTTATATGCAGCTCGCACATTCGGATTGCTTAAGATTTCGGACTCCATTTTATCGATCAAAATGTTAACTTCGGAGGAGAAAACACACACAAATTCTGTCTGGTTTTCTTCTGTAAGCATATTTTCAAGAAGTTCAATGATTATTAAAGATTGTTCCTCTGTCTCTATCTTCTCAACTAATGCATTCAATAAAATATCAAAATGATTGTTTTCGCTCCTGAACAAAGCTTTAAGGATAATCATGTCCATCTCATTAAACTCTGCAGCCAATAAGTCAGTAAATTTCTCTCTACTGGAATTGTTAACAAATTCTGTGACAACTTGATCTAATCCCGTTAATGGAATGTTATCAGCCAAGTCCTCCTCAGAGAATCCTAGTGCTTTTAGCATGTGCATCATATCTATCATCCTCCCAAAGTTGTCAGCATTTAGCGTGGTCATAATCCAAATTCCTATTTCTTCTAGTAGTGGAGATATGCTAAATTTCAGTCCAAATGAAGTCAAAACCTGAAATGGAATTTTAAGTGATGTTGAGTATAACCTTTAAAACGAAATCATTTCCATAACATTCTGGCCCAGGCGGCAGGCACTTTTGGCTGAAAGGAAACCGTTCAACTGTTCTAAAATAAGTAAGGAAAGATCAAACATAAATTCATACATAAATCAACAAGAATCGATTATGGTGTTCAATGTTCATACTTACTTTGATGTTATCAAACGTCACATCCACTTCCAGCCCCTTTAACAGAGAAACACAATCGTTAACTTCGTTCCAATTCTCACAGTACCCATCCTGTAACCACAACTCTCCGTCTTCAAACTCAAACTCTCCGTTCCACCTTGTCAGCTCATGTTTTTGTACCAGTATTGGGGGTTCGAGCCATGTTTTAGTTATTGCACTCCATACTTTTACTTTTATCTCTTCACCAGCATCTTCTTTGTTACCATCCGGTAATTTCAGTTTCATAGCAAGACCATTACCTATGGAGAGATGCATTTAATTGTTTCAAATATGAATATAGTAAAACAAAAATTCGAGTTCGACCATGAATAGTTTGAAGATATAAAGTTATTTCGTAAATTCTCATTTCTAGGTCATTCAAGCTGATCCGGCATGGATGTATTTACCTGAAAAGATTTTCGTTGCGTCACAATGACCAATCTTATTCTTTGGTAGAATCAATAAACAATTATGAGATAAAAAAATTCAGATCGACTACAGAAACTAACTTAATGACCTCATGAGTCATGAAAAAAGGTATCACAAGGAATAGTTCATATTATCAACAGAAATATTTCATACTATACGTAGTAAAAATGCTTAACAAAAATATAAATACATTTTTGAACTGCAATAGTTCGAAATATTCCAAAATGCTACATTTGATAAAAGTAAAAACTCGTTGAGAGCACTAGAAATGATAATCGGTCGATTCGAAACAACACGTCAGATTAAAAGGTTATCAATGAATAATTAAGTTAAACCAAAATTCTAAAACCGGAATCAAAAAGTATACCGAACCTTTTTACCAAGACGCAAAACATAAGATTTAAAATGGACGAAAGAAAATATTTAAAAATGCGTCTCATTCAATTTCATCAGCTTACCCCAGATCGAATAAGAACGAACAAAATTCTTAGTAAATACAGAACAGAAACTTTAAAAAAACTTGAAAGCCAGAGAAAACAGTTTGAATTGTGGTCAATCATAATTTAATGTACAAAGAGTAATAGGGCTCCATCCAAATAGGTAATACACTAATGATCTAGAAAAGCGACTGAATAAATCTTTAGGTGACTGTTCGTACCGCTTGTTCAAAAAATCAACAATCTCACTGTAAGTATGTGTAAAAACAGAGTAGAACGGTTTTTCTACGTCATCATATTGTGCCCTAATGAACCAGTGTTGAATACGATAATCTGTATTCCAGCAGGAGTTTTTTATGTTTAACGTTCCCATTCCACTGCAATTATTTACCAACTGAAGATCACAATAACAGAATGGTAAAATACGGATTATGCTAAGTTCACTATTGTAAGCTTTAACCTTAACAGGGACCTTACAAGAATCAACGAGACCTTTAATATCCTCCTTGCGTGCGGAAATATTTACATTCCATCTGTAAAGAAATTGAACAGCACCATAACAAAGCGCTCTGAAAAAATTCAATATGAATAAACCAAAGATAACTTTACCACCATTAATAGTCAACAAAGACTCAGATGGTTCAATGAGCCAGAACCATGCCACACCAGCCACAAGTAAAATTGAATTGAGATTTGACAGAACGTTACCGACAGATAGTCGGATAAAATCCACAATATTTCTTACAATATTCCTTAAATCATTACCAACTCTGAGGGACAACCGCTTGAAATCTGCATCAATGGTGTACCGATACCGATAATATTGGGGATAGGGTGATCTGCTAACATCATTATCCAATTTAAGAAGCACTAAATCATGAAGTTCACAGACTGTTCCTCTTGGTGGATCCGTCTGTTCAATCCAGTCCAACACAATCTCCGCCAAATGCCAGGATCTAATATTCTCGTTATCTTTCAGAGATTGTAACTGCTTCAGTGAGTACTTCCTCCAACATCGGGTGCGTTGTAACACCCCCAGAGACACGCACCTGGGAGTCCCAAGCCCATCAGACTTCAGCTTATTTAGGTGAGCTAGAAATTTGAATGCAGATAGCAGCAGCCCCTCATTGTTTGAAGAAATGAACTTCATTTTCTCAATTACATTGTCAACTTCGAAGGAAAAAACGCACAGAATTTCTGGGTGCACATACGACAGCATCACTTGAAGGAGATCAAGAATAATTTGACATTCTTCCTCTGTCTTCATTGTCTCAGCCGATGTATTCAATAAAATATCAAAATGATTGTTTTCGCCCCTGAACAAAGCTTTCAGAATGACCATGTCCAGTTCATTGAATTCTGCAGTCAATAAGTTAGCAAAATCCTCCCTACTTGAATTGTTTACAAATTCCATTACAGCTGGAGTTAATGAAATTTTGCTTGTCAATTGTTCCTCGGAAAATCCGAGCTTTTTTAGCTTGTGAATCATATTTACCGTTTTCCCAAAGTTATCAGTATTGAGAATGCTTTTAAACCACTTTCCTATTTCTTCTAGTAGCGGATCTATGCTGAATTGTAATCCAAATGTGGTCAAAACCTGAGGTTAAGGTTGTATTTAAGTGCTTCTTTCTGGAAATTTTAATCCGTCAAATTTTAATCTGTCAAATTTTAAATGACCAATTTCAATATTAAATATGTCAATCACTGTGACTTTATTAGTTTAAAAGCAATTTATCAATTAGAGATTTTATGTGACATCAAAAATCTTTCTTATAATGCCCGTTTATAGAGAATCCAAATCAATCGCAATGAAATAAATTTATCACGGTCGTTATCCTTACTTTGATGTTATCAAACGTCACATCTACTTCCAGCCCCTTTAACAGAGAAACACAATCGTTAACTTCGTTCCAATTCTCACAAAACCCATCCTGTAACCACAACTCTCCGTCTTCAAACTCAAACTCTCCGTTCCACCTTGTCAGCTCATGTTTTTGTACCAGTATTGGGGGTTCGAGCCATGTTTTAGTTCGTTCTGTCCACACTTTTACTTTTATATCATCAGAGGTTTCTTCCTCGTTACCATCCGATAATTCCAGTTTCATAGCAAGGCCATAACTACGGCGATAGCTGTTTTTAGGTTTATATTGATGTATGACTAAGTATAATTAATTTTAAATTACACAGAATTTAGTTACCGCGATCACAATGAAGTGCATTGAATTTTTTAACAGTGAATCATGACATACACAAAATCAGAAAAAATCATTGTATTAAAAGCATTCTAAAATTAAAAGGGAACATTAAAATACAACTATTCAATTAAAAAAATTCAACTAATTTTGAAATAACCAGAAATAATCATAACAACAGCTTTTAATTTGGTACACGATAAATTTAAACCACTATTAAAACTATACAATAATTTAACAAAAAATTTTAAACACAGTATACTGAACAGATTTGTTTAAAAAAAATATATACAGCATGCACTGAGATACAGAATACAGATAAGTGGTATGCAAATTCATACCAACATAACAAAATATAAGAAAAGCCGTGCAAAAAGCCGGAGGGGATGTCAACTGATCCAAATGTATAAATTAGCGGAACTTACTTAGAGTGCAAATGTGCAAAGGACTCCGTCCCCGTAAATAATAAACTAAAAACATGCAGCATTTATTAAGAAGACCACTTGATAACTTCTCATTTCGCTCCTTCAAATATTGAACTATTTCGCTGTGTGAATTTGTGAAAAGCGAGTAAAAGGGTCTTTCAGAAATATCGTAATCAAGACAGTTAGGCCTTAAAAACCAATGACAAACAGGATAACACAAAGCGATGTATGGACCTTTCAAGTCAACTTCAGCGATTCCGTTCTTATTCAACAATTTCAACTCAGTATATTTTTTAATGAAAAACAATTCCCTGAGCTAACGAATAGGTTTTACCTTCAAAGGAAAAACGGAAGATCCAACGAAATCGTCGACATCCTCCTTAAGCAAACTTATTTCGACTTTATTTTTGTAACGTAAATTATCAACGATATTGATTAAAAAAATCGTTATTTTTTCACGGTTCACAATCAGTGCACATGAAAGAAAAATCAACACAGAAAACACGATGGTTATGAGACTACAAGACGTTATTTGCCCCTTGTAACTTTCTGTAACTTCTATCACAGGAAGCCGCTCAAAAGTATATTTGACAAAAGGGTATAGTAGGTTTATTATTTTTGCTAAAAAATATAAACCGATAAGAATCAGCCAATTACTGGAAAGGAAAAAGGTTCCACAAAACTTCCAAAAACTAAGTTCACTGTACAATCGTCTGTACTTTTGGACAAAACTCTCCTGTGTATTTGAGAACAAGTAATCCAACTCCTCAGAAATCAGATCTTTGTATTCTTCAAAAGAAATGAACTCATTTTTATTGATATTAGATTTTATTCGATCATTGATCATCTCTCGGGAACAGTTGAGATTCTTCCTATAATCATCATTTTGCTCATGATGTAATTTGAGCCAATCAAGCACAATCTCAGTAAAATGCCAGCACTCAAGGTTCGGATTTTCGTTTCACAATTTCAAATCGCCGAAGGAATATCTTCTCCAAGAGCGAGTGCGCTGTAATAATCCTAGCGATATAAAACGGGGGGTCCCGATCCCTCTATCAGACTTTTTTTCGTTCAGAGCAGTCAAAAATTTAATAGCAGCTTTGAGACTTTTTTCGCTTCAGGATAAGGACTGAATTTGCATGATAACCAAGTTAACTTCGGAGGAAAATGTACATAAAACATCAACTTGCTCTGATAGTAACATATTTTTGAGGATATCAAGAACAATCTCACAATGCTCATCTGAATCAATCTTGTCAGCCAAAGATTTTAACAAAATATCAAAATGGTTGTTCTCACCCCTAAACAAAGCTTTCAGGATGACCATGTCAATTTCATTAAACTCGGTAGACATCAATTCAGTAAACTTGTCCCTACTACAATTGTTGACACAATCTATGAAAACATTGATTAATGTAGTCTGATTAGCCAACTGCTCCTCAGAGAATCCGAGCTTTTTTAGCTTGTGGATCATATTTACCGTTTTCCCAAAGTTATCAGTATTGAGGATGCTTTTAAACCACTTTCCTATTTCTTCTAGTAACGGATCTATGCTGAATTGTAATCCAAATGTGGTCAAAACCTGGGGAATATGACAGTGATACGTTTAGGAAAATTAATGTTTCATCTAATCATAATGATGCAAGCTAATCATGTTTTTTAACAATTTCTGTCGGATCATATATTTTCCTGTGAATACCATTATAAACGTAAGAAGATAAAGATTTATAAAACCGGTAGAAAGCAACAGGAAATGACTATTACTGTTACCCTTACTTTGATGTTATCAAACGTCACATCTACTTCCAGCCCCTTCAAAATAGAAATACAATCGTTAACTTCGTTCCAATTCTCACAGTACCCATCCTGTAACCACAACTCTCCGTCTTCAAACTCAAACTCTCCGTTCCACCTTGTCAGCTCATGTTTTTTTTACCAGTATTGGGGGTTCGAGCCATGTTTTAGTTCGTTCTGTCCACACTTTTACTTTTATATCATCAGAGGTTTCTTCTTCGTTACCATCCGGTAATTCCAGTTTCATAGCAAGGTCATAACTAATAGAGGGTAATATAGTTTAAACAGTAATTGAAATGATTAATAAACATGAACAATCAAGCTGGACGCTAGTTCAACCCTGAACAGAGTGAACTTTTATACTAAATTTAAAAATTATAAAGTTTGTGAGCCGAGAGATGTACCTCTAAAGCATATTAACAAACTACTGTACAGAATTGTAGACTTGCGAGAGGAAAGAGATTACAAGTATCTAAAGAGTAAAGACTGCGCTCAAATTGTGAGCCGATCGAAGGAAGATTCAAAACCTTATAAAAAATGATAAAAATTCGCTTGTAAAGAGTTTGAGAAATTCCAGCGGATTATCGGGAACTTTTGATTTCTTCTAAAACACGTAGTAACAATTCAGTACTCCTAGATTCAGATTCAGCCACCGCTTTAAGCAGTTCCTTCTTTGTAGCATCTAACTCTGTTCTCAATTTGCTGATATCATCTTTTACTATTTTCTGTTCTGCATGTAATTTGCTCATCTCCCTGAAAATTTCGAAACCAAATGTTAGTAAATATAAGTGTTTTAATCGAAACGATGGAATAATTTCTAAGAAATAATTGTAGTTTTGAACCCTAAATCTCATCGAGATCGAACTGCTCATAAGACTTGTGAGACTAACGATTATAATTATGGATACAAAAACATACCTTGAAGAAGTTGTCGACTGGTCATTATTAGAAAGATTATTCTTTTTAAAAGCCTCCGTCAGAGCCGAAACATTCTCTAAAGAACCGATCGAGCCTAAAATTGAGCTTAAATCAATTGAGCTTTTGTCCATTTTCGTTCTAACATTATCTGAAACAGTTTCTCCCAAAAAATGTCCGTTTTCTGAACTTCCATTGTCAATGTTCTGATTGAGAGAGTCCGGTTGTTCTAACTGAAGACGAGATAACGCTGTCAACTGAGGAGGTAGTCTGTTGTTGGGAAGTAGCATACTAAGGAGTGGGGGCATGTTGTCCATCATGGACAGGACGGACGAGGACGATTGTTCGTTGTGGGGCAGATCTTTGAGGAGCTCTCTTACTGCTGCTGTGTTGATGTTTGAGGTTTGTCGGCCTGGTGTCGCTGGAGCTGGGGTTGGGTTTTGGGTGAGTATCAAGCGTCATTCAAACAAATTTCAATTGACAGCTCATTTTAACTTACAGTTTGCCTGTTCGGTCTTCATGCATCTAACCTTGGAATCGAAAAGAGAAGATCACAACGAACCAAACAGATTACAAACCTTTAGGAACAAGGATGAGTTTTCTAAAGTAGACAGTAGTTTTAGGAGTATAAGAGTTAGACAGGAACTTAACTCTGACCACCTCGCTCACAGTTTCAGGCTCTAGTTTGTGTTGGTAGAGTGTGTAGCTATCATCCTGATGTGAGGCTCCTTACAAAATACAGTTACTTCAGAATAAATACACATGTTGTGGATTACATATAAACATGGTGGAAGTAAAGTGAAACACCAAACATCCGACCAGCTTATTTGAACTAGTTTGTTAAAAAAAGAAAAGCTCGAACATACTATCTATGTATATTGTATAAGGTGAATGATGCTTATTTTTACCTCAACAACATTTCCCCTGATTGATTTGAGATAGCCGCTTGAAGAGAACAGCTCGATGGTTCTGCAAGTACACAAAGTCTCCATCACCGCCACATTCAACTCAAGAGATCCGTCCTTCTCATCACTCTGCGATATTGACAAATCTTCCGCCTTCCAGCTGAAAGAGAAACAGAGATTAAGAACAATTACTTAGCTAGTGTTCAGCAATCAGCACAACGATATCATAGGATCTTCTATGCGGAAATTTATTTTACCATATTTTAAGAATAATGTTAAGACATTTAAAAGGGGCTGTATGAAGTTGGGTAAGTTACCTGTTACAAGAATCGTCAAAGGAAACTTTCTCGCTAAAGTTCGAGTCCCAGTTGCACTTAATCATGTAACTCCAGCTAGGAAGTAAAGCTCAATGAAAATGACTCACGAAAATTGTACGGTAATCATTGATGTAATGAAACACTTTTAATTTTGTCTCCAAATAAGGACCGGCTTATAGTAGACAAAAAAGCTATGATTGGTAAGCAATAGTTTTATTTATTAAGTACGGAAAGAACCTTCATGGTTTAATTATTCGGTAAGATATCATCAATATGACAGATTTAGACTGGTGGTCAGAGTGAAACTCGTTTGAATTAAAAAATAAAATAAAATTTCGGTTGAATAAGTAAGTACAGAGTACACACATATATATATATTGTATATTGTATATTGTATATTGTATATTGTATATTTTATATTGTATATTGTATATATATACTTGATGCTCCACACAATAATTGTCATTTGTAATTGTTGCTGTTCAGGTACTTTGGTCACCAGAATAGACGTGGAATAGTGAATGATTCTTGAACTAAGTGTTAATTCGACTGACCTGACCAGTCGCACAAACTACAAAGTGCCAAACTACTACAGTACATAGTACATACTAGTTCTACATAGTGCCTAAAAGCCTAGTGGTGGTCTGCCAGTTTTTAACTGTGTTTATTAGGGTAGGGCGATTTACTAATTTACCATGGTGCTTTTCAGACTAAATTGTTTACAGATCGATTTGGTGGAAAATAATTCTAATTTTAATGAGAACCGGTTCAGGAGACAATTACAAATGACAATCATTATCGGATAATATCGGTAGGTATCACTATAAACACATAACTTATTGCGATAGGTAATCGAACAATTTGAAAGATTTGCGGCAGGGAGGTAATCATTTGAATGATGATAAGAGATGTTAATTGGTACGGCTCATCGTATTTAGGTCTTTAGGAGCTATGGTGGTTTGATGTTGGTGTAAAACGTTATTTGTAATATGCTGGAAGCATGGCTTATCGCCGAATGATGCGTTAAATGTACAATTACCTATCGCAATAAATATACTGTTCCTGATGACTCCACGTCATTTAGGTTTTATAGAATACATCATAATAATATATCCTTGAACATGACAGATTGACAGGAGGATAATTTTAATAATTAAATAATTAGTAATATAATAAACCAATTTGCAGTCAAAACAGTAAAATATTGTTCAAAAAATCAAAATTTTGTTTTTATGTTATGCAGAAATATGTCAGAAATATCAAAGTCAACTCAAACCCATAAAAGATTTCAAAACCCTAAGTAAAAAACAAGGTGTAACGTGAGAAATGTGATTATTAATGATTAATTTTATGAGATCACATGTCAAACAAAAAGTACTCCAATTTACAGCCGAATTAATAGTCTTCAATTCATCTCTACACCTAACCCAATATCCCACAATGGTCGACACTAACAATAACATGAACAGGGATCAAAACTTGTTACAAGCTTGTATGAAGCTATGCAGTAGTATGGGTCACACTTAGCAATAGAACCACTTAAATAACTATAAAAACAACAACAATCAACAACACCCAATTTAATAAATAAAACCCACAGTCGGACTATTAATTCGACTGAAACAAATGATTATCTTAAAATCATTTTAGTGAATATTGCAGGTCAGATATACATAATATAGAATTCAAATAAAGTTTTTAAAAAGGTATAAACACAAAACAATCGCAGGATAAATAACATTAAAGGTAAATATTGTACAGTCCCTCCCTACTTACATTCCCTCCCTACGTTACCTACTTCATCTTCTGGTCCTTGACGTGGTCCTGGGCGAAAGTACCCAAATTCTTGATAAACTTTGGATACTCCCTGGTAGCAGCAGCCTTGACAGCAGAGACAGGTATCCAACCACCTGGGTCTATCTTAGAGGAGTAGAAGATTTTACACTTGATGTTCTCCCGGAGGAGGGGGTCTCCAGTAACGATGGTCTGGCAGTAAAACACAATCTCAACACTGGCCCGACAATACTTATCGGAGGGAGCGGTAGCATGGTCACACGACACGTTACACACGATCCAGTCAGGGTTATCTCCTTCTCCTAGCTGCTGTTTGTGACTCTCGTACACAAAATCTCGCTGAGCTGAAGGCCAGATCCTTTTCTGGACCTGGTGGTACACCGCACAGTGCTCGTCCTTATCTTCAATCCAGGTTGATTTATCAATTGAGTTGTCCCACTTCAACTTTAGATCTTGAGAGTGAAATATTTCACACATTTCACAGGCAGTTACACCATCTATCAGGGCTATTGCTACGATGGAGTCCTCGAAAACTCCGTCCTTTGTCTCGGACAGCCGATACAGTTGAGTCTGTCCAGAGTTGCAGAGTTGAGACCAACTCTCAGACTTTTCAGGGTCTTCTTTCGACAGGGAAACATACTTCGTGATCAGATCTTCCATCCTACAATATTGATTGTTCAGTGTCTTAAATAATAGGATAGACAAAACAACCATATACAATTTTCAACTTGTCAAAAGCCGACTCAATTAAAATAAACTATATAAAATTGCGATAGATATTGAAAGCATATTCCGTTGCACTTTCCTAAAAACATCAATTGAGAAGGGATGTTTCTGAAAGACGACCTATAAAATAAAACACTCTAAGAATACCGGCTCATAGAATAATAAATTAATACTACAGTACAATATAAAAATGTCAAAGGTGTACAGTGCAGTGTACATTGTACATTGTACATTGTACGATGAACACTGTACATTGTAAAATGATTAGAATTATTAAAATTGCAAGCAGCTAGCAAGTTCATTTATCTTCTGCCACATCCTCTTTCGTTCCATCCCTCTCAGGAGGCCATACCATAGACAAATTAACAACGTCAAGTTGGAGCATGTCACAGCGGTTCCCCATTATAGTTCCTACATTAGGAACTGTTCTGTTGAAGTCACCATGAACAAACTCCTTGATGTACGTCCCGGCTTCTGATGTTACTTCTGCTACCTAAAGTTCCAGTATAAAACAGATCATGTCAAATATATAAGCGCTAAAAAGGTGTGCGGAAATAACTTTCGTGTGTAAGCAAAAACAAAAAAAACTTGCACAATGCACATGCGTTGCAAAAGATATGTATCGTAAATAAAGATATCTCGTTCTCATGACTATTTGGCAAGTAGGTTGAATTAATGTAAACATAGCTCAAATAAGATGACACAACAATTTCTCTGACCTAAAACCCAGCAGAAAACTAATCAAAGAATTAAAGTAAGACAGTACTCACCACAAGTCTCTTATTTAGAGACTCAGTTAGTTTCATATCGTGTTTGCAACTAACTTCAACCTCTTCTCTGGTGAGAGCTCTAGCTTTGACTCTGCAATTTGTATCTTGTTATTCAACAAAAACTTCGGGATCATAATTGGCTAACTCATCGAGACGTTTCGGAAATAGATTAAAAAAGGTGATATAAATAATGAAAGCTTCAACTCTAGATAAGACATTGGTCAATTGTGTGACAATTAATTCGTATTCATGATGAAGGTAGTATTGCGATGGATTTACTTAATGATTCTTTTAGTGCGAGTTAATGGTGATCTCCGGTGTAATACTCTAAGAGGTGTCTTCTGTTCCAAGTCCAAGTTTTCCACGCTGTTTAGGTTGCTAATCATTTCATCTGTTACCTCGTTTTCAGCCTGAAAATACAACACTTTGAGCATAAATAACTCAGAATTGTCCCAAATAAGATGTAAAGATCACAACCCAAATCAACAAAACCAGAAACAGAAAAATAAAACTGTGCTTTTTACCTTGATTATACATCGATACTCCTTCTGTTTCTCCTCCTGACCCTGCTTTACTAATTCTGTCTCTGATTTTGTAACTGGAGTCAGTTTGTAGCACTTCACGTGTGCGCTCTGTTTGTTAATTACAACTTGAAGTTCGTCTAACATGGCTTCAGTTGGAAACTTTCTCACATTCGTCAGCTGAAGCGCAAGGATTTGTTTATTGCAGGAAACACCATGGTTTCTCATGGATATTGTCATAAGATTGAAAATGCCACAGGGCGGAGTTAAATAAAGTTTTGATGTTTTCATTACAATTTTCGACCGGCTGACACTAAGAAGTAAGAGGGTACAACACTTTATCCCATTGCCTAGAAGGAGGGGCAGAAAATTAAAGGACTATAAACTGTACCTGAACGTAGAAAGGTCGACCAGTCCCCAACATTCTGACATCAATATCCTCCCTTCCTGCTGAATGCATCCTCGCCTCATCTGTAGACAATATCTTGATGTTTATCGATCATAGTGACGTCATAAACTAAATCTAATGTATCTAATTAACAATTCTCACATATAAAGAAAAGGGGAGCCAGCTACATAACAACTCTGACAAACCTGCTCTAAACGCCTTCTGGAGCGGTTTACAGAGG
Organism: Bolinopsis microptera; assembly: GCF_026151205.1. Taxonomy (NCBI): domain Eukaryota; kingdom Metazoa; phylum Ctenophora; class Tentaculata; order Lobata; family Bolinopsidae; genus Bolinopsis; species Bolinopsis microptera. Next base: position 14,367,439 of record NC_087072.1, on the reverse strand, counting down.
ATGTCCTCGATATTACCAGCAATAAGAAGCCCGTCTTGCTTTAACCAGGGTGTTTGACTCATATTCCTGGCCATCTTTGTGTATCTTCCACCTAACAAAATTGATTTGTAGCGATATTAGTTATTATATACCTGATAATTTGTCAATAATCCTGAGCATACTGCTTTGTCCATTGGAATCAATAAATATACAAAACAAATACAGCGTTGAAATTATTGTTTTAAGTAATAAGTATGCAAATCTTTCTCACCAACAAATGTAGTGTTAGCTAATACGGATATTGAGAACTGGACTGCTCTTCCTGGAAGTTTTAAATACGCCTTGATATCCTCATATTTAGCACGAGCAAGAGCATCTTCTAAACGTGCACTCTGAAATATGTTGTCTAGAGTAAGAAATTATATTGATTACTTATTAATTAAGTTAACCACAAATTGAATGCTACAACACAGTTAGTGGACACATGATATAAATAGGGTCTAGCGATGATAAGACTTAGACCTTGAATTTACCCTGGCTGAAGTTGAACACGTCCCACTCTAGAGGAGGCCTACACATCCACATAAACTCATCGTTATCCAATCGTACCTCAATGTTCACCTAGGATAGTGGAAACTTAGTGCTCGGTTTATATAGGGGTAGCAGTTATCTAAAAAGAGTCTATCATGAAATTTGAAAGGATCGTACTTAAAATTGGCGGAAAATATAAATATTAAAGAATTTGTCATTTTGTTCCTTTACCATCAGATCTTGATCGTCTGCTTTAGATGCGTTTTGCACAACTTTAGGACAACCTAGAAATTGCGAGAGCTCTTCGGCCATTAACCACTTGAAAATAGTCTTTATCTGCAATTTAATTCCACCGACCCCGCAGAGAAACGACCTAACATTCAACAGATCAATATTACTGAAAGTTACTCCGACACTACCCACACACTCATACTCTGACAGCAGCACTTTACACTTGTTCATGAGAGTTCGAATAGTGCTGTTCTGAAGTATTCCTGCACACAAGTAGCACGTGTTGTCAGGGCGGGACCGTAGATCTGGTGCTAATGTGCTCAATGTATCATCTGAGATCAAATTGAATGCTTCCGGGGATTCTTCGAGCAGTTTGTATTGTTGATCAAAACCCTCCTTGATTTGGATACCGTTGCTCTTGTTGAAGATCACTCTCACACTGCATCTTTTACAGATACTAGGTTTTGGGACTGCAGGTTTAGTGCTTTCATCTGGTTCAGCATCTGTCAAGCTTTCGGACACTTCTATCTTGTCTTCTAATTTGATTTCCATTTTGCTTCCGACTTCCTGATAATAAAGATGTTAATTCTACACGAGAGGGAGAAAATACATCCGTGAAACATCTTTTGACAATGAAAACATGAGTTGAAATAAGAGCAATCGCGCGTTACGTAAAACACAATATTTTTTGCAATTTTCCTAGATAAGATTGCGCTCGCATAACAGCCAAGAAGGAGAGCCAGAAATTGTACAAAACGCATAAATTATCAATTGTAACAACATATTTAAGAACATATCATTAAACCATAAAGATTAAAGACCAGCTTTAACGATACGGGGGGGGGGGGGGGGGGGGGGGGGGGGGGGGGGCCAATGACTACCAATGGAGACTTTTGGGGACTAATGGGGACTAAAAATCATGGGGACTAGAGGTCAACTCGTTGACGTAATTCACCATTTGTCCCCATAAGTCCCCAGAATTTTTGACAGTTATTTATGGTTTTCAAGTTAGTTTAATAACGATACGATCGAGATGTTTTGTCCAAGATAAGAGTAGGATAAATCTGACTTAAAAGTAAAATGATAAGCCCGGTTGTAATGTGTTCTACCACTGTACAAGTCAGTTCAGATTGAGGTAAATTGAAGTTTAGTCAAAAACAAAAGAAACCAACGCCAATTTCAAATTACTGAGCATATCATTTCAGACAAATCAATACAAAAGTAATAAGAAAAATTGATAATACGTTTATTTTCCTTGCGCTACAACTCGTGTTACTAGATCAATCTGATAAAATAAGCGTATATGGACACGTTCATTTGAGTTTGAGGATATTGGTAAATATAAGTGACCCTATTAAAAGGCACAGTGTAGTTGACTTTGTCACACTATGAAATTACACATACCCTTGATGGTTAGGATAATCGTCTCATCCTCTAGGCTAACTTTGTCACTTAACGATATCTTAATCAGGTGATAAGATATCGCTTAAATACGGCCGGCACGGAAATGGTTACATTGTCACACTATAAACATGTGACGGAGTAATTATGGACCCCTTGCTGCCGTTTTTGACCAGATTTTTGAGTGTCCAGTTGATTGGATGGGTACATATGACCATTACATACATATTTGACGACTTTTTTCGTTAGATGGTGCACTCAGGTTTACTCCGTCACACATTTAAGAAAACATGTGAAGAATGTTTAGGGCACCCTGATAAGCAATGCTGAGTAGTGTAGGTTTATTTGATGTCCTGGAAGTGCTGGGAATTGTTATTATATCATATAGTCGTAAGGAATTAAAACACAGAAGGCACAAACAAGTTTACTTTGTCACATAATCTTGATGATATCTGAACATGTGTGAAATTGAACAAATAATGATATACCAGCTTAAACCCCTTATTTTATGTACTATGGATCAAACAACACTGCTAGTACCACGCACCAGTCACATAAATCATTATCGGGTGGTAATATGTTAACAGTGTCACAATTAAACTACCGCAACATGGTCAAAAATAGGGTTATTTCGTCACAAAAAAAATCATTATAACTCTGTTAGCTCCTTGCTGGCAAAATAACTAGTTCATTGATGATAAAGTTACATAGTATTCTAATAGAGGTATAGCTCTTCAAAATAGGGGCAAGACATGTTTACTTTGTCACATCAGTAATTATTATAAGAGTTAGGTAATCGTCATCAGATTAACAGATCTTTTTCGTAGTTTGGATCGATTAATATAGATAATAAAGCATCATATGCCAATTTTAACACACTATCTTGATATATTGTTGGGGCATGGAAAGTTAATTTTGTCACATTTTCAGCGTCTTTGACAAATTAATCTAAAATTGTTAAACTTGAGCTCTGATGTTCTGGACAATATTCTACCAATCGTTTCTGAAAGAATGTTGAATTCTAATAGAGTTACAGATCTTCAAAATAGAGGCAAGACATGTTTACTTTGTCACATCAGTTATTATAAGAGTTAGGTAGTCGTCATCAGATTAACAGATCTTTTTCGTAGTTTGGATTGATTTATATAGGCAATAAAGCAGCCTATGCTAATTTTTACACACTATCTTGAAATTGTTGGGGCAGGAAAAGTTAATTTTGTCACATTTTTAGTGACTGAGACAAATTTAACCTAAAATTGTTAAACTTGAGCTCTGATGTTCTGGACAATATTCTACCGATTTTTTTCTGGAAGAATGTTGAATTCTAATTGCTAATAGAGTCATAGAATATATAGATCTTCAAAATAGGGGCAAGACATGTTTACTTTGTCACATCAGTTATTATAAGAGTTATTATAAGAGACTATTTCATTCTATAATCATTGTTTTTAACCTATTTACGATTTCGTATCATTTTTTGTGACAATGTAAACATCAACTGATCTTAACTTGCATCAACTACATTGTCATTATATAAAGTTTTCCCGCCTTTCAAACCAAAATCAGATATAAATAATTCGCCCAAAATTTAAAATTCCATATATTGTGACAGAATTAACCTCATTTCCTAATAACCAAGTGCCTGTATTTAGCTAACTATTCGAAAAAAAATATTTTAGGGCTATGATTGGTAGATCAACCATCAAATAATGAGTTAAAAGGTTTTTGAGGACACCTCACAGTAGAATAGAGGTATGGTATTCTGAGTGTGACAAAGTTACCCAAATATTGCCTTGTAACCGTTCGATCCGTGCCCTTTAACCAATGTGGTATCATAATTGTTAGATTGACCTAATCTACTATATTTCAGACCAAGGAATGATAATTAGAGAACTGCAGTTAACTAAGTCACACAAAATGTGACATTTGAACCATTATAGTGCCTAACAACAATAGATTTTCTTTCTGAGCAGTGCATATGGGAATATGGGTTACGTGGCTAATGTTCAGAACTTCTGAAAGTGCTAGGTTAATATATGTCAAAATTAAGCCACTATCGTCGAAAACCAATATCCTCAAACTCAAATGAACGTGTCCATATATGCAATATGTCTCCTCAATGTTGTCATTGGTAGTCGCCCCCGCCCCCTCCCTTTATTTACCTGAGGTACTCTAACAGCCCTCAAGTAGCTCCCAAGAAGTCAGGAATGTCCAGTGACCATTTATAAATATTCTAGACTTCAGTCTTGAGAAGTTTACGATCTGGTCTGGAGAAGCCAGTTTTTTTGAAATCTAAGTGGGGACTAATGGAGACTTTTGGGGACTAATGGGGACTAAAAATCATGGGGACTCGGGGTAAAATCGTTGACGTAATTCCCCAAGTCCCCAAAAGTAGTCATTGGCCCCCCCCCCCCCAACGATACTATACAGATGATCCTCCATTTTATTTAATTATCAACACGTAACTTCTCAACTTATAATCAAACAATATGTACTAAAAGTTACACAAATTGGGATAAAAACAGTTGTGGAACCCTCATTATTATTAGCTTCGATCAAAAACATCCCAAAATCCTCTTTTGAAACTCATAAACCATTTTTGAACGAATTAATAGTCTCCGTCAACACAGTATTTTGTGAACCAATCGCATTTAACACATTATCCAATAAGTCAATACTCTTCGCAGATTTGGCTATTTCCGCAGCCTTTTCTGGCATATTCAAATCAATGTAAAACTCAACCTGAAAATAAAGGATTATTGGTTAAAGAATTTCGAATATAAGTGGAATAATTTGTTAAGGAAAATATTTGACGTTGTAGGTATTTCTAACAGTCAGAAATCTTTTGTACTGCTAAAAAGCAGGAAGTTGATCTGAAGTATAAATAAATAAAACAAATAAAATGTTAAAATGTGACAAACCTGCTCCTCTTTGGAAACACGCTCAATGTATCTTATAGCTTCAGCTTTGTTGTTATTGTCAATACAAGCCATAACAAACGGAGAATATCCTATTGGAGACTTCTTACTTTTTGCAAACTTTTCAAGTTCAGGCCAATTTCTGGTCTGAGCAAGAGCACGAACTTTAACCCACCAGAACTTTTTATCTGAAATCTTGAACTCTTTTCGGACATTCTCAGCATCAGCTAGAAGTGCTCTCTGAACCAAAATACTGATGGTTTCGTTTAGATTAAGTCCGATAATATCGGCTACTTTAACCTGAAGTGCCATCTGTCTCCTTAGTAATGCGATTTGCTCTTTAGTAAGACGAGATTCCAATTCCTTGGACCCATCAGTAAAATGTCTGTTAATACTCTCGAGTAGTTTTATCTTAGCATCAAGCATCATGCTATGCTCCAGCTCCTTTATAGACAGTAATGCGGAAGCTTCGAAGTTGTCCTGAGTGTAAAAATGATCGTGAAGTTTCTGACTGTCTGTAAGAGAGCACCACTTAGCATACCACGCACTCGCAACCGGGTAATCTTTGAGCGTGTTGATAAAATCTCTGGGAGTCTGCTTGGACTCCATGGTAACTATCACAGTGTGAACCAGGTCCATATCACCTGACTCGATAGCCTTCTCGATAGCGTTAGTAAACCGGCTCATTCTCATCAGAGCAGGAACTTGTTCAGCGGACCGTGGTTCGTAGTCTAACAGTTTTATTGCTAGCTCTGTTCTACCGTAGTTCTTAGCTTCGTTAGCAACTGAAGCGTAGGATATAGAATCACTGGGGCCAACTCTCTTGAAGATAGCATCTGCTATAGCTTCGTCTGATTCCTTAGATCGCTTCACTTTATCCATAGCCCAATGAGACAAAACCATTTGTTGACCCTCAGGTATCTTCAGATATTCAACAATAGGAAGAGCTAAGTAATACAACCTCATCCGAACCAACCGTTTTATCAAACCCTTGATTGTAAAGGAATGCAACTGTTGGTAAGTTAACGGAATTCCAATTCTAAATGATTGAACCTCATTCAATACCCTCAGTGTTTTACACATGTCGACAAAGTGCTCGGGACTGTCATTGGCTAAGAAGCACTTGCCATATGATGCAGCACGAAGCAGCGCTTTCTGAAGTTTAGGTTTGGTAGAGCAAGCAGCGGCACTTATACACTGGTTAACTGCTAGTTCTATATCGTCTCTTTCCACTATTTCCTGGCGGTTATTTAGAATTGTAATTACGAAGTTATGTATTATAAATGGGAACTCAACATGAACAGGACATGTCTCGTCAATTGTATGTATGTATGTATGTATGAATTGTATGTGTAATAAAATATCTCTACTCTATGCACAATGTATTATGAGCAAATGTACTGACTACTGATCTTTAGTGTCGAGGATGGTGATGAAATTTACTAACGAGTGTAACTACCCATTCAGGTTTTCGAAAATCTAGCAATTAATTTTTACATCATATGAGCAGAAAGTTATCATGTGATCAAAAATCAGCTATATATATAATGATTCAAATGTTTAGACTTCAATGTACTCATATTAGACACTCTGAATTTATGCTGTTTTTTTATAGCATGCTGTTAGAATCAACAATAATCTCATAAAGCTGTCAGAAGAACGAAACAGAACTTGTTATTTCAGCGAGGTAACATTATTCACACACTCCTTCACACTCAAACACTCCTTCACACTCACACTCACACTCACACTCACACTCACACTCACACTCACACTCTCACTCACACTCACACTCACACTCACACTCACACTCACACTCACACTCACAACACTAACCTGCATATAGTCGTTAGCCTTGTGTGAGGATTGGTCGAACTCGCGCTGTGCATCGTACAGAAGAGCACCAGACTGAGACGAGCCCACCCTGAACACGTCAACCATGGCTTGTGGAACTCGCCGTATCAGCTCGTGCGACTTAGACGATATTATCCTGGCACCATCAATCTCGTGACACACACAGATAGACGAATCTGTGTAATGGATTGAAGACTCAGCCTCAACTCCAACCCCCACTACCTGGTACTGATTCAGTGCGTCCCACACCAGGATAATAGCAGCGCTCATGTCGATCATACTGTCATATGTGCCGCACCAAGACAACTGGGAGGGTCTGTTGGTGACACAAGTGTCAAACTCAGTATACATGCACTGCAGATCTGAGGATCCCACCCACAGGAACCCATTCTCTGAGAACAGGGCAATATCCAGGGTCTTATACAGAACGGACATCTCAATAACTGCGCCAGTTGACTGCATCATACGCTGCGGGTACTTGGGACTGCAACTACCTCTATCTATCAGGTAGAGTTTATTGTTGTTAGAAACTAGTATCTCTATGCTCCGATCGTGAGGCAGTACCGCCCAGCTGCTGGGTGGGTTGTCCAGACCTGGCACATCTGCCATTAGTTTGTATTGAGGGTTATCCTCGCTCACGTCGGAGTTAAAGTAGAATCTGTAGCTGCCTGTTAGTAGGGCAACTCCTGTCTTTGTACCTCCGTATGTAGGGAATACCTGAGAAACACATCGAATGATAATTTGTCAATGTTGGAATGCCTGGTAGCTTCAGTTGATATTGAAGTACGACTACATACGGTAACTAACACATGACATGACGTGTTAGATAACGTCTAGATATGGTTTCAAACATTATTTCTATCTTATTTAATGTTTAACATGATAAACTTTACTATGATCTGTTTAGGATCAGGATTATTGTTGATCAACCTTCGCCTCGATGACTCGAGAATCCTGGATCTCAGAAGTAGCTGAAGACTGTGATAAAGGAGTTCCGTCAAAATCATACATGTAAATAGAGCCAATATCAGTGACCACGATCAGATCCTCGTTGTTTGACCAGCCCATGTTAACGACTGTTATCCGCTCGTATTGTGTGGCTATCTCACTGAAATATTTATCAGCAATCATGTAACAAGTATTGTGTAGTAGGCATTTTCACGTGACAATTATGATTTATAAGATTAAAACTTGAGAATCACAGAAACAGTTAAACTTGACCATTAAATTTACAACAAAACGATCAGCAGAGAATAAGTAGGTAACAAAACGATCAGCAGAGAATAAGTAGGTTACAAAACGATCAGCAGAGAATAAGTAGGTAACAAAACGATCAGCAGAGAATAAGTAGGTAACAAAACGATCAGCAGAGAATAAGTAGGTAACAAAACGATCAGCAGAGAATAAGTAGGTAACAAAACGATCAGCAGAGAATAAGTAGGTAACTCACTTTAGCAGAACGCCGGCTCCGTTGTATATTTCAATAAATCGTTTAGGTTGTCCCCGAGTTAGCTGTTTGCTGTCCCACGCCAGGGCTACCATACCTCCATAGGGTGCCATAACAAGCTTATAATTCTTTAGAACCTAAGATAATAGATGTTTTCTTGCGATCATAATCAACAATATAGCATTATAACGGAATTTATACAACTCAGCTCTTTATACATTTAAATCAGATGATTTTGATACCTGATAGCTGATTATTAGTTTAATTTTTAATTCTACATTAATCTAAAGGTTCTACAAGACAGCAGAGTGATATCTTAGGGGGGGGGGGGGGGGGGGGGTATCTTACCTTATCAGCCCACTCCATCTCATACACTTCAGTAATCTCGTAGAACACATCCCCCAACAGCTCCCAATTCTCCCTTAAATTCTCCGGCTCCATAGCCACGTGACTAGCAAGTTAAAGTTCCAACTATCACACTAAATTCTTTACATAGCACTGCAGACGTTTCAGAATTTAACTTCTATAATCTATATGGATATTGAATTGTTTATTTCAAATATTTTACGTGAGAAACATGGATGATAATAATTTAGTGCTTGAAAAACGCTAGACACTGTGTCATTAATGAGTCAACAATGAGTCATTAAAATATCAAGCATATTAATTCTATAAGGCAGTAAAACAATTCAATATAAGTGCGTAATAATTTAGTAAGTCACAGGTGTTATGGGATACAATGAATATTACTGGCACTTTCAGCATGCAATAATTTGTTGAATTTTATTTGAGAACATCAAAAACAGAGATAAAGATTGATGAAATACTAATTTGTATTATCGAGATTTACCAAAAAATAAGCAATCGAGATTACATCATTTCAACCTCTGACTTGATTCATGTATTTCCGCCGAGAAAGGTACTGGCTTGGAATCATCTCTTGGTTTAGCCAGAACGGAAGGCATGAAGTATGTTTCAGGATCAAACTGCACCACATATCTTCCCAACCTGTCTGCTTGCTGTTGATGAGATTCAAAGTTCTGAAATGTAACAAAGAAAGCTTTTACTAAACTCTCGACTGAATTTCTACCATACATCTTCACAGCAACATTTTTGTAACCAGCAAGATCAAGTAATTCTTTAACAACACGCTGTGCCTTGTTGTCTTGATCTGAACTTGTTGGAATGGCATGAAGCTCAGTTCTGTGATATCGCCCCCTTGTAGCGTATGGTATAGATCCTGTTTCAGTCATAGGAAAATGGACGAGTTGTCTGTAGGCATACTCCTTAGCTTCTATCAGGCCTTCTCGTAATCTTGGATGAAATGTGATGCCAACCCCTAACAGTCCTTTTCCATTGCCGACGGCCACACATATTCTCATACCAGCCTGTTTACCTTTAGAGAATAACTTCTCCCGATAATCAAGCTGCAATATCTTAGAATTAAACCTTGTGTCAGAATCCACGTCCAAACTTCCATCTGGTAACAGTTTTCTTGGAGGGCCAAAAGATTCTCCACATCCGTTGGTGTGAGACCAGCCCCTACCGCTAAAAGAGTCATACATATCAGCACTTTTTTGTGCTCTGAGTGAATTCTTGATATCTCCTACCCTCGGAAGCCGCTGTACAGTTACATCAGATAGTTGGTGATGTGGCATGCAGTCATAAAACTCTGAGAACTTTCTTATAGAAGCCCTCTGAGTTTTGTCGAAACGTTTATAATTAAAATTCTCTATTGGTTGAATATTTGTCTTTGGATAGATGTCCATGGCGGTGGCTTTGTTTCTAAACTTAGGAGCTTTAGATCTTATTCCAAATTTCCACTGATCAGAATCCGTAGAGTAAAATAACTGGTGCTCATCATCCTGTAATAAGGGTATTCTATATCCAGTTTCATCTGATTTACCATTGTGGGCATACAAGCTTGTCTTTGGGGATGAGTCTGGTGCTCTTGAAAGTAGGCGAATGATTAAAGGGTTCGAACTACTATTCTTCACATGGAGGAATAACCTTTTAGCCATCCCTACATCAACTTTTTACTGAAATTAGAAATCATTAATTACAAATTTGTTTCACTAATTGTAAAGCTGGTCAAAACATAAAATATATCGGGGAGTATTATAGATAAGCATCAAAGTAATGGTGTCGATGTGATTTGATTTATTTCAAGAACAAATAAAACAGTGACGTCTACATAATAATGTCATCTCCTGAGTTGGGGTCAAATCTCTATAATATGTTCATTTATAGTTTATACAGGGTGAGAATCCTTTGCTGTTCTACCAGGGCTTATGTCTGCTACCAAAGCAGTATTAGTTTCAATAAAAGAACCTTTATTTTATTAACAAGACAGCCCTGTATGCTACCCCTTGGGCACAATGCAGTGGCGTAACGTTGCCTGTTGGTGCCCCCCCCCCCCCTGCCAAAAAAAAAACTCTGCACAGTGACATTCTCGACTGGAGTGTGTTATAAGAGACAAGTTGCTTGTCTGCTAGGAATCCAAGTAGTCAATCTACGGAAGGGTGCCCTGGCTCAATCAATACTCGAAGAGAGCATTATTGTCTGGAAGCGTACAAAAGGAATTACCAGATTAATATTAGTAGTGCATCTGGGTGTAGTGCATCCAGTGGGAGCTGCGAGAATACTATATTGTACAAAAATTTTGTAATGTGTCTTGAACATTATTCAAACAATATACACATAATATAACAATAACCCTATATAAAAATTCTATATAAAAATTCAATAAAAAATCTTAGAAAATTTCATAAAAACCCTTTGTTGTAGTAGCAAAAGTAGCCGATTCAATTTGTTGGCTCTAAATTAACATCTAAATCTGATATCTTAACTATACTACCACTTTATATCATTCTTTCTCTTCTAAGAGCAATAATTGTCGTTCTTAACAAGTCAAATCTTATTCTTTTCCTGATAAATTGTACAAAAATGTTCATTTATGTCCCAAAACAAATATAAAGTGCTGCTAGGAATATCCAAGGAATTTACGTGTAATACCAAAAATAATGTCAACAGTCATGTTATTCGCATGATGGAACGAGTTAAGAAAGGATGAACCCAACTTGAGCTTCTTTAATAGTTTTCCCTTACAGCTATTAGGACGCTTTGAAGTATTATAGTAGACACTCTGAATAGTGAATTATAGTTGATAGTGAAAAGAAGCGAAGTCTCACGATATGATGATGATAGGGCAACATAGGAAGCCGTTTACTGGGCCGCGCTCAGCCTGTCATTCCGCCTAATCTCTAAATGTTGTTTACCAACATTAAAGCCTGGGGTCCTCAGGTAAGAAGCCGTTTGCAGTTTGTGAAAGCGTACTGTTGTTGTGTAGTGAAATATGGATACAAGGATACAAGGATACAAGGATACAAAAGTGATAATTACTTTATTGAGTACACAATAGTTGTAATTCTGAAATAATTTAGGTTACACAATTCTAATTATTTACAAGTGTGTAGGGATAATTTAAAAATGTTATATAATGCTAGTTTTAGAAAAATAGATAAATCGAGTTTGTATGTGGAAACTGAAAACTTTTTAGAAGCGCTCGAAGCGTACTAGAATTTATACAAATGTACAAATCAGCAAATGCGTGCGGTGTATAACTCAATTTGTTTTATTTGTTATAACTGATGTAATTCCAATTGTTCAACTGGCTGTTTAAAAAAAAATCAAAAATCGAATTTTGATAGTTATATTAATAAAATATATATTTTTGTATATAATGATCGCGGATTCACTATGTAGCGCGATGCACGACTAGGTCGCGCGCGCGCATCCAATAATGCTTCTCGCAACCACAAATCGGCGAGATGCGAAGGATTGACATCGTGAATCAACGGATTCACGTGTAGCCATGAGTCTACGCGTGCTACTGCAAGCGAGAGGGCTCTGGTTAGAGCATTATCGCGGATATAAAATTTAAAATTGCCTAGAGCTCCTTAAAAATTACGAAAGGGAAAATATTTATTTTTGCTTCACTTAATAAAACAGTAAATATTATCAAATATGAAAAATAAGTATCAATTGCAGCATAAAATAAATTGCATGTAAGCTATGAATTACCGCAACCGGACTCAAAATGGAATGCAAATGCAGATTTAAAATAAACAATAAAAATATGAAAAATTTAGAGCGCCGCGCACAAATGTTGCCACTGCAAAAATCGAGCGTCACAGTGCACATTAAAAAAATCATCTCAAAACAACATTGCAGTAATTTCTGATCACTTTATAATCATATTATTCTATTTTTAATTCTAAGTTATTCTGACTTGAGCTATTTAAACTAATATTATATAGCCGTGTATGTACACGTTCATATGTTATTTTTGCTATAAATTTCATGATTCATCTTAAAATCGATTTGTATATTGTTGAAGCTATGTAACCTTATAATTGGATAAGAAGGCCATTACTGTTTATATATTACACTGCACTTAAACATTATTGCATGAAACTGCATTGTTGTGTTGGCTTGCATGAATTCTGTATGATGATATTGATATAGCTTTCAGTCGAGATGGAAATAGACTTAGCAAGATCTTTTTGGTGTTGCTCTCTAATTACTTAAGTAAATAATATAAGTCGTCACAATGTCCATTGTTGACAGTATACTTAGATTTTCACCATAATATTTATACTATATTGTATTTTGTATTTATGTATTTTAGTAAATGGTCATTAGAACCACCGGCACCGTCCGGGCCCAAACAAACATCAAGTCGTTGCTCCCCACACGGACAATATTGTGATAGAATATTATAAATATCATAAGTCCTTCCTCGATTGTACATTGTTATGCTCCATGAGTTCATCTTTTTGGATGTTGCAATGTTCTTATTCTTCTTAATATGCATAAATAGTAACTGTTAAATTTACTAATTTTTTTTAAATCTAGACACTTATTTTACTTCGGAGTATTCCAACAGCCATATTGTTACACACATGCAACCAGCCAATTACAGGAAGCCGAAGGATTTGTTTTTAGCCAGTGACGGTTAAGGTAGTGTGTACCATACTTTCTTCGCCCGAGACTTTGCTGCAATGTGCAGCTCCTCATTTAACCCTCACACCCGATTTCTCGAGTATTCGGCTGAGTAGACCGGGGGGCTGCATAGACCACTCACGATCCTTAGCTGAATGTCAACGACACTCACCCCACGACCAGGCAATCGAAAATCAATTGTTAACTATTATTGAAAAGTTAAGTAAAGTAAAGTAAAAATTATGACATAACATCATCACACATGTCTACAAAGTATCAAATCACTACATGGAAAAATATAAATATCTTACCACCAAAATTAATAAATGATTAACTACAACTTTATTAAGGGGAATAAAGATTTATAAATCTCTTTTTTGCCACAAAAGGGTGGAAATAAAGATAATTGTTATGCTTCTCTTTATTACTAACATAGCTAGGTCCTTCAATTCTCCCTAATACTTCATTTGAAACATTCCAAAAATGTGAATCATTAGAAATATCCTTAGAAATCATATCTTTCTTAAACCCTTCTGATTTAATCTTAAAATTTAAAACAGTCACAGAGTTCTTAACATCTGGAGGGAGTTTGTTCCAGTAAGGAATAAATTGCTCTGGAAGAAATTAACTTTGGAGATTCCTAATCTTTGTTATACTCTTACAACATCTGTTGGATGATACAAGATTAAGACCAGATCTGCTCACTTTGAACAAATCTGAGCCGTAATCGGTCAAACCATTAATAACCTTAAAAGCTTCAATAAGGTTCCCACGTATTGGCCGCTCTGCGTTGTCAAATTGAGAATTTCCAGTCTACGGCTGTCAGGAAGAGTACCCACCTCATCAATAAGACGGGTAAACCGCCTCTGGACGCTCTCCAGCTCCAAAACAATCCCCCAACTTCCATGAGCCGCAACTGGATTCCACAATTGGACACAATACTCTAGATGAGGTCTTATTAAAGCTTTATAGATGGTTATCATAACTCCCTTTTCCCTTAATACTAAATTCCTTATAATCCAACATATCATACGATTTGCTTTAGTAATGCATGCTTTTATCTGTTCATTCCAAAGCAAGGAGTTATGTGTAATAACCCCCAAGTCTTTTTCCTGAGCAGATGCTTCAAGTTCTACACCATTAACAAAATAGTTTAAGTTAGGATTACTATTAAGATTTGCATGAACTACTTTACATTTGGCAGGATTGAACTTTAAAAGCCAAATACTCTCCCAATGTCATCAGCAACACTTTTATGTTTAGCCGCATTGAAGTTTTTAACTATGCTGCTTGTATTGTGTACTTACCCATTTTTGAACTTTTAATGTATTGTGGGGTCGTGAGGATGTGATATTAATAACGATTTTCATAGATAAAATGCCGAATAGCTTTGTATACTTCGACATAGAGAAAGATGGAAAGCCCATTGGCAGACTACTCATGGAATTATATGGCGATGTAGTTCCTAAAACAACAGAAAACTTTCGGGCCCTCTGCACGGGAGAAAAAGGATATGGTTATAAAGGTTCTTCTTTTCATCGGATCATTCCTAACTTCATGTGTCAAGGAGGTGACTTCACTAGTGGAGACGGAACTGGTGGTCGATCCATCTTTGGTGAAAAATTTGACGATGAAAACTTCACACTGAAGCATACAGGTGTTGGACAATTGAGTATGGCAAACTCAGGACCTAACACTAATGGGTCTCAATTTTTTGTAACTACTGTTAAGACAACCTGGTTAGACAAAAAGCATGTTGTCTTTGGGAAAGTAATAGAAGGACTAGACACTCTGAAATTGATGGAAGATTGTGGCACATCAGGTGGAAAGGTCTCAGCTGATGTAAGGATTGCTAATAGTGGTCAAATTATACAGTGATGGTGATGAATCTTGCTGATTGGCATTAATTAATGATGTGATGTTTGATAGTGATTCGTTTTTTTATCAGATACTTTATCTGGCCAGCCATTTCTTATATTATTGAATTCATTAACAATATTCTTTGGCAAATGATGACCTAGTTTTATTTATTTTATTAATTGACTTATAAATTTATTGTTTTACTGCTTATCATTGACCATTTCAACACAGATGTTTTCAGTCTTGTGTCCACTATAATCTTGTAAAAAATACAGTGATTATTAAAAAACTTTCCTATCCAATTTGAAATAACTTGTAGCAGTGACTCTAGTCTCTAACTTAATAACATTTAATTAAAACCTTATCTTGCACAGGCAGTCCTCTGTTCAAGCATGTCAACTAGGACTAATGTCTGAAACAAAGAATTTGCTACATTTGTAGTGTTAACCAGGTCTGATGGTGGAAGTGAAGTATGTTCTAGGCATCTTTGGTCAGATATTATTCTACTACATCTGTTCAATATCCATTACATTCTTCAATAAATGGAGCTTTTCCGTGAGTTTTTGCCCAGTGTTCTTTCTGTATTCACGTTTGCCATGTTATTGATCTATTAGATTTTCGCAGGTATTTCTCTGGTTCAAGCTAGTATCTTTTGTAACATTGAAAGCTTAAGATCCTGTTGGCTAATATCAATATTTCAGGGTTTTCACTTCCCCTTGGTGGTTTCCTTTTTTCACATGACTCTGGTGTCCCATGCGATATGGTGTTACAGAACAGTGACGAAAAGTACCTCTGGGAAAGATGAAATTACATGGAGTTTATTTTTCAAACGGGTCTGCCCCACTGGTATGATATTGTTGTTACATAGCATTTAACTTTAAAGGTAGTATGTAACCTACACACTTATAGATACATTCAATCATGGTACGATATTAATATTGAACTTGTATTGTTATTTGTTGTTTGTTACATTAATGTTCGAGTACTTTGGGGTGCTTAAAGTTCTATGTGGTTCGCCAAGTCAAACTTTAATCTTCATAAACCCTTAATTTCAGCTGTCTCAGCAGCAGTGGATATAGGCTTATCCAACTGGAGTTTTATGTACATAACAGTGTCAATGTATACAATGTGTAAATCTACAACTATCATATTTATTCTCATCTGTGCTATCATATTCAAACTCGAAAAATTCGTGAGTAAAATTCTTTCACATTACATAATGCATAATCTGTTGGGTTCATTTTCTTTGATATTATAGAACTATTGGATTTGGTGGTTCAATAAAATGTTATTTTATTTTTATACTTATAACTTAAACTATCGACCGTCAACTTTCAGAAAATCTTATCAGTGGTGGTAATTGCTCTGATAGCATTTGGTCTGTTCTTATTCACATACAAATCTACTTCCTTCAATCTGTTTGGATTCATCTTGGTAATGGCGGCGTCTGCAGTCGGAGGATTGAGATGGGTTCTTGCTCAGATCTTGTTGCAACGTGACAGTTTAGGTATTTGAGTTATTTGTATTCACAATCTTTACACATATTTGACTATTATCATATCGATTAATTTACATTTTAGCTATTACCTACCACGAAAGAACCTAATTCTGTTTCCCTCTCTAGGTCTAACAAGCACACTGGAGTTTGTTTACTACGTTGAACCCGTAATGGCAGCTTCTATATTACCCTTATCACTTGTAATGGAGGGTTAGTGATCAACTGTACATTTCTCTGATATTTAATTAATAGTGATTAGCAAAGACTGAATAATTGAGTTGTGATGGATATATCTCTCCAGACTCCATTCTCCAAGCTATATTAGTAAAAGCCAGAACTTCCACAATCAACTCTCTCCAGCTGTGAATCTAACACTTCCTCAGGTTCAGACATGGTTTTGTCCCCAGACTTTATCCTAGCAGTCCAGCAAGAGTCACTCCACGTGCTCTTTGTTGTTGGTGTGGGAGCTACTCTAGCTCTGTTCCTCACATTCTCGGAATACCTCCTTCTCTCTAATACAAGCTCCATCACTGTCTCTATATGTGGCATAATGAAGGTGTGGATATTAGTTGATTGTACAGTTGTTTTCAAATTTCAGAAGCCTGAAAATCTTCACACAGTGAACCTTACAATTCCATACTTGCTATCAGATCAGATGCCTGTTTAGTGTTTTATGTTTAAATATCATTTTTTCTAAATATCAACTTATTTTACTAGCTTCAGCCTTCATGTTATTTCAGGAGATTTTGATATTAGGGCTAGCATCAACAGTGGGCGGAGACCGACTGTCTCCTGTTAATATGATTGGTCTAGTTGTCTGCCTATCTGGCATCTCCTTACACGTATACTTGAAATACAAATCCAGCCGATGTAAGTCAACTTTATTTCCGTGTTGAAATTTGAACTGGGTTTTTTTGGTTGATTTAAAGTCAATTTGGGTTTTAACTAAGTGTGAAGGTGTTCATGTTGTTAAGAAAAGCATCTGATGTAGGATATATAAAAGTAATATTTTATAAAGCTTTTTCATCATTCTAATTCTATTGAAAACATTATTTAAAATATAATGATACAACGTGTAATGGAATGTTCACCACAGTTAAGGACCTCAAGTCCTCTAAGTCACACACCCACAACACCAATAACCATCCAGAATCCTTTGAACTCAATACTTATACCGGTAACTTTGTGTGTGTTATGTTCGCATCGCAGTTTTGGATATTTCAAATCTGAGTTGATACAATACCCAGGGAGTTAAACTCAAAGTCAGACCTTCCGCTGGTAGAAATCTCACCAATCAGATATAGTTCACATTGAGATATCGTTTCAACTCAGATTTGAATCATTCTGTTTGGCACTGTTCGTTTGCATTAATTCAGAGTGCTTTAAACTGTGCACGCATTGATTTCTTAACCAGTACCACACTTAAATACAATCAAAGTGTTGTTTGACGAGTGAAAGTTTACACAATATTTGTTATGGTGTGCTATCAGCTGTCTGCATGTACTTCTTTCAGCTAACTTGGTATGTCAGCTTATCTTATAGCTTGTCAATGATAACATCTTATAGATGATCAAGATTTATCTTCGCTGCACCCTCATTCTCTATCTTAATACTACCATATTCCTTGAAATATATTCGATCTGTAAATCAACCTGGTATTACTGGTAAAATTGCGGTCGAAACAGATGATCTCTCTGTTACATCACTTACAATTTGTGCAGATGAGTAATTGAAAACATGTCCGTGGTCCATGGTAAGAAGCCACGTACGAAACAGAAGCCTCAGGGATATTTGTAGCATTTCGACGACCCCATTTCGATGGCACTTGAAAGTTGCAGCCTGCCTGTAACTTTTCAGAGTCCCCTTATCCCACTGAAATTTGGATACGCTTCAGAATTTGGCGGAAAATTAACATTTGTTCTAAATAATAACAAACTGTCGAAATTTTATTTATTGCCTGAAATACCCCTGACATAATAGGTTATTGCTTATTGCTAACATAATTAGCGATTGTGCTTTTAACGGAAAATCTCGATTTTGGAAAATGTATCCTGATTCCTGACGGGGTAGCATTTGGAACTCTATTCTAGCATGATTGATTATTTATAATAAATGCCCGCTATGAGCCAGTAGCATGTTCTGAGAGGAATTTAACACAGTAATAATTAACAGTAACCTCCGTTCAGTGGTTGCTGAGGTTGAGAGACAGGGGCTACTGGATAGTGACTCATCCTCAAGCTATACACATGAGCCTGATATTGGTGGAAAATGAGGATCTCTAACTAATAGACGTACTACGATTCTACATAATGAAATATATTTAAAGTGTAAAGATAATATATTATTATATTGTCCTTGTCTAACATTTTGATGTTTATTTATTTGTTAGGGTTTGTTTTGTAAATTCTGCATTGCTATTTGCCTGCTAATTACTAATCGAATTACTTTGACACGTAACGTATGTATTTGAGAGCAATGTTTTTTACACAAGGAAGCAATTAAAGTTCTTTAAGTTACGCATTTTGATGTAATTAAACGTAAATGATACTGCTAACCTTTATCTGCCAAACTTTAGATTGCTAGATTGCTTGATACGGTTACGACTTTGTATTGACTGGTTTGAAATTCTTATATTAGCCGGTAATTTGTGTTTATTCAGTTAACAGTTTAACAGTTCAGTTTCTGTAACAGTTTAAGATAAAATCAGCTCTTTTTAATTAGATGCAATGTACAGTATGGGAAATATCTCTTAGATAAATTAATACTGCCTTGGGCTGTAGTTTAATAGTTGATAAAACTTATTTTAATTTAAAATTAAATTTTGATTTTAACAGTTTCAGTGTACAATTAACTGTTCAGATCTCACTCATTGTTAAAAATTCATTCTGGGAATAGTTAGTTATATTACTTCTTTTAACAAATGTATAGCATATTAATCCCAAAACCGTGTACGTTGCATATTTTGCTCAAATATTTAAAGTCGGAAAGATAGATAAAATTACACAACCAAAGTCATTTTCCTCATTAAATTCTAACAGTTACACTGCACATTTCAAAACACTATTTAACTAGTGGTGATCGAATAAAATAAAGTTTCGTAGAAAATTTCAACGTTATAAAGTTTCAAAAAAGTCTTAAGTGGCCAGAATCTGGCTTACGCAACGATTGAACGAAATGAACATGTACAGCTAACTGTCTCTTAAATACACATTGAATTTGTAATTGGCTTACTTAGAATTGGAATGAATTGAGATGATCTCAATACTGAAGGAGTGATGAAGTATTTGAACTGTTAGAGTGACGACTTGCATTAGTACTGTGTGTAGCAGCCTGACTCTCGAACATTCTCCTGTCCTCCAGAGCTGACACAGTGTAACTAGACCTGCTCTCCAGACACAACACTCTCATCACACACTCTCGACACTGTTTTATCACTCCTATTATACTCATCAAGATAACGATTATAATTACTCCTGCAATTATCAGTATATTCGTCATCAGGTGCATGTCTTTAGTTTCGTCCCTTATCTCTATGCCTGGTTCAGTATAGAGGGTACTTTCTTCCAAGATAACGTTATCAGTTTCTGTTATCTCCACCTGCTCCGGGTAACACATCTTGCCGTCGTGCAGGTTGGTAAAACCCACAAATTGGATTTGTTTAACGATGTTAAAGCAGCCTAATTGGTGAATGTTCCACGACAGTGCTTTGCCCTGGTCCTTGTCGTGTATTTTAACTGAATCTTGTTGAAAGTGTATTCGCCACACTTTGGTGGACATGGCCGAGGGTACGTCAGATCCATCAAACTGCAGTTCTGTTAACTGACTTCTTTCTTCACCTGAACACAAAATATCTTACTCATCTTTTCAGTATAAAATTAAGTTAAGTAAAAATATTAAGTACATACCTTGAGTATCTTCCTATCGTCTACAAAAACAATTCGGATCTTGAATGTTTATCAAAACATTCAAGATGTATTTAAATACATCAAGATGTATAAATGCATCAAGATGTATAGATATGTATAAAGAATAAAGATGTATAATATATATATATATATATTCATCAAGATTCATAAATACAACTCTTAAAGCTAATTATCCAGCTAAGTTACTAAGTAAAGAGACTAAGTAAAATCACTAAATAAGTTAAATAATAATACTGACCAACACACTTGACGTCAGCTGCTGTACCATCTCTTCTGATAAAGAGAGACAGTAACAACTCTTGTTCCCCACTGTAGAACATAACTCCCCTGGTATAGTGAGATAATTGCGGGTGTGTCAGATATAACTCCTGTGTAGGACTGTACTGTGTTAAACAGGAACATTGGGTGCAGCAGCGGGTTGTGAACCACGTGCTGTTACACGTGGTTGTCACGTGAGGGAGAATGAGGAGGAGGAGTAAGGGGGAGATCATGGTGACACTGAGAAGTTGGGAGGTTAAGAGAGATAGAGTGGTGGGAATATATTAAAGTTCAGTTTGAAAGAAAGGAAAACTTGGTTATTTTGATTCAAACACAGAAAGATAGATACAGCTGGTAAAATCAGCCGGACAGAACTACTCTAAAAGTTTATAAACGATGAAACAAACTAATAGTTCAAAAATAGACTCTTAAGTTGTTCTATAAAAGATATACCAAAATTGGACTAACGCTTTAAAGGTTAATAAATTTGCACGCCGACAAATTAATTTGGAACAAAATAAAAGAAACAGTGCTGCATTTAGCTGCTGCGGGGAAACCTTACAGTTATTCCCTGAGAATATTCGACAACTCCTATTCTACGAGCCAGCTAAATTGGCCCATTAACTCATAGGACAATTTAACACGGCTGAGTCTGCCATAATTTTCCGTCTCCAAACCGTTAGCACCCCAACAAATTGAGAAACAGGACCAATAGGATGGACAGCGAGTTAGTAGAGAATATTATGTGCTTTGCAATCTTGCTGCAAAAGTTGCAAACACAATTGATGCATCGAATTAAAAGTAATTATCAGCCTGCAGGTTACGATGAAAGATAATTGGTTTGACATTAAATTTAATTTTGGGAGGAGTCGTGGCACTTCCGGGATCATGTACTGTATCAGATTTTATTTGTTAATAATAAGTGTTCCAAGTTCAGATTATTAATATCTCCATTTAAATCATAGTGTGGTATGATAATCAATACAATTTCCTGTATTTCTATTGTTCACATTGTTCAGCAATATACAGTATAATATACAATTTATACATAAATATGCATTAATCACATTATGTGTTGCACCCACTATAGCTGCCTCTGTCAAACTTTCCAAACAGTAATAGATCTAAGAGTAAAATGCTTAATAAATTATTGTGTAGTTGAGATCTGAGCTGCTAGCTTTAAGGAGCATTAGTAAGAGGTACCTAAAGTTTCGCTTTTCGCTATTTTAATATTTATTTACAATTTTTTTCCGATCCATGACTCAAGTGCCGAAGGCACAAAAGAGTCAAGGACAAGGGTTAGCGATCGAGGTTTTTTTTGGGATATGGTAGCTTTGCGACCGTACCTGCGTGCGAGCGTGCGTGTCTGCGTACGTTTCGCCCACGTGTCTGCCTGCGCAAAGTTATTTTGCGCGAAAATCTGAATTAAACAATTGTTGGCGCGCGGTGCTGAAATGTTCAAGTACATTGTTAATTTCATCATGTACGCATCCCGCTAGGGACTAATTGATAGCATATTATTATTATTTTGAGTTAGTATTACTATTTTGCACAGATCCGTGTCAGGTTGCATAAACAATAAACATATGGTTACATAGAAATATACACGATTTTCAAATTAAATATGGAATTATATCAACTGGGCGGCGCTCGGCCTGTCACTCCGCCATATCTGCATGCTTATAAACAGTAAAGACTGGGGTCCACAGGTGGTATGGAATATGATCAAATACTCCATCACGGATCGGGAAATTGAGCGGCCATCCACAAAAGAAAAGCGGCCGCATTTCTTGTTAACTAATATGGTGATAATAAATCTTATTGATGAAGGAGATTCAATTACAGATCTAGATAAAATATTGAACTTGATAAGTGTGGTAGGTCCTTGTGCCCCAATGAATAACCTACTTGAGCTGTTAGTGGAGCCCGGTTTTACAAATTAAAAAGATCGTTGAAGGGATCATTTACAAACCTTTGTCTCGCTATCGCAGAGTGTTTAAAGATGGATCGTACCCACCTAAAGATTCTAATAGGCGATGTATTCTCAATGTTTGTGGCAAATTTGTGCCCCCATTTGTGGCGACCTTGTCCCCATCTATTCAGTGTATGTGTTTGATATATGATGATTACAGTAGTTGATATGAAGGTAGGATTTTTACTAAAAATTGTGCAGCTGGCCATTTGTGTCCCTCTTGTGAGTTGTAACGCGGTTAATTTGGGGTCGTTCACATATTACGTAATATTTTTTGGGAAAATGTTTATCCCCCCCCCCCCCCCCTCCGTAATCAGTTTGATAGCTATTGTGTCAAGATTACACTAGCGTATTATCATTTGGAAACTCCCCTCGGCTGATTATGTAATATGTGAACGACCCCTTAATAGCTCAAGTCAGAATAAGTTACAATTGAAAATATAATAATGCTGGTAATAGCTCAATAATCGGCAAATTACAAGATTCACATTCCAATAAGACAAAATCCGACAAAACACCCTCAGGGATTATAAAACTGGTCGCGCCAGAATTGGGAAATATGATGGACGCGGGGTATAATTTGTAGAGACCTCCGCGCCACAAAGAGATTAGCTGTCATGCAGATCATGCACGCGCGTACGTCATACCATATATAATATATGCATATCATAACGCGGAAAATCGCGTTAAAGTTGATGCCGTGGTGTCAGTAAAATGGCACAGATCCATATATATATATATATCCGATATCGTCTCGCTTTATATATAGTAAGATATATATTAGGACGTCCGCCAAAATCGCAGATTTTCAGACCTACCGGCTCCCCCTGCCCTGTACCAGGTGTGTCAGAATTTTCAAAACCACCCCTCTCCTCCCCGGGACGTCCGGATATTCCTATTAGTATTATAGTCAACTCTGTCACAAGTATAAACATGTTACGTGATCTGATCAAGATCATGCGCTATCTGAAATCTCCTATTGATAGGTTTAGAAGTAGGCATCTTCACGGCCATCACGCAATCTGCGGACCACCTCCTTGACTGCACCAGTCTATTATTGAGTTAGAGTTTTCTGCACTGTATCAGTGTATCCAGGAGTAGGGGGCTTGTTTGGAAGGGTGTCTAGGAAGTTTCCAAGAGATGTCAAAGTCCTTTGAGTATTGACAATTTTTGAGAGAACATTCCAGAGTCTTCCAGCTCTCACTGCGAATGAGTGGTCGTAGGTGGAGCGTGCAGCAGCTGATGCTTTTTTTTGTGAGAGAAGCGAGTATAACTTTAACTCCTAGTCTGGCATTCTCTCTGAACTGTACATCTAGGTCAGGGTCAATTGGACATATACCCTGGAGAACTGGGGGGGGGGGGGGGGGGGGGGGGGCAACCATATTAAAGTATATTAAAGTATATCCCCGGGTCAAAATCGGAAAAAATCCTACATTTTAATATACTTTAATATATGTACCTACAATTAGAAGATTTATATTCTTCGTTAAGATTTACATGATGAACTATATTTTTCACTCAGATTCGCAAGATAAGCCTGTTTTAGGACTAGTACATGAATTTCCATCCAGATTGGTCAAAAATTGGCTGAGCTATGAGCTTTAAAAAATATGCCCATATTTGGGCATACGCTTTTGCCCAAATTCGCTTTTGCCCAAATTCGATAAAATTTCAATATTTTTTAATGAGACTAACTCTATGTGAAAGATATAACTCAGTGTTTGTTGAATATAGTGGATACTAAGTAAAAAGACCTCCATGAACAAAATTGGGAAAATTTCACATAATATCTCGGTTCGGAATACTAGCCAAAATGACTTCATTAAAATTGAAATAACTCCATCAGTTTTCAATATTTTTTCAAGAACTTTTTGGAATCGATTAAGAATTGCATTTCAAGCTTATTTTGGGCAACAATTTTTGATGTAGGCCTCCAAGGAGATAGGGATATATTAAAGTATATTGTAGGTATATTAAAGTATATTAAAGTATATCCCCGGGTCAAAATCGGGAAAAATCCTACATTTTAATATACTTTAATATGGTTGGCCCCCCCCCCCCCAGAACTTTCCGCAGATGTATGATGGTGTAGCGTTCTCGGCGTCTTTGCAGTGATGTAAGTTTCAGTTCCTTCAGTCTATTCCAATAATCGGTGTCTCTGAGCCCTAGAATCCGTCTAGTGAACTGGCGTTGTATGCTCTCGATAGACTGGATATCATAGATCTTGTTTGGATTCCAAAGCGGGAATTACCAGGAGAAAAATTATGGAACATTTTACAATTAGCGATAAGGCGTCCAGTAAATTTCCGTTCGAATAAAGTCCGATAAAATACTCTGCGTGATATTTAATTGTAATACTAATAGTAATAGTGCGCCATCAATTACGTAACACGTTATCATGCCGTCAAGCTGCGGGGTCCTCAGAGTTTTAAATGTCTTCAGTCTTACTATGCCAGAGGAAATGAATCGAACCGGAGTGACCTGATGGCAATGTCCACCACTGCAAACGCTAAACCATTTTGTGGGATGTTAAAGGCTTACCAATCACAAAAAATTAATATGAGTTAGACCCTTCAAGTTTTAACAATTATATAGGCTTGGCTGGATCTTGATAATGAATTGGTCCACTACCGAGTATTACTGATTACGGAGCAAGATAAGCATAAAGAAAAATAAAAGCATCTGTAATATCAAATATATAGCGCCATGCTTGACCTCGTCCATCGTCACTTTCACTGTTCACGGATCACGCGCGCACGCGTTCTCCATGGCAACATAACAGGGCGCTGTCAAAAGCTTCCCTCGCACGTGAAACCTCAGTTCTGTGATTGTTTCTAATAAATTCGGTTGCCGTCCACCCGTTCGTTCGTTTAGTAAAGGAAAACATAAAACTTAAAGTTAATCAACATTCAACAATTGTCCGTCATTCAATTCATTATGGGACAGACAATCAGCAAAGAAGCACTGAGTGACAATGTAAGTAAATTGTTAATCCTTTCCGGCCTGTTTAGTGTTCAGTGATAGTTAACACAATTCAATTTCATTAGTTTTCTTGAAAACTTGATGTGCATCTTTTATTTTGAAACCACGAAAACTATTTTCGGTAAACCGATTTGTTTATAAGGTTTTTTTTTAATAACTTTAGCGAAGGGCAGTATTTCAGGTTACACTTACATTGGCCATTGCATCATTTGAAGTTCAAAGTTCAACTGTTTAGATTTTACTAGTTTTAATTTTGATTAAGTTCATAGCCAACATTTTTACAAGCCGCAGTTGTTTTTGTCAGTTGCAATCTCAAATAGGGTCAAGCGAACACCAAACTACGGACCAGTTTCTGAACTATTTTTTCTTACAGGATTCGCATTTGACAAATAAGAAAAAGGAGAAGGTCGAAGAGCGTAAACTTGTCAAAACGTCTCTTGAATCGCCTGAATCTCTGTCACACTCAAAGCCTCGTGGGTTTCAGTACATTCAGGATGAAGAATCTTGGTGCCGGCCGGTATGTTTAAAAAAAGTTTACCCGCTTTAAATGGTGGTTTTGATTTCAATCATACAAGCTGTTATTTGTAGCCTAGCTTTTGGCTTTGTCCCTTTGAATTGAATGATCTAAATTTGATGAAGTGATCACTATAGTTAATTGCGGTAATAGAGGTTTTTAAAATCATGACATTCTCAACTGATTACTATAACAAATGTTATAATCCTAACAAAATTTTAGCAGCAAGCCAAGTTTTCGTGCGAAGACCAGAAAATATTGGAACCTGCATTACCTTCACTAACAAAAAAAGAGGAATCAAAAGAGCAGTTTCAAGATGAGGAGACAAAGCACTGTCCTCCAGAAGAAAGAATAGAAAAACTCGAACAAGAGATGTGGAATAAGGATGCAGAAAACGCGAGCCTTAAGTCACAAATCACTCGATTGAATGAGACAGTTGCCTTCGAACAAAGAAAACACCAGCCAAGTACTGACAATGGCCAAGCTCATGCTACCCCTACAAGCGTAGAAACTTTAACTAATAATTCTGGCATCGCTTTTGAGTCTAACTCTGACGTCGAGGTTAATGCAGAAAACGCGAGCCTTAAGTCACAAATCACTCGATTGAATGAGACAGTTGCTGAAGAGCAGCAAAAGACTTGTCAAGAACAGTGGAATCTCTACTATGAACAGGTGAAAACCCAAGAGGAGATAGAAAAGAGTAAGCTTCTACAAGAGGAACTGTCGAAAGTAAAAGAAGAGCTATCCAATATTACAGCTCGAACTACAGTTGCAAGTGAAATGAACCCAATGGACTGCTCGAGTGAATCTGAGGTAAGACCTTGTTCAAGATTGAGTCGTTATAGTTTAACTGCCTTAAAACCATTACCATACTAATCAAGGGGTTCAGCATGGAGTATTATCAAGCCAGTACACAGTAGCGTAAGCCGTAATGAGCATAGTTGATAGTATAGAGGTACAGATCATAAGTTTTTCTATTGATTGATTTTTAATAGGATGCAGAAAACGCGAGCCTTAAGTCACAAATCACTCGATTGAATGAGACAGTTGCTGAAGAGCAGCAAAAGACTTGTCAAGAACAATGGAATCTCCACTATGAACAAGTGAAAACCCAAGAGGAGATAGAAAAGAATAGGCTTCTCCAAGAGGAACTGTCAAAAGTAAAAGAAGAGCTATCGAATATTACAGCTCGGACTACAATTGCAAGTGAAATGAATCCAATGGACTGCTCGAGTGATTCTGAGGTAAGACCTTATTAAAGATTGAGTCTTTTTAGTTGAATGCCTTAAAACCATCAACCATGACCATAATTCCAAATTCTAATCAATAAAGTATTAGCAAGCCAGTACAGAGTTGCGTAATGAGCATAGCAAAGATATGTTTTGTATATTAATTGGTTTTTGTTTACTATTTTCATTAATACAATTACAAGTACATTACGAAACAGCAAATTTGTCAGCAGATTGCAAATTCTAAATAGAATTTATCTGTTTTCAGGCCACTCTAGTTAATTTTGATGCACGATGCGTTCTGATCGAACAAAGAAAACACCAGCCAAGTACTAACAATGGCCAAGCTCATGCTACCCCTACAAGCGTAGAAACTTTAACTAATAATTCTGGCATCGCTTTTGAGTCTGACTCTGACGTCGAGGTTAATGCAGAAAACGCGAGCCTTAAGACACAAATTACTCGATTGAATGAGACAGTTGCTGAAGAGCAACAAAAGACTTGTCAAGAACAGTGGAATCTCTACTATGAACAGGTGAAAACCCAAGAGGAGATAGAAAAGAGTAAGCTTCTCCAAGAGGAACTGTCGAAAGTAAAAGAAGAGCTATCGAATATTACAGCTCGGACTACAGTTGCAAGTGAAATGAACCCAATGGACTGCTCGAGTGATTCTGAGGTAAGACCTTATTAAAGATTGAGTCTTTTTAGTTGAATGCCTTAAAACCATCAACCATGACCATAATTCCAAATTCTAATCAATAAAGTATTAGCAAGCCAGTACAGAGTTGCGTAATGAGCATACCAAAGATATGTTTTGTATATTAATTGGTTTTTGTTTACTATTTTCATTAATACAAGTACATTACGAAACAGAAAATTTGTCAGCAGGTTGCAAATTCTAAATAGAATTTATCTGTTTCAGGCCACTTTAGTTAATTTTGATGCACGATGCCTTCTGATCGAACAAAGAAAACACCAGCCAAGTACTGCCAATGGCCAAGCTCTTGCTACCCCTACAAGCGTAGAAACTAATGATTCGGGCATCGCTTTTGAGTCTGACGTCGAGGTTAATATTTAATTTATTCATCTTTTCGGACGTTTTAATAAATAAGCCATCTTTCATATTTTGTATTTTGGTTTAACGG
Organism: Bolinopsis microptera; assembly: GCF_026151205.1. Classification (NCBI taxonomy): domain Eukaryota; kingdom Metazoa; phylum Ctenophora; class Tentaculata; order Lobata; family Bolinopsidae; genus Bolinopsis; species Bolinopsis microptera. The sequence continues at coordinate 14,338,690 of NC_087072.1, read as the reverse complement.
GTGATACTCGTAAAATATCTGTTCCATATATATAACTCGGCGCGCGTCCTGGTAGGTTGTAAACCTACAAATTTTGGTCAGCAATCATCCGGCATCCCTGATCGATTTTTTCGAGCCAATTCAATTTGCAAGTTACATTTCAATTTCCAAATAACCATTCAAAACTTAAAATCTCCTCGATACATTAACATTTGACTAACTAAATAATATATATAAGTGTTAAAGGCCAAGTAAAGAAATGCTTTTAGAAATATTCAAGGGTTAAAATTTCGATTTACGACTCAATCACAATTTTGGCATGGGTGATCAAACCGGATCAAACCAGATTAAATCAGTCATAGAGGTGCATGGTTACGCGTAGCAACGTTTTTACGTAGTTTTACCTGCTCCTTAATAAAACTTTTTGATTTGCGCGAATTTGTAATTTTGTCAATCAGTCATAATCCACTGCGCGGCGCGCGCACTTATTATTATATAGTTTTACTTGCTTGTAATTGTAAAAATAATTTTTGTGATTGAGCATTAAATAAAAAAGTTCATTATTGTGCATGTAATTTTTAGTTCGATAATTTCTTTGCGTTATAGCTAATTTTAAATTGTATGAATATTTTTTTTTCCATCTTCGTTTAAAAGTGACCAAATTATATTTTAAACATTTATGCGCGCGCTAATTCACGCCAGGCCCTGGGTTATCATATGACTGAATATAGTAATATAAGTTTTTGAACAATGCAATGACCCATTGCCTTGTCGTGCTTGCGAACACTGCTTGCGAACTTACAAGGACCAATAACTAAACTATACAGATAAAGGGTTGATCGTAATTCATATGTTTAATTTTACCAAAACCCATAATCATGGGTAGAGTGGACCGCTGTCAGTGTCTCTCTTTCCCAAACAAAAGGAAATGATATTACTTTGATTGACCGTTCTCAAATGCAAAATGATACCGAGAATGAAATCGGTCGCTCGCTTTTCCCATTCATTCACGGCTTACGAATTGTAGGTAATAAGTTTCGATTGATTACATCAATCAGATGCTGTAAAAATCTCTTTGGGTTGCGTTCGGGTCGATACCTAGTATTTCGGGGTAAGGGTGGTAGTTATTAGTATTACTTATTGAATTAGCTGAAGTTTATTGAATCTTCATTGCCGAGTACAGCTGCCTTTGGGTAGTTTTTCTTAATCTATTACAATTGTAAATGAATGGGAAAAGCGAGCGACCGATTTCATTCTCGGTATCATTTTGCATTTGAGAACGGTCAATCAAAGTAATATCATTTCCTTTTGTTTGGGAAAGAGAGACACTGACAGCGGTCCACTCTACCCATGATTATGGGTTTTGGTAAAATATCATCTCTTTTTTATTATAATGTCAGGGTACTTTATAAAGTCGAAATATAAACTGATATCTTCATTAATAAGGAGGAAGTTTCAACGATTTCGAAATCTATCCTTTAAAAACATTTCCTTGTGTTTAGGGAAGCATATCGGTCGATCACTGACTGAATATGCCACTTAATACTCATTCAAGTTGGCATTAAATTCATATATAATGACATTAAACTGTCGTGGCAAAGCAGAATTTGTTGGAAATCACGAATGAGCAAAATTCTCACCTTTCGCACGTGCAAACTTTGAGCAGACGTTGCGTGCGCATCCAATATTGAATGGCCGTAAATTTTTGCATGTAATTGTTTTATATATCGCTTGATAAGCATGCAAAGTTTCAAAGTATTTTAAGAAGAACTGTAATTACAACGGCACTCTAAAGTTGACAGAAAATGACGAAAACAGCAATTTTCAGTGATTTTAGCGATTTTCTATCAATTTGGGCGTGTCCCAACGTGTGCAACTTTTCGATTTTCAACTTTAAAACTAGCCTATGACACAATTTATACCTATAGGAAGCAGAACTGAGCTCCACAACCCAAGGCATGGCCCAACACCAGAGAATACTAAATCGCAAAATTGACGTTTTTATAAAATAATTCTTCAAAAAAGCACAAACTTCAATGACGAATATCTTTATGAAGGAGCAAGCTAGAAAAACTTTCCGGTAGATTTTCAGAATGCTTGAACAATTATCTAAGGTGAAATATTCCTCAGATTTTGAATAAAATTACTCCTTAATGGTTTAAAATTAATTTTAAAAGTTATTACTTTGTCGAAAATCAAGTTTTAAAAACGGTTAACTTGATGACGTCATCAAGGGGTGTTTATGACGTCATATAATTTTTTTATACAATGTAAACTAAAGTATAAACAATTATTTGCAAGACCTGTGGTCGGAAATGGCTGTATCTTTTATACTTTTGAATCTATGGACAATTAAATACAGGCTACAATTGACTGGCAAAGCGTCTATCCCTGAATATATATATATATGTATATATGTATCACGACAATCTATCGTAAAACAGGGGTTCTAGAAAACCCACTTCCCGATGCTCCTGAAACCTGAAACTTTTTTTGCAGTCGATTTGGTCAACGTCTAGACGCCCTAAAAAATTTCAGATCTCTAACTCAATTTTAACATGGTTTTTAAGGCACCTGAATATGGCGATTTTGGGTTTTTTACCGAATTTCGTATAACAGTGCTGGCGAGTATTTTTACTATTTTATGCAAATTTCTTAAAAATCTCAACATAACTATTTTTATTCCTGTCATCTTTGACATCAAATTAGAATGTTTTGAACTAAAAATAAATCTGCTGAACGACTTCCGATGAGTCTTAATGCCTGAAAAACTCCTGCCGGAGGCGGCGGCCTTCGGCCGCCGCCTCCGGCCGGAGTGCACGCTTCGCGTGCACGAAAGAGGCTTCCGACGAGTACCAAAGGGGTTATAATAGTAAAGGGGGTATAATAGTAAAGGGGGTACAATAGTAAAGGGGGTTCATAGTATACCCCCAATAAAGACACCGCTCGTGCTTGCCAGCACTGTGATATTTATCTTATTAGGTACCCGTACTATGTGAAAATGTCGGCAAGGACAAAACGAAGTTCAAACTAGTCAACCCTGAATCTAGTTCTACGATCACTGATAACGTAGATCTCGAAGACAAAACCTCTATTGCCCTGTGTAAAGCGGAAAATGAGAACAAACAATTGAGAAACTACATAAACGATCTTCAACTTTCATACGACGAAATTAGGAATTATTATTTTGACCTGTGTGAGAGATACCAGGGAGTTGAGCACGATAGATTTTGTTTGGTTGAGCGAGTTAATGGTTTAATCGGTGAGTCCTTTTTTTAGTACCTGCAATTTTGTTGCTGCTCATTTTGCCATCTAATTATTGAACACGATTTTACGAACTTGAAACAATTTCTTAGTTGTTCGTTTCTAGTTAACAAACCGTTTTTTCACTTTAGGCGAGTCCAAAGAAAAGTTTAAAGCAGTCGACCCTGAATCTACAATCATCGATGAAACAGATCTCCAGGACGACACCTCTATTGTCCTGTGCAACTGCAACGCAGATAAAGAGAACAAACAGTTGAGAAATTATCTTCAACTTTCATACGATGAAACTAAGCTCAGAGAAAATCAGTATCTTGACCTGTGTGAGAGATACAAGGAAGTTGAGCATGATAGATCCCGTTTGGTTGAGCGTGCAAATGATTTATTCAGTGAGTCCTTTTTTTTGTATCTCAAATTGGTTGTTACTCTTAGTATTGCTAGTCCCATGCATAAGTTATATCAATCTGCATCGAAATTGAAAATAGGTGAAAACTTAAAATGTAATAAGAAGCATATCAAAAACAGGTTGAAATTAGATTACATGATGATTGCTAATTTTGCCTGCTTGTTATTAAAAACGATTTCACGAACTTGATACAATTTCTTGGTTGCTCGCTTCTTACTGAGCTGTTTCTTCAGAAACCAACCAAGAGCACGAAAAAGAGATGACGACATTGCGTGACTTGAATAGGAGATTCAAAGAGTGTCTTACCGAGATGCAGTCTGAATTTAGCGATGTCGAGGATCACAACAAAAAAGTGTTCCAGAATCTAAACACCGAGAATGAAAACCTGCATAAATATAAACGACTCGTCGAGTCGCGGTCAGATGTTTGTGCAATGGATGATCAGGTCAACTACAAAGATGTGGTTCAGAACCTTACCAACGACTATAACAACCTGAATAAACAATTCTTCGAGTTACAGTGTAGTTTCCATGCCATGGAGGTCGGCAACAAAGAAACAGTTCAGAACCTAACTGTGGAAAAAGAGAAGCTGACTGCGGACAATGTCGAGTTACGATCAAGTTTTTATGCCATGGAAGTCAACTACAGAGAGGTGGTTCAGAACCTTACTGTGGAAAAGGAAAAACAGTCTGCGGACAATGATAATCTCAAAAAACAAGTTGTCAAGTTACGATCTAGTTTTTCTCTAAAGGAGGAAGAGTACAAATTTGCAGTCGACACCAAGACGGCGGAGAATCAGAGTCTAATCGAGGAGAAAGTAAATTTGCATAAAAAGCTAATTACTTTCATAAAATGTCAAGTGTAATGACTTAACCTATGTGCGAACCTTAAACAGCACTAAAGTCTGAACCAGTTTTCCGATAAAAGAACAGAGATGATGAAATTTGACAGCACCTGTGATACATCATAACCCAACTCAAGTCTTAAATCCAATTTGTGAAAGTCTGCATCACAAGCACCTCCCAAAACACCAAAAAGTGTGCAGATGAAGAATGAAGATGGAACAAACGTAAACCGAAGAGAAGATAAAGACATAATATTGACGCGAGGACCTTTAAAAGGTGGATTATTATTTCAAGTTTAATATTGGATATTTGGCCGAGTTATAAAGTGCTACTTGATGATGTCAAGTTACTCTGATGAAATTGCCCACGTTTCGTCTATTTTATTAGCTTGATGTGATCATATTATGAGGATATAAGAAACTCTTCACTCCTGGACAATAACATTTCTGAGCACAAGTTCATGTTGTGCAAAATTTCAAATCTATATGGAGAGAATAAATACGTTGCTCCATACCAGATCAGTGAACAATTTCTTTAGAAGAATTAAGGAACTTTCAATTTCAAGTCGAAATTGAAAGCCTGATAGTAAAAAGTATGAAGTTACTTTTATTGTTACAAATTACTTGTTTTGTGATCTCTATGTGATATAAGACGAAGAAATGTTAGTATCAAGCGACATGATATTGATAGATATTAGACGTTATTGTTACTAGCAGGAACCCGTATAACCCTAAAATGGTGTCAAGACTCAAGAGACTAAAATAATTATACCTATTTAATTTGCGTTTTTGACACCACTTGGGGGTCCAAATTTTGGGCTCTAAAACTCCTATTCCTTGGCCAATTTTTTATTTTTTCATGCTGATTTGGAGGCCATTAAACCATTTGACCCAGTCAAAAAAAGTTTCAGTTGTATATCTTTTACGGTTTTTGCGGAAAGTCGCGTTAAAGTTGATGCCGTGGTGTCAGTAAAATGGTACAGATAAACACATCCATATATATCGTCTCGCTTTATATATAGTAAGATAACTATAAGACGCGATATTGTATGAATAGATATGATGTTATTTAATAATAAGAATTGATCCGATTCTAAGCAATAATAGTTATAGTGACGGGATTACTCTGGTTAACCTATTTTTACGAGTGGAGGGAGCTAGGGGCGAGACACACCCTCACAATTTCTAACAATTTCAATGACTCATACAGTTAACCGAAACCTAGCTCTTAGTTCTGAGAATTATTCTCTTGGAGGCGGGAGTAAGTTAGTAGGGGATATTTAATACAACTTACCTTTTTTTGTTCAATAAACCCGAAACCTAGCTCTTAGTTCTGAGGATTATTCTCTCAGAGGCAGGAGTATAAGTTAGTAGGGGCTATCTAATACAACTTACCTTTTTTGTTCAATAATCCAGAAACCTAACTCTTAGTTCTGAGAATTATTCTCTCAGAGGCGGGAGTAAGTTAGTAAGGATATAGAAATTTTTAATTAATCATTGAATTGTGCGACTCTTGAAGCTGAAAATGTGTTTCGCCTCCCCCTCTCCCTATATGACAACGATTATGAATGATGAATATTAACAACACAGATAGAAATACTATATATATACATATTGGTTTTCAATATTATCATCTTTGGGTAATTTTACTTTTGCGAATCCGGTAATCTTTGTATTTATTTTTCTTGAAACAAAAAGTGGAAAAACGTTTTGAAAATGAATAACTAAAAACAATTTCAACGAAATGAGACATCCTATTATCAGAGCATGTTTCAATTTGGAGACAAGGAATGAATTTAGATTCCTGCCTATTTTATGGTCTCACGACTCACATGTCCCGATTTCTATTCCATGAACAATGATATAGTAGCCCCCTCAGAGTGAAAAAGTTAGATACACTAAGCGTCTACATTAACAAAAGAAGAATAGTTCAATCATGTCATTGGAAACAAGACGATAGTTTTAAGCATGGTGCGTTTAAAATGAGGCATCATTTTATCAAAAATTGTAACCGATCGTCATATCCCCAGATGTCTCCTTTTATTTTGGTGATTTTCCATTTAAATATCACAGCTTTCTTCGGTAATCTATTATGTCTTGTGTCCTTTTAGAAAAATCTCGAAGATCGAATGTAGAGTGATTTAGCACGCTCGCATTGGTCATCTGCCAAAAATTTAGTAAAAACTTCGGCAATCTAGCTTTCAGTTCCTCAGTCGTGTACCGGGCGCATCCTCCCCAAATTGTTGTGGATGGAAAACATTTGAAGTATATGTGACGTTTGACATAGTAGAAATGACGTTTCCCGAAGGGTGGGAAAAGGTGACCGCATGTTGTACAATAGGAAGAGCACTCGTTCAACAGTAACATTATACCCTAACTGTCCTCTGAGTAGTCTACAAAACCATGACATACTACCAGTACCGGCACAGTGTATCGTAACAATCGCACCTCTAATTGCTCAGGTTTGTATTTTGCTTCGTGGTAATTATTTTGTCGGTTCAATAATTTCCAATATTTTCTAACAAACCAGAAACTCCACTCTCTAGTACACCATCATGAATATTAGATCTGTTCGAGAGGTAATCCCGGTTTCTTTCGGCTTTTAGTTATACTAATCAAATTTTTCACCCATATTAAGAGTGCGTTTGAAAGTTTGAAACAATTATGCGATTTCAGTTAACTTACGTTTTGTAAAGTTACACTTCCTAGTAGCTCACTGCTTACTTGCCCAGTAAAGGACGTATGTAAAAATTGAGACAGCTCGGCAATATTGACCCCGGGCAAAGACCTGCAATATATTCACCCCATTCACCCACCCTCATAATATGGCCAAGTCAACTGGGGATCTTACCCTTTTTTTAGTGAGTGGGCTTACCTCAACAGAGCAAAGAAATATCAGAGTTACATACTCTGTGTTATATTTCATATTACATATTATAATTATATTAATAATAATAATAAATAATTTGATCGACCGCAGTCGGGGAGCCGATTTCGGCCACGGTCCTTTCGGTACAGATTTACCTGCAGTATAGTCGGGACGCAACCCCAGGCATATACACTCGTGTTATTTTCGCAGCTCTAATGAAAGCCACTACCATTTACACCATGGTTTGGTGAGTGAAGGCTGCCCTTCAGTTTTTTGAGATTTTGGCCCAACTGGGATTCGAACTTCCAGGCCAGTAGACAGGCGGATTAAACGACTGAGCCACTGAGCCACACTTTTTACATATTATATTAATGCTTTTTCAAACAAAGTTACAACGAATTCTTCATGTAGTGCATCCTGGGTTTGGACATGATATGCCCGTTTAAAATATTTCCATCACGTTACATTACATAATTCTCAATAAATGTATTTAATTGTAGTTGTGAAATTAGTTTATATGTCCAGTCATTCCAAACCTGCGATTGGCATACTTCCAAAAACCCGATTGCTTTGAAAGTCGGCATGTAACGTGTTATTGTTTCGTGGGTTGCTTAGGGCCTGTCGTGATATCATGGATCGCTTAGGTTCCACCAGGCTCTGGTATTCCTCATAATTCTGCGGCCTATATGTATCGTCATCTCGCACAACTCTTTAAGAATCTTGTGAGTTTGGCATGTGAAAATTTGCAGCCTTCCAGACATTGATTGGGTCAACGAGGTGTTGTACGTCATCTCAAGATCGGGTGACAGGGGGCTGATCAGGCCTTATATGGAATAATATAGTGTATCGCGTGTAATTGGATCCAATTATAGGAGCTGCGCAATTATCGCAGCATATTGATCTGGAATCACATTCTGAAACCCAGCATGCAGCTGGGCCAGAGATTTTAAAATAGAAGGATTATTTGTTAATGAAAATCGAAGTGAAAATCATGTAACCCTGTGTTTACGAATACGAGGACGCTGAACACGATAAAACTGGTTATAATTACCGTACTTCAGGGCAAACTGTTTTAAAATGCACTTGAATGTCATGTATGCTATTATAAGTTAACCGACGCTTAAACATGAATTCAATCAATGACAGCTCTAAGTCTTTAGTCCCTAACACTGACGTGATACCAGAGTCCTTCCTCGTCTGTGTAGATGATAGACCCAGGAAGAATCTACCGCCGGATCAGAGGGAGGAGAGTAGTTGCTCCACGTTTGTTGTTCTGACAAGGGAGGAGGAACCAGGGACATAGATGCAGGGAACTAGGGACATAGATGCGTTACATTGCAGGACAGAGGAACTCAGACTGCAACGAGACTACAAAACCAGTTGGAGCTCGCTGTGTAGTATGTTGGAGAGATATGACCAGATATGCAGTGCATGGAATTTTATATGACTTGGAGCTAGGCATTCTAAAATTGGACGCAGGAGAGACTGGCTTAGCTAAAGACATTACCAAGACTCTCGCACCGTTCAAGACTGAAACTGAGTTTTTGTGTAAAAGAGACAGCATGCTCGCTCAAGCAGAAGGGATTATTAAGTTTATTGACAGTTAGCTCGGGGAAATGGGTCAAACTTAATCCTTGTCATGTCCACCTGTAGGTTCCACCAGGATCTCGAATTTATAACGTTCATTAGTATAGTAGTATAGTGACATTCGAAAACCACGAACTTTCGTTATCGAACTTTAGTACGTAAATCGTCCGATAGTTAGTGAGAAGAGGAGCAATTGGTTTACAATTATAGCTCAAAGCTATCAAGATAAGCCCGAAGTGATTCGACTTCGAATGAAATCTACTGGAAATCCATTCATCACGGCCGTGAATCAAAATAGGATTTCTATCGTGGGAATAGCTACAGAGGTATGGAACTATGATCATTATGAGAAACCCCGGCACCGGTCATATCAGGCGGTTTTTACATTTACGAGCCGACTAGCTCCTAGACAGCTATTGACAGCCCGACAGCGTGGCTCACTGAAATTTGAACTGTGACACGCGTCCAAATTCCATGGTAAATTGGGGTTCTAATGTAGTAACCAGATTCATTATAAATAACATTTATGTCATGATAATCGATATGACCATCAGCTGGTTAGGTTAGCGTGTAAAAAATATGCAATAAATTGTTGGTATGGTGACCAGCCTCACAGAGCTAGCTCTATGAGGCTGGTCAACAAACCAGCAGGACAATAAGAAAATGTAAAACATGCCCCGTCAATAGGTCTCAGCGAACCTAGTTAACATAAATGGAAATATACTCCTTAGCATCACGAGGCTATTGTTAACAAAGGAGCTTAAAATTGTGTGTAACAGAATAACTTGATGAACGTGTGTATAAACGCTTTACACCACTTTATATTTGCCGTACGGATGCTAATTATGGATCGCTTCCCCTGGTTTAAAGTTCTGACTGAAGATTGATTTAAAATGGAATTTTCAACTAAAACGATAAATGAGGAAGGAATTTAAATAGGCAACTAAGAATTTGCTTCATGGGTCATGTGCTGACATGCACCCTGTTAGCGTTCACGTGCACCCTCTCAGTTTCTCATTAGATCTCATGCAGATGCAGCAGAGGTGCCGACCAGAGTAACAGGTCACTGTTAGAACAGTGATTATTGAACGTATGATAGATAACAACCGATACTACAGCGGTGGATTCAAATTTCACCTGGTCAAACCCGGGGTGGACTATTTACATTAAGCGTCCCAACGGCTCCTGACACATGGTAGAACCTGGTAAGCTCGGGAAATTGAGTCAAACTTAACCCTAATTGTCATGTCCTCCTGTATGTTTTACCTTATGAAGTTATGAAATTCACTAATGTAGTTATAGTATGGTGACACTTAAAAGCCACAAACTTTAGTTGCTCAAAGCTATCAAGATTAGGGTTGCCAATCGATATTATCGGCATTATTGGAAGGCTGCACATTTTCACATGCCAAACTCACAAGATTCTTAAGGAGTTGTGCGAGATGACGATAGATAGAGGCCGCAGAATTATGAGGACTACCAGATCCTGGTGGAACCTAAGCGATCCATGATATCACGACAGGCCCTATGTGTTGCTAAGCAAAGTGCATCTAGTGCCGAGTAGGATAAAAAGGATAAGTATGCAAATGTCAGCTAAATGAACAAAACTTTCTGCTAATGATATGAGGCTGGCTAAAGTCAATGTCTTTGTGGCACTTAGCATTACTGTGATAAAACATGACAATAAAACTCTAAAAAGCAAAGGATAATCTATATAAATCTGTCAGCTTTGGGTGAAAGTGGTGTAATTCTTCGTGGTAGTCTCAAGAGAAAGATCCGAAAACATTATGTCTTCCTTTTTACTTCTCCGTTTTAGACGCCAAAATGAAGCAAGATAATTGCGTAATTCTGAGAGCGCGGAAAAAGGATGAGAATATTATTAAAATACCTGCTTTAGTTTAGTTGTCCACATGACCAGTGAGCACTCCGCTTGAATCTTTGTGTATCCTTAGTAAACAGTTCTAGCGGTTATAATCGATCACACATTTGCTAAATTGGCTCATGACTTATCAGAAAATTAACAGTTGAACTTTAGCTTTAATTGATCTAAGGTATAATAATCTGCATTCGGTCTGGCTCTCTCTACAAATACGGGTATAGCAGGAACCCGTCTAACCCTAAAGTGGTGTAAGACTCAAGAGACTAAAATAATTAATATTTACAAGTCCGTTAATAACGTTATTCTTAACGGTGATAATTTGTTACACAATAGTTGATCAGCTTAGATGTCGACTACTATAACCAATTTATTTGATAACTTGGGACTTCAGACAGCTTTTGTTAAGAACGCAGTTTATAACACAGTTTACTGTAGTTATCAACTTAATAACACCAGAATGTGTGTGTGTGTGTGTCGTCTGTGTGTTCGTGTGTAATTTCCGGTCGGTTATACAAAAAAAAAACGGTAAGAGTTACGGGACTGGTTTTTTCGGTATAGTGCCGACAAAACTCTGATGAAGCCCATAAGCAAATTTTTTTTTAATCGGCCGGTGGTAAGTGGTTTAATTAATGGTTTTGTACCACAAATGTTGCATAAAATGGCTTGAGCAGAACGGCAAGAGTTACGGGGCTCTCTCTCTCTCTCTCTCTCTCTCTCTCTCTCTCTCTCTCTCTCTCTCTCTCTCTCTCTCTCTCTCTCTCTCTCTCTCTCTCTCTCTCTCTCTCTCTCTCTCTCTCTCTCTCTCTCTCTCTCTCTCTCTCTCTCTCTCTCTCTCTCTCTCTCTCTCTCTCTCTCTCTCTCTCTCTCTCTCTCTCTCTCTCTCTCTCTCTCTCTCTCTCTCTCTCTCTCTCTCTCTCTCTCTCTCTCTCTCTCCCTCTCTCTCTCTCTCTCTCTCTCTCTCTCTCTCTCTCTCTCTCTCTCTCTCTCTCTCTCTCTCTCTCTCTCTCTCTCTCCCTCTCTCTCTCTCTCTCTCTCTCTCTCTCTCTCTCTCTCTCTCTCTCTCTCTCTCTCTCTCTCTCTCTCTCTCTCTCTCTCTCTCTCTCTCTCTCTCTCTCTCTCTCTCTCTCTCTCTCTCTCTCTCTCTCATTACTGTATAATATGTTATAGCTGCATATAAGTAGCGTCATAATTGGATTAGCCCGGAAGATTAGCTGTAATGTTATACCATAAGCTTATTAGGGGAGGGGGACTGTTAGTGTTTGGGGTCTGTTTAGACTGCAGAGAGAGAGAGAGAGAGTTCATACGACAATGTTATGCGTGTTTTCAAATATAATAGGCGGGTGTGGTGCGGAGTTAACAAGGGTTAATTTCTATAACGGTTTAAATAAAAATGGAAAGCGGTTCAAGACGGGAATGATGAGGTGTAATAGTCGGTGTTCAGACCTTATGATCATGGAATGTGGTGCCTCATGGCTATAATGACTTAATTATCCACAAGAAATAACTGATTGTAAGATTATAGTTTAAGAAACTATTGGGTCACCTAATGCGGGTTTTGACTCAGCGGGTAATTACTCCTACCCTTTTTAACTGCGGCAGTGAAATCCCGGCCGAAGGCCGGGTTACACTAGTACAATCATAATTACAATAGATCAAGCAGTTTTTGCAAACTAAAATACTTTTACCGAATCTTAAAATCTACACGTTATATTATATTTTTAAAATATTGAAACTTAGAATATTGTTCATTCAATGACAAAAAAAGCTTCACGAATGAAAAAAACCCTTGTAAAATCAAGGCTGTGTCCTTCATGAACTAGGTACACTTAAACGCGTTTCATTCGTCGTTTCATACGTCGTTTCTTGCGTTTCATTCGTCTAAATTCTCCCTTACCATCAGAGAAACATGCTTCAAATGCATCTTCAATCTCTTCTTTCTGCCCAATGAAATTTGAAAAGTTCTTTCTCACATTTTCAACGCAATCTGGGATGTTCCTGTCTGCCCTGCACGCTTTTTTAGTGAACTGTCCTGTTAGTGACCAGAAGTGAGCAGCTCCGAAGGAAACTTGTTTCATTGCAATGGAGGATTCCACTGTTTTGTTGACCCCGTCCGGACATGTCATGTGCATTATCACCGGTATATCGGACTGGTCAACCTCATACCTGTCCACAATACCGAAGACGATCCCTGCACCCGGCACAGGAAACTGGGTGACCTGTCCGTGTTCTTTCTCGCTGATAGTCGTTGTTTCTGTTGTCTTAGAGCTGCCCATAGTGACAGCTCCACCAGCTCCCATGGACAGACCTACTGAGAAAGATGATCCACTTCCCAGGAATCCTACCTTAACCTCAACCGATGCAGACACTGTTATGTCCCAGTTAACTTCATTTTCTTTTGAAATTTCAAGACTTACTGATTCCTCCACACCATTTATTTGTACAATTTCAATCTCGTGTTCGGCTGGTCCGTAACAGGATCCACTAGACTGAGAACCGATGATTTCAGTTCCAGTGTACCTGGGCGCTAAGTCTCCTTCCTTGTCCAATACCTCGATTCTTGACAGTGCGCACTTTTCCTTTCCATTATATGTCTCACAGATTGGTCTTAAAGAACTGGCCGCGTTATCAAATCTTTGATCACCAATGTGTTCTATCTTTTCTCCTTCTTTTATCACTAATCTCACCCCTTCATATCCTACATTCTGGTACATCTCCCAGTCTCCTTTGTCGGCAACAACAGAAGTTATTGCATCCTCCATATCTCCTAAATCTTTCTGTGGTGTCAGGTACTCTGTCGTCCCATACTGAAGATGGGAACTTGCAGAAACACGTAATTTAGCTGTTGTAGGATCGGAGATGTAGCGGCAATTGGCAGGTCTGGCCGAAGAATAAGCGTTGGAGTCCCTCGCGTTTATCTTCTCACCTTCTTTCACGAAGAACCTACTGCACTGGTAATTGTATCCCTGTAAAGTTCCCAATCTCCAGTGACTGCCCAAACGCTACCTGTCTTATCATCAAAATTTAGGAGAGCAAACTTTGGCGATGGGCCAATTAGGGTAATGGCCGTTCCTCCTTGGTCAGCGTAATCGTAGATGATTAGCTTTGGTAAAGCTTTACGTTCAGTACCTACTGAACATGTCTGAGCGAACTTAAGATCAGCGTCTCCAGTTCCTGGCTTGAACTTGACAATATCTAGATCATTCAAAAGTCCCTCTGGGTCATTCGTAAGCTCATTGTATTTTATGGAGATGAGAGCCTTTCCTTGACATAGTATGGTTAACTCAGTGGCCTTGAACTCAAATGTGTACTCCCGCTCGCCGCCATTTCCACTAGGGTAACTCGTGCTCACCCACTGGTAACCCCACTGCTTCTTTCCCTGTTTGAAGACGTTGTTTTTTACAGCCAAGCTTCCTCCATTCCATTCAGGATGTTATCCAAACAAGACTAATTGTTGGTTCCCTTTGAAAAATGACACGTCCCCATTATAGACATTGGAGCTAGTTCCAACTACTTTCAAGACGCACGATGTTGTAAAGGGAACTGGAACACCGCTTTGTGCTGCCGTCAAGGGTTCATCAGCGGAAAAAACTCCCACTGCAAAGAGAGCCAGGAAAGTCTTGGCAAGAGTTTTAAACATGTTCAAAGAGTATGATTGTGAACGACCGCCCTACCAATTAATGTTGCAACCTCTTGGAAATGAGTGCTTTTAATAGTTGATTATGCCAGAGCACAGTATTCAATTATTCGCTTGACGAATGAAAAAATATAAGCCTCTTCAACGCGGTGCCAACCAATGACTAGGAGTAGGAATTACAGGGTGTACCGTATAAAGTGTGACTTTTTTCCAAGTTAATAGTTGTGTATAATATATAATATGTATAGATAGACGCTTTGGCAGTCAATTGTAGCCTACATTTAAGTGTCCGTAGATTCAAAAGTATAAACGATACAGTCATCCCGAACCACAGGTCTTGAAGATAATCGTTTACACTTCAGTTTAAATTATATCAAAAAATAATTTACCGTCATCATCACCACTTGATGACGTCATCAAATTAGGTGTTTTTAAAACTTTATTTTTGACAAAATAGCAACTTTTCAAATCGATTTTATACCATTAAGGAGTAATTTTATTCCAAATCTGAGGACATTTTCATAAGCTTTATTACAATTCGTAAGCCGTGAATGAATGGAAAAGCGAGTGACCGATTTCATTCTCGGTATCAATTTGAATTTGCGAACGGTTATTCAAATTAATATCATTTCCTTTTGTTTGGAAAAGAGAGACACTGGCAGTGGTCCACTCTACCCATGATTATGGGTTTTGGTCAAATTAGCAATATAACATATTCGTTTACATATTACGTAAGCATTTTTTGTCAATTTTCGGCTGTCTCATTTTTCGGCTGTCTCATTTTGGTTCATTCCTGAGGTCTTGTATCTCAATCAGAATGGGTGGGGTTAAAAAGGGGTTGATTCCGAGAAATGCCCCACTGGTGAAAAAGTGTACCCGAGTAATTAGTGTTATTTAGACTTTTAGAGTCATATAAATCGGATTACATCGATCAGAAACTTCGCGGACGTCCCAATGTGTGGGGGACGTTTGCCAGTTCCATAAACAAACATGTCTTTCTCCATAACGACAGACCTTGGTTGCGGTTTTGGTATCCACGGGTAATCCATGACGCAGCTGCCGGAAGTGAGTACGAGTTTGCAGGTCACGTGATCTACCCAAACATCAGCTGTTGCCAGGCAACGGGCGTAAACATGTCTTTCTCCATAACGACAGACCTTGGTTGCGGTTTTGGTATCCACGACGCAGCTGCCGGAAGTGAGTACGAGTTTGCAGGTCACGTGATCTACCCAAACATCAGCTGTTGCCAGGCAACGGGCGTTATTGGCGTATACAAGCAATGCATTCCCTTCGTTGTCTCATTCGCATCCTTT
Source organism: Bolinopsis microptera (assembly GCF_026151205.1). Lineage (NCBI taxonomy): Eukaryota > Metazoa > Ctenophora > Tentaculata > Lobata > Bolinopsidae > Bolinopsis > Bolinopsis microptera. The sequence goes on along the minus strand of NC_087072.1, from coordinate 14,322,918 downwards.
TATAACTCTTTAAGAGGATAACTTCTGAATTGAATACTTGTTAAAGAACAGGCACTGGGCTAGTCTGTAGTCGGTTCGAAATTTGACCCATTCAGAATTAGGGATCGTTCAGATTACATAGGTTAGCTTAGACATTAGAGAGGGGATTTGCAAAGCTTGCGATAGCAAAGTTTCTTCACAATAGACATATTCAAAGTGGCTGTTACAGAGACAGCCGAAAATTGACAAAAAATGCTTACGTAATATGTGAACGAATATGTTATATTGTTAATTTGATCAAAACCCCCATATCATTTCCTTTTGTTTGGAAAAGAGAGACACTCTACACATGATTATTGATTATGGGTTTTTGACAAATAATATATAGAAATTACCAACAATAAGCATTCTGATTAAAGTATACTGGTAAGTACCATAGTAAGTATACTGGTAAGTACCACAGTAAGTATACTGGTAAGTACCACAATAAATTTGGTCATGGTGGCTCCATTGCGCCTATCCAGAATTCCGTCACACTTAACTAGCAAAGTAGTAGCAAGCCAGTAGTAGTAGCCATGCTTAGAAATGCAGCGCCAGCTGGTAAAAATACATATCTTTAGGCTCCATATCATAAGCTCACTCTTTATTTAAGGGGGCATACACCAAAACGGTGGTTTGTGCCGTCCAGACCAAATGACCTCATAGGCAGTTCAGTGACCTTCTAGCGCACCGTTTACACACCAAAAAAATTATTTTTTAAAAGTATGGGTTTTGGTCAATAATATTTACTGATTTTTCTAAAATTTTGATAGGAATGTGCTAGTGACTTTTTGAAGGATGCAAAATAACCGCAACTAGCACATTTATATATGAGTTATGAACAACAAAACACCCTAAAATGCTTCCCTTTAAAGTTATGGGAGAAAATGTGATTTTTTATCTGCAAAGCCAAAAAATCACATTTCTCCCATAACTTCAAAGAAAAATCAGTCGAAACGAAAAACATTTTTGAGGGCATCAAAAACTGCGCCAGAATTCAGAGAACAATTTAATGTCTAGCATCAAATCAATCCGATCTTCCCTGACTGGCTATTTGTTAAAATAAGCCTGAAAAGGACAATTTTAGCTTTTTGACTTAAAAAATTTATAACACACCAGCCTTTTTAGATACGATATCAAGATTTTACACACACCTTGAAATAGATGTGAATAAACGGTGAGCAAAATTTTAATCCGATACCGCAAGAAATGATTAACTTATAGCGTCTCAACAAAAAAATTATTTTTTCCGAAAATTGCACTCTTAACCAGGAAATGTTCGATTACAAAAATAGATATTATTCTCAAAATAATTTTTTTTGGTGTGGAAACAGTGCGCTAGAAGGTCACTGAACTACCTATGAGGTCATTTGGTCTGGACAGGTTTGGTGTATGCCCCCTTAAGTATGTTCATACGAATATGCTTATAACAATCACAAATTCTGTGATCAGAATTGTATTGCGTGCATTTTTAATTTTAGTTTGAATATGACAGCTGCTTTAACATCGGCAATTAACATTCCGATAATATTGTTGATATGATAGTGAGAGCCGGAATCGAAATACATTTTTTTGGGTCTATTCGTAAATATTTAGCAAGTCTCTACGCCGTTTGAACGGAGCAAGACTTTACAAATTCACCAAAATGTAATATCACAGTGCTGGCAAGCACGAGCGGTGTCTTTATTGGGGGTATACTATGTACCCCCTTTACTATTGTACCCCCTTTACTATTATACCCCCTTTGGTACACGTTGGAAGCCTCTTTCGTGCACGCGAAGCGTGCACTCCGGCCGGAGGCGGCGGCCGAAGGCCGCCGCCCCCGGCAGGAGTTTTCCAGGCATTAAGACTAATCGGAAGTCGTTCAGCAGATTTATTTTTAGTTCAAAACATTCTAATTTGATGTCAAAGATGACAGGAATAAAAATAGTTATGTTGAGATTTTTAAGAAATTTGCATAAAATACTCGCCAGCACTGTTATACGAAATTCGGTAAAAAACCCAAAATCGCCATATTCAGGTGCCTTAAAAACCATGTTAAAATTGAGTTAGAGATCTGAAATTTTTCAGGGCGTCTAGACGTTGACCAAAGCGACTGCAAAAAAAGTTTCAGGTTTCAGGAGCATCGGGAAATGGGTTTTCTAGAACCCCTGTTTTACGATAGATTGTCGTGATACATATATACATACATATATATATATATTCAGGGATAGACGCTTTGCCAGTCAATTGTAACCTGTATTTAAGTGTCCATAGATTCAAAAGTATAAAAGATACAGCCATTTCCGACCACAGGTCTTGCAAATAATTGTTTACACTTTAGTTTACATTGTATAAAAAAATTATTTGACGTCATAAACACCCCTTGATGACGTCATCAAGTTAACCGTTTTTAAAACTTGATTTTTGACAAAGTAATAATTTTCAAAATTAATTTTACACCATTAAGGAGTAATTTTATTCAAAATCTGAGGAAATTTTCATCTTAGATAATTGTTCAAGCATTCTGAAAATCTACCGGAAAGTTTTTCTAGCTTGCTCCTTCATAAAGATATTCGTCATTGAAGTTTGTGCTTTTTTGAAGAATTATTTTATAAAAACGTCAATTTTGCGATTTAGTATTCTCTGGTGTTGGGCCATGCCTTGAGTTGTGGAGCTCAGTTCTGCTTCCTATAGGTATAAATTGTGCATTAGGCTAGTTTTAAAGTTGAAAATCGAAAAGTTGCACACGTGGGGACACGCCCAAATTGAAAGAAAATTGCTAAAATCACTGAAAATTGCTGTTTTCGTCATTTTCTGTCAACTTTAGAGTGCCGTTGTGATTACAGTTCTTCTTGAAATACTTTGAAACTTTGCATGCTTATCAAACTATATATAAAACAATTGCATGCAAAAATTTACGGCGATTCAATATTGGATGCGCACGCAACGTCCGCTCAAAGTTTGCACGTGCGAAAGGTGAGAATTTTGCTCATTCGTGATTTCCAACAAACTCTGCTTTGCCACGACAGTTTAATATCATTATATATGAATTTAATGCCAACTTGAATGAGTATTAAGTGGCATATTCAGTCAGTGATCGACCAATATGCTTCCCTAAACACAAGGAAATGTTTTTAAAGGAAAAATTTCGAAATCGTTGAAACTTCCTCCTTATTAATGAAGATATCAGTTTATATTTCGACTTTATAAAGTACCCTGACATTATAATCAAAAAGAGATGATATTTTACCAAAACCCATAATCATGGGTAGAGTGGACCGCTGCCAGTGTCTCTCTTTCCCAAACAAAAGGAAATGATATTAATTTGATTGACCGTTCTCAAATGCAAAATGATACCGAGAATGAAATCGGTCGCTCGCTTTTCCCATTCATTTACAATTGTAATAGATTAAGAAGAACTGCCCAAAGGCAGCTGTACTCGGCAATAAAGATTCAATAAACTTCAGCTTATTCAATAAGTTATAACTACCACCCTTGTCCCTTACCCCGAAATACTAGGTATCGACCCGAACGCAGCCCAAAGAGATTTTTACAGCATCTGATTGATGTAATCAATCGAAACTTATTTATACAATTCGTAAGCCGTGAATGAATGGGAAAAGCGAGCGACCGATTTCATTCTCGGTATCATTTTGCATTTGAGAACGGTCAATCAAATTAATATCATTTCCTTTTGTTTGGGAAAGAGAGACACTGGCAGCGGTCCACTCTACCCATGATTATGGGTTTTGGTAAAATTAATTTACCCTATTTACATTCAAGTACAAGGTGCAATGAATTCTCACGAATTTTCCAATAAAACAGAGTTTGGAATTCAGAAGGAAGCTGAAAGATACACTTGGGTGGGGTACATGCTTTTCGTCCTCATCTCATCCTTAATCGGAGACACTACCATTCTTGTAGCATCAATCCGATATAAGGCCTTTAAACTTCACAGTTGTATCGTAGCTATCATCCGGCACATAGCCGTCTGTGATTTAATGGTGTCTCTATCAGGGGCATTGCCACGAGTTATCACTTTGATAGCAGATAGTTGGGTACTGACTACTGGGTGAATGGTTCTGTTACATTCAGCCCTACATTAAGTATTACCTTAATGTAGTAGGAATGTATCTTATATGTTCTATGACAACTTGCAAGCTTGTCATCCTACGTGCGCCTCTGAGAGCCAGGGGACTGGAGTCAAGAAAGGCTCACATTGGTTGTGCAGTTATTTGGATATCTGTGTTAAGTCTTCCAGCTGCTTTCTTCTTGGTAGACAAAAGTGATCAAATCTACGATTACAGAGCATACAACTGTGAGTTTGGTTATTCCTCTGTCATCTGGAAATGGCTACGACCAATGCTGTCCACGGTCTTCATGGTCATTCCAAATTTTCTAGTTATCGCTTCTACCGTGAATTTGCTCATCATTGCAAAGAAAGTCGCTAGTCAAGGAAGGCACACTATCAAATGGCAAGGCATCATAACTATCATCCTTATTGCAGTCATCTACTGCTTATCACTCCTACCTTACGCCATCTACTCTTTTGTTGGCCCTAGATTGGCAGATAAAAAGAGTTTCTTCCACAACGAATACCTCAGGATCTCCCTTTCCTGTCTCTACTTCAACACTATGAGCAACTTCTACGTCTACAGCTTGACAGTTACTAGCTTCAAAGAGTTTCTCTTGTCTCGGATATTGGGATCTAAACAGTTGATGTCCAGCAATGCTATGGCTTCTAGCCAAGGTAAATATCCTGAGTGTTTCTAATAAGCCATGATTGGTTGAACTGCATTATTCTGACATTTTCTAATGAGCATGATATTAGAAATGTCAAGACCATGACAATTTTATTCCATCTGGCAGGTCCAAGGATAGAGGAAACAAACTCAGGAAGAAACGAAAAAGACCAAGACACCAAGACATGAATATGAGCATACCTTTAGATGTCCAGGCGTGAAAGGTATGGTCACGACTCACGAAAACACGAATAAAAGCCACCGAGAGAAACATTCGAGTTAACGACAGTGAATTATTTGAGAGACAGATTACCCAGATACTGAGATACGTATCAAAACTTGTTGTAACCAAGTTCCAAAAGCACTTTATGTGGTCCTTGGTAACCATTCTTATTTCCTTTTCAAGTTTTAACTGTATAGTGTGCAATATCTCGTACATTTGACTTGCAGTTTAAATTTTACGTGTGATTTCACGATCATGAATTTTACTTTTATGTGCCAATAGTCACAGTGACAGTGTTTTGACAATTGAAAAAAGAAATTTTGCCCCTTATGATTTACGAGTGTGACGTTTGATAAATAATTTTTGAAAGATTGGTAATGGATATTTTAGCAAGATAAGGATAAATAGGATAATATGGTTTGTTTTATATCCATTTTATGATAACTTCCGAATATGGAATATTTGCCCAGCTTTTATACAAAAAGTGTTTATCATTTGAAAAAAAAATATCTATTGACTTCCATAAAATCTCTTTCATCTGACTAAACTAATTCCTAGTTGCGTATTTACACAACGGTATCATAACAATATTATTTCCAAGCCATACAATGTTCCAGTTCATTCTGCTTGGAGCTGTCCTGATAAGTGCAAGTTTTGCCGAATCGCCCACGACCAGTACAAGTTCCTCCTCCAGCTCACCCCCAGAGAGAGAAAAAGTTGAAATAACCTTTTGTCGACACGAAAATAAGAAGATCGAAATCGGAGCAAAGGTCTACAAAGGATGCGAGGAATGCACATGCACGACCAAGCCCTATATCAGCTTCTTGGGACCCGCGGATCAAGGTAAATATTATGTAGTTAATTTTATGTTAATGAATTATATTATATATGTATATAATTAACGGTACAAAGCAAACGATGTTGTTGTCAACCTATAAGTTTCATGGATGTGTGAACAGCAATCTTCAGTGACATAATTAACATAAAAATGGCAAACATTATACAACACAGTGCTCCTTTATCAAATTTTATAATTAACAATTAACAATTACTCAATACTACTAAACCTATATAAATAACTATAATTCCTAATGCTTATAACTAATAAATACTAACTAAATATGTCTAACTAAGAATTTCCTAGAGTGCCTACATTTAGAAATAATTTCTGATCTTTTATTAATAGTGCCTGGGTTTTTAAGTATGTATAGTTTCTCGTCTAAGCAGAGGCCACAATGCCCCGCTCCTGCCTTATATTTCTTCGATTTAGTACCACCGTGTCTTAAAACTGTTTTCAGTCAATCCAATTGACTGAAAACAGTTTTAAGACACGGTGGTACAATCATCGACAAAGTTTCAAGAATCCTAAGTACAGACTGAGTACCGAGTTATCAAAATTGATATGGAACCTCAAGGAGAAGATGATTGAATATAGCATAGACTGGAAGATTATTAATGGGAAAAGCGAGCGACCGATTTCATTCTCGGTATCATTTTGCATTTGAGAACGGTCAATCAAATTAATATCATTTCCTTTTGTTTGGGAAAGAGAGACACTGGCAGCGGTTCACTCTACCCATGATTATGGGTTTTGGTCAAATGAATTATATTATATATATACATAATTATATATATTAGCTCTGGGCGGGCCACCCTCTGTATAATTTGTCGGTCTTAGTTTCAACATATTCATTATCTATTTTTTTAAATTTGACAAGTTCTAATTTTCCTCAGGACAAGTGGTATGCAGCGAGGGTACTGTTTGTTGTCAGTTCATTGACAACGAAGGTAAAACTCAGCGAGCCTACACCGGTGACAAATACAGTGATGGTTGTAACACATGTACATGTAAAAAGGACATGACTAAGGATGATTGCACTCAGCAAAAATGTAAGAACATGTGTCGGTATAGGACTTTGGATAATGTCGTGAATTATACCAAACCCGAAAAGTTGATGCGATGGACGGGAAAAAGGACTGTCCCAGAAAGTGCAACTGCAAGCGATCAGAAAAACTTAAGTGCACAGGACGCTGCACTAACGAGCTCTGGGTCTCATGGTTTCTTTGACTTTGGTATTCTGCACTAACGAGAGCTCTGGGTCTCATGTTTTCTTTAGTTAATAATTTTAAGGCGGGCGAATTAGTAATAGCCCTGTGTTGAAGTTTAAACCAAGTTTGAGTTGATAATAAAACAAAAACAATCTCTCTTATAATTATAAAGAATGAACAATTTTAAAATGTCTTAAGAATAAGTAATACAGTCACAAATATGTTAACAACTTTTTTCAAGCATGGAATATGAAATGTATGGTAAAAAATGTATTATTGATTTACTACAACCATATGATGCAGTTTTAAATTGACTTTATACACTAAAAATGAAACAGAAAGACTCTAAACGCTGTAAGAGTTACAACAAATACGTTTGGAAATTTCAGTGCCAGTTTGACAGGCATAATCAGTCTTTGAAATTTGAATAAATGAGTACCTAATATGGGGTCGTTCACATATTACGTAATCAATATTTAAGCAATTTTTACTCCCTCCCTCCTCTGTAATCAACCGTAATCAAGACCCAACCCCCCCCCCCCTCCCTCGTGTATGTGTGTGTGTGAACGCTCGAAGGCATCCAAAACCATTTAAAATCCGAAATTAAAACTAACAGTATTAATATCCTGGACAATAACTTCGTTGTGGAATTATTTTGGGAAAACATTTCAACGGACTTTGACTTGGACGGACCCGTAAACGGACAGACTTTCTTCTAACGCTTGCGTCCAATTAATTTCCGTTCAAATTAGGTCCGGTAAGGTAGCAAAAAATCTAAGCTTCAAATGATAGTCGAAGGATTGCTTTTCATTGTATTATTACTAATCTACACGTGAATCTACTTCTGTTCGTATCCTCAAATAAAACATTTCAGAGAGCTTCCACATTCCACATTTTAGTTTCATCGGTCAACCTACTCTTCAGATATTTGGTAATACTAATAGTTTTGAACTTACGCGCATAGGAAATTTCATATCTTGATTTTTGGCCCTACCCCTTCGGTCCTTCTACTACTCAAATAGTTTATTGTTCGAAATTAACTTGAACACAGTACTGATTTTGTCTGACGATGCTAAACCTTCCAGCTGCAGCTTTTGCTGGCATGTGCTCTAAAATCAGTTATTTTTGAAAACCCCTGAACATACTGTCTATTATACAGGATAGTGGATCATGATACAGATGTTTTGGAACTGTAAGTTGTTGAATTTCTCAGGAGAAGGATAAGCAGGTTACTTGTTCTCTTACACTCACTCTCCGAGTGAAGTTGTTGAAGCGTTCTGCGCAAGTCATTGTCTGTCACCCCTTCGTTACTGGAATACAGTGCTTTATAAGTAAATTGTCAGCAATAGTAAATACTACATTACAACTATTGTCTGATCATTCAAATTGTCGTGGTCCATCTCTCGTTCTCTAATTATTTTCATCGGTGGTTCAAAAGACAGTAAACTAAAATATATGTTTTAGACTAACTGCAAATAGTAGAGAAGAGTAAGAGTGGAGATAAGAGTCTCGGTATCACGTGACTGCAGTAGAGGTAAGATAAGGTCCAGCTTCTCAGAGATGTGGTCTCTGTGTTGTGCGTTAACTGCGAGGTTAACCAGTCCCATTAACATTAATCACACGTAATTAAGACAATGTAATTATTAAATGTGCCACATAAAACCAGATAACAAAATTTACCTACGTAAAATAAGGTCTTCATCATCCGTCATGTCCAAGAAAAGGTCTACAACATTTAGTTTCTGCAGGTGTTCATGGTTTACTTGGTTGTTGGCGAAGTTAGCTCGATTCGCAACGACTTCCTGCTTAGCATGTGCAACCTCACTGTCACAATACTCTGTCAAAAGGGCCTGAGAGTGAGATGCTAGGGTCACATTCTTCATTTTTAATTCTGAATTCGCTCATTTGCTACTGCTAACTACCCATGGTGCCCCAGTTACTCACTGCGTACTGCACTTTATAGATTTGGAGTCTAGAGTACGTTATATTTTATCCGGTAGTTGTACCACAATCCGCATTGGATATAGCACAATGTACAAAAAATGTAAGAATGTTACTGTAACATTCTTAGAATGTACTCCATCAAACTTGGTTATTAGAATTATAGCCCGAGATTATTTGTATAGCAAAAAAGCGGAGAGACTTCCTTAATTAAATTTAAATACAATATTCCTCCTCTATAACGCGGTTATTAAAATGGACATGACGGTGAAGGGCACAGGGGTGGTGGTAGTGGTACTGCTACTTTCTTACTCATACTGGGTGAAGCTCAGCCTGTCATTCCACTGCATCTGCAATCGGTTTATGAACAGAAAAAGCCAGTGGTCCTCAGTTAATATTAATACTTTCCTAAAACTAAAAGTGAAACTAAAAGCGTGGACAGTGGATACTAGGGCGGATTTCAATTTTCATGATACTCACGAACATGGACACGAGGGATGATGAATAATCTCTCTAAACACGACTATCACGTGACTTAGTTAAACAAGTTCTCTAGATCAATCTCATTAAACTATATAAAAAATAAGTATAAAGAATAAGGAAAAGGAACGGGAATGAAGCCAATACCAGAAGTGAAACCCCACCAAAGAATAATTGATCCTTAGGTAGACCTGGTGAAATAAAGTAACTGAACTGTAAGTTTAAGAAAAGACGGAAGGAATAAAGGAGAGAGGAAATAATGTTATGTGAACATCATCAGCAGATGACTTGCAGAGGCACATATTAGGTGCGGTAAAAAAAATCGAAATTATGCGGCACCACACCCGACTATAAAGGTTAAATGTGCGGTAAGGTGCGGTAAATTTTTACCAATTATGCGGCAAATGTGCGGCGATTTTTTCGAAATTTGTGCGGGAATTGTGCGGTTTTCTTTTGCATTTTCTCAAGGACTTTGGAAATTCTAAACGTATAACCGCCGCTCTTATCAAAAATAGGTCTGTTTATGTGTTACTGAAGGTGTAGTTCTTTACTAAGACCATGATTGAACCTAATATTGAGATTCAGTTATCAGAGAACAGTGACTTGATCTGGTAGAGATCAGGAGACAGTTATTTGAAGACGCCTCTTGATAGAGTCGATCAGATCCCATGCAGGTATCTTCTGTTTCTTGTGTGGTGAGCTTGATGATGGGTCACGGGAGAGGCCGACGACCAGGCCCCCTTATTATTAGGGGTCCCACGGAGATCAGATCATATCACCAATTAGTGACGTATAATTAGTGATGTGATCCATCAGTAGAATTTAACTGACCTAGAAATGGGCTAGATACAGCTACAGGGTAGAGTTCACATGTCAACTCTGTACATCATGGCATTGCATTAAGAAGTAAACATGATCTTTAAGATCTGACCGCTTGACTCGTATATCACATAAGTGATCGCATTACAAGGGGGAAGCTTCGATTGCGGGCTTCAGTAAAGTAAATCGTTGACACACCCTTTTGATCGCAACGTGTAGCAAGTGAACCGGAAAAAATATGTTAGGCTCATAATGATCATAATGATCATTATGCAAACATTCACATGACGATGACTCACCCACTTAAGGAATTGTGCGAGAAGATGAACAATCAACAAAGGCAAAGATGAGGAAATAAAATAATGTGTAATGCGTGTTAGGCATAAGGTAAGTTAGGCATAAGGTTAGTTAGGAGTTAATTTGTTAAGTGAAATTGAATCATGAGATTTGGAACAATGAGAACATTGATCAATTGTTAAGACAATATATACAGACAACATCTCATGAGGGTAAAGGAAATATTTCTATGAACGTAGTGATCAGGAGTGTCAGCTTTATACTCGGACGACGAGCCCTCGGTCCCCACAAAAGATAATCTTTAGAATTATAGTTAAGACTAGTAGTACAAATTACAATCTGTGTAAAAGAATTAATGGTCAGTCTATAAAACACATGAAAAGCAGTGTGCTCCATACCCCTTAGTCTCTAGCTTTGTTATCAAAACACGTGATTCGATCATGTGATGTTATCTCATTGTAAACAGGGTTTATTTGTTTTATTACGTGTAGTATGGTAAAGTATTAACACAATTTAACAAATAATATTATGTGAACAGAGTTGACATGTGAACTCTACTCTGTATCTAGCCCATTTCTAGGTCAATTAAATTCTACTGATGGATCACATCACTAATCATACGTCACTAATTGGTGACACGATCTGATCTCCGTGGGACCCCGAATAATGAGGGGGCCTGGCCGTCGTGCAGCCGGTCACTGTCTGTAGCTGTTCGTTTCTTTAGGAAACGGTCCATGACGTTGTGATGTGATATAGAGTAAGCAGATGATGTGGTGAAGTTACGAATGATAACTGATACACTATAATCGAAGTACGGTAACGACGAGGGTTCCATAACGGCCTGGGTCACGGTCCCGAAAGGGCCTGGGTCACGGTCCCGAAAGGGCCTGGGTCACGGTCCCGAAAGGGCCTGGGTCACGGTCCCGAAAGGGCCTGGGTCACGGTCCCGAAAGGGCCTGGGTCACGGTCCCGAAAGGGCCTGGGTAACGGTCCCGAAAGGGCCTGGGTCACGGTCCCGAAAAGGCCTGGGTCACGCGGTAACCGGGTCACGTGGCCTAGGCATGAGTTCCAAAAGGGCCTGGGTCAGGGTCCCGAAAGGGCCTGGGTCAGGGTCCCGAAAGGGCCTGGGTCAGGGTCCCGAAAGGGCCTGGGTCAGGGTCCCAAAAGGGCCTGGGTCAGGGTCCCGAAAGGGCCTGGGTCACGTGGTAATTGGGTCACGTGGCCTAGGTATGAGTTCCAAAAGGGCCTGGGTCACGGTCCCGAAAGGGCCTGGGTCAGGGTCCCGAAAGGGCCTGGGTCAGGGTCCCGAAAGGGCCTGGGTCAGGGTCCCGAAAGGGCCTGGGTCACGTGGTAACTGGGTCACGTGGCCTAGGTATGAGTTCCAAAAGGGCCTGGGTCACGGTCCCGAAAGGGTCAGGGTCCCGAAAGGGCCTGAGTCACGGTCCTAAAAGAGCCCGACTTTTAAAATATTTTGGTTTTTACACTCGAAAATCTTAACGCGAAAATTTCAAAATTATAAATATCGCGGAAAATGCTAGATTATGCGGAAATATGCAGAAAATTACAAAACGTTCGGAAATGTGCGGAAAACAATAAATTATGCGGAAATGTGCGGAAAACGGTAAATTGTGCGATCCCGCACCCATCGCACCTAATATGTGCCTCTGATGACTTGGCACACCGGTTTCGGGGGTTTAATACCTGTACCGGTTTAATGTGCCAAGACCCCCTAGCAATCACTCGTCAGTGATCACCTGTTCACGTTAAATGTGATGTCAAGGATGTCGCTGACATCAAGTATACTGTATTTGTACAGAATACTAGGTCGGTCTTTCAGAAGCTTTCTGAATTTACTCTTCAGGAGTCTGTCATTATAACATCTTGAAAGAAGTGTCCTATAAAGGGTGTTGGTAGAACACAGAAAAGAATCAAGGTCAGAGATAATGGAAGAGTAACGAAGGACCTGACCGTAAAAAACATTATAACCAACAGAAGAGGAAATATTACTGTTAGGAAATGTGTACATGACCACAGGAAAGTTGAAGTCATCAAGTTTGTTGTAAAGCTTGGTGGCGACGTGTCCGGAGTTATTCATCGAGATGTTGATGTCGAGATAGTTTACGGACTTATTGTCGTCTCCACTCCTCTCCATAAGCAGGTCAGGTGGATAAATGGACCTGATTAGGTTAGAGAAATGCAAATAGTTCATGGTGTTGAGGTCGTCGACATATCTGCAGTTTCTTGAGAGGAGCTTAGCGAGACCGAACTTCTTTTCTTTGATTAGGCGTGCCATGTAGTTGAATTCACACTTCCCTAGCGAGAGATCAGCGAACTGGCTACTAGAATTCCCTCCCATGGGAATACCTTTCGTTTGTCTTAAAATCTGATCCCCAAAACAAACAAAAGTGTTAAACAGAATAAATGTAATAGCTGTTTTGAGTTTATCAGCAGAAAAACATAAGTATCCGTTATATTCCTTTTTAGAGAAAAAATTGTTGTTCTTATACAGAGAAACACAAATAAATTTATTCGTATTACTAAAGAGGAGATCTATTAGCTCGAAAAGCAGTGACTGTACAACCTGAAGGTCTAGATTGGTATACAGAGTGGTAAAGTCGTATACCTGCATATTAAAAATCTCTAGTCTAGGCAGCCTTTCCAGGAACTGTTTAGAGCTGTTAATGCTCCAGTCGCAGTTAATTCCAGTATTGTTGTAGATAGAGTTGCAGTATTTGGAAAAGTATTCTTTTAAAACTTTTAAAGCTTTGTTGACTACAACTGATATCTGCTTAGTGGTACATTTACTGGCCCCAGCTATAAATCTAGACTTATAAGGATTCTTGTGAAGTTTAGGAATCCAAAAGATTCTCGGTAGACAAAGGTTGTCCTCAGAAACACGAATATTAAAGTTATCTTTAATGAAGTTCACATGTTCCTGAATAATATCATCCTCTACAGAGTTAACCGGATGATAAGTAGAATTGCCACGACACTCTAGAGAAGTGAGATCGTAGCCAAGTTCGTTGAGAAGGGTTAAAAGATAAAACTTCTTGCAGACAAAAACATAATTATTTGAAGCTTTATCTACGGAGCAAATAATAAAAGAAGAAGAAAGACTGTCGAGATAAGATTTAACATCATCCCTTTGTAGAATGGAATTGTAGGGAGTGAAGTTATTAGGGGAGGAGGAGAGGAAGTTAAGGCGATTGGTGAAGATCCGGGAGACCTCATCTTTCCAATCCTGGAATTCCAAACATGAAAGTCCATGTTTCCTAGCCATACGGGTGGCGAAGTTGGCTGAACACTCGTTGAGGCTCTCCAAGATTTGCTCAGGAGGAACAGACACAGGTTCCCTAAATTTGGTACCGTAACTCATGATGCCTCTTAAATCCTCGTGCTCAATGAAAGCAAGGTCACCGGTGATGATGTGGCCTCGAGGCTGATAGCAATAAGGGTTACTGGAACAGGGGCAATCACAGTGGCGTAACAAAGGGCCCTGCTGACCCCGCTGTGCAGGGGGGCGCCGTCTTAGGGGGGCGCCAAATCGTCGTTTGAATGTGGGACAATTTCGAAAACTTAACTAAAGTACTAGCAAAACTGCGCGTTTTGCTCTAGATACACACTTTTTTAGAGATTTTACCGGCGTATCCTCTAAAATCACCTAATTTGTTCAATTTTAGGGAGGGGCACCAAAAGGGGAAGGGGCGCCAACAGGGGGGCGCCTTTTCGGCAGGGGGGCGCCAACAGGCAACGTTACGCCACTGGGCAATCACCTTCCAGGATGGAGGAAATAGTAGTATTATCAAGTGATTTAAGGAATCTATTATAATTAAAAAGCTTACGCCCGACAGGAATATCGTACTTATAGTAAACTTTTAAGGGAAGGAAAGGCGTAAGGTTTGGAGGGAGAAGAATCAAGATCCTAGAGTCACGAATGACTGACTCTATTCGGAGTTTATCAAATATTTTAGAACAATAGTGAAAAGTGATAAACTCGCTATTAACAGAGGTGATATTAGGAGAAGAAGTGCTGTCTTGGCCAGCAAAAGATTGTATAACAAGGAAAATGGCTCCAGATTTGCAGAGGGAATGAGAGCTAAGTTGCTTGAGCTCGCCTTTTTGAAGGCTACTTATATCTTTATAAAAGTTGTATTTGCTTTCAGACATTTTTCTTTTTAAACTTTCATATTTATTGTCAATCTTCATGGCTTTTGTTTTTCTTTTTTCTGCCATGTCCTCTTTTATATCTTTTTATTTTACTTTTAAAATAAATATCGTTAAAGTTGCTTTTAGAAATATTACCAGAACCTTTTATGTTGTCATTGAGACCTAGAGGGTGAGCAGTGCTCAGGAGATTAATCCAAAGAAGTTCCCTGTCAGCTAAGGCCAGACGAGGGTCTTCAGTAGAGGAAGGGTCAATAAAATCAATAATTTGAATGGAGGCGTCATGAAAATTATGACCGGGAGTATTAAAGTGGTCATGGACAAAGGAGGATTTGCCGGCTTTAACCGAAGCACGGTGTCCATTCATGCGTTCATTAAGGCGCTGTTCTGTGAGCCCAACATATTGAATACCACAAGAACAAGTGAGGAGATAGATAATAGAAGAAGATTTACAAGAAAAGGATTCAGAGTGAGTTAACATGAAAGAATTATTAGTAACGTAACTGGTGAAAATATTACTTGACTTGAATGGTTTACAGGTGAGACATCTTGACTTATTACACGGTGTTATATCAGGGGAAATAATACTGTTGGGATGAATCCAAGTGTTGGATGTGATGTTATATATTTTATTTCCTTTCTTAAGTCAAGAATTTACAGGACAAACTTAACAGCCGACTCCAACTGAAAAAGCCCTGGGAACCATCACCAACCAGATGCCTTGGGGCTGCCAAGGTTAAGCGGGCGTTAGGTGACATGAACTAATGTTCTCCCACTGTCACAGTGCAGCCAAGCAGAGTGCTGTTGTTCCAAGAACACTCTTTATAACCGGATCACACACTGCCGCTGCTTCTCGTACCGTAGCTAGGGCGGGCAGCTCACGCCCCTGTTTGGTCTAAGGAACAGAAAACATGAAGGGAAACACTCCTGAAGAACTGTGCAAAAGGGGGTAATAATATCATAAAAAGGGCCAACTAGCAAAAACTAAGGACGTAAATCATATAATAACAAGCTATCACTTGGCGCATCCGGCAGGGCGGAGGAACCGCCACACACTTTCAACAGTGATACAAATTGCAATCTCATTAAACTATATAAAAAATAAGTATAAAGAATAAGGAAAAGGAACGGGAATGAAGCCAATACCAGAAGTGAAACCCCACCAAAGAATAATTGATCCTTAGGTAGACCTGGTGAAATAAAGTAACTGAACTGTAAGTTTAAGAAAAGACGGAAGGAATAAAGGAGAGAGGAAATAATGTTATGTGAACATCATCAGCAGATGACTTGGCACACCGGTTTCGGGGGTTTAATACCTGTACCGGTTTAATGTGCCAAGATGGCCTTGAGTGACTGTACAGTGTACAGATTACAGATCCCTAAACGTTTACTCTGACCTGCCCCTAACGTAATTTCTAATCCCTGGCCTAATATGCTATTGCTAAATAAAAATAAAAGCCCTAACAATAGCGAGAAATTAGACTAACTTCCAAATCAGATTGTTTTTAGCGAAAATGTGATGACTTTTGATATAAATGGGTTTAATTTGTCTACAGTACATTATTCAGCGTTTTTAAATACGCCACAAGTCTAAAAGATAAGATAAAAAAGTACGTGTTTAATCCGCCCATTTGCTACTGCTAACTAGACCCATGGCGCCCAAGTTATACTCACTGCGTACTGCACTTTATAGATTTGGATTCTAGAGTAAGTTTATATATTTTATCCCTGTAGTTGTAACACATTGCATATAGCACAATGCACAAGAAATGTAAGAATGTTACTGTAACATTCTTAGAATGTTCTCCATCAAACTGGTCATTAAAATTATATTTACAGCCTAGCCCGAGATCGGTAAGTTCTTCCAAATTGTCCCATATTCAAACGACGATTTGGTGCCCCCCTAAGATGACGCCCCGGTACTTTTCTAAAGCAAAAGGCGCAGGTTATATCTCCACAGAAAGCACACCCCAAATTGCGTTTATTGCAGTAACTTCTTTCAAACTTCATGAACCGAGATCAAATCTTGTGAAATGTGTTCAGAATCAATATATGCACTTATTATATCACAGTGCTGGCAAGCACGACCGCCGCCATTGTATTTGTTCTCGCTATATATATGATACTATTTACTCCCTATGGCCTATACTATTATACCCCCTAACCCCTTTACTGTTTTTCCAGGCATTAAGACTCATCGAAAGTCGTTCAGCAGGCATATTTTAAGTTTTAATTTAATGTCAAAGATGACAGGAATAAGAAATAGTTATGTATCAGGAAGTGGGTTTTCTGGAACCCTTGTTTTACAAGAGATTGTCGTGAAGTATATTTGACCAAAACCTTAAACCATAACCGATGGGTAGAGTGGAGTGTGAACCGCTGTCAGTGCCAGTGTCTCTCTTTCCCAAACAAAAGGAAATGATATTAATTTGAATAACTGTCCGCAAATGCAAAATGATACTGAGAATGATCAATGAAATCGGTCGCTCGCTTTTCCCATTCATTCATGGCTTACGAATTGCAGCAAACTTTGAGCGGACGTTGTACTTGTATTGAGTGCGCATACAATCACAATATTGAATCACCGTACATTTTTGCTTATTGGTAGGTATTTTATATATTTTTTGATAAGCATGCAATGTTTCAAAAGATTTAAAAAAAACTTGGATCACAACGGGACTCCAAAAGTGACAGAAAATGGTGAAAATAGCAATTTTCAATGATTTTAGCAATTTTATATCAATTTGGGCCAAGGACATAAGAAAATCGCGATTATTTAGGCCAAAATTATTCGCGGCGCCGCAACAACTAGGCAAAATCGCGGCGAATTCGCGGTGAAAGATAATGTATTTGCAGAGCTAAGTTAGATGTCATATATTCTTTCTCAAATATTGGGTTTCATTTTTGTAAAATAACAAATAAGGAAATGGAAAAAAAATCGGTTTTCGGTAAAAATTGCCATATTTTCGTTCCCAAATCATTTAGGTCACCGGAATTATGTTGAACATAAATATGTCTCGTTAGGTAGCTGGTTACTCCTTTATGAATTAATCTAGTCTACAGATGTTTGAAACCGTTCCGATGTATCGTGAACACCCTGTACATTCTGGTTTCTGAAGTTATGTACGTATAACTAACATTATAAGCTATTATAATATCCAGGTAGATGCGAATCGATAAAACGGGGTACGACGGAGACTTGAAGTCGTCTATTCTCGAGTCGTCTATTTTCGATCAGCGTGCCTGAATCGAGAATAATCTCTAATACAAAGCCGAACCGTATGGAGAACGGAACTATACACAAGAGAACGGCACCTTGTCTTGATGTTTAGCTTGTACTAGAGACTAGTAGTCATTTAATGAGGCCGGGAGGGGGAATCAATTCGAGAATCACTGAAATAAGTCAGTTTAGAGACAACGCTCGGTCTATTAGTATTACCTCTGGGACATCATTCATATGATGTTACATTCTCCATTAAGCCTTCTCGGTTTCTTATCTCAGTGGTTCTCGCGTAACTGTAAAATCCGGATTGGAATATTATTTATGAGTCGCATAGTTGAAATGTTTTCTTTTTGCTCCCTCTGAATGAAGCAAATATTTCTTTCGCGTCGACCGAACATTATTAAGTTGATTGACGATGTCAACCCTTCGTGCTTCGAGATCGTTGCTCTACTTCTGACTTCATTGCTCTGCTTCTTGCATTGACTTCGATCTTGCATTCTTCGATCTTGCATTCTACGATCTTGCATTTTAAAGCACAATCTTGCTTGCTAAATCACTTTACGCTCGATCTTCGAGATTTTTATAAAATAGCCCCCGACAGTTAGTGTTACGAATTAAACCAACTTGAATCGATGTATTTTCGGACGCTGATTCCGAATCACCTCCTGAGGCCCTTACATAAAATGCTCCCCTGGCGGGATATTGACGAAAATCTGTCTTGATCACGTGATATGACCGTATAAAGAAGGTGGTATAATTTTTCGTTAGGGTTAGACTTAGGGTTTTAGCATATATGCTTTTGTTATGGATTGGGTTAGGGTTAGGGTTGGGATCAGATTGGGGCTAAGGTTTCGAATAGTCGTTCAGGGCCAGCTAGAGAACCTTGGATGATGATTTAAATCACTCTACACTCGACTTTTTCAACCCGTTCTACTTCTAAGAACGGGTTGAAGAAGTCACGTGACAGTCGAGTGTAGACTTTATAGAGTGATCTAAATCATCATCCAAGTTAACTTATTATGTGCACCGGGATATGGTATATTTTACTGCAAAATCAGACAATTTGTTCGTAAAAAAGTCGTACAATTCGCAAAAAGCTTGCATGCCCCCTTTTATCTGTACTGATTTCGAGGCTCTTAAAATCAATTGTGTAACTGTATGTTACTAAAAATGCTCCCCTGGAGAGTTATGGGCAAAAGGCCATGCCATGTTGGTCACGTGACAGGCTAGTGAAACATGAATTCGATTGTTTAGGGCTCGGGTTGTGGTAAGGGTTATGGTCAGCTTCGGGGTTATGGTTAGGGTTGGGATTAGGGTTTATGTAAAACCGTTTTGTCCGGCTGCAAAACCATAAAAACCAAAGTCACGTGAAATTTCTGGGCGAGCGAATTAGTAAGAGCCTTGAACGTGAGGCAAACATGAGGTTAAGAGGTTTATCGCATCCTTAGATATATATTAGTACCAAGTAATTCCTTCTAAAATTATTTGCCATGTAATGATTTGAAATTAAAAGGAGAAATGGTTATTAATATTGGTCATAATTCGTAAAAAGTCAAGTTAAAAGTAGGAACAATATTCAATACTTAATTTTGATTTATGCAGTTCACCTGTTCACAGTAATACTAATATGATCATAATATCGACGAACAAAGAATTTTCCTCTTATGTTTCATACTATATTAATGTGTACTGTACGCAGTCCAACTCTCAGACTGTTTATTTCATTTTATAACTTTTGTTATATCTTTATCATTACACAGCGGTATCATAACAATATTATTTCCAAGCCATACAATGTTCCAGTTTATTCTGCTCGGAGCTTGCCTGATAAGTGCAAGTTTTGCCGAATCGCCCACGACCAGTACAAGTTCCTCCTCCAGCTCGCCCCCAGACTCAGAGAGAAAACCTACTGTCCCCAAAAAAGTTGAAATAACCTATTGTTATCACGACAAAAAGAAAATCGAAATCGGAGCAAAGGTCTACAGGGGATGCGAGGAATGCACATGCACGACCAAGCCCATGTACAGCTTTATCTCACCTCAAGGTAAATATCATGTTGTTAATTTTATATTATATGAATTAGCTCTGGGCCACCCTCTGTATAATTTGTCGGTCTTAGTTTCAACATATTCATTATCTATTTTTCAAAATTTGACAAGTTCTAATTTTCCTTAGGACGACTGGCATGCAGCGAGGGTACTTTCTGTTGTCTGTTCATTGACAACGAAGGTAAAACTCAGCGAGCTTACACCGGTGACAAATACAGTGATGGTTGTAACACATGTACATGTAAAAAGGACATGACTAAGGATGACTGCACCCAGCAAAAATGTAAGAACATGTGTCGGTACAGGACTTGGGAAAATGTCGTGAATTATACCAAACCGGGAAAAGTTGATGCGATGGACGAGGACTGTTCCAAAAAGTGCTGTTCCAAAAAGTGCAGGTGCAAGCGATCAGGAGAACTTAAGTGCACAGGACGCTGCGCACAACCTTGGTTACTTGGTTAGGTTAATAATCTTAAGGCGGGCGAATTAGTAATACTAAATAGCCCTGTGTTAAAGTTTAAACCAAGTTTGAGTTGATAGGTAGTAAAACAAAAACAATCTCTCTTATAATTATAAAGTATGAATAATTTTCTTAAATGTTAAAAAGAATGAACAATTTAAAATATGTCTTAAGTGGCACAGTCACAAATATGTTATAAAGTTTTTTCAAGCATGGAATATGAAATGTATGGTAAAAAATGTAATATCGATTTACTACAACCATATATGATGCAGTTTTAAATTGACTTTATACACTAAAAATGAAACCGAAAGTCTCTAAACGCAGTAAGAGTTTCAACAAATACGTTTGTGGTTTGGAAAACACTTTTATCTATGTTTCTTTCTACCCTGATCATGCTATCATGATTCATGAATATGAGCCGAAATCATTGTTATGATATTCGGCCAAGCATCTTCTAAACTACTTACTATTATAGCCAGATATTCGATCAATTTCTAAATTTATCACTAACAGAGGTAAAAAAGAAAATTGTGATTACGTAATGAACGACCAAACCCAATGAACGACCAATTAAACTATTAATATTAATAGTAATACGTCTACAGAAAAGAAACATTATTAGGTGACTTTAAACGAAAAATTGTACATAACGGGGTCGTTCACAATTCACATATTATGTAATACGAAGTGTGTGTGTGTGTGTGTGTGTGTGTGTGTGTGTGTGTGTGTGTGTGTGTGTGTGTGTGTGTGTGTGTGTGTGTGTGTGTGTGTGTGTGTGTGTGTGTGTGTGTGTGTGTGTGTGTGTGTGTGTGTGTGTGTGTGTGTGTGTGTGTGTGTGTGTGTGTGTGTGTGTGTGTGTGTGTGTGTGTGTGTGTGTGTGTGTGCGTGTGTGTGTGTGTGTGTGTGTGTGTGTGTGTGTGTGTGTGTGTGTGTGTGTGTGTGTGGCATCGATCTGTCCACAATAATTGCACTTAGCAGTACTGACGTGATTCGGTGAGGTAAAACTTTTTAATTTATCGGATGTTATTTGATCGGACATTGCGTGAACGGACATAATTGTGGGCAGACATTAAAATGAACGCTCGAACTGCGTAATACTAATTCATTGCCGAATCGTCAATCCGCAAACTGTTTTTATCATGTTTCCAAATCGTGTTTTTGTGCATTTAAAAAATTTAGAGGATTCATTCCGATTATTCAATTTGGTCACTAAAAACATGATTGGTAATCGTCCTAATTTCCGAACAAATAAATAATGTTGGTTGTAGTGTTTATAATACTTTCAACATTTCTATATTACAAATAATTTGAGGTCCCAATGTAAAAGCAATAGAAGAGACGATGACGTGACCGTGTGTATCTACTAGCAACGCATCACTTCCTGGGCTAATTTATACACTTCACCGCCATTTTCTCCTTCCTCTTCCACCCATCACTATGGATCTGAATTCTGTTACCAATGTTTTAAACTTGTTTTCATTAAATGGGCTGAAAGATCTTAAGACCAGTGTTGAGAATGTCATGAAACTTAAAAGGGATTTTGTTAAATGCGAGGACTTCTTGGAGTTGCATTCAGATTTTGTTCAGAACAAGAGTATCCATTATTCAACATTTTTTTGAACATTTTTTTCTTTTTGAACATTTAAAATATAATTTGGAGCATTACAGTAACGTTATTCAAATCTCAAACAGAAAAGAGTATATTTCAAAGCTTTGTGTTTTGATCATATGATTATGGGTGTATAGTGATTTTGATTGCATAAATTTGATTGGGCAGTGATGGTGAGTGAGAAGATGATGGGAGTGCCAGCCAGTAACTCTGTCAAATGAACAGCCCACTGATGAGTGGGTGGGCGCAAGCACGAGAACGGCAGAGAGGGTGGCATAAAACGGAATACACGGCCACAGAAAACACACAGAAGCCAGTGTCTGAGAGCTAGTGTTGCCCGGCAGGAGGCATCCAAAAGAGGTGCCGTGGTGAACTGTGGTGGCAAAGTTCGAATGCAAGGCGAGGCAACTCTAACTGATGATGAAGAGGTAGACTGAACGGGAAGTAAAGAAAAAGGAAAAGGAAGGATGCAGCTGGAGTCTGGCTCATGTCAGGAAGTGATGAAAAGCTCACAGACAAAATCATCCGTGGCTGTCTACCCCGTACGTAGGCAGTGTCCGAGATTTCAGGCATCAGGATACACTGAAACAGTGCAGAGCTGATTACGACCAGGGTCCTCACGGATACCCCGCCTCGGAGGTCGAGCCAATGCCCTGCTTTCGATACTAATGTCTACTGGTGGAACCTTCATATTTTCTCTACTAGCAGTCACTGTAACCCTATCACTCGGAAGGCCCCACAGCTCCTACATGGACGCACGGCCGGGAGCCCATGTAGGGATAAAAGTGAACGCAAGCCTTCCATCACATCCGTCACAGATTCAAAGCTGGGAGGAAAAAGGGAGGAGAGGAAAAAGGAAGAAAGAATAAAAAAAAGAAAACCGAGAAAGTAAACTAATTATCTGCTTTCAGACTGTCTTTGAAGTTGAGGGTTAGTCTGTAGATCTTGTTAATGGTGCTGGTTGAGAGTTTGATCAAACTTACGTCCTCATCACTGGGAGTATCCTTGCAATCAGACTGCGACATGAACGTGGAGGCAAGATTGAAGCTACCATTACCAACATTGTTGAGTAGGTTTCCACTGAGATTTTGAAATTCCTTTCATCAATTGGAGTTTTGTAATATCTCCCCCTTTCAATTCGAAGGTGATGAGAACTGGACCGAATCTGTGTGGTTGCCCTTCTGTCCATGAAAAGACCTAGCATAGGTTAGATATGGCTCCCATGCAAATTCTGTTTTGACTTCACTGTAGAATGATAACTTTCTAGAATCTTGCACAAGAGAACCCCAGGAATCGCGGAACTGTTTTTTCAGGTTCTCTGTGATTAATTCAGGGCTGCAGGAGTCTGCGAGTGAGGCTGCGTTCAACAGCGACGATGAATTCCTTTCAAGAAGGTCGATGTTGTTGAATGATTTGATGATTGATTCGATGCCTACAAACCATGACAATTTGAGGTTAATCTGCTCAGTCATTGCAGCTTTGACTAGTTGTGTAGAGGGGAGGCTCATAACTCTTTTGAAATATTTAGTACTCAGTTTCAACATTTCAATAATGATTGGGTATGAGCCAGTTTCTCCCCAGGCTGTAGCATTGACTGCCCTTCTGTTTATACCAAGAAGGTATTTTAGGTGTCGTAGATGCACTTGCTCAAGTTGCTGTTTAGCGATGTGAGAGACCGCATGATCAAGATTGTGAAACTTGCTGAAGCTAGAGAGGACCTTATTGACGGTGGGTAGAACCGGGGCCCAAACTTGACAGCTGTAAAGTAGAATTGGCTTAACAAGGGTGTTAAATAATTTGTTAAGGCAGGATGCATCAACGAATCTCCGGTCTATAGTGCTTCTCAAGCTGAAGTAAGCTCCAAGTCCTTTACGGTATAGAGAGTCAGTTGCTTGCCGAAATTTCCCTGTGCTGCTTATAATAATCCCAAGATAGCAGTAGCTGGAGACCATCTCGATATCTCTTTCGTGGATGGAAGGACGCCAATTTGGAATGTCTGGTCCTTTGCCATTGAAGACCATGAATTTGGTTTTGGAGATATTGATTTCCAGACCCCATTCGTTACAGTAGTCCCCAATAATCGTAAGCAACTTTTGGAGAGACTCAGGATCTAGGCCGAGGATTACTAGATCATCAGCCCACGCTAAGTGAGTCACTGAAAGTCCAGCGAGTGTCGGGCAGTTCGAGGTCAGAAAGCTTTTTAAAGTAAACTTTGAAAAACTCAGGGCTAAGTGGGTGTCCTTGTTCAGTCCCTTTAAGGATCTTGAATGCTTCACTGATTTTACCATTCATCTTGATATGACCCTCTGATTTGCTGTACATGTCTTTGATGATGTCGTAGTAGCCACCATTGACACCATAGCAGGCTAGTTTGAACATGAGAGCTTGTCTGCAGACTAGATCGAAAGCTTTGCGAAGATCAATGAACACTGCATATATTTTACTTTTGACTTTCTTGTATTTTTCTATGGTGGACATCAGCGTGAATATATGGTCATTACATTGACTTCCTTTGGTAAAGCCTGCTTGGTTGGGTGGATCAGGATGTGAGATTTGGCGGTGATTAACGAGCCGAGATAGCAGCATCGTAGAGAGCAGTTTTCCGATACAGCTACAGACTGCTATTGCTCTATAGTTGTCAGGGTTCCTGATGCACCCTTTTTTGTGAATTGGTGTGATCACACTTTTGCTCCAGAGGTAAACTCCTGTCTCCAGGCACAAATTGAAGAGTTTGAGGAGGAGCGACCTCATATTCATGCTCAGACCCCGGAGCATTTCGTTGCTGATGTGGTCAAAAGAAGATGCTTTGCCCGATTTGAGTTCGCCTAGCGCAGCGTTCAGCTCATCCGATGTAAATGGGCTGTTCAGTGACTCATTAGGGGCAGATCCCTCGGATAGGGCGTTGGCTTCTTCGAGGAGAGCTCTTTTAGTGAGAGTGTCTACGGTTGGATGATTGTCAGAATATAGCTCAGAGTAGAACTGATGGAAAGAGTTGAGTTGCTCCGTTTCAGTTTGGACTTCTTCCTTCTTGTAGTTCTTAAGCTTCTTGAAATCTCTCCAGGATATAGTTTTACCGTTTTTAATCTTCTTTTTAAGGCTATTGAAGAAGTCATCCCTTTTCTTATTGACAATCTTTCGATATCCTTTAGAGTTGGCACGATGCCGTGTTTTGATTCTCTGGTTATCAGGATTATTGTCGACAATTTTTATTGACCGTTTGAAAAGGCGTCGTGCAGTGTGACGCTTGCCGTCAAACCATGAGGCGAACTTGGGTTTTGGATTCTTAGTTTGTTTAGAGATATCGAACACTTTTTTAGCGACATCGTTTATGAGTTCTGTAATATGCCTATTCAGTGCTTCAACTGCCTCATGGGTTTTTGGAGTGGATTCGACATCTTTGGTCAGTTGGGAGATTCCTTGAATGAACTCAGGCTGTTCAAATGATTTTGTGAAGTTGGCTAAACCCTCTTCTGTGATTTTGTATCGAAAGGGAGCTTCCTCGTAGATACTGGCGGGAGCTTGACTATTCCTTTGAGGGGCCCTGCGTCTATGCCAAAGGCTGAGTAAGACTGGATTGTGATCGGAGAACAGAGTGTGCTCACCCACTGAGAGGCTCTTGAAACGGTGAAGAAAGGATGTTGATGCAATGAAGTAGTCCACTACGCTGTTTCCGTTCCACTTGTAGCATGTGTATTTTCCAGCAGAGTCACCGATGGTACGTCCATTAAGGATCAGGAGGTTTTGCGATCCACAGAGGTCAAGCAAAAGGTTTTTGTGTCTATTGGTAATTTTGTCCTGGCTGTTCCTATTTTGAGATATAGGTACCACGTCAGGTATAACCATGAAGTCGGAAGACCTGCCAGTTTCTGGAAAGAGCTCGAATTCGTCCGCTCTGTCATACATATGAAAATCTGGAGCTACTCCTATCCTGGCATTAAGGTAACCAAGAAGTAATAGCTCATCACTGGGGTTATTCTTGATGCTGGTTATTTTTTCCTGAAGGGCATCAAAGTTTGCCTCGGAGCAGTTAGTGCGGTTTTTCTGTTTGCTATTTTTAGGTGGGATGTAGCTATTGACAACAAAGGTGTTGAGATTGCTGTCGGGATCAGTGATTTTAACAATGACAATATTCATTGTATGGTCCGCAGTGAGTGTGCAAGCCATGAATGTTTGCAACATTCCAGGAAATTATACCGTTGACGATGTTCATCAGTCAGGTATAGAAGATGAGAGAGGCAGGAGGAGAGGAGGAAAGAAGAAGAGAACTCGAAAGACTTGGAGGAGCTGACACGTTAATGTCTGAACTTGAAACACTTATGGCCAAGCAAACTGCTGTGAAAACTGCCACAATGTGGCTCACCTCTACTAGAAAGGAATATGTATGGTCTTCCTATGGTCTTCAATCTTTTGCAGAGGCTACATTTAGGTGCGGTAATATTTTGCAAAAAGGGCGATTCCGTACCTGCCTAAACACCAAAACTTTTCTATGAGCGGCAAATTTGGAACACTACACCGCAATTAAGCTGAGTTTTGGTACTCTCAGGTTGAATTATTCGTTTGTCTAGTTATTATCGTTCGCTGAGATTCCTGACAATTCAAGATGTATAAATATACAGAATTGCCCTCATAGAAGATATTACAATTATATGACTGGTATGGGGCTAATTGAGCTGGCAATGAGTATAACTATGATAATTGAGGCATACTCGTAGTATTATTTATAATATTCCAACAAATTGTTTGTGCAGTATACATGTCAGAATAAAACAAATATTCAGAATAAAACAAATATCATATTCAAATCTCTTTATTCAACAATATTAAATCATTATAGGGACCTAATTTGTGACCTGATCGTTATGTTAGGGCTATTCTGTTAGCTGATGCTGACAGGTACCGCATGGGGCAGAGACTTAGGACCATTACGCTGGAGGCTTACAATGACCCTTTTTGAACCCCATGGCAGTGCTAGTTTTATTATGGTACAAATTGTAAAGCGAAGTTATGAAAACGATCAGTTCACTCCTGTTTTACACAATCAACAGCTACTTAAAACAACTTAGATTGTACAACTCACTTTGAAGATAAAACTGTTAAGTGATGAGTGATTGGGCTCATTAAACATTTTAGTAGCGGAGACATGCGGATCAGCTTCTTAAGGGTCTAATAGTTCATTCAGACAAGAAGTTTTACTTTTCAAATTTAGTCGTTCAAGCTGCCTGAGTTCAGGAAGTTTGCCAAAGGGGCCCAGGTATTCTGGTCACCTTTACCCTGGGACGAGAGAATAAATTTTTTTAACCTTTGATTTGAATACACCATGAGTGATTTCAAGGTCGTTCAGTGCCAACATCTGACGGAATGAATTCCAAAGGCAACTAGATTGGTAAACGAAACTGTTTGAGGGCGTGGTTGTTATAAGAAGAGTTTCTTTGCCGGGTCTTTTAGACAAACAGAAAAGTTCAAATAGTGCAATTGGTGTTCGATATTTAAAGACTTTAAAAAGTTCATTGCAGCAGTGATACGCGTATAAATTATGCAATGTCATGAGTGATTGACAGGCAAAAATTGGCTTGGTGTGCTCTCTCTCTCAAAGAATTTGCTCGTAAGTTTCTGTTCACCGACAGGTCTAGTTCTAGCACATGTCATAAATTTATCAAGGTATGCTTTTTTGTCACCAAACATGATACGAACACACTTTTTCTGGGCTTCAATTAGTGGTTGAAGTTTATTATTACTTGCACCTCCCCAAACGGTAATGCCATAAATATAAGAAAGGTGACTTTCAAACAGTGTGTGGTACAGGTCCTTATGGATTTTTTTTTTATCTCAACACTTATTTTACTTCGGACATTCCAACAGCCACATTGTTACACAAGTGTGTAACCAGCCAATTACAGGAAGCCGAAGGATTCAATTATACATTAGGCCAGTGACGGTTAAGGTAGTGTGTACCATACTTTCTTCATCCGAGACTTTGCTGCAATGGGCAGCTCCTCATTTAACCCTCACACCCGATTTCTCGAGTATTTGGCTGAGTAGACCGGGGGGCTGCATAGACCACTCAGGATCCTTAGCTGAGCGTCGACGACGCTCACCCCACGGCTAGTGACAGAGTCGGGAATCGAACCTGGTACCTCAAGCAATGTCAGGCAGAATAACCAACTGAGCCACTAAGCCGGATAGATGATGGAATTTTATCCTTAATCATGTACAGCCTCCCAGAACAGGACAAGAGTTTTCTAACTAACTTGTCTCTATAAGGATTGAATGTAAGGCCTTCGCCGACAATTACTCCCAGGAATTTCGTTTCTTGCACCTTTGAGAGAGGTAGGCCGTTGAGGTAAAGTCTACTTTCAATTAATAAAGATTGCTCATCAAGTTTTCTTTTAGCTGTATTGAATTCTATATAGCAACTTTTCTTGGTGTTAACATGTAATTTATTAGCCAATGTGTACTCGTGGACTGATCGTATGACCCTATTTGCATTATTGTAGGCCTCTGCTCTAGTTTTGGCAACTACAATTAATATGTTTGTGTCATCAGCAAATAAGACATAGCTAGTGTTATCGAGTTGAGAGTTTGTCAAGTCATTTATGTATATTAAAAACAAGAGAGGCCCAAGGCAGCTCCCCTGTGGAACGCCATAGAGAACGGGAAGTCTGTTTGATACTTCGCCCAGGACGTGTAATGTGTATAACCTAAAGTGCCTCATTTTCAATCTGTTGAGGGATTGTGATCCAGCTTGACAAGTTATTAATTTGCCATGATTCACCCTCTTTTGTTTTTCATCAAATATCAATAGCATTAAAAGTCAATGCATTATTAACTTGTTATCTGATAATAATAATAATGAACTTTCTATGTATGCTTTTCTTGATTTAAATATAAAATATAAAAAATAGTTATACTTTCCGATGTTTCTGATGTTACGTCATGAAAATGTTGTATCTTAACCTGCATAGTTACGGGCATGTTCATATTATTTCATTGTACACAGCATACATCAAGTATTGATCTAATATTTGGTTCTTTTTAAAAATCTAGATACTTATTTTAATTCGTCTGATTGTATTTCGTAGTCCATTTATATTGCTGTTTAATTAAACTCTGATGCAACCAGTTCACATTTCAATTGCGGTTTGATCGATGTAGATCTGAAAAAACTGTTCTAGTACACTGTACAAGTACAACATTAATCCAGGAGAATGGCCGTTCAAGATGAGTCTGAGATAACGCCCCACCAAAATAATTCGAGATGGACAAAAAACGATTACTGTTTCCTTGTACTGGCGATGCTGATCAAGTTTGGGGATGCTGTGGAATTATACCTGCCCGGCGTAATTACACAGAAGGTTTCTTGCGAGCTTGGGGTCTCCTTTTTCCAGGAAGGGACCTCTGCTACAATCATTTATGTATTTGCAGGTATCGGTACACTAACTGCTGTTCCGCTGGCGAAGAAATGCGGTGATAAAACCACCCTGCTTTTTTCACTGTATGGCTCCATAATATTTACCATATTCTGCTCGTTGGTTCCCAATTATTATACTTTTCTACTTTCTAGAGCTCTCATAGGATTTGGCTGTGGATTAAACACGACAACAATTGGAGTTTTCGGTGCAAAACATGTTTCTTCTAAAAAGATTCTACCAACATTTTCTTTCATTCATGACTGCATTGCATTTACGTTTGGTTCTGGTTGGGCGTCGCTGCTGGGTTGGTTTTTTCTAGATAAAATAGGATGGCGGACGTTTGTTCTTCTTACTTCTATTCCTTTGTTCATCCCACCAATATTGATGCTACATTGTTTCTTTGACGAAGAAGTCACAGCTAATGAATCAACAAGCCTTCTCAAAGATCAAAATGGATCTCAGTCTGTTGAAAACTTTGCTGTGAGAGTTCTTAAGGCGAGCCTTTTCGGAGGCTTTAACATCTTCCTAGGATATGGGAGTGTCATGCTCCTTCCATCACTCATCAGGAATTACGATCTAACCAACGCGTATCTGTAGATGTCGATAATTGTGAGCAAGTCATACATGGAGATCATTATATGATCCTTGCTGTGGTCAATGGCCTTGCCAACATCATAGGAAGGCCGATAGGATTTTTTCTTAGACCACATTTCAAGTTTATAACGCTTCAAACTACCTTCATGCTCGGATTCGCCATATCTTATGGAATCATCCTTGCAAGACCTTGCTTACTTGTAGAATGCATAATGATGGGAATAGGAAAATTGTGTTATTCGATGCAGGGAACAGAGAAAAGCGTCTTAAACTACGATGTGGAATATTTTGCATGGACTGACTGGCCTGTCTTTGGGTGGTTCCCTGATGGAGATAGGATGTTTAGTTGGTGGTGTAGTAAGTACCGCTCTCTCTCTAATCAAGGGGTTAAGCATAGAGTAATAACAAGCCAGTACACAGTTGCATAATGAGCATAGCAAAGATATGTTTTGTTTATTCATTTGTTTTTGTTTACTATTTTCATTAATACAACATACTACAGGGTGGCCCATAAGTGACTACCCACACGCAACCTCTTAATAACTCACGTAATTCGTCTTTAAATTGCACCAAAATTTCAGAGATTATAGATATGGGTCAAACTTAGATTTCCTGAGAGTTTCGTAAGCCACGCCTAATTACAGTGGGCGTGGCGTAACACTCCATCTTTTTCACTATTGTCTTCATAAAATGAGAACGCTTTAAGCTAAGAACTCAAAATTTTTTGCACACATTTGGCTTGATAATTGAAAACTTTTCCAAAAGTTTCAAGTTCATTGGTTAAAATATGGCTGAGTTATGACCATTTTAAAATCCATCGAATATGTGATCCGAGCACTCAGAGTAATGCGTTAGCGTGTATTAATGAGGTTCATTAGGCTTTGATTGGATACCGATGATGACTTTGCTAGAAAGGAAAACAGTTCCAAGAGGAACTGTCAAAAGTAAAAGAAGAGCTATCCAATATTACAGCTCGGACTACAATTGCAAGTGAAATGAACCCAATGGATTGCTCGAGTGATTCTGAAGTAAGACCTTATTGAAGATTGAGTCTTTTTAGTTGAATCCCTTAAAACTATAAACCATGAACATAAGCAAAGATATTTTTTTATTAATTGGTTTTTATTTTCTATTTTCATTATATTTATAAATACAAGTACATTACGAAACAGCAAATTTGTCAGCAGATTGAAAATTCTAAATAGAATTTATTTGTTTTCAGACCACTCTAGTTAATTTTGATGCACGATGCCTTCTGATCGAACAAAGAAAACACCAGCCAAGTACTGCCAATGGCCAAGCTCATGCTACCCCTACAAGCGTAGAAACTAATGATTCAGGCATCGCTTTTGAGTCTGACGTCGAGATTAATATTTAATTTATTCATCTTTTCGATCGTTTTAATAATTAAGCCATCTTTCATATTTTGTAGTTTTGCCTTTGGTCAACAATCATCCCTGATTGATTTTTGTGAGCCAATTCAATTTACAAGTTACATTTCAATTTCCAAATAACCATTAAAAACTTAAAATTTCCTCGATACATTAAAATTTGATTAACTAAATAATATATTTAAGTGTTAAAAGGCCAAGAACTAAGAAGCATTTTTAGAAATATACAATTTTGTTGTATGCTGGATCTCTATAGGAAGCGAAAGTTTAGCCGCTAATTTGAGGGTGATCTAATTAGACCCACGCTGCGACACATAGCACAATGTTTCTGTATCACGCCCTATTACTATTTTTAACTAAGCCAAAGTTGCAAAATTCGCGGTGTGCAACTTTAACTTGTAAAGTAGTATCAAAGCTTAGCAAAATGTAGCGCCAGCTGGTAAAAATACATATGTCAAGGCTCCGTGTTATAAGCTCACTCTTTATTGTAAATACAGGGTGGGCCAAAAGTCAGTGGGCATACGTTGGCCTTAATAGCTCCGCCGTGTTTTATATTCGAGAGCTGTTCCTTTGCAGATGGCATACTGTACTTACTGGTTCGAGGATTCCGTCGTCAAAATTTGAAATTTCGAATGTTTTAGACCACACCTATTCAATATTAAAACACCTACCTTATCGGACCTTCTTTGGACGGACATTAAATGAACGGACATAATTATGAACGGACATTAATATGAACGCTAGAAGTAGAAGGCATTCAAAACCATCACAAATCCGAATTTTTTTCATTTTTGTAAACGTTTTTTTATTTCAGCAAATGATTTTTAAATCCATTTTTTATACAGTAAGTAAGAAAAGCAGTCGTTAAGCAGTAAAAGTGTTAAAATATTTTAAAACTTTTACAAGCCATTCGGTGTGAAGCATGGTTTTATCTTAGACAACTAACATCACGTGGAGCTTTCCTAGCACTGTTTCATTATAATAACCTCTCCATGAAACAAATTGTGTTTTTCCAAAATTCAACTCTAACCAGGAAATGATCGATTACTAAAATAATTATTCTCAAATTTTTTTTTTGATGTGGAAACGGTGCGCTACTGCAATGGTAGATGGTCACCGAATTGCCTATGAGGTTATTTGGGTTGAACAGGTTTGGTGTATGCCCCCTTAAGTCAGCTTTAAAGAATAATAATAATAAAGTATGTAACGTCGATACCAAACCGATTATTGAGCGATGATAACTGAGTAGTCGATTCCTGGGTTGCAGAGTCATTCAGATGTTTCAGTCTTCCAATGTCACTTAGTATTACTGTGATAAAACATGACAATAAAACTCTAAAAAGCAAAGGATCATCAATATAAATCTGCAAGCTTTGGGTGAAAGCGGTGTAATTCTCCGTGGTAGTCTCAAGAGAAAGATCCGAAAAAATTATGTCTTCCTTTTTACTTCTCCATTTTAGACGCCAAAATGAATCGAAGCAGAGCAGTAAAATAATTGCGTAATTCCGAGAGCGCGGAAAAAGGATGAGAATATTATTAAAACACCTGCTTTAGTTTAGTTGTCCACATGAGCAGTGAGCACTCCGCTTGGATCTATTTGTATCCTAGCTTAGTAAACAGTTCTAGCGGTTATAATCGATTACACAGTTACTAAATTGGCTCATGACTTATCAGACAATTAACGGTTGAACTTAAGCTTTAATTGACCTAAGGTATAATTATCTGCATTCGGTCTGGCTCTCTCTACAAATACAGGTATAGCAGGAACCCGTCTAACCCTAAAGTGGTGTAAGACTCAAGAGACTAAAATTATTATTATTTACAAGTCCGTTAATAACGTTATTCTTAACGGCGATAATTTGTTACACAATAGTTGATCAGCTTAGATGTCGACTACTATAACCAATTTATTTGATAACTTGGGACTTCAGACAGCTTTTGTTACGAAGGCAGTTTATAACACAGTTTACTGTAGTTATACCATCATAATTACAATAGATCAAACAGTTTTTGCAAACTAAAATACTTTTTACCAAATCTTAAAATCTACACGTAATATAATGTTTTTAAAATATTGAAACTTAGAATATTGTTGATTTAATGACTAAAAAAGCTTCACGAATGAAAAAAGCCCTTGTAAAATCAAGATTTAAGGCTGTGTCCTTTATGAACTAGTCTTACTTAAACGCGTTTCATACGTCGTTTCGTTCGTCGTTTCTTGCGTTTCATTCGTCTAAATTCTCCCTTACCATCAGAGAAACATGCTTCAAATGCATCTTCAATCTCATCTTTTTGCCCGATGAAATTTGAAAAGTTCTTTCTCACATTTTCAACGCAATCTGGGATGTTCCTGTCTGCCATGCACGCTTTTTTAGCGAACTGTCCTGTTAGTGACCAGAAGTGAGCAGCTCCGAAGGAAACTTTTTTCATTGCAATGGAGGATTCCACTGTTTTGTTGACCCCGTCCGGACATGTCATGTGCATTATCACCGGTATATCGGACTGGTCAACCTCATACCTGTCCACAACACCGAAGACGATCCCTGCACCCGGCACAGGAAACTGGGTGACCTGTCCGTGTTCTTTCTCGCTGATAGTCGTTGTTTCTGTTGTTTTAGAGCTGCCCATAGTGATAGCGCCACCAACTCCCAAGGACAAACCCGCTGAGAAAGATGATCCACTTCCCAAGAATCCTACCTGAACCTCAACCGATGCGGACACTGTTATGTCCCAGTTAACTTCATTTTCTTTTGAAATTTCGAGACTTACTGATTCCTCCACACCATTTATTTGTACGATTTCAATCTCGTGTTCGGCTGGTCCGTAACAGGATCCACTAGACTGAGAGCCGATGATTTCAGTTCCAGTGTACCTGGGCGCTAAGTCTCCTTCCTTGTCCAATACCTCGATTCTTGACAGTGCGCACTTTTCTTTTCCATTATATGTCTCACAGATTGGTCTTAGAGAACTGACCGAGTTATCAAATCCTTGATCACCAATGTGTTCTATCTTTTCTCCTTCTTTTATCACTAATCTCACCCCTTCATATCCTGTATACTGGTACATCTCCCAGTCTCCTTTGTCGGCAACCACAGAAGTTATCTTATTGGCCATATCTCCTAAATCTTTCTGTGGGGTCAGGTACTCCGTCGTCCCATACTGAAGATGGGAACTTGTAGAGACACGTAATTTAGCTGTCGTAGGATCGGAGATGTAGCGGCAATTGGCAGGTCTGGTCGCAGAATAAGCGTTGGAGTCTCTCGCGTTTATCTTCTCACCTTCTTTCACGAAGAACCTACTGTACTGGTAATCGTATCCCGTGTAAAGTTCCCAATCTCCAGTGACTGCCCAAACGCTACCTGTCTTATCATTGAAATTTAGGAGATCAAACCTTGGCGATGGGCCAATTAGGGTAATGGCCGTTCCTCCTTGGTCAGCGTAATCGTAGATGATTAGCTTTGGTAAAGCTTTACGTTCAGTACCTACTGAACATATCTGAGCGAACTTAAGATCAGCGTCTCCAGTTCCTGGCTTGAACTTGACAATATCTAGATCATTCAAAAGTCCCTCTGGGTCAGTTGTAAGCTCATTGTATTTTATGGAGATGAGAGCCTTTCCTTGACATAGTATGGCTAACTCAGTGGCCTGGAACTCGAATGTGTACTCCCGCTCGCCGCCATTTCCACTAGGGTAACTCGTGCTCACCCACTGGTAACCCCACTGCTTCTTTCCCTGTTTAAAGACGTTGTTTTTTACAGCCAAGCTTCCTCCTTTCCATTCAGGATGTAATCCAAACAAGACTAATTCTTGGTTCCCTTTGAAAAATGACACGTCTCCATTATAGACATTGGAGCTAGTTCCAACTACTTTTAAGACGCACGATGTTGAGAAGGGAACTGGAACACCGCTTTGTGCTGCCGTCAAGGGTTCATCAGCGGCAAAGACTCCCACTGCAAAGAGAGCAAGGAAAGTAGTTTTAAACATGTTCAAAGAGTTTGATTGTGAACAACCGGCCTACCAGTTGATATTGCAACCTCTTGGAAATGAGTGCGTTTAATATTTGATTATGCCAGAGCACAGTACTCAATTATTCGCTTGACGAATGAAAAAATATAATTAGCCTCTTCAACGCGGTGCCTACCAATGACTAGGAGTAGGAACGTATACGTGTTAATGTTATTGTGTGTCTTAAGATGGTTGAAAGTCGTTTGAACGATACTTTATGAAAAACATATTTCAGCAATTTCTTCCAATGCAGTGCCAATTACCAATGACAAGTCGAATAGTTGCTGTGCAGCTGAGTAAAGTACGGTCGGTGAAACCACTAAAGTAGCATACAGACTACTAAATCATTATTCCAGACCGACTAAAGACATCTGAAATATAATATTATCCGCACATATTATAGTAGGTTCGCCAATTTACGTAATAATTTTTGGGCGAGCGAAATAATATGTAGAAATTACCAACAATAAGCATTCTGATACCAGTAAGTATACTGGTAAGTACCATAGTAAGTATACTGTTAAGTACAATAGTAAGTATACTGGTAAGTACCACAGTAAGTATACTGGTAAGTACCACAGTAAGTATACTGGTAAGTACCACAGTAAGTATACTGGTAAGTACCACAGTAAGTATACTGGTGAGTACCACAGTAAGTATACTGGTAAGTACCACAGTAAGTATACTGGTAAGTACCACAGTAAGTATACTGGTAAGTACCACAGTAAGTATACTGGTAAGTACCACAGTAAGTATACTGGTAAGTACCACAGTAAGTATACTGGTAAGTACCACAGTAAGTATACTGGTAAGTACCACAGTAAGTATACTTGTAAGTACCACAGTAAGTATACTGGTAAGTATAACAGTAAGTATACTGGTAAGTACCACAGTAACTATACTGGTAAGTACCACAGTAAGTACACTGGTAAGTACCACAGGTGGCTCTTTTGCGCCTATTTAGAATTCCGTCACACTTAACTAGCAAAGTAGTAGCAAAGCTTAGAAATGCAGCGCCAGCTGATAAAAATACATATCTTTAGGCTCCATGTCATAAGCTCACTCTTTATTTAAAAACATACGAATATGCTTATTACGATCACAAATTTTGTGATCAGAATTGTATTGCGTGCATTTTTAATTTTAGTTTGAATATGACAGCTGCTTTAACATCGGTAATTAACATTTCGATAATATTGTTGATATGAGCGGGAGCCGGAATCGAAATACATTTTTTTTGGCTCTATTCGTAAATATTTAGCAAGTCTGCTACGCCGTTTGAACAGACCCAGACTTTACAAATTTAACAAAATGTAACATTAATTTACCCTATTTACATTCAAGTACAAGGTGCAATGAAATCTCACGACTTTTCCATTAAAACAGAATTTGGAATTCAGAAGGAAGCTGAAAGATACACTTGGGTGGGGTACATGCTTTTCGTCCTCATCTCATCCTCAATCGGAGACACTACCATTCTTGTAGCATCAATCCGATATAAGGCCTTTAAACTTCACAGTTGTATCGTAGCTATCATCCGGCACATAGCCGTCTGTGATTTAATGGTGTCTCTATCAGGGGCATTGCCACGAGTTATCACTTTGATAGCAGATAGTTGGGTACTGGGTGAATGGTTCTGTTACATTCAGCCCTACATTAAGTATTACCTTAATGTAGTAGGAATGTATCTCATATGTTCTATGACAACTTGCAAGCTTGCCATCCTGCGTGCACCTCTGAGAACCAGGGGACTGGAGTCAAGAAAGGCCCACATTGGTTGTGCAGTTATTTGGATATCTGTGTTAAGTCTTCCAGCTGCTTTCTTCTTGGTAGACAAAAGTGATCAAATCTACGATCACAGAGCATACAACTGTGAGTTTGGTTATTCCTCTGTCATCTGGAAATGGCTAAGACCATTGCTGTCCACGGTTTTCATGGTCATTCCAAATTTTCTAGTTATCGCTGCTACCGTAAATTTGCTCATCATTGCAAAGAAAGTCGCTAGTCAAGGGAGGCACACTATCAAATGGCAAGGCATCATAACTATCATCCTTATTGCAGTCATCTACTGCTTATCACTCCTACCTTACGCCATCTACTCTTTTGTTGGCCCTAGATTGGCAGATACAAAGAGTTTCTTCCACAACGAATACCTCAGGATCTCCCTTTCCTGTCTCTACTTCAACACTATGAGCAACTTCTACGTCTACAGCTTGACAGTTACTAGCTTCAGAGAGTTTCTCTTGTCTTGGATATTGGGCTCTAAACAGTTGATATCCAGCAATGCTATTGCTTCTAGCCAAGGTAAATATCCTGAGTGTTTTTAATAAGCCATGATTGGTTGAACTGCATTATTCTGACATTTTCTAATGAGCATGATATTAGAAATGTCAAGACCATGACAATTTTATTCAATCTGGCAGGTCCAAGGATAGATGAAACAAACTCAGGAAGAAACGAAGAAGACCAAGACACTAAGACATGAGTATGAGCATACGTTTAGATGTCCAGGCGTGAAAGGTATGGTCACGACTCACAAAAACACGAATAAAAGCCACCGAGAGAAACATTTGAGTTAACGACAGTGAATTGTTTGAGAGACAGATTACCCAGATACGTATAAAAACTTGTTATAACCAAAAACCATTTAAAGTTCCAAAAGCACTTTATGTGGTCCTTGGTAACCATTCTTATTTCCTTTTCAAGTTTTAACTGTATAGTGTGCAATATCTCGTACATTTGACTTGCAGTTTCAATTTTTCGTGTGATTTCACGATCATGAATTTTACTTTTATGTGCCTGTTCTATGCATATAGTCACACTGTCACAGTGACAGTGTTTTGACAATTGAAAGAATAAATTTTGCCCCTTATGATTTACGAGTGTGCCGTTTGATAAATAATTTTTAAAAGATTGGTAATGGATATTTTAGCAGGATAAGGATAAATAGGATAATATGGTTTGTTTTATATCCATTTTATGATAACGTCCGAATATGGAATATTTGCCCAGCTTTTATACAAAAAGTGTTTATCATTTTTTAAAAAATATCTATTGACTTCCATAAAATCTCTTTCAACTGACTAAACTAATTCCTAGTTGCGTAATACTAATTCATTGCCGAATCGTCAATCCGCAAACTGTTTTTATGATGTTACCAAATCGTGTTTTTTGTGCGGGAAGTTCCAACTTGTGCGAAAAAGTGCGGAAAACGACTGTTGCGAATATGTGCCGCACTTATATGTTGTGCCCTGCATATTTTAATTAACGATGATACTCACGCCTTTTTTCGTCTGATCGTATTTCGTAGTCCATTTATATTGCTGTTTAATTGAACTATAATGCAACCAGTTCACATTTTAATTGCGGTTTGGTCGATGTAGATCCGAAAAAACTGTTCTAGTACACTGTACAATTACAACAATGGATTCTTTCTTCAATTTGTTTATTGGCATTAATCCAGGAGAATGACCGTTCAAGATGAGTCTGAGATAACGCCCCACCAAAATAATTCGAGATGGACAAAAAACGATTACTGTTTCCTTGTACTGGCGATGCTGATCAAGTTTGGGGATGCTGTGGAGTTATACCTGCCCGGCGTAATTACACAAAAGGTTTCTTGCGAGCTTGGGGTCTCCTTTTTCCAGGAAGGGACCTCTGCTACAATCATTTATGTATTTGCAGGTATCGGTACACTAACTGCTGTTCCGCTGGCGAAGAAATGCGGTGATAAAACCACCCTGCTTTTTTCACTGTATGGCTCCATAATATTTACCATATTCTGCTCGTTGGTTCCCAATTATTATACTTTTCTACTTTCTAGAGCTCTCGTAGGATTTGGCTGTGGATTAAACACGACAACAATTGGGGTTTTCGGTGCAAAACATGTTTCTTCTAAAAAGATTCTACCAACATTTTCTTTCATTCATGACTGCATTGCATTTACGTTCGGTTCTGGTTGGGCGTCGCTGCTGGGTTGGTTTCTTCTAGATAAAATAGGATGGCGGACGTTTGTTCTTCTTACTTCTATTCCTTTGTTCATCCCACCAATATTGATGCTACATTGTTTCTTTGACGAAGAAGTCACAGCTAATGAATCAACAAGCCTTCTCAAAGATCAAAATGGATCTCAGTCTGTTGAAAACTTTGCTGTGAGAGTTCTTAAGGCGAGCCTTTTCGGAGGCTTTAACATCTTTCTAGGATATGGGAGTGTCATGCTTCTTCCATCACTCATCAGGAATTACAATCTAACCAACGTATCTGTAGATGTCGATAATTGTGATTTACGAGTGTGCCGTTTGATAAATAATTTTTAAAAGATTGGTACTGGATATTTTAGCAGGATAAGGATAAATAGGATAATATGGTTTGTTTTATATCCATTTTATGATAACGTCCGAATATGGAATATTTGCCCAGCTTTTATACAAAAAGTGTTTATCATTTTTTTTTTAAATATCTATTGACTTCCATAAAATCTCTTTCATCTGACTAAACTAATTCCTAGTTGCGTAATACTAATTCATTGCCGAATCGTCAATCCGCAAACTGTTTTTATGATGTTACCAAATCGTGTTTTTTTGCATTTAAAAAAATTTAGAGGATTCATTCCGATTATTCAATTTGGTCACTAAAAACATGATTGGTAATCGTCCTAATTTCCGAACAAATAAATAATGTTGGTTGTAGTGTTTAATACTTTCAACATTTCTATATTACAAATAATTTGAGGTCCCAATGTAAAAGCAATAGAAGAGACGATGACGTGACCGTGTGTATCTACTAGCAACGCATCACTTCCTGGGCTAAAGTATTCACTTCACCGCCATTTTCTCCTCCCTCACCGCCATTTTCTCCCCCCTCTTCCACCCATCACTATGGAGCTGAATTCTGTTACCAATGTTTTAGACTTGTTTTCATTTAATGAGCTGAAAGCTCCTAAGGCCAGTGTTGAGAATGTCATGAAACTTAAAAGTGATTCTGTTAAATGCGAGGACTTCTTGGAGTTGCATTCAGATTTTGTTCAGAACAAGAGTATCCAACATGACACGTTGATGTCTGACACTTATGGCCGAGCAAACTGCTGTGAAAACTGCCACAAAGTGGCTCACCTCTACTGGAGAGGAATATGTATGGTCCTCCTATGGTCTTCAATCTTTTGCAGAGGCTACATTTAGGTGCGGTAATATTTTGCAAAAAGGGCGATTCCGCACCTGCCTAAACACCAAAACGTTTCTATGTGCGGCAAATTTGGAACACCGCAATTAAGCTGAGTTTAGGTACTCTCAGGTTGAATTATTCGTTTGTCTAGTTATTATCGTTCGCTGAGATTCCTGACAATTCAAGATGTATAAATATACAGAACTACCCTCATAGAAGGTTTTACAATTATATGACTGGTATGGGGCTAATTGAGCTGGCAATGAGTATAATAATTGAGGCATACTCGTAGTATTATTTATAATATTCCAACAAATTGTTGGTGCAGTATACATGTGTAATGTGTATAACCTAAAGTGCCTCATTTTCAATCTGTTGAGGGATTGTGATCCAGCTTGACAAGTTATTAATTTGCGATGATTCGCCCTCTTTTGTTTTTCATCAAATATCAGTATCATTAAAAGTCAATGCATTATCAACTTGTTATCTGATAATAATATTAATGAACTTTCTATATATGCTTTTCCTGATTTAAAAAATAGTTCTACTTTCCGATGTTTCTGATGTTACGTCATGAAAACGTTTTATTTTAACCATAGTTACGGGCATGTTCATCTTATTTCATTGTACAATGTACAGTGTACACAGCATACATCAAGTATTGATCTAATATTTGGTTCTTTTTTAAAATCTAGATACTTATTTAAATTAAGTTTCTCCAAGCAGCTCCATTTTTACAATGAAACAGGCCAATTACAAAAGCTGTATATTCAAGATCGTAAGATCGTTACGTAATCACTTTTTGGCAAATTTGTATCAATTAGTGTGAAAGCAGACGATGATCAATAGGCAGATTCGTTTACAGCAAGTACAGGTAACAACACATGGTAACGAGGATCATTTGGCATGCTGTAGTAATTTTTTACTAAACTCGGTCCATACTCCAGTTGCGACTGAATTTGACCCAGATTTTGACTAAACTCGGCCATGCATGAGTAAACTCGCCCCAGTTTTTAACTGAACTCGGCCCAGTTTTTCGATATACTTTTGGTTTTTACACCTAAAATTGTGCGGGAAGTTCCAACTTGTGCGAAAAAGTGCGGAAAACAACTGTTGCGAATATGTGCCGCACTTATATGTTGTGCCCTGCATATTTCAATTTACGATGGTACTCACGCCTTTTTTCGTCTGATCGTATTTCGTAGTCCATTTATATTGCTGTTTATTTGAACTCTAATGCAACCAGTTCACATTTCAATTGCGGTTTGACCGATGTAGATCCGAAAAAACTGTTCTAGTACACTGTACAAGTCCAACAATGGATTCTTTCTTCAATTTGTTTATTGGCATTAATCCAGGAGAATGACCGTTCAAGATGAGTCTGAGATAACGCCCCACCAAAATAATTCGAGATGGACAAAAAACGATTACTGTTTCCTTGTACTGGCGATGCTGATCAAGTTTGGGGATGCTGTGGAATTATACCTGCCCGGCGTAATTACACAGAAGGTTTCTTGCGAGCTTGGGGTCTCCTTTTTCCAGGAAGGGACCTCTGCTACAATCATTTATGTATTTGCAGGTATCGGTACACTAACTGCTGTTCCGCTGGCGAAGAAATGCGGTGATAAAACCACCCTGCTTTTTTCACTGTATGGCTCCATAATATTTACCATATTCTGCTCGTTGGTTCCCAATTATTATACTTTTCTACTTTCTAGAGCTCTCATAGGATTTGGCTGTGGATTAAACACGACAACAATTGGAGTTTTCGGTGCAAAACATGTTTCTTCTAAAAAGATTCTACCAACATTTTCTTTCATTCATGACTGCATTGCATTTACGTTTGGTTCTGGTTGGGCGTCGCTGCTGGGTTGGTTTTTTCTAGATAAAATAGGATGGCGGACGTTTGTTCTTCTTACTTCTATTCCTTTGTTCATCCCACCAATATTGATGCTACATTGTTTCTTTGACGAAGAAGTCACAGCTAATGAATCAACAAGCCTTCTCAAAGATCAAAATGGATCTCAGTCTGTTGAAAACTTTGCTGTGAGAGTTCTTAAGGCGAGCCTTTTCGGAGGCTTTAACATCTTCCTAGGATATGGGAGTGTCATGCTCCTTCCATCACTCATCAGGAATTACAATCTAACCAACGTATCTGTAGATGTCGATAATTGTGAGCAAGTCATACATGGAGATCAATATATGATCCTTGCTGCGGTCAATGGCCTTGCCAACATCATAGGAAGGCCGAT
Organism: Bolinopsis microptera; assembly: GCF_026151205.1. Taxonomy (NCBI): domain Eukaryota; kingdom Metazoa; phylum Ctenophora; class Tentaculata; order Lobata; family Bolinopsidae; genus Bolinopsis; species Bolinopsis microptera. Next base: position 14,280,049 of record NC_087072.1, on the reverse strand, counting down.
AGGATTTTTTCTTAGACCACATTTCAAGTTTATAACGCTTCAAACTACCTTCATGCTCGGATTCGCCATATCTTATGGGATCATTCTTGCAAGACCTTGCTTACTTGTAGAATGCATAATGATGGGAATAGGAAAATTGTGTTATTCGATGCAGGGACCAAAACTACGATGTGGAATATTTTGGACTGGCTGGCCTGTCTTTGGGTGGTTCCCTGATGGAAATAGGATGTCTAGTAGGTGGTGTAGTAAGTACCGCTCTCGCTGTCTTCCTTGACCCTTATCATGCTGTTATAGTGGGCTTGGTTGTTAGTCTTGCACAGATTGCTGTGGTTTGTTCATTAATTAATGAACGAAACTGACTGAAGGCTTCAATCTAGACTTGTAGAAGTGATTTTCTTCAAAACGCGATTGTTTTGATTGTTTTAGGTGTTATTGGACCAGAAAGGACTTGAAATGTAACGTAATCTCTTTTAGGATCAATTCTTCTGTAACTCACTAAGTTACCGTTATACCGTTATATTACATTTTTATTGTTTCATTACAAGTATTAGTATTGCTGTAACGCTATGTTAATAGACATATGTTATTGTCATATTAGATTATATTTACGGAGTTTTACTGAATCACTGCTCGACTAATTAAATTGTAAATCAAACTTTACCGGAGGATCTCGGGCTTTAGTTATGCTAACTTGTACCATTAACGAACACTTCGGGGGAAAAGCATAGGTTGAATCATGGTAAGAGGACTATAAGTATACTATAAATATACTCAGCATGCCAAACGATATAAGCTTAACCTGAAATTTGAAAAGAAACTCATAAAATGAACTACACTATTATTTGTTTTTCGGTCACGTGACAGGCTAGTAAACCACGAATTTGATTGTTTGGCGCTCGGGTCAGGGTTAGGGTTGTGGTAACGGGTTATGGATAGCTTTGGGGTTATGGTTAGGGTTAGGATTGGTATTAGGGTTTATGTACAACCGTTTTGTTCGGCTGCAAAACCATAAAAACCAAAGTCACGTGATAATTTTGGGCGAGCGAATTAGTAAGAGCCGCACCTTCTAGGACAGTGTCTAGCCATTACAGTTACACAACTAAGAGAGCAATACTTTCAGGGCTATAACCTCAAAATTCTAAATATTTTTAGAATTTCGGCATGTGCGGAATCACGATTTTTTCAGTTCTCCGTGACAAATTGCGCATTTTCCCTTAAATGAAAATCTGAGGACCAAATTCGCGTAATTTCCTTCAAATCTGCGGGCCAAATATCACTTTTTCTATAAATATATGAAACCAATCACATCCACAGCCTTCCGAATGTAGGTACGGACTTCAGAAAACCGAAAAAAAAATGTCCGGCTCATAATGATCAGGGTAGCATGAAACATGAACAAAAGTCGATTCAAGAAAAACTTCGAAAAATGTTGACTTAGAAAATTTTCGATCCGAGTCAAATTCTCAATACGTACCTCTGAAGGCAGAGCTCCCGCTTCCGAGCTCGTATTGCGAAGGGGAGCCCTCGAGCTCAAAATCGTATTCGAAGGGGTAGGTGTGAGGTGTGAGGTGCGGACTTCGAAAGAAAACCGAAAAAATATTTTCGGCTCATAATGATGATGGTAGCATGAAACATGAACAAAATTAGTTTCCTATATTAAAAAGTTTACCCTTTTTGGTCCCTTGCCCAGATTTTATGGGGAGCGATGGCCCCCCCGCCCCCTGCCCCCCCCCCCCCCCCCCCCCCCCCCCCCGCTTCCTACACCCCTGGCTAGGGGTTGCATGCAGCCCCCCCCCCCCCCTCCATGGGAGATTTAGTCGAATATTTAGTTTTATGAGTTGTAAAGTGATAATCCGGTTGTCACACATGATAACTGAATAAAACAGTTATAATGTAATTATTACACATAATTATAATTCTGTTTAGGTTGCAAGGTCACTGCTACATAATACAACTGGTGAACAACATCTTCAAGAACTTTGGAATTATCATCAACTACAAACGAATAAAAAGCAGTACAACATCAGGCTTTACACTTATCAAATTTATCATGATGTTTATTCACAAAATATTTGAATTATGAATTATAAATTAATCTGGTTCAGTTAATGATCTGTATTTTAAAGTTTGAAGTGTTAATGATATCTTACTTCAACAGAATCTTTGAGCTTATTAAGTAAACTTTTCATGCGAAGATAATTATCAAAGATCATACGTTTTGAAGGAAACATAATAACTGTGCACATAACTCTTGCTCGTGACATGGCAATATATAAATGTTCTGTATCCATTGACATTTTTTTACTACTAACGGCTTAGTGGCTCAGTTGGTTAATCCAGGCCTGGTATTGCTTGAGGTACCAGGTTCGATTCCCGACTCTGCCACTAGCCGTGGGGTGAGCGTCGTCGACGCTCAGCTAAGGATCCTGAGTGGTCTATGCAGCCCCCCGGTCCACTCAGCCAAATACTCGAGAAATCGGGTGTGAGGGTTAAATGAGGAGCTGCCCATTGCAGCAAAGTCTCGGGCGAAGAAAGTATGGTACACACTACCTTAACCGTCACTGGCCTAATGTATAATTGAATCCTTCGGCTTCCTGTAATTGGCTGGTTACACACTTGTGTAACAATGTGGCTGTTGGAATGTCCGAAGTAAAATAAGAATTGAGATAAAAAAATGTAGTCAGTGGCTCAACGATAGGATCAAATTGATCTATTAACCTGCGCAGTGCTATAACTACTGGCCATTCTTTTGAATATGTCGACGTCAATCTCCTTGGTGTAATATTTTTTGAAAACAGCATCCCATCCACATTTGTTTTAAATGTATCATAATAGCAAGTGTCAAGAATACCCACATCATTACCATCTATCATATCATCAAAACATAATTCATTAAATTCTTTGGCAAAAATATCATATAGAAGTTTCTCGTCAAACTTTTGCAGAACATGTACGATAGTTTTTGGTCCATGTATGTAGTGTCCATGGGCTTGTAAAATTGCGAAATCATTTCTAAACGTTGATACAATGTGTCCCGGCTCAATGATATGTTCTCGAATTACTGACAATGTTCTCGACAAATCAGAGGTGTTTCTCAAGTTCTTTGATAGACTTACAAGCTGTGTAGATGACAATTCGTCATTAAAAAATCTAGCTAGTCTAGAGTCGTGTCTTAAAGTTGTCTCTTCATCATCAATATAAATAGGGTTTTGTAGGATGTCACATGCGATCCAAACATGACAAGAACATGACAGTTCGAACAATACTTTAAATATCTCATAGTCATTAGTCATGTTTTCTCTTACCATATCCCACCATATCCCTCCTTGAATATCGTCGGAAAACACGTGAATTCCTTTTCTTTGAAAAAAACGTATACAATTTATTAGTTTCGTATTATCAATACTATGGAAAATTTTAGGGAATGTTTCAAGATCAAGCTCACTAAGCTTTATTATGACTACTTGATTGTCATTAAGATAGTCTTTTATTCTACGAGAGAATTCATCAGCAGGTTCATTAATCATTTCTCTATCAAGGGTAGAAAGATAGATTTCAGATTTCAATTTATCTGTAGCAACAGCAAAAACGTGCTTAACACCTGCTTTTTCTAGCAGCTTTCGTAGATGTTCTGGGGATGTCATGACTTCATTGATGGCACACATGTCACAGAATAACACTACTTTGTTGTCCTCACTTGACAATACTAATTGTAGTATCTTAGCTAGTAGTACGACAGTTTTACCGGCTCCAGCGGGTCCATTGATCCACAAGAACTGCTCGTCTGAGTTTATTAAATCGTACTGTTGTTTAATCAAGTTGTCTATTCCTAAAAAGTCTTTGACGATCTTCGGTGATGGAATAACGTCAGGGTTGTTGCTCCTGAAGGTAAATTTTCCTGAACGCAGTTGTTCGTTGATGTTCACTATACACTTACCCAAACTACATTTGGACTTATCACAAATGGTCTTGTCTGTGCACCACATAGCTAATAATAAGTTCCTAACATCTTCATGTTTGGTGCGAAACTCAGGATGCAAAGGCTCATCCAAAACTAGATCACTTACATTGTCTTTCCACCAATCACTAAAGTCTTCCAAATCTTCCTTGAAAATTATTGATGAAAGTTGACCCTTGCTTATCAGAAATTCTTTCTTGGATAATTTTTCAAAGTTGGGGTAAACGGTAAACTGGAGAACTGTTAACCGCTTACAAAATCTTTTAACAAATGTCAAATTCTACCATCATGTTCCTCTGGTGCAGTGATTTCTGGAAAGTTTTGGCCAATGCTTGCGACTGTTGATTACTGTTACACCCAGTCTCTGATTGATTCCCGATATGACCCATATTCTTCACTTCAATAATTACAAAGCAGTTTGGTGTTATCACTACAAAGTCGCACTCGCCTTCTCTGTTAGTTGCTCTCTTCTTACACTCTGTACATTTTCGTTTAACATGGGTTAAATCTCCCAGATAATATTGGAAATGAGTATATTCAAAACTATGAAGAACAATAAAATCTCCACCACTTAGTTTCTCTAAAGCTCTGTATACAATAACCTCAGCCTCGTAGTTGAGTTGCTGGTTTCTATCATTTTCAAAACTACATCCGGGCTGATCTTCAGGGTAAAGGTCTACATACTTTTGTTGAGGAGCTCTGGGTAACATGATGGAATGTTTGTCTCCAGTTGAACAGTAGGTTTCAAATATCTCACTCCCATTCCGCAGGTATTTCTCGTACTGTGTTTCATTCTTGGTCATAGCAATCTTCGCTGCAGGGCTAGTGTTAATCGATATTTGTCTCAAATTACCTCGTCGGAAAATAAAATCAGAAATGGTAGCAATACTCTTGGCCCCGAAGCTGTCATTACTTTTTGGTCAAAATAGGACCAGCTAAGTCCTAAATAAATTATAATAATTGATAATCTCGGTTTATCGCCCAATATTGATTTGTAATTTGTATACTGGTGGGGAGGTGAAAAATATTGATTTTGACACGTGACAGAGACTAACCAATCAGATTCCAGAATTAACCAATCAAAGCCCAGCATCACTGTCATGTGCCAATCAAATATTGTTCACCTCCCCGCCAGTATTCACATCTAACATAATATCGAGTTATCAATATAAAACCTAAACGACTGAACCAAAGGAAACGGACAATATTTTAGAACATCCTTATTTTCTGATAAAAAAAGTTAATTTGCTGTTATCAATCACATGCTGTAGTGTTGTGTTTCATTTAGTACGTGGAAAACACAATATGCTTGTAGAAAAAATAGCCGGCTTTCTTAACTCACTGTCAGTATAAACAGCAACGTAACGTGAAAAGGTCGACATCCTCTCAACTTAAAACATTTCCATGAATATCAGATCCCGTTTCAAAAATATTGATCAACTTCGAAAAGATATAGAAATATAACTTGGGAAGACACTCTCGCAAACACAATACACATGACGTAACATGGAGATTTTAACCTAAATGAAAATCTACTGAAGCACAGTAGCAACCAGTGCTTCACGCCGCCGTTTTTTTTCAAAACGGCGGCGGCGTGGTTAAAATCGGCGGCAGCGGTTTAGGCGTGACATATACACTAAAATGTATATGTTGCATATTCAAACGATTGAGACAAATGAAATACCCATATTGGAAATGATAGATTCCTAATAGATAGGAACTTCTGAGGTATCATCTAAAACACTAACTAAATTTGAATCAATTCTGAATGTAATTCGAGACAGTTTCTCTCAGTTAATACCAGAAGAAAAAGTATGGAACATTTTGCAATGAAGTATGAACGTGACAAGTATAAACATGCCGTCAACCTGGGGTCCTCAGAGTTTGACTTTGAGACGTCTTCACTCTTCATCTTACTGTGCCAGAGGAAATGAATCGAACCAGAGTGACCTGATGGCAATGTCCGCCACTAAAAACGATATACTAAACCATTTTGTGGGATTTTAGCAATCACAAAAATTAAGTTACAAGTTATAGACCGTTCAAAGTTCAATATTTAAGTTTAAACAATTATGGGCTTGAGTTGACTGAATTTTGATAATGAATAGATCCACTACCGAGCATTACTGATTACGAACTCGAAACAAGATAAGCAATAAATTGTCATACGTTGTATGACCCGCCTGTACCATAGTGAAACGACCGTGGGGGTCGCAACGTGATACAAGCAATAAACGTAAAGCAAAATAAAAGAATCTGTAATATATAGTGCCATGCATGCTGGACCTCGTTACTTGCACGGGTCACGCGCGCACGCGTTCTCTATGGCAACATACCAAGGCGCTGTTAAAAGCTTCCCTCACACGTGAAACCTCAGTTCTGTGATTGTTTTTAATAAATTCGGTTGCCGTCCACTCGTTCGTTCGTTCAGTAAAGGAAAGTCTAAAACTTAAAGTTAATCAGCATTCAACAACGGTCTGTCATTCAATTCATTATGGGACAGACAATCAGCAAAGAAGCACTGAGTGACAATGTAAGTAAAATTAAATTGTTAATCCTTTCCGGCCTGTTTAGTGTTCAGTGATAGTTAACACAATTCAATTTCATTAGTTTTCTTGAAAACTTGATGTGCATCTTTTATTTTGAATCCACGAAAACTATTTTCGGTAAACCGATTTGTTTATATGGCTTTTTTAATAACTTTGACGAAGGGCAGTATTCCGCGTTACATTGCATCGTTTGCGAGTTTGAAGTTCAAAGTTCAACTGTTTAGATTTTATTAGTTTTAATTTTGATTAAGTTCATAGCCAACATTTTACACGCCGCAGTTGTTTTTGTCAGTTGCAATCTCAAATAGGGTCAAGCGCGGAACACCAAACTAAGGTGTTCTGAACTATTTTTTCTTACAGAATTCGCATTTGACAAGTAAGAAAAAGGAGAAGGTCGAAGAGCGTAAACTTGTCAAAACGTCTCTTGAATCGCCTGAATCTCTGTCACACTCAAAGCCTCGTGGGTTTCAGTACATTCAGGATGAAGAATCTTGGTGCCGGCCGGTATGTTTAAAAAAAGTTTACCCGCTTTAAATGGTGGTTTTGATTTCAATCATATAAGCTGTTATTTGTAGCCTAGCTTTATCCTTTTCAATTTAATGATCTAAATTTGATGAAGTTATCACATAGTTCATTGTTACTTACTTTGGTTACTTTGGTTGTGTTTATCCTCGTAGCAGGAAGGGTCATCAGATTTCTGACCACCTCGATGGCGAGTAGTCTACCAGGGAATTAGACCAGCTGCAGCTATAACCGGAAGTCGGAGGGTTGTCCGGTATCAAAGCAATAAACTTGGACAAACTAACTTTAAACGACTCAAACGTAGCTTCAGCTTTAATATTATCAGGCACTTTGTTCCACAGTTTTGGTCCTCTTACAGCAAATGAGCTGTCATAGAGTGTCTGGTTGCTCGAGGAACTCAACCTAGACAGGGAAGGGATGATTGCTCGGGTACCATGTCTGGATGTTTTTGTGAACCTTATATTGCTGCAATTGGGGACAACATTGTGAAGGATCTTCCACATCATCAGAATAGTGTACCGTTCCCTTCTGCGCTGCAGTGACATTAGCTTTAGATGTGAAAGCCTCTCCCAGTAGTTCATATTTTCCAGACCGCATATACGATCGGTGAATGTTCGCTGGACCCCCTCCAAAAGCTGGATCTCAGTCACCTTAACAGGGTCCCACAGCGGACAACAGTACTCTAGTAGGCTTCTGACCAAAGACTTATATAGGGTAGTCATTACGGTCCTATCACGAGTTTTGAAGACACTAAACACCCATGACAGTGTGCTTCTAGCTTTCTTGACCATATTACCGATCTGTTTGGACCAGTTCAGATCGCTTGATACCATAACTCCGAGGTCTCTAACGTTCTCAACGGGATGTAGTATTTCCTCGCTGGAGACCTTGTAAAGTAGAGTTTCCACGTAAAAAGGGAGTTCAGAAAAGGTACTCTTTCTATTGTGGAGATGATTCAGGAGCTCAAACTTCTGTTCGTGGAGCTTCATGTTGTTGCAGCGTGACCAGTCGAGAATACCGTACAGATCAGCCTGAAGCAGCAGACAGTCCTCATAGCAATCGATACGTTTGGAGACCCTAGTATCGTCAGCAAAGAAGCTTACCTTAGAAGAGGTAACAGCTAGCTCTAGATCGTTAATAAACAAAATGAACAATAGTGGTCCTAACACACTTCCCTGAGGGACACCACTTAGAACCCTGGCACTGTTCGAATGAACACCGTTTAGGACTACAACCTGTTCACGGTCAGAGAGAAATGACTGGATCCAGCTTAGAAGTTTGCCATGAAATCCGTATCTCTTTAACTTCAACAAGAGAAGGTCCAAGTCAACTTTATCAAACGCCTTGGCGAAGTCGAGGTATATAGAGTCTGTGTCTTTCCCCTGAGTAAACCCTTCAAAGATGTCATCAAAGTGATCGAGCATTTGGGTCAAGCAGCTTCTGTTCGATCTGAAACCATGTTGTTTGTCAGATAACAAATTGTTGGTTTCGAGATACTGAACCATGTGTTTCCTAACCACTCTTTCATAGACTTTGACTACATGTGAGGTCAGAGTAACCGGTCTGTAGTTAGCAGCATCACACCTGCTACCTTTCTTGAAAAGCGGTGTGACATATCCAGTCTTGTAGAAACTTGGGACTATGCCTGTATACATGGACTCAGACCAGAGGAGATGAATCGGAACACTCAAACTTGAAGCACATCTTTTGAGGAGAATAGCAGGAATACCATCGGGTCCGGGTGCAGAGTCCAGCTTAATCTCAGATATAGCTTCCGCGATGTGGTTAGGTGTGAGTACCAGTTCTGTATCCCTACTAGTGAGAGGTGGTACTGTAAATGTAGGTAGTGACTTATCAGGGCAGTTGGGGTCACTAAAGACAGAACAGAACTGTTGCTGCAGTATATTAGCTAACTCTTTCCGTTCAGTTACCAGTTTCTTATCACGGTTTAAAAGAGTTGAAATATTGTGCTTAACTTTAGAAAAAGATTTAGCGTATGAGTAAAAGTATTTAGGATTGACTTTAATTTTATCCACTGCTCTCTTTTCACCTTTATCAAGATGGTGGACTATAGCTTCCTTGATCTCATAGCAAATTAATCCAATTTCGTCTTCAAGTTTTTTGATTCGAGCTAGGTCATTGGCACACTTTGCAGCAGAGAGACGGGTTTTAAGTCGTGACTTCTTCCTTCTCAGCGAATTATAAAGCTTCGGCTGGCCAGTTGGTGGTCGTTTCCGAGGAACATTTTCCAGGCATATATTAAGCACTGTCCGTGTAAACTCTGCGGGAAATTCTTCAAAAGTGCTTGCGTCTCTCAAGTCCTTCCAATTCACTCTGTTCAGGATCTCAGTAATCGGTTCAAAGTCTGCCCGATTAAAGTCTAGGGCTCGGAAGCTCATTTCGTCAAGATATGAAGCCTGAGCCTTCTCCATCAGACCAGGGTTAAAGGATAGCAGTACATTAGTGGTAATAGAGGTTTTTTAAATCATAACATTCTCAAATGATTACTACAACAAATGTTATAATCTCAACAAAATTTTAGCAGCAAGCCAAGTTTTCGTGCGAAGACCAGAAAATATTGGAACCTGTATTACCTTCACTAACAAAAGGAGAGGAATCAAAAGAGCAGTTTCAAGATGAGGAGACAAAGCACTGTTCTCCAGAAGAAAGAATAGAAAAACTCGAACAAGAGATGTGGAATAAGGATACAGAAAACGCGAGCCTTCAGTCACAAATCACTCGATTGAATGAGTCAATTGCCGAAGAGCAACAAAAGAATTGTCAAGAACAGTGGAATCTCTACTATGAACAGGTGAAAACCCAAGAAGAGATAGAAAAGAATAAGCTTCTCCAAGAGGAACTGTCGAAAGTAAAAGAAGAGCTATCCAATATTACAGCTCGAACTACAGTTGCAAGTGAAATGAACCCAATGGACTGCTCGAGTGATTCTGAGGTAAAACCTTGTTCAAGATTGAGTCGTTTTAGTTTACTGCCTTAAAACCATTACCATACTAATCAAGGGGTTAAGCATAGAGTATTATCAAGCCAGTACACAGTAGCGTAAGCCGTAATGAGCATAGTTGATAGTATAGAGGTACAGATCATACGTTTTTCTATTGATTGATTTTTAATAGGATGCAGAAAACGCGAGCCTTAAGTCACAAATCACTCGATTGAATGAGACAGTTGCTGAAGAGCAGCAAAAGACTTGTCAAGAACAGCGGAATCTCCACTATGAACAAGTGAAAATTCAAGAGGAGATAGAAAAGAATAAGCTTCTCCAAGAGGAACTGTCGAAAGTGAAAGAAGAGCTATTGAATATTACAGCTCGGACTACAATTGCAAGTGAAATGGACTCAATGGACTGCTCGAGTGATTCTGAGGTAAGACCTGATTAAAGATTGAGTCTTTTTAGTTGAATGCCTTAAAACTATCAACCATGACCATAACTCCAAATTCTAATCAATAAAATATTAGCAAGCCAGTACAGAGTTGCGTAATGAGCATAGCAAAGATATGTTTTGTTTATTAATTGGTTTTTGTTTTCATTAATACAAGTACATTACGAAACAGCAAATTTGTCTGCAGATTGAAAATTCTAAATATAATTTATCTGTTTTCAGGCCCCTCTAGTTAATTTTGATGCTCGATGCCTTCTGGCCGAACAAAAAAAACACCAGCCAAGTACTGACAATGGCCAAGCTCATGCTACCCCTACAAGCGTAGAAACTAATGATTCGGGCATCACTTTTGAGTCTGACGTCGAGGTTAATGCAGAAAACGCGAGCCTTAAGACACAAATTACTCGATTGAATGAGACAGTTGCTGAAGAGCAACAAAAGACTTGTCAAGAACAGTGGAATCTCTACTATGAACAGGTGAAAACCCAAGAGGAGATAGAAAAGAATAAGCTTCTCCAAGAGGAACTGTCGAAAGTGAAAGAAGAGCTATTGAATATTACAGCTCGGACTACAATTGCAAGTGAAATGGACTCAATGGACTGCTCGAGTGATTCTGAGGTAAGACCTGATTAAAGATTGAGTCTTTTTAGTTGAATGCCTTAAAACCATCAACCATGAACATAATTCCAATTATTATAATCAATAAAGTATTAGCAAGCCAGTACAGAGTTGCGTAATGAGCATAGCAAAGATATTTTTTTATTAATTGGTTTTTATTTTCTATTTTCATTATATTTATAAATACAATGTACATTACGAAACAGAAAATTTGTCAGCAGATTGCAAATTCTAAATATAAGTTATCTGTTTTCAGGCCACTCTAGTAAATTTTGATGCACGATGCCTTCTGATCGAACAAAGAAAACACCAGCCAAGTACTGACAATGGCCAAGCTCATGCTACCCCTACAAGCGTAGAAACTAATGATTCGGGCATCGCTTTTGAGTCTGACGTCGAGGTTAATATTTAATTTATTCATCTTTTCGAACGTTTTAATAATTTAGCGCTCCTACTAAATCGCTCGCCCAAATTTTAAGAAAATTCTTGTGAAAAGGCCCTTTGGGTGTGAAATCGATCTGAATAGATGTCTTTTTGGACGCTGATTCCGAATCACCCCCCATGACGTAGGGTAAAAATGCTTCCCTGGAGAGTTATGGGCAAAAAACCGTTTTGGTCACGTGACAGGCTAGTAAAACATGAATTCGAGTGTTTAGGGCTCGGGTTAGGGTTAGGGTTGTGGTAAGGGTTATGGATAGCTTCGGGGTTATGGTTAGGGTTAGGGTTGGGATTAGGGTTTATGTAAAACCGTTTTGTACGGCTGCAAAACCATAAAAACCAAAGTCACGTGAAATTTTTGGGCGAGCGAATTAGTAAGATCAAGAGCCATAATTTAGCTGCCATCTTTTATATTTTGTATTTTGGTCAGCGATCATCCCTGATTGATTTTGTGGGCCAATTCAATTTGCAAGTTACATTTCAATTTCCAAATAACCATTCAAAACTTGAAATCTCCTCGATACATTAAAATTTGATTAACTAAATAACATATATAAGTGTTAAAGGCCAAGAAATACTTTTAGAAATATTCAAGGGTTAAAATTTCGATTTACGACTCAATCACAATTCTGGCATGGGTGATCAAACCAGATTAAATCAGTCATAGAGGTGCATGGTTACGCGTAGCAACGTTTTTACGTATTTTTACCTGCTCCTTAATAAAACTTTTTGATTCGCGTTTATTTGTAATTTTGTCAATCAGTCATAATCCACTGCGCGGCGGGCGCGCTTATTATATAGTTTTTTATCTCACACTTATTTTACTTCGGAGTATTCCAACAGCCACATTGTTACACAAGTGTAACTAGCCAATTACAGGAAGCCGAAGGATTTAATTTGGCCAGTTATTTGTGCCACATTGTTACACAAATGTAACTAGCCAATTACAGGAAGCCGAAGGATTTAATTTGGCCAGTTATTATATAGTTTTACTTGCTTGTATTATTGTAAAGAAATAATTTTTGTGATGAAGCATTAAACAAAAAGTTCATTATCAATTATTGTGCATCTAATTTTTAGTTCTATAATTTCATTGCGTTACAGTTTATTTTAAATTGAACTAATATTTTTATTTCCCACCTCCGTTTAAAAATTACAAAATTATATTTTTAGCATTTATGCGCGCGCTAATTCACGCCAGGCCCTGGTGCCTGGGTTATCATATAAATATAATAATATATTTTAACAATGCAATGGCCCATTGCCTTGTCGTGCTTGCGAACACTTAAGGACCAATAACTAAACTATACGGATAAAGGGTTGATCATAACACATAATTCATATGTTTAATACTTATTTTATTAGGTACCCGTACTATGTGAAACTGTCGGCGATGACAAAACGAAGTTTAAACCAGTCAACCCTGAATCTAGTTCTACGATCACTGATTATAGTGATAACGTAGATCTCGAAGACAAAACCTCTATTGCCCTGTGTAAAGCGGAAAAAGAGAACAAACAATTGAGAAACTACATATACGATCTTCAACTTTCATACGACGAAATTAGGAATCATTATTTTGACCTGCGTGAGAGATACCAGGGAGTTGAGCACGATAGATTTTGTTTGGTTGAGCGAGTAAATGGTTTAATCGGTAAGTCATTTTTTTAGTACCTGCAATTTTGTTGCTGCTCATTTTGCCAGCTAATTATTGAACACGATTTTACGAACAATTTCTTGGTTATTCGTTTCTTAACAAACCGTTTCTTTACTTTAGGCGAGTCCAAAGAAAAGTTTAAACCAGTCGACCCTGAATCTACAATCATCGATGAAACAGATCTCGGGGACGACACCTCTATTGCCCTGTGCAACTGCAACGCGGATAAAGAGAACAAACAGTTGAGAACTATCTTCAACTTTCATACGATGAAACTAAGCTCAGAGAAAATCAGTATCTTGACCTGTGTGAGAGATACAAGGAAGTTGAGCATGATAGATCCCGTTTTGTTGAGCGTGCAAATGATTTATTCAGTGAGTTCTGTTTTTTGTAACTCAAATTGGTTTTTACTCTTACTCTTAGTACTGCTAGTCTCATGCTTAAGTTATATCAATCTGCATCGAAAGCCTATCAAAAACAGGTTGAAATTAGAATATATGATTATTGCTCTGCTTTTTATTAAAAACGATTTCACGAACTTGATACAATTTCTTGGTTGCTCGCTTCTTATCGAGCTGTTTCTTCAGGAACCATCCAAGAGCACGAAAAAGAGATGACGACATTGCGTGACTTGAATAGGAGATTCAAAGAGTGTCTTACCGAGATGCAGTCTGAATTTAGCGATGTCGAGGATCACAACAAAAAAGTGTTTCAGAATCTAAACACCAAGAATGAAAACCTGAATAAACGACTCGTCGAGTTGCGGTCAGGTTTTTGTGCAATGGATGGTCAGGTCAACTACAAAGATGTGGTTAAGAACCTTACCAACGACTATAACAAACTGAATAAACAATTCTTCGAGTTACAGTGTAGTCTCCATGCCATGGAGGTCGGCAACAAAGAAACAGTTCAAAACCTAACTGTGGAAAAAGAGAAGCTGACTGCAGACAATGTCGAGTTACGATCAAGTTTTTATGCCATGGAGGTCAACTACAGAGAGGTGGTTCAGAACCTAACTGTGGAAAAGGAAAAACAGTCTGCGGACAATGATAATCTCAACAAACAAGTTGTCGAGTTACGATCTGGTTTTTCTGTAAAGGAGGAAGAGTACAAATTTGTAGTCGACACCAAGACGGCGGAGAATCAGAGTCTAATCGAGGAGAAAGTAAATTTGCATAAAAAGCTAATTACTTTCATAAAATGTCAAGTGTAATGACTTAACCTATGTGCGTACCTTAAACAGCACTAAAGTCTGAACCAGTTTTCCGATAAAAGAACAGAGATGATGAAATTTGACAGCACCTGTGATACATCATAACCCAACTCAAGTCTCAAATCCAATTTGTGAAAGTCTGCATCACAAGCACCTCCCAAAACACCAAAAAGTGTGCAGATGAAGAATGAAGATAGAAGAAACGTAAACCGAAGAGAAGATAAAGACATAATATTGACGCGAGGAAGAGGATTATTATTTCAAGTTTAATGTTGTTACTTGATGAAAGTGACTTTAATTATGATATTAAGTGACTTAAATGATGAAAAGTTTCTTGATGAAAGTGACTTTGATTATATGATATTAACTGACTCAAATGATGTAAAGTTTCTTGATGAAAGTGACTTTGATTATGATATTAAGTGACTTAAATGATGAAAAGTTTCTTGATGAAAGTGACTTTGATTATATGATATTAAGTGACTTAAATGATGTAAAGTTTCTGATGAAAGTGACTTTGATTATGATATTAAGTGACTTAAATGATGAAAAGTTTCTTCATGAAAGTGACTTTGATCGTGATATTAAGTGACTTAAATGATGAAAAGTTTCTTCGTGAAAGTGACTTTGATTATAATATTAAGTGACTTAAATGATGAAAAATTACTTGATGAAAGTGACTTTGATCGTGATATTAAGTGACTTGATGAAAGTGACTTTGATTATATGATATTAAGTCACTTGAATGATAATATTAGTAACTTGATGAAAGTGACTTTGATTATGATATTAAGTCACTTGAATGATAATAAGTCACTTGATAAAAGAGACTTTGATTGTTACAAATTACCTAATAAACGTCACCAATGAGATATACTGTGGTTTTGAGCTAAATTGAAAAACGAAGTGAGATTTGTTTGTGATATTAGATAAAAAGATATTTTTAAGCGAAATGAGATTGTTAGATGTTATTGTTCTTTATTAGGGCGTGATATATCGTATGCAATATGGTACGAATACTAAAAGATATGATGTTATTAACGATTTAAAACGAATTGATCCTATTCTAAGCAATAATAGTTAGTGACAGTATTACTATGGTTAATCTATTTTTACGACTGGATAGGGGGGTTTGGGCGAAACACATCCTCACAATTTCTAACAATTTCAATGACTCATGTCTACAGTTAACCAAAACCTAACTCTTAGTTCTGAGAATTATTCTCTCAGAGGCGGGAGAAAGTTAGTAAGGATATAGAAATTTTAAATTTTACACTCTCGAACTCGAAGTCCTTCACTCCCTTCACTGGATTGTGCGACTCTATGCTCTAGAGGTATGGAATGTGTTTCGCCTCCCCTCTCCACTATTATTGAGTATGATCTTTGGACAATAATTTTCCTTCTACAAACCCGGTTAAATTGTTGTATTTATTTTTCTTGAAACAAGTTTGGAAATTTACTGATTGAAAACAATTTCAACGAATGAAAAGTGAGACATTGTCAAGTGCCCATTATCAATTTGGAGACAAGGGATGAATTTAGACCAGAGCCCATATTATATTTAGGTCTCATATTTCGCTACTTCTACTCCATGACTAGTGAGATAGTATCAGTAACCCAGTGAGAGTGAGTATAAACGAGATACACCAAGAGTTTTCATTAGCAAAGGAACGGTTCAATACGGTTATCGAAAACCGGACGATAGTTTCAAGCTTGGCGCGGCTGAGATGGGGCAGAAGCCTACATGCTATGGAGTTAGACATCGTAGCGGACAGAAATTAGCATATAGTGTAGACTGTAGAACTATGTACACAGTAGATGTACTGAAGTGGTATCCTAAGAAGATTCTTAGCATACTTTGGAAGTAATGGTTTATTGGTCCCCGAAAGACTGTTGAAATACTGATAGTTGGATAATATCTGTTGACAGCAGTGGTGATGTCATTTTACTATGCGAAACCGGCTCAGAGAAGAGGCAGATCAGGTTACCTGGTGAGTACTGGCCGAGCTGGATATAAACTACTCGAAAGTATTATTTGAGCCTGCCCCTTGGCACCTTAACTGTGAAGTCATGCACTCGTTGTCTGGATAACAATTAAGAAGGTTAGAGTAACACAATTGCCCACCGTCCACACGTATAGTTTAGTTGATAATATCATGAAGCTTGGTACTGATGGTCACCACCATGTGGAACTTTTAGTTGTCATTTTGCAGCAATTACACTAGCGTAAGAATTTTCAAACCTTTTCTTCGAAGAAATTAACAGTAAGTTATATGGAGAGCAATTTACATTGTACAACATCCTTTCAAGTTCAGAAAAAACCATAGTTTAATCACACTCCATTTACAACAGACATTGAAAACAGTGACAAGGTGCAATTATCCGAACATCAACTTTCTGCAGTGCAGCTAGAGGACAGAATTTCAGACCAAGCCGAGAAAGGAAACTTTACAAATAAAACTATAAAATAGTACAGGAACTACAGGCTGAGAAAGCCATATCTTATTTGTAATAAGAAAAGTTTACAAATTCCTCAATGGATGAGAACTGGTTTCACTACAGAGCTAGGTTGAGAATTTGAGAAATGTCTCGAGGGCGAGAATATTGGCAGGGGCCGGATACTTCTATTCCTACAGTTGCAGAAAAATCGAGGACTGGCTATGCTGAACTAGGCCTTGACAGATTACAGGTGTCTCAAATTTCTTTAAAACACCAGGCAAGAAGGCAGCTTGCGAGCCACGTTCGTACGCTTTACAGTTTTCACGTTTTCAACATAAATGTTAAACTACAACACATTGAACAAAGCGGAAGTTAAATGGAAACAAATCCAAATATCAAATATGACCAATAAAATAGCTGAAATTACCCTTCCTGTTTTTAAATTCCTATAAACCTACAGTCGGTTCTCATGAAAATAACTGAAATATATAAACATATTATTAAACAAGGAAGTTACCAAATATTTCATGTAAAATGAATCGGGAAATTTTTCAAATTAAAGCAAGATCTTCGAATGGTGCTCTTAAGACACTTCATTAAATAGGGTTCCGAAAAGCATTGATTTAAAAACTGGGTATCACGGATTTAGGTACAACGAATAAATTATAATTGGCAATCATATGGTTCAGCAGTTGAAAATCATAAGTTATTATAACACAACAGTCCCGTATCCTGTAGTCCTGTCTATGAGTCACTCTGTGGCCCGTGCTTCTTCACGAAATCTTGGTGAAACTTGTCAACCTGAACGTTTGAACAATGTTACGGAAAATCGAACTTTATCTACGGTTGGTGGCAATAAATGAGATTTAATCGTATGTCAATAACTTTACACTAGCGTGTTTGGTGATTAATTATAACTTGATATCTTTCTTACAAAGATCATAACCAACTGCCAGCCTTACAACATCCCCAACCCAAATAACAACACCTGATAAAAACCAAATTATTCAAAATAATACCAGTAGAATCTAGAGATTAATACGCCGTGGTTCAGATTGCTCAAATATTAAATAAACATTAGAGCTTACCACTTTCTTGATTCTAGCCACTGCATCCTCAGTATTTCCTTTGACATCGTTAGATTTGTAAGGTGGGTGTACAAAGAAATCTCCGTCAAGGCCTTGTATTACATTTCCACGCCACTCGAGATTCGTGTACCTGAATGTTTATTATTTTACCAATACGAAAATAGTCCAAAGAAATCGCTGCAGGAGTTCAACTTATGGATTAAACGTTTAAAATGAAAATACAAAGAAGTTCCCGGTTTGTGGTACAGTGATTTCGTCAATATTGGTTGCAATCGTGATTGGTTACCCGTATACCTATTCGAATTGATGGGCAGCTTGATAGAATTCATTCACCCGGCAGCATGTTTGCACATATGTTACCTTGATAATATATCTTTAAAGAACACTGCTGTGATTAATTGGTATTACTGAAACTGCCTAAGATTTACTATTTTGTAAGCCTGTTTAATTTAAAATGAGCCTTTCTAGAACGATTTCTGAGAGTCATTAGACTCATTAAGGACTATCTTCCCAGAAAAATTAGAAATTTAGGACAACCTCCGTATGTGGTAGGCAATATAGTGAGAAACTTATCTAAGAACAATCATCAAAAGTAATGAAATGTCTTGTTTTGATTTAAAGACCAAGCGAAGTATACAACACTGGTAAGTGCCAGTAAAAACCACTTAAAATGTAATCTATTCAATCATTATCTCTTGTTATTTTTCAGTTCTTGTTAAATTAAAGTGAACAAATAAAATGTGAGAATTAATATTCGCCGCGCCCGCGCGCTTCAACCCACACGTGCGCAAAAAAGACCTCTATATGCGAAAATGTCGTTTGTCTGCTAGTAGAGAATGTGACACGCGTGGTAAGATAATTGTTGGATATTATGCCAAACCTTGCATCCGGTGGGCGGTTGCAGGAAAGTGAGGCGGAAAGAAGTAACATACGGCATGGTCATTTTAAACTATAGTGGACGTCATTTGAGGTGATTAGGATGGTTAAAATTTTCTCAGTCCTTCTGAACCGCCGCGCCGGAAGTCTTACAAGGATGTCTTTGTCTTTATCTGATTATTCATCAGATAACATTATTCGATAACTATCCACAATTTAAATGTACTCACGTTTTGTTGATGACCTTGAAGAGCTCCCTGCCTGCCAAACTAACATCTTTAGGCCCAACTCTGTTGATGGCCTCTTCCTTCTCGATGATAGCTTTCCTCACAGCGCTCTCACTTACAATTCGCTCCGGCATGAACGCACCTAAAAGTTTTAATATGTCCAACAACTATACTTGCAACAGTACACAGTGGTTAGAAAGGTTAGTTAAATAGTCACTTTCAAAGTGTTGTCACGAATCTTATTCGTCATTATGATTGGACCGACATATGAATGGGGAACTTAGAAAATTATGGACTCCAAACTGAACCAAGTTTTCCGTCTCATTCTCTCAACCTATCAACTTAACTGTGTGATTTTATAACTTATTAGCGAATTAACGCAATTAACTAATAATTCGAAAAGTAACTTTTACCTCTGGTATTATTAGGAGCATACTTCTTGACTTCAAACTCGGTAAGCAGCTCTCTGTTAAGAACAGTTAAATCCTCCTTCTGGTCGTTGCTTACACTCTTTATTATTATCATACCGGTGGGCTCATCCATAGCCACTAATTCACCCTCTATCTTATTGGCTGGGTGGGATGTTGTGTTAACGAATTTATTAACACCAACGTTGTAAATTATTACCTAAGTGACGCACTAATCATATTATTAATGAAACTAATCAATGAGGTAATGAGAATCCTATTCTTTTAGTTAACAAGATTTGTAGCTTATCATAAAATTTAATAGCCCAATCAAATATAGTAATTGATACAGATAAATATGTGATAATTGTTGGATTAAGCTCTTTATCTTGGAGTGTGTCTGCAATTGACTTCAACTAAAATTTGAACTTTTTATACAATCCACCCTTAAAACACTTCCATTTGTGATGTGATTCAATTGACCGATCAAATACAGTAATTGTAACAGATAAATTATGGATGATAATTAATATTATGGATTAAGTTCTTTATCTTAGAGTGTAAGCAAGTTACATCACTATCACCGTGGAATATTTATACCAGCCCTCCCTTAACCACTTCCCGCCTTATCACATTTTGAAACCCCCTTTCCCTCAAGAGGAACTATGAATTATTAAAACCTCGAGAGTCTTCTTACCGTAGGGGTCGACGCACATAACAATTGATCCTAAGGGGACGTAATGTTGAAGTTCATTTTCAAGTTTGCCGGCCGTTGCCATAGCGCCATGCGCAACCATTCTCATTCATGACATCCTACATATAGCTGTGGAGTAGATTATTACTTAAACAAAAGTGAAGTGCGTGATCAACAACATGACGTGCCAAATGATCTGCAATAATCAACTGCAGTCGAATTCTGTGGAGTAAAAGGTCTGCAATAAAAACGTTTACCGCGCGGTAAAGTAATCAAAGGAATGTCATAATAACTCTTAATTATTTTAAGTATTCATTCTAAGAAAATGATCTGTAATGCAAGTGTCAAGGCCAATTTGAAAATACACATTTTTAACGCATAAAATTAAATGGCAATGATTGCTCGATTTATGAATCAAGTAGAAAATACTTAATTCCAAATTCCAGAACACTTAGATAAATATTATGGTTTACATACAAAATTAAGGTACAAAATAACATTGTAAAAAGTTTAATCGTTAGAATTTCAAAGAGATAAAATTACCCAAACTAGGTATGAATTGTAAAAACGACAATTTAAAAACTTATTTAATCAAATATTTGGCATTGAAATGTATTCGCCATCTCGACAATATCCATATTCCATACTTTAAAATAAATATTCGCAATTTAAAACTTTGCAATCAAATAATAAAATACAAGAAAGTAAAAAACTTATAAAAACTAAGATCTTAAAGCCCAAACTACTGATAGAAATCGTCCTCTAAGGTGTCGTCTAGCGACAGAACGCCTGCTTCATACGACATGTGCCTGATCCTTCTCTTCTTCTCCTCCCGTCCCAACTTCTCTGCCTCCTGGTATGCCAGCACTTGTTTCAGCGGACGCGCCTTCTCCGGATCTTCGTCCGTCAAGTCTACTTCTCCTGCAATCGCTACGTTTTCTCCGCGTACAAGGTATATTCCACGTGGAATATCCGCGTGGAAGTCCATAGCATAAACCCTCTCAACAGTGTTGCTCAGCAGGATGTTACCGTACGTGTCTATAGAACTGAGACACCCAATAATAGTTCTTCTATCACGGAGGTGCACTAAGATGGGCCGGTCAATGGAGTCGATAAGAGAGAGTAGACCTGGCATGTAGTTGTCGTGCAGATCATCAGAGAGCATGTTGCCCAGAGTGGCGTTTATCAGGTAGTCTTTGTTAGGGATGGAGTTGATGACAGTACCCGGAGGTGGAGGGGAGGTGTTTATTGGACTGTAGCTGAAGGGAGTTCCTTCTGTCTTGAGGGGGCATTTGTGGGCTGCTCCTAACATACCTTCTACCAGTCTTACACTAAAATTGTTCTTTTGTTAATATTTTAAGAAAAGAACCTGTATTTAAGGAATGTAATCTGGTTTGTTTCTTAAAATTATAAGACTGTACCTTCCGTCATATAAGAATTGTCGAAGCAGTGAATAAATGCTGAAGTAAAAAAAAACTTTAAAATGATCAAATTAATAAATTATATATAATTTAAGAGACTGCTGTAACGAAAAGCTAAAACCACCTAATAAAAGTAAAACAACAAATAAAACTCCTAATCGCGTTTTTTGCCCCCTTTCCGCAGGACAAGCGGTGGTAACTTGACAGGTAACTTCAACACAGCCAACATCAGTCCCTTATTCTGGTCCCCTTTTAACTTGCTGATACTGCACCCCATACTCCTGTACGTGTCACTTAGCACACGTGACTTAACCCCTGTGTCTTTACACAGTTCACTGTATCTCACACAGTATTTGTCTACTACTAGGGTCAGTGCTAAGATGTGCGCTATTAATTTATTGCGTTGTTTGTCTGACATGGATGTTCGCAGTTTCCCGTCTCGCTGGCCGAGTGAGGTGAACTTCTTGTACATACTTTCTGTCACCTGATACAGTGTTAACTCAATTCAAAGTTCAGATAATCTGAGAGAAATCGATACTGAACTAGTACGAAATATATTTAGTTTAAAGTTTTAAGCTTATTTGAGTAAGTTTTATGAATGGTCCGATGTGTGGTTAATACTGTGTGATGGAAATAGTTAACTATATAAAAGTAACTCTCTAGTGTTAACTTTATATAATTGGGATCTATACTTACAACAGAGGGGGTATTAGGGAAGCTTGTTTTCTTGCTCCCGATCGACTTAAGAGGAAGTTTCAACAGAGTAATAAGATAAGATATGTAGAGGAGCTCGGAGAGGTACAAGTGAGCCATGTGGTCATCCTCCATTACTATTGGTAGTCGGGACAGCATGAAATCAGGATACCTGAGAGAAGGTATATCAAATCATTTTATTAAGGTACTAAATAAAATGCTCAATAAAAAGAACTTTGGACGAAAAATTCATTTAAGTTCGAAAAATCCTTCGAGAAGTTTTACTACTTATGTTAGATCTTTAGATGATTTTAAGGTGAATATTTTTGGAAATGAAATAACTGTCAGATAAAACCTAGAATAGGAAGTTATATTTACTTGTTCTGTTCCCTCCATGCGTTAACATGAACTTGAGTACATTCTCTAAGAACAGTTGTGAAGGGCAACAGCGCTGCTATCTCAGCCTCTGATATCAGATCTGTTATCAGGAACACATCACTTAGATCCTGACAGGAACATGTTAATTAGCTCAATTCGTCACATGTGAACAATTGAACATATAAGTTACACAGCTGAACTACGTTTCTACGCGTGTAAAACCTACAGTTTCACTGATTGTAAGAGTACAGGCGCAGTAAGCTACTGCCGTGCAACTTTAATCTATTACTATAAAGCTATAAGTAACCTTAGCGTCAGTATTGATAGGAGGTAAGATATCGTTGGTAGTGAGATCAGCTTGTTGTGTTAGGTTAGCTGTATCTACTGATACCACCGCTTCTTGCATTGCCTCATCCAGTGTATTCACCTCCATCTCCCGCACCCTGTCTTTACCTGATCACAATCATGGATTACTCACTGAACATCAGCTGTCGGTTACAAATTATAAATACCATGACCAAACCACATACGGGTAAACCGCCCCTAAAATGTCACCCACCCCTAAAACGCCACTCTTGATTGATTGGATCCCATCTTCTTAGAAAGTATCTTACCTAATCATTTGTAACTCCTAAACATAAAAAAATATCATTCAGACCCTGCCACATCCTGAAATTGAATCTAAATGATGCCATAAGGGCATTTTTTTCACTTTGTACGAATTTTTTACTTTTGAAAAAAAAGCGCACAATTTTTTAACTCTGGAATTCATTAATATTAACTCGGTTTTGGTCTAGGATAGTGATATTTACATATTTTAGCAACTTTGTACATATGACTGGAGATATGGAAAGTTATACATTACTCAATATTACTACCCTCCCCTAAAATGTCACCTGGCCGCCCCCTAAGATGTCATTTTATCAGATTCTGGCTTTGAGACTACAAGCACCATAAAATGGAGGTACCAGCCTATTAAACATCATATTTAGCATCTAATGGTAATATTGGAAAGCTTTGGCAGCTCAAGGAATTAGTTTTATTTTATTAATTGCAATAAACATCCCCTAAAATGTCTAATTATCCCCCCTAAAATGTCATTTTAACCTGATCAAATTACTCAGGCTTTTCCTAAGATGCAATGCATACTCACATTTCGTTAATAGTTGATGGTAATAATTAACAAGTGCCAAAACAAGAGCTATTATCGCACACCATGCGAACAAAATACAAATTTGACATTTTAGGGGAGAAAAAAATGACATTTTAGGGGGCATTATATCATAGGTTTACCATAAACTAGTAAGTACCAAAAACCGTAGTTTTTGACATTCAATTTTGCTAAAAGCAGTCAAATCTAGTCTATAGAGAAGGTCAGATCGATTACTGGGTTGGCTTAGTTAACTACAGGTCACTAAAATTGCCAAAATGCAGGATGATGTTAAAAATCCCCAAAAATGCAATTAAAACATGCAATTTGCACAAGGTTAAAATCACATTGAATCCATTTCTTTTGTGCCAATTGTTAGTTTATAACTAGATAATCTAACTACAGGTGTAAATTTTGTTGACTGAGTTACTGTTTTGCCGTAAGTTCTGGGTATTGAAAAAAAAGTCCCCAAAATGTCGCAAAAAGTAAATTGACTGAATTCCACCATTTTTTTTCAACAGAGAGAGAAATTCTGGTCGACACCTCTCAGAAATAGGTTATATTTGTCCCAGAAGTGGTTAAAATTAATAATTGAGCAACATTCTGAGTGCTACACAACCTGTTTTAGCTGACGTTTTAGAGGTGGTGCACGTGACATTTTAGGGGGTGGTTACGGTTTTGAGGTACTTCCTTTAGTAAGTGAATGTTTTCAAGTAGCTTAATGTTTTAATAAGACAAAACAAATAGTACTAGTGACAAAAGATAAATCAGGCCTCCTGTACATTTTGTAATTATCACACATATAGAGTTGACATTTTAGGGGTGGTGTTTTAAAAGTGACTCCATTTCAACGTCAAAAAAATTGTACCTGATTTTATTTTCAAATTTCCAAATCTTCCTGGCAGGCTAGAAAAAGGTTTAAATATTATTCCTAGACACTTCAGAACCCTGTAAATTTAGCCCTAACTCGGCAATCTGGGCCCAAAAAACAGGTGACGTTTTAGGGGCGGTTTACCCGTATAGAGAAAATTTTCAATTTGGCTAACTCACATTCTTCCTAGATCTGACATGAATTTACAACAATAATCTTCAAACACACAGGATCTGACAACAAAACGAACATTTAAATATATTTCTGATCCCTCTCAGAATATCTAACCTTTGATAGTCTTCTGAATGCGGCTAGCTCCAAACTTCATTGCAAGCGCTTTGTACTTTTCTCCGTAGCTCAACTCCTTCTCCTTCTCTCTGTCCTCCTCCTCAAAGCTTTTAACGTAGGGTTTAAGATTTATCAGAGCAGATGGTCTTAGGGTCATCTCATTGGTTTCTTTGTCCAGGACGCCTACCATGAATTGGCTACCGTAGTTCTGTAACAATCTGGGTGAGGGTAAAGGAAATACTCAGACCCTCAACTTACTGGTGCTTTTATGTGATCAGCATTTCATTATATTGGTTAAAATAGGTATGTCAACACACAATCAGACGAGAGTTTTGTTATGATTTAAATACAAACCTTAGTTTCCCAAGATTTTCCCACACTTTGAATACCATCGCAGTCCATAACCAACATTCTTTGTGCAGCCAGTCTTGGATTACTCAAGTCAGATGTATTTTGGTAGCATGTAAACTCCGTTTTCGTCTTGAACGTTTTCGATTTTGAAACGTTGGTAGCAGTACAGATTAGGGGATCCTCATCGTTGCTGGTTTTCAGCGTGACTCTTGGACACATTTTCTTTTTCGTCTTCGTGGCCATCACTGGAACAAATTGTTGCTTACGACAAACGTTATGATTTAAACAACATCGAGATGAATTTATTAATTTTTTCAGTTATAACTCTAGTTAATCTTTAGTTAATACAGATCTCAAAGTAACATAATATGTGTTATTTAAAGAATGCTTCTAAACTTGATGCAGTGAAAGACAAAATTCTTGGTATTAAATCAACATTTAAAATTAATAAATAGTTCAAGTTCAGTACATTTTCAAATCGTATAGGAACCTGAAAACTCTAGACTGAAAGCCATATACCACTAAAAAATCTAGAAAAGACACATAGTTTACGCCGAAGTCCACAAAGATATGTTATAGCGGGAAATTACATACACAAAGGTATGCTACATAAAGAATCGTATACCTTTAAGGCCCTATCATTGGGTCACTGAATGAAGAAAATAATCGTTTAATAACTTATTTAAGAAAATAATTTATCAGTGATAGCGCTAAACTTGTGGACTAAGGTAAGGGGTTCTCCCTTTTCATGTCGATAAACATTGTAACACGTGAAAGACCCGGAATGTAACACGTCATTACCCATAACCTCGATAGATGTTTGGCAAACAAGCACAGAAAATAATTTACGAATTTTGATATGAAATTACTGACCTAAAGTCATAAATATAAAAAGATTGCATACTTTATCACTGAGTATTAAATATCTGTCATAGTTATATAATGATCACATGACCGCAAGAAATTCCATACTGTCCCCATATAAATCCCTTGATCCCAAATCAAAACAAGCAGCATGTCTGCTGCGAACTGATAGTCCCGATATCAGACCTTTTAAATTTTCCGCTGGCTTTGTCTTCTTCATGACAGTAACTTGTCGGGCACGATGTGGCGTATTGTAACAGTGAATTCTGCAGAGGCCATTTCAACAGCAGCTCTGATCTTTGTTCGACTCAGTGAATCCTGGCCAGATCCTCAATAAGTTTAACTAGATCGTCAACCGTTCCCTCCCTCTTCATGCCTGTACCATCAAAATCATAAAACAAGTCCACGCAAATTTTATTCATCTCAGGTCTGGGAAGGTCCAAGAATCGTTCGATAAGGTCTCCATCAATAAAACCATTAGCTGGTTCCTTCTGTCGGTCATTATGGAATGCCCTCCATACATTGTGCGGAATGCAGCCTATACTAGTAACAGTCCTTGCCAGTGCTTCCTGTAGGGTCAACAACAAATCAAACAATGGTTTTTCGATGCAGCCAATAAGTCCAATAGCCCCAGTAGAGCTACCATAAAGGATAGTTTTGTGAACAAGAGGAGGTGCTCCGGAGGGGTTCTTCAAAACAAGCGATCCTTCTCTGAACACGTTAGCATTTTCTCCCAGGTGGAATTGACCAGCAAGCTTTAGCAGCCGTCTGTCTTCCTCCTCCATACCCCCTTCTTTGGTACACACAAACAAGTTGTTGAAATGCTCTGCTCCTAGGAAAGTATCGTCATCAAGTATTTCAACCTGAGTCATCCAGTTTGCTTTGTAGTCCTTGGCAATGTCTTCTAATCTGCCCTCAAGCTGTTTGTACACCAGCAATGCCATGCTCCTCAACAGATCTCCCACTAGAATGAACTGACCTCTAGCTCTAAGATAAACTGCCATAAGGGTATTGTGATACTTGCACTCCACCTTTAGACCATCTTCTTCTTTGAACTCAAAAACTGTTACCTTGTTATTGATCCCAGCCAATATTTTACCACAAACTTCCGTTACAGAACTGACTGCACCTTTCACATCATGACTTGCGACTTGATTTAATGTGGTTCCGTCCCATCTGAATACAATCAATCTTCCATCTTTAGACTCAGAGTCTTCTTCATTAACGAATGCAGTTCCAACCACGAAATAATCCTTTTCATTGCAGTGATAGGAAAATACTGAGAGGCCCCATTCGGTTGGTGCAAATCTATGCACATGAAGAACCTCATAAGTTTTCTTGTCCATGATAAGAAGATTGTGGACTTCCGAATTGTTAGCAGCATCCTTCTTGAATCTTGAGTCAGGGTCCATACCATTGACAACATCAGAACTGTCAGTTATGTTCTGACACAAAGTACTGACACTAGGAGCAGTGATATTGTTGTTCCTCATCGTGATGATACCATATGTTGATGTTGCTTCTTGGTATGCAATCCTCTTAGGTGATTCTCCGAGAGGAATCGTTTGTATGTGCAATTTTTGAATAGCAGCCACACTACCAACAACTAATCCTGAACTTGATGCAAGAGCAAGTGCATCCGGATAAGCTGAGGTGTTTATAGGGCACATGTGATTCACATCCTGCATGTTTACTGTACTGAACACTAGCTTGTTGGAATTGCTGTAGATAACTGTGGGTCGATCAGATGAAGCAAAAACGTGATTTGCATCAAATGCATGGAATAGCTGCAATGTTGTGGAGTGTATGCCAAGAGCAATCTTCTTCTTTTTAGACAACTTGCCTGTTTCAGGATCAATATCACAATAGAACAGGGAACCATCTCCAAGAGTAGCCATAAGATAAGAAGAATCGTCAAAGGGACACATCAATATGGATTTAACCACAATCTCACCACCCAGTTCATGAGTTTGCAGTTGCTGGAAGTCAGGAAGTGAGTACAATCTAATAGAACCATCAACCCAGCACCCAACTGCACAGTACTTACTTTTATCACTGTTGTTGTGGTCAAGAGGAGTAATATCAACACAAGCAACATCATGGTCAAGCTCAACCCTGGAAATCTGCTTTATATTGCCACTTTCAATAGAAAGATATGTAATGACATTCCCATCAGACACAACACATTGTGTCTTGTTACATCCCACATGATCAATCCTTTCGCCAGCAGCAGGTTTCCACTCAGAAACAGCATTGAGAGTGTGAGAATCAAGTAACCTTATGCAAGTGGAGCATATTTGGATGATATTATCCCCAGATGTCATGCCACTGTACAAAGTCTGCTTGTCTGAGATGAGATCTTTGGTCTCAATCTCTTCAACCTCTTCACCATCAAAGGACAGGATTCTGGTGTAACCCATGAATGTTATAATCAAAGCATTATCAAGGGAATCATCACTTCTAATCGTAATGGGCCAGATGCCTTTTATTCCAGGAATGTCAATAGAGGCAAGTTCTTGAATACCAATACCACATCTAACAACTCTGAGAGAACCCTCCTTGTAGCAACCTGAGCAAGTCACGAGCTGGGGCTGTTTATCAGAATCCACAATACACATGTCAGTGATGCTTCCCAAGTTAGCATAGGTCTCTAGCACAGTTAAGTGGAGCTCATCAGCACTTGTACGTCCAGGATTGATGTGAATAAGCTGGCTGTCACCTTGAGCAGATCCAACATAAACCACTGAGTTATCAAGATAAGCCAGGCAGGATGCAATGGTTGTTTCTCCTAGCAGTATCATTTGAATATCGGTTACAACATCTGCCTGGTCGGTGACTAGGGTCAGTATGAAAAGTAGGCCTTTATCATCTGAGCAAAGATACCGCTTGCTATCAATTGTACAGTAACTTGTGATGATGCTGTTCCGTAACACTCCCGGAGCATGTGAAATAAAGGTATCAGCTTTACAATAGGACACAGTTGCAAGCCCAATTATGATGGCACCATATAGTGGCCCTTTCACAGGAATTATCAGGTTGGCATTAGCTTCCACATTTGTGAGTTTCCAGGGTCCTTTGGTAAATTCTTTGTTAGATAACGATATTTCAAATGTTTTGACATGTCTTGTTCCCTTTTGCGTTTGATAAATGTAAACAATTGTTGGAACTTTGCAACCTTCCAAGAACTTGATGTCAATGATGTTGAGTTCTTCTATCCTTATATTAAAAGATTTCAACTCCTTGCCTTCTTTTTGTTTCACTGTGTCAAGTGGTACAATCTTTAGAAGTCCTTCATACAGCCTTAAGCCAATAAGTTTACATTCAGGATCAACTATTCCAATGGCCCCTATGTCAGTTGGTTTACCAGTGCTATCTTCAATGTCTCCATATGTTCGGGTGATAAGTTCCTTTGTTTCAGGCTTGTACTGGATAATGAAAACATGGTAACGGCGTGTTAAGACAAATACAACATCTTGATCTTCCCCTTTGGGCCTAAAGCTTTGCATACATGTGACACAACCATTAATGTTAAGATCCATGTAATGTCTTAAACCCTCTGGAGAAATTGTGTGGATTTCTATTTTAGAGTTCTTAGCCAAGATAAGATTAAGTTCATCAGGGCCAGTGAAGTTACTGGTAATAGCAACATTTGTTGCAGTCGGTTTTTGAGCTGTCACTACATACATGTAAGGTGTTGCCTTTGAGTCTTTGAGTTCTTTCTCAGTGGCCAATTTGTCATCTCCTTCCATGTCTGACATCCTAAAAGTGAAATATAATGTTATAATACAATTTACAGCATACTGTGTGTGACATGTACAAATTGTACGAGTTCATTGTGTCAAAGGTCAATCATACAACATGATTGACTGCATCCGACAAATGTAACTTGTAAGTTGCAGGATATAGACAACATTACAATACACATCTGTAAGGGATTTGTTTTGTACACAATATGTCAATGATCAAGCTAAATCATTCAGGCTTATTTGAGTAAGCTAAATCATTTCAATAAACATACTTGGATACTAGCAGGGAGAACATATAAATGTTCCCTATACTGGAATTGAACATTTAAAACCAACCTGTGCCTCAGGTTGCATATTATATTAAATCTAATAATCATATTGTAAGACCATTGAAATCTTTATTGAGCTCTACTGCTTTACTAGATCGACTTGTAAGCATAAATTCATGCCAACTGACAAATGGCCCAATCAAAAGCATCGCCTTCTCAAAATAAAGATTAAACAGGATGTCTGGGTTCAAATGAAAGTAAGAATGTTATATATATATACACAATAAATTAAATCAAGTGATGCAATTGGCAGAGCACAATCGTAAATCCTGAACAATAAATATATCATCTTTCCCTGGCCCTCGTAGCTCTCCTCCTCAGGTATCTGGATTCTGGTTGAAGGAGACGTTAGATATAGGGCGGTCCATGGGTTCAAATCCCCTGGTCTTTCAAAAAGAGACTATTGGAGGGGGTGTCATGTCCGTCTATGTCCGCCTATGTCCTGTCCTTTTTGGATTCTATGAGACAACGGACGTGTTTTTTGGGACACGGACGGACACAGACGGACATTGGCGGACTCGGACGGACATTGGCGGACTCGGACGGACATTTGCGGACTCGGACGGACATTTGCGGACCCGGACGGACATTGGCGGACTCGGACGGACATTGGTGGATATAAGCTCAGGAGGAGGAGGACTCAGGAGGAGGACTGAGGAGGACTGAGAAGGAGGAGGACTGAAGAGTACTGAAGAGTACTGAGGAGGATGGCTGAGGAGGATGGCTGAGGAGGATGGCTGAGGAGGATGGCTGAGGAGGATGACTGAGGAGGATGACTGAGGAGGATGACTGAGAGGGAGGAGGAGGATCAGGAAGACCCAGGAGGAGGAGGAGGAGGAGGACCCAGAAGGAGGACCTAGGAGGAGAAGGAGGAGAACTGAGGAGGATGACTCAGGAGGAGGAGGACTCAGGAGGAGGACTGAGGAGGACTAAGAAGGAGGACTGAGGAGGATGGCTGAGGAGGATGGCTGAGGAGGATGACTGAGAGGGAGGAGGAGGAGGAAGAGGAGGAAGAGGACTGAGGAGGAGGAGAAGGACTGAGGAGGAGAAGGAGGACCCAGGAGGAGGAGGACCCAGGAGGAGGACCCAGGAAAAGGCCCAAGGAGGAGGAGGAGGACTGGGGAGGAGGAGGACTGTTGAGGACTGATAAGGAAAACTGAGGACGAGGAGGAGGAGTAGAAGGAGGACTAAGGAGGGGAGGAGGAAGAGGACTGGGGAGGATCAGGAAGACCCAGGAGGAGGACCCAGAAGGAGGAGGAGGAGGAGGACCCAGGAGGAGGAGGATGGCTGAGGAGGATGGCTGAGGAGGATGACTGAGAGGGAGGAGGAGGAGGACTCAGGAGGAGGACTTAGGAGAAATGAGAAGGAGGACTGGGGAGAACTGAGGAGGAGGAGGAGGAGGAGGACTGAATAGGAGGAGGAGAAGGAGGGGGACTGGGAGAGGACTGAGGAGGAGGAGGACTGATGAGAAGGATGAGGAGGAGGACTGAGGAGGAGGACTGAGGACCGAGGGGGAAGAGGAAGAGGATGAAGAGGAGGAGGACGAGGACCCAGGAGGAGGAGGACTGAGGAGGAGGACTGAGGAGGACTGAGGAGGATGACTGAGGAGGATGACTGAGAGGGAAGAGGAGGAGGAGGAGGAGGAGGAGGAGGAGGATGCGGAGGAGGAGGAGGAGGAGGAGGAGGAGGAGGAGGAGGAGGAGGAGGAGGAGGAGGAGGACTGAATAGGAGGAGGGGGGACTGGGGGAGGACTGAGGAGGAGGATGGAGGACTGAGGAGAAGGATGAGGAGGAAGACTGAGGAGGACTGAGGACTGAGGATCAGGAGGAAGAGGAGGAAGATGAAGAGGAGGAGGAGGACCCAGGAGGAGGACCCAGGTCCCAGGAGGAGGACTCAGGAGGAGGAGGAGGACTGGGGAGGAGGAGGAGGACTGGGGAGGAGGGGGACTGTTGAGGACTGATGAGGAGGACTGAAGACGAGGAGGAGGAGTAGGAGGAGGACTGAGGAGGGGAGGAAGAAGAGGACTGAGGAAGATCAGGAAGACCCAGGAGGAGGAGGAGGAAGAGTAGGAGGGGGAAGCATCTAAATGTAATTTCCATTTTTGTCCGTTTTTGTCCATTTTTGTCCGTTTTTGTCCGCTCTATTTTTTGTCCGTTTTGAAAATATAGGGTACCGAACGGTGGAGGAGGACTGAGGAGGGGAGGAGGAAGAGGACTGGGGAGGATCAGGAAGACCCAGGAGGATGACCCAGGAGGAGGAGGAGGAGGAGGAGGACCCAGGAGGAGGAGGAGGACTGAGGAGGACTGAGGAGGAGGACTGACGATGACTGAGAAGGAGGAGGACTGAGGAGTACTGAGGAGGATGGCTGAGGAGGATGGCTGAGGAGGATGACTGAGAGGGAGGAGGAGGAGGACTCAGGAGGAGGACTTAGGAGAAATGAGAAGGAGGACTGAGGAGAACTGAGGAGGAGGAGGAGGAGGAGGACTGAATAGGAGGAGGAGGAGGGGGACTGGGAGAGGACTGAGGAGGAGGAGGACTGATGAGAAGGATGAGGAGGAGGACTGAGGAGGAGGACTGAGGACCGAGGGGGAAGAGGAAGAGGATGAAGAGGAGGAGGAGGACCCAGGAGGAGGAGGACTGAGGAGGAGGACTGAGGAGGACTGAGGAGGATGGCTGAGGAGGAAGACTGAGAGGGAAGAGGAGGAGGAGGAGGAGGAGGAGGAGGAGGAGGAGGAGGAGGAGGAGGAGGAGGAGGAGGAGGAGGAGGAGGAGGAGGAGGAGGAGGAGGGGGAGGAGGAGGAGGACTGAATAGGAGGAGGGGGGACTGGGGGAGGACTGAGGAGGAGGATGGAGGACTGAGGAGAAGGATGAGGAGGAAGACTGAGGAGGACTGAGGACTGAGGAGGAGGATGAAGAGGAGGAAGAGGAGGAAGATGAAGAGGAGGAGGAGGACCCAGGAGGAGGACCCAGGTC
The DNA here is from genome assembly GCF_026151205.1 of Bolinopsis microptera. Classification (NCBI taxonomy): domain Eukaryota; kingdom Metazoa; phylum Ctenophora; class Tentaculata; order Lobata; family Bolinopsidae; genus Bolinopsis; species Bolinopsis microptera. Next base: position 14,246,898 of record NC_087072.1, on the reverse strand, counting down.
CCAGGAGGAGGACTGGGGAGGAGGAGGAGGACTGGGGAGGAGGAGGAGGACTGGGGAGGAGGAGGATTGTTGAGGACTGATGAGGAGGACTGAAGACGAGGAGGAGGAGTAGGAGGAGGACTGAGGAGGGGAGGAAGAAGAGGACTGAGGAAGATCAGGAAGACCCAGGAGGAGGAGGAGGAAGAGTAGGAGGAGGAAGCATCTAAATGTAATTTCCATTTTTGTCCGTTTTTGTCCATTTTTGTCCGTTTTTGTCCGCTCTATTTTTTGTCCGTTTTGAAAATATAGGGTACCGAACGGTGGAGGAGGACTGAGGAGGGGAGGAGGAAGAGGACTGGGGAGGATCAGGAAGACCCAGGAGGAGGACCCAGGAGGAGGAGGAGGAGGAGGACCCAGGAGGAGGAGGAGGACTGAGGAGGACTGAGGAGGAGGACTGACGAGGACTGAGAAGGAGGAGGACTGAGGAGTACTGAGGAGGATGGCTGAGGAGGATAGCTGAGGAGGATGGCTGAGGAGGATGACTGAGAGGGAGGAGGAGGAGGACTTAGGAGGAGGACTCAGGAGGAAGAGGAGGAGGAGGACTCAGGAGGAGGAGGACTGATGAGAAGGATGCAGATGAATAGGAGGAGGAGAAGGAGGGGGACTGGGAGAGGACTGAGGAGGAGGAGGACTGATGAGAAGGATGCAGATGAGGAGGAGGACTGAGGACCGAGGAGGAAGAGGAGGAGGATGAAGAGGAAGAGGAGGACTGAGGAGGAGGACTGAGAGTGAGGAGGACTGAGGAGGATGGCTGAGGAAGATGACTGAGAGGGAAGAGGAAGAGGAGGACTGAGGAGGAGGAGGAGGAGGAGGAGGAGGAGGAGGACTGAATAGGAGGAGGAGGAGGGGGACTGGGGAGGACTGAGGAGGAGGATGGAGGACTGAGGAGAAGGATGAGGAGGAGGACTGAGGACTGAGGAGGAAGAGGAGGAGGATGAAGAGGAGGAGGAGGACTGAGGAGGAGGAGGAGGACTGTTGAGGACTGATGAGGAGGACTGAGGACGAGGAGGACGAGTAGGAGGAGGACTGAGGAGGGGAGGAGGAAGAGGACTGAGGAAGATCAGGAAGACCCAGGAGGAGGAGGAAGAGTAGGAGGAGGAAGCATCTAAATGTTATTTCCATTTTTGTCCGTTTTTGTCCGCTCTATTTTTTGTCCGTTTTGAAAATGTAGGGTACCGAACGGACAAAAAACATGATCCCCCTATAACATCAAAAATTGTATTTATCAATTTAGGTGTCCATTAATGTCCGCTAATGTCCGTCTATGTCCGCCTATGTCCGCCTATGTCCGTCTATGTCCGCCTATGTCCGCCTATGTCCGCCTATGTCCGCCTATGTCCTGTCCTTTTTGGATTCTATGAGACAAGCGGACATAGACGGACGTGACACCCCCCCCCCACTATTTTAAACGGATCTGTAAATGATAGTCATTTTTGGTGTTTCGGACGAAGTATTAGAAAAGATTGAGGGATTAAATTATGCTACTTATAAAAAGATGATGATGATGATGAAAATCTTTTAAAATTAACTGGCTACAATGAGCATTTTAATAACAATAAATAGTAGAGATCAAAAACTTTAATTTCCAATAGAGAAATATGTAGAAACACACCTAACAAATTTTACCCTGCTAACAGCTATTAAAAAACATTAATAGTTTCGTATACAAATTATGATCTAAACAATTACTACCCTTCAAAAATTATTAAAAACGTTTATGTAACAAAATGGGGGGGGGGAGGGGGGATACAACGGTCATTAATGTGCATTAATGGGCATGAATGGGCATAAATGGGCATTAATGTGCATTAATGTATATGTATATTTCAGCAAAATTCTATAATACTGCCATTAATGCCCATACTTTTTTTCCCATTTTTGCCCATTTTTCTATTAAATATGGGCATTAATGTGCATTAATGGGCATTAATGTGCAAAATTTTAAAATACTGCCATTAATGCCCATACTTTTTTCCCATTTTTGCCCATTTTTCTATTAAATATGGGCATTAATGTGCATTAATGGGCATTAATGGACATAAATGGGCATTAATGTGCATTAATGTATATGTATATTTCAGCAAAATTCTATAATACTGTGCATCCCGTGCACAGAGCTTGGTCTACATATAATATATTAAATTATTAACCATTCATTCTGTATGTGCACGAAAATTTATTTCAATCAATCAATGACCGTTGTAACCCCCCCCCCCCCCCCCCCCCCCCCAACAAAATATTTGACTTTACCAGTCTCTTGACGTTTCAAAATGAAACTGAGGTTGAAGATGCAGTTACAAAAGGCCACTGGTTCTTAATGGTTACTGAAACAAACTTTATCCAAAATAAAAGTTTTAAAGCAGTCCATATCTGCTTTCCTGTGAACTGAATAGCTCAAATGGAAAATCTCATTCCCTTGTTATTGACCCATAAAAGAAGCACAATGAATATCTTGTGTGTAATCCTCATGTTGCTAAAAAACGCTTTATCAACTTATATAGTAGTGGAAAGTATGTAAATTAGATTCATTTTAACTAATGTCATGATGTGAAAGTCGAACCCCAGCTACAGAAGTTAAATTAGGGTGACTGCCTCAACCCCAAGACTATAACAGGTGACCAAGCTCGGCTGGACGTATCTGCTAGAAGAGTTTGGACTCCATTTGATAAGACCTTTCTTGACATAAGGGTTTCACACCCCAATTGCTTATCAAACAGGACCAAAACTCTTCAAGAAGTATACGAAGAGACCGAAAAGGAGAAGAAGGATGAGTACTAGGAGAGAGTGTTGAACGTAGAGAAGGCCACTTTCACCCCAGCCGTATTTCTCACAACTGGAGGCATGTCCAAAGAATGTAAGAAGTTTCTAAATAGAGTGGCAGACCTCATCGCCAGGAAAAGAAAAGAGAGGTATTGCGATGTGGTAAGACATGTAAGGACAAGAATAAGATTTGCTATGTTAAGAACCACACTCATAGCTCTACGAGGGTAGAGGAAAAAACGGACAGCAAATATGAGACACCACTATCAGAAGTCTCTTATAACCTCATCCCTGCCCCTATGATGGAGCAGATGTGTATATATATCTGATTTCAGTTAAACAAAAATTCAATTTTATGCCATTTGGAAAGTTAATCTAAGATTCCGTTCGATCTATGCGAGATTAAACATCTGTGTACTATCTCCTCGGTTGACCCAGCTGACGGAAAACCGTGATTGAGGGTTAACTGATGAGGAACCCGGCTAAAAGATCGTGCATCTTTTTATGGTACCTAATCAGTACATTTACATTTTAGTGCAGAAAAAGGCCAACTTCAAATTTAAACCACTACTGCTTGAGATCATTTATATTTCCTTCCCCAGCAGCATCATCTGCAATTCTAGCCTTTATTATTAACAAGACACTAAATTTTATGAATGATACAGCTCCAAGGAAATTTATTCCTATTGAACTACAAACCCTTTGTGTCACCAAACCCTTGCACTCAGGATGGTCTCTTCTTAAGGATAGTAGAATAATAAAGACACTTTTCATCTTTCGATAAAATATGTAGCCATTAAGTCAGAGTACTGATTGGAAACGGAAAAATATAATGATAATGACAAGGACATAAAATGTGTCATATCAACAAATCAGCCACGACATAAAATGGTCAGTTTTAACGTTATAGAATAACTAATCCGCAAAAAATATGTGTTCGAGCTTAAAAGACAAAAAATATTTGCCTATGTTATTGATTCATAGCTTAGACGCACGCCAAAATATATTAAATATAAGAAATACACTTTTTCTTCACGTATATACTATATAGTATGTACTATTCACCTAACCATGTGCTTTCGCGCCATTGCGGGCGCGCTTGTTTCACAACTACTGCTACTACAAGCGAAAGGGCTCTGAATAGAGCTTGTATCACGTTGCGACCCCCACGGTCGTTTCACTATGGTCCTGACGATACAGGGGGAGCCGCGCACTTCGTGCGCGGTGGGTCATACAACGTATGACAAGATAGAGCAATATGTACAATTCACTCCATACCACTAGAAACTGACGATTAGATGACTAAATTGACGGATGTTGCTCGTCTAAATTTCTTCAAAGTAGCGCGCGCCGCTTTCTTCCCGAAATATGAGCCCGATGCAAGTGCTACGAAGTAGCGCGCGTCGGGTTAGTTCATTAACAATGAAAAAATGACTAAAATTAAAAAATGCAACAATACATAATTTAAACAAACTTATTAAATTGCGATAATATAAGTGAAGAGTTATAAAAATCAAAAACAAATATTTAAATATACGTTAAAATAAAAAGAATCTAAATTATATAACTTATTAGTAATAATAGCATTTAAAGAACTTGGTGCTTGGTGTAATTTAACTTAAATATTAAAGTAATAATATCGATATTGATAATTAATGTTCACAATTTAGTGTAAACTGCAAAAATATTTGTCATACGTTGTACGACCCGCCGCACACGGGTGTGCGGCTCTCCCTATATCGTTGAAACTCTACACTATAGTGAAACTCTACACTATAGTGAAGCGACAGTGGGGGTCACCACGTGATACAAAAAATGGAATGAGGGGAAAACATCAAATTACTGGGCGGCGCTCAGCCTGTCATTCCGCCGAATCTCTATTTAATTTTATGTTTATGAACATGATAGCCTGGGGTCCCCAGGTAAACATGAAAAAGATTGTCGCTAAAAATAATATAACGGGGAAAAGCTACTAGTCTGCAACAAATTCAAAATTAAACTAAAATTTATTTTTCTTTATCATATTCTTCAGTTTTTTATTCACTATCGGTAACTCAACTTTGCGCAGCGCTTTACTGAATTTCGCTTTTTTATCACAAAAAATAACTCACAAAAAACACCCCAGTAGTGCATCGCACTACAAAACTGTTGTTAGTAAATTAAATCAAAAATCATTTCGAGGTATGGGTAGTTATTATCATAAACATTTTACTTCATGTAAGATGTAGATAGAATGTTGCTCCAAAAATTGCATTACCAAACGGAAAAGATATCAATGTAGCTTTAACAAACTTATGACCTTCTTTGACAAAAAGGTAAAAACCATTTACTAACATATTGAGAATGATAAATTGAAAATAGTTCCTCGAACAGACTAGACAAGGTAACAAAGACTCTATATTAAAACCGAATGCAAAGTGTAGACTTGACTAGTTTACAGAAATCTCGATTTAGAGTTTTCCTAATAAATCAAGTTTATACTTGATATTATTCTAGTGTGGCTTTTAAGAACTGCATGTAAGAACGAGGATAAGATTTGCAATGCCATGAACAATACTTATTGCTCTACCCGGCTCTACCTGGGTACAGAGGAAAGAAAATGGACAGCAAACATGATACCACTCTATCAGAAGTCTCACACAACCTCATCCCTGCCTCTATGATGGAGTAAATCGTGTATTTTGAAAATTTTGTCTAAATATTTGATTGTTTAAAGTTCAATAATATTGGTAACAATGGACCATTTCCGTTACATATGTATTGTGCTCTGCCAATTGCATCACTTGATCTATTCGAATGTATATTGTTTGAATGGCCTTTTCCCGCTTTTAAGAACTGCTTACCAAACCTTTCCCCAATTGCCCACTACATTGTGTGTGAATCATTAAGAGTTGGAAAGTTTCCATTTGCCCTGAAAGAAGCATCCATCAGACTTGGTCTATTGTGTCCAACCTGTTTTGTTTTAACAACCTGTTTTCACCCCATTGATCAGGCTATTAAAAGTTCCTTGATTGTTAATGAATACCCCTCGGATTTAGGAGACGTCAGTCAGTCCAGTTCGTAATTTTGGCCAAGAACCTGGGATTATATTTTTATCACCAAATGAACATTAACTCTTAATTATCACCAAATTAATATAATCTCTTAAATTAATGCTGTCTTCTTCAGCTTGGTCAAGATGACCACTGCACTGTAAGATAAAGCATTGAAGCCCTGTGCTTATCTTGGTAAAATATATTAATGTGGAATGTTCAACTTTAAGTTTTTTCACATTTGGTGAAACGTTTCGTCGCATTTAGAGAAACAAATTTTTCATTTATGAAACCAATTATCATTGGGAGTGAGTATATGTCCTCTATGTCTGTCACATTGAGATAAATGAGTCAAACTATCCTCCTTAAAAGGCCACTTTGGGCACTGACTAATAAAGTGATCCATTAATAATAATAATAATAATAACGCTTTATTTGTATACCGCTTAGGCCGTACAAGCGACCAAAGTCCCAAAAATGGGGTTGATACTGGCCAACAAAGCGGTGCATTAAGGAAAACAAAATTTAAGGAAAATGTTTGGGTAAAGTTGTTTTAAAACCTTTGTTAACAAGGTAGTTTAGTTCACAGTGTCTCGTAAGGGACTGTGGCTCTGTTTTGAGTTCTCTTTACCAAGTTTTGGGATTGATGTAGCAAACTCGTCACTCCATACTCGTTTGAAGTAAGTGGTGGACAATAAATGTCTCCCAAGTATATTATTTTAAAAACCAAAGGGACCTAGCAAGAAATGGTTTCACGCTTTCCAATGACCTAAAAGTTCAGTTAGTTCACTCCAACATTCTCTTTTCCTGTTCTGACAGAAAAGAATCTTCATAAGTTATAAAAGACCCAGAACAAAGCTGCTTGATATATCTTTGGTCTTTACAAAAAAAGAGGATACTTGAACCTATTATGACTTTAATACCTTCAACACTAGTGTATAACAACTAATTTGAGCTAGCCTGATGGTCATCAGAGAGCATTGATGTAATGTAGTGCGAGCTGGTCTCAAGTCCAGACTCAATCATTTCATTTCTGTTGCAATAACCCTGTGTAGTTATTGACTGTACTGATTACCTCCAAAAGCTACACTCAGTTGAATTAAGTTCAAAATACCTCTACTGGTCTTTAAGTTCCTCATTGACATAGCTCCTCATTAAGGGGGCCAGGGGGGGTCTTCATCAAAATTCTCTCGAAATCGAGTTTATAGTTGTTTCTGATAGAGGGGAGTGATATCTATCAGCTGCTTTTAGTTGCATGGAAAAATATTGTTCCTAGCCGAAATTATCGCTGGTCAAAGGTCAGCGCTTATGTGTAATTGTATTGCGCAAGCGATTTTCAATCGCGCGTTCTGAAAATCAAGTCTAAAAATCTATCTCCTACATGTTTTGAGCAGTGACCCTCAAACTTTCAGGATATGTTCTTAGGATCAGTTAGACGAGAACTCTAGAGCCAGAATTTTGAGATAGGCCTTTAAAGATTTTTAATTCGATTTTTAAAATCTTGGACCTCTAAAAATCAAGGTCCAAGAATTTCAAAATCAAATTAAAAATTTTTAAAGGCCTTTCTCAAAATTCTGGCTCAAGAGTTCTCTTCTAACTGATCCTAAGAACTTATCTTGAATGTTTGAGGGTCATTGCTCAAAAAATGTATGAGAAGATAGATTTTTTGACTAGATTTTCAGAACGTGCGATTGAAACTCGCTCGCGCAATACAATTACACATAAGCGCTGACTTTTGACCAGCGATAATTTCGGCTAGGAACAATATTTTTCCATGGGACCAAAAGCAGCTGATAGATATCACTCCCCTCAATCAGAAACAACTATAAAGTCAAGAATTTCGAGAGAATTTTGATGAAGACCCCCCCTTGTTTAAAAAAAACAAGAAATCTAATTTTTAGCACATTTTACAGAATAAAAAGATGTAAAACAATTCTTAAATATATAATGCCCATTTGGTGTATGACTTTTTGTCCTTGACTGCTAGTTTGATTTTGAAAGGACAGATAACTAACGGGGCAAGGAATGTGCATGCCTTGTAATGCCCTAAAATCAACATGGGTTATCACCTGACCATAAAATAAGATTTCAGCCTCAGAAATTTAAGGCGATTATTATGGCATCTACATTCACACATTATTATATTATTATGAGATGGAAATTAAATTAATATTATTTTCTTAGGAAAAAGAAATGGAAATTAAATTAAGATTATTGTCTTAGGAAAAAAACTATAGACAAGGGAACTTATGAACTATATTATATTATTTGATTGTTAATAAATGATAGAATTTAAAATATAAAATGGGTTTCGGCAGCTTGTTTATAATTGGGTTGATTTTAAAGTCTTCAATTTTCATGTTGATTAACATAAGAAAGCCGTGCACCTGGGTCCTTATCATTGCTGCCAGTCATAATAGTACAGACAGATCCGTCTAAAAAAATCGATCTGCTGACACTCAAAGCTTTCAGAGGTTTTTTGACGTTTTTGAGTCCCATTAGGTGCCCTTTATGGCTGACCAACTTTTCCAAACTTTTCCACTTGTCTTAAGGCCACTTTTTGCCACTTTACCACTTTTTACCACCTTTTTTGTTTGTCGAATATCTTTAGTTGTGAACATCGTAAAAGGTTGCGGATCAATCGAGTGTGTTCATATTATCAGGAAGAAAAACTTTTGTTCAAACAATTTTTACGTCAGATAATAAGTTAATTGGATAATTATCAATTAACTAATTAGCAAAATTCTAAAAAATTTTTATTGGCTAAAAATGATCGGAATAGCTTAAAACACGGAGAAAAGTAGTTTTTAGAAAAAATTTTAAAATTTTTCACTTACATTTTTTTTTCGAGACTTAGAAAAAATTTCGAAAATTTAAAAAAATTTTCCGCCAAAAGTGATCAAATCGCATGAAACACGGATAAAAATGCCTTTCTAAAAAACGTAGTGAATTTTTCGTTTCAAGAATACTTAAATCGCCAATATTTGTAGTTGGAGTTCAGTAAATCTCGGCAGATTTTAGTAATCAGGAATTAGTATTACTAAGTGAAGAGGTCTGAAACTGAAAAACGTTAACCATACGATCGCGCGGCGATATAAGAGTTTCATAAACTAATTTTCACAGAAACTGCACCAATGGCACAGTCAAGATCGAAACGATAGCCTGCTGTACTGTCATTTTATTGATTTCAATGATGAATCAGTGGGGTTAAGATAATCACATTTGTAATAAAATATAAATAAAACATCTCTGTACCGTCAATTGTGCTAGTCTAAACCAGCCTACCTGTATTACCAGACCTCTTCTTTTCCTCGACAATCAAACCAAGTTGCTCATATCGCATTTGGTAGGTGATGTAAGTAGTAATGCGCTTAGTCAATAAAGACACCGTGATTTTTATTAAAAGGAGATGATGAAGCAAGTATTCATGACACAAAGAAGAATGGTCGGTGGGGATTGGGACCCACTTAAATCACCTTAACACAGTGCCCTCGGTAATCCATCCTGTCATTCAAATCACCTTAACACAGTGCCCTCAGTAATCCATCCTGTCATTCAAATTATTTGTTATATAGTAGTGTTGTAGGTATTGAAACTTATACATAACGAGCTGTATTCAATCAGAATACGACACAATACGTGTATATTATATGGCTCTTAATGAGAAACCCGGTATAGAGACGTTTTAAAGTTTATCACGAAAAAGTATACTTGGCCTCATTACATGGCTCATTTACAGTTCGAAGAAGGCAAGAACAGATCAAGGAAACTAAGGAACAGCCAGGTCCAGAAAGTAAGTGTAAATACAACTTCCAACATCAACTGTGACTTGTTTTGTATTGTTCTGCATACCGCTTCATTTGCTATGCTGGATACCTCAAATCACCCCCATATGTCAGGGTCGGCTAAACGTAAAATCAGCAAGGGTAACATACTGGCAAGGGTAAGATGTAGATACGAGTGACGGGCAAGGGGTAGAAAAGAACCGGTAATAATTAATTCAGTGAAATATTCCACGAGAGTCAGGATATTTTGGAAATTGCTAATAGAGACAGATTCTGATCAGGAAGGATTGTTAATGTTATTGAGGGTGTTGATTTGAAATCCGGACGTCGTGAGGTAAAAATACAGGTTCTTCCCGTAGGATATTCGGGGCTATGATGATCAGCTCAGGATTAATGTGGGACAGATGGACGGGCATTGAAAAGAGCGAGTTGAAAGCTTTCTGGTCTTTTCTTGCCTTCTTTGAGCCATGAGGCCAAGTAGACGTTTTCGTGATAAACTGTAAAACCTCTCCATACTGGGCCTCTCACGGGAGAAACGAGAAGTGTACGATATAGAACGTTTCATATACCTCATTAAGGGCCATAATATAATATACACGTATTGCATTGTGTCGTTTTGTGATTGAATACAGCTCGATATGTATTACTACTTACATCACCCACCAAATGCGATATGAGCAACTTGGTTTGATTGTCGAGGAAAAGAAGAGGTCTGGTAATACAGGTAGGCTGGTTTAGACTAGCACAATTGACGGTACAGAGATGTTTTATTTCTATTTTATTACAAATGTGATTATCTTAACCCCACTGATTCATCATTGAAATCAATAAAATGACAGTACAGCAGGCTATCGTTTCGATCTTGACTGTGCCATTGGTGCAGTTTCTGTGAAAATTAGTTTATGAAACTCTTATATCGCCGCGCGATCGTATGGTTAACGTTTTTCAGTTTCAGACCTCTTCACTTAGTAATACTAATTCCTGATTACTAAAAGGGGGGGGGGGGGGGGGTGTCACGTCCGTCTATGTCCGCTTGTCTCATAGAATCCAAAAAGGACAGGACATAGGCGGACATAGGCGGACATAGGCGGACATAGACGGACATAGGCGGACATAGGCAGACATAGGCGGACATTAATGGACACCTAAATTGCTTAATAAAATGTTCAATTTTTGCTGTTATAGGGGGATCATGTTTTTTGTCCGTTCGGTACCCTATATTTTCAAAACGGACAAAAAATAGAGCGGACAAAAACGGACAAAAATGGACAAAAACGGACAAAAATGGAAATAACATTTAGATGCTTCCTCCTCCTACTTTTCCTCCTCCTCCCCCTGGGTCTTCCTGATCTTCCTCAGTCCTCTTCCTCCTCCCCTCCTCAGTCCTCCTCCTACTCCTCCTCCTCGTCCTCAGTCCTCCTCATCAGTCCTCCTCCTCCCCAGTCCTCCTCCTCCTCCTGAGTCCTCCTCCTGGGTTCTCCTCCTGGGTCCTCCTCCTCCTCTTCATCCTCCTCCTCTTCCTCCTCAGTCCTCAGTCCTCCTTAGTCCTCCTCCTCATCCTTCTCCTCAGTCCTCCATCCTCCTCCTCAGTCCTCCCCCAGTCCCCCTCCTCCTCCTCCTATTCAGTCCTCCTCCTCCTTCTCAGTCCTCCTCAGTCCTCCTCCTCCTCCTCCTCTTCCCTCTCAGTCATCCTCCTCAGCCATCCTCCTCAGTCCTCCTCAGTCCTCCTCCTCAGTCCTCCTCCTCCTGGGTCCTCCTCCTCCTCTTCATCCTCCTCCTCTTCCTCCTCGGTCCTCAGTCCTCCTCCTCCTGGGTCCTCCTCCTCATCCTTCTCATCAGTCCTCCTCCTCCCCAGTCCTCTCCCAGTCCCCCTCCTTCTCCTCCTCCTATTCAGTCCTCCTCCTCCTCCTCCTCCTCCTCAGTTCTCCTCAGTCCTCCTTCTCATTTCTCCTAATTCCTCCTCCTGAGTCCTCCTCCTCTTCCTTCTGAGTCCTCCTCCTGAGTCCTCCTCCCTCTCAGTCATCCTCCTCAGTCATCCTCCTCAGCCATCCTCCCCAGCCATCCTCCTCAGCCATCCTTCTCAGTACTCCTCAGTCCTCATCCTTCTCAGTCATCGTCAGTCCTCCTCCTCAGTCCTCCTCAGTCCTCCTCCTCCTCCTGGGTCCTCCTGGGTCCTCCTCCTCCTGGGTCCTCCTGGGTCTTCCTGATCCTCCCCAGTCCTCTTCCTCCTCCCCTCCTCAGTCCTCCTCCTACTCTTCCTCCTCGTCCTCAGTCCTCCTCATCAGTCCTCAACAGTTCTCCTCCTCCCCGGTCCTCCTCCTCCTCCTGGGGCCTTTTCCTGGGTCCTCCTACTGGGTCCTCCTCCTCCTGGGTCCTCCTCCTCCTGGGTCCTCCTTCTCCTCCTCAGTCCTTCTCCTCCTCCTCCTCAGTCCTCTTCCTCCTCTTCCTCCTCTTCCTCCTCCTCCTCCCTCTCAGTCATCCTCCTCAGCCATCCTCCTCAGCCATCCTCCTCAGTCCTCCTCCTTCTCAGTCCTCCTCAGTCCTCCCCCTGAGTCCTCCTCCTCCTGAGTCATCCTCCTCAGTTCTCCTCCTCCTCCTAGGTCCTCCTTCTGGGTCCTCCTCCTCCTCCTCCTCCTGGGTCTTCCTGATCCTTCTCCTCCCTCTCAGTCATCCTCCTCAGTCATCCTCCTCAGTCATCCTCCTCAGCCATCCTCCTCAGCCATCCTTCTCAGCCATCCTCCTCAGTACTCTTCAGTACTCTTCAGTCCTCAAAATGTTTGTCCGCTAATGTCCACCAATGTCCGCTAATGTCCACCAATGTCCATCCATGTCCGTCCGGGTCCGCCAATGTCCGTCCGAGTCCGCCAATGTCCGTCCGAGTCCGCCAATGTCCGTCCGAGTCCGCCAATGTCCGTCCGTGTCCGCCAATGTCCCAAAAAACACGTCCGTTGTCTCATAGAATCCAAAAAGGACAGGACATAGGCGGACATAGACGGACATGACACCCCCCCCCTAAAATCTGCCGAGATTTACTGAACTCCAACTACAAATATTGGCGATTTAAGTATTCTTGAAACGAAAAATTCACTACGTTTTTTAGAAAGGCATTTTTATCCGTGTTTCATGCGATTTGATCACTTTTGGCGGAAAATTTTTTTAAATTTTCGAAATTTTTTCTAAGTCTCGAAAAAAAAATGTAAGTGAACAATTTTAAAATTTTTTCTAAAAACTACTTTTCTCCGTGTTTTAAGCTATTCCGATCATTTTTAGCCAATAAAAATTTTTTAGAATTTTGCTAATTAGTTAATTGATAATTATCCAATTAACTTATTATCTGACGTAAAAATTGTTTGAACAAAAGTTTTTCTTCCTGATAATATGAACACACTCGATTGATCCGCAACCTTTTACGATGTTCACAACTAAAGATATTCGACAAACAAAAAAGGTGGTAAAAAGTGGTAAAGTGGCAAAAAGTGGCCTTAAGACAAGTGGAAAAGTTTGGAAAAGTTGGTCAGCCATAAAGGGCACCTAATGGGACTCAAAAACGTCAAAAAACCTCTGAAAGCTTTGAGTGTCAGCAGATCGATTTTTTTAGACGGATCTGTCTGTACTATAAATGGGATCAACTAATACACTGAAAATCAAACGTAGGGTTAAGAATACTTTGAAACTTATAGAATAATGGGGAAATGCAAAAATAATTAACAAACAGGAAAGTGTGCGTGTGAGTGAAGCTGCGCCACCAAACCAAAACTGCAGAGGATCAAGACGGGGGCTTATGATTTCAATTATATTATTTTATTGTAAATAAAGGATAGAATTTAAAACTTGTTTCACTAAAACTTGTTCCACTAACTCTTTTAGTCTTGTCAGCATTATCACAGACCCATGAACATCGAATACAATAACATCATTCAACTCTTTCTCTGCTCTATTTGTATTTCAAATTTTTGATTATATCAATCATACCATTAGCAGACATAAGGTCTAATAATATCTTTGTGATCAAAAATTTGTATTTCTCAAGAGCTTATAAAATACGTATCTATCATTTTGTCATTGCTGTGATCTATGTGTTTGTGATCTATTATATTGTGTGTAATCGTTATCGTTGAATATCTTAAGGGGGCATACCCCAAATCTGTCAAGACCTAATGACCTCATAGGCAGTTTAGTGACCTTCTAGCGCACCGTTTCCACACCAAAAAAAATTATTTTGAGAATTCCCATTTTTGTAATCGAGCATTTCCTGGTTAAGAGTGCAATTTTCGGAAAAAATTATTTTGTGGTTGAGACGCTATAAGTTAATTATTTCTTGCGGTATCGGGTTGAAATTTTGCTCGCCGTTTATTCACATCTATGTCAAGGTGTGTGTAAAATCTTGATATCGTATCTAAAAAGGCTGGTGTGTTATGAATTTTTAAAGTCAAAAAGCTAAAATTGTCCTTTTCAGGCTTATTTTAACAAAAAGTCAGTCAGGGAAGATCGGATTATTTGATGCTTGACATCAAATTGTTCTCTGAATTCTGGCGCAGTTTTTGATGCCCTCAAAAATGTTTTTACTCATTCACCTTCTGATCTATTGGACCTCAAAGCCAAACAACAAATTTAGGCACATTTTTCGTTTTTAATATTTACTGATTTTTCTAAAATTTTGATAGGAATGTGCTAGTGACTTTTTGAAGGGTGCAAAATAACTGCAACTAGCACATTTATATATGAGTTATGAACAACAAAACACCCTAAAATGCTTCCCTTTGAAGTTATGGGAGAAAATGTGATTTTTTGGATTTGCAGATAAAAAATCACATTTTCTCCCATAACTTCAAAGGGAAGCATTTTAGGGTGTTTTGTTGTTCATAACTCATATATAAATGTGCTAGTTGCAGTTATTTTGCACCCTTCAAAAAGTCACTAGCACATTCCTATCAAAATTTTAGAAAAATCAGTAAATATTAAAAACGAAAAATGTGCCTAAATTTGTTGTTTGGCTTTGAGGTCCAATAGATCAGAAGGTGAATGAGTAAAAACATTTTTGAGGGCATCAAAAACTGCGCCAGAATTCAGAGAACAATTTGATGTCAAGCATCAAATAATCCGATCTTCCCTGACTGACTTTTTGTTAAAATAAGCCTGAAAAGGACAATTTTAGCTTTTTGACTTTAAAAATTCATAACACACCAGCCTTTTTAGATACGATATCAAGATTTTACACACACCTTGACATAGATGTGAATAAACGGCGAGCAAAATTTCAACCTGATACCGCAAGAAATAATTAACTTATAGCGTCTCAACCACAAAATAATTTTTTCCGAAAATTGCACTCTTAACCAGGAAATGCTCGATTACAAAAATGGGAATTCTCAAAATAATTTTTTTTGGTGTGGAAACGGTGCGCTAGAAGGTTACCGAACTGCCTATGAGGTCATTTGGTCTGGACGGCACAAACCACTGTTTTGGGGTATGCCCCCTTAAAGCAGCTCTTAAAACGTTATATTTTATTGAAACTTTTAAAGATAAATAATGTGTTGTGTCTGTTAGGAATTTGGTAATTAGAGCTTTTCAGTTTTCATCCAGAAGTGAAACAAATTCTTCATATTATGGAGCTAGGGTGTGAACTAACTACACTCGGAAAAATGTATAAATATGTACAATATTTCTTAATGGAACTTAAAACTTAAGTTTATTTGTGATTTAAAATTTAATTTATTTTTCATTCTAATAACCAGCCCAGCCTTTGATGCTTGTTAGAGAATCAACTTCATAAAGAGAATCTTTCAAGAACATATCGTATTTCAGTGTTTATTAGATTCGTAAACATCCATCATTCAGAACATATAATAGCTAAAAGTGGATGTAAAGCATTATGAATGGTGTCATGGATGATCAGGTACGGTAAATGATAACATTTACATATTTAAATATATTTACCTCAAGTTATATTGATGGTTCTAAGGGGTTAACTATTCAACATTCATACAATTTTCTGGGTTGTTAGATAAGTCTTGCTTAAATGACTAAGATGTACATCCTCGTTTAAATGTATATTTAAATGTCGAAGCGCATAATTATAAATGCTAGAATTTATTTATTTATTTAAATTAATTCTACAAGCTGCTTATTCTTTCGAAATTTTAACCAAATCTCTCTTTACAGTACATTGGACAGTTGGCAGCATTTTGTGAACAAGTCTACCAGAGTAGCAGCCCAAATGACAGAAGGCAGGCTGAAAATGTGTTGAATGAGTTCATGAATTCATCCGATGCCCTCGAGAAATGCATACATGTACTCAAAAGGTTGGTATTAATTACAAATTTGTTAATTTGGGTAAATACTTGAGCTTTTATCGATACCTGACACAGATACAAACGAAAGCTTACAATTAATATAGTGCAACTGTGTAAATATCTATTTAATTATTAAAACTTAATAAACTTACTACTACAACACTAACAGGGCCCCAAGCACCTTCACATTATTGTGGATATCATCTTGTCTAATGAGGTTACTACAAAGAGAGCGACTATTTGTGCAGACAGAGACAAAACTTGAAATAAGTAAGTTACCTTCTCCCGTATTATCTGGCTACTGAGCAACTTTAAATTGTGCCATTATTAAATATTTTACATAATTTTACATGTTATCATGTCTAATAAGGCGCCTTTGATGATCATTATTTTCACGTGACGGTATTATGAAACAAGTAAACCAAACGCGTGTTGTACATCAAGATACACTCCGACATTGTGGCTTGAAATTTACACTTAACATTTAAATCACACAGGGAACCTATGTCTGAACTACTTAGCGAACCAGCCGAACGAGTTGTATGTTACACAAAGTCTGACCAGGCTTCTGGTTAAAGTGGTGAAACTAGGTTGGTTTGAGAGTGTCAACGAGGAACATGTCTTCAGGAAAACTATTGATGACGTCCAACTTTTCTTGAAGGTCTAAAATACGACTTATTTATTTTTTACGTAGCTTTTCAGCTTCAGTTCATTATTTTGATGGAACGTCGTAAAATTTACAAGTGCATAAAGCCTAGAATCTGTAAATCCTTGAAATGACCTCAGGAATGAATATTAACTAATTAATTTGATTTTTAGAGGGACGTGCCAAGTTGTTCTGTTGGTGTGTACATTCTCAGCTGTCTGATCGACGAAATAAACGAGGTGAGTTATATACATTTACCTGTATCATATGATTTGATTTGATTTGAAACTTTTACAAGATAGCACATATACAAATGTACAGCAATTCGAACAAACATACAATAAAAAGATAAAATGGGCCGAAATGTGTGTGAAAAAAGCGTGAGTCAGTGATAAAAAGTACCGAGGACAATTTTCAAAACAGGAGTTTTATGTCCGCCCAAAGTCTCAATTACAAATTATAGGTTTCTTGCTTTAATTACATATTTAATAAACAAATTGCGAACATTCACGTTCAGTCAGTTAAATTAATGGGTAACTCCTAACAACCAACATTATGCAGTCCTCAACAATAAGATCACTGGTCAGACAACGGAAGATCGTGTCTTCATTCCGAGACGAAAGTCTCAAGTCTCTCTTCACCCTGGGTCTCACTTCCGTAAAGCAACTATCTGTATCTGCGGTTAACTCCAACCAAGGTTAGTTTTATCAAGTTTTGCCTAACTCTCATCTTGAAGGGTAACATCCCTTTGAAACCAAGATACAGAGCATTGACTAGATGGTTCAAAACAACATCTCACCAAGCTAAGGTTGTTCATAAAGTGAGATAGTTTTAGAAAAATCGTGGACGACAACTAACCGGAGAATGTTATAGTAATTAATGCGTTATTTCAGAGAGCAGCAAGCTGATGGAGAATGTGCTGCAGCTCCTGTTGGCTTGTTTAACTTTTGATTTTATTGGCACTGCGCCAGAAGAAAGTACAGATGACACAGGGACTCTTCAGATACCCACCGCTTGGAGACCCGGTATGTTTTGTTTACCTGCTGGTAGAGGTAGAAACACCTTAACCTGATAACCATGTTGCCTGCTCATCCACATTTTATGTGAACAAACTGATATAAAGAATCATATCTGCTGTCTGAACACTAAACTTCCCTCATGGAATGTGAACTGTTTACCCACATTATTATTGGAGTTCATACATTCTTAGCTTCATTTTACTGTTACAGTATTACCTAAAGCTGTATAATTATCGTTCTTTCGTAACTTCTGTCAAGAGGTATGCAACAGCCTACTACATATAAATGTCCAGCTAAAATAGTCACAGTTATTTTTACGAATTACGTAAATGATATAAATACTATAGTCGATAAATCGTGTCGCCAGATCGGCCATGATCTAAGCACTTGAAGTTGAACGAACTTTAAATGTACGCGATTTTAGGTATGGTTCGTTTTCGAGAAATCATACGTGGGTATAAAAGAAATCACCGAATATATAGTGGCTGCACCAAATGTTTAAGGTTTGAAACTAAACGCCACTAGAATGTACCCACTTATACTAGTGCAGCTAAAAGATGTGCTACTCTGAAAATTCCAAAGCACTCTCTAAACTAATTGAAACACGACCGGAGTAAACGTAAAAACCATACTAACTAGGTATCTAATATTTATGACAACATATCATATCATCTTTCCAGATTCGCTATGATATTATACGTATGTGCACTTTATACTATTTTTATACAGAGTTGTTAAAATGCACGAGTCAAAGTGGTGAAGTTGTAACATTGAAATACTGCACGTTGTGTAACATATTACAGTGTACTATTGTATATCTAATGTGGTTAGCCGGCCTACTATGTCTACTTTGTGGTGGGATATCACGTAATTGAGAGCTTCAACTTTCACCTTTCAAATGCTACACAAATATATACACTGAGCTATATATAGATTATAGCATAGATCTTCACTCCAGTGCAATGTAAGCTTTTCTTAATTAAGTCCTAATTATGTCAAAATATAAAATAACGGAAGGTCTAAGCAAACAAGACACCAATTTTTGTCAAATAGTTAAATTGGTTGCATCAACACACACGTCACACAATTCTGAACCTATTATGGTTACAAAAGTGTGTAATTACACACATATTGTGTGTCTTGTGTGCTTGTCAATGTACAGTCGCTGTGTTTCTATTAATAGACGGTGTACAACTAATATGCTACACACTCATCTTTATCTGTGAAAATAATGTCAGCTAATTGCCTTGCCTGATAAGTAATGTACGGATCTCTCTGATCAATAGCACCGGTAATTAGATTTGTTACATTATGTCGCTTCAATAATGGAGGCTAATTGAACAAATTATCTAATTAACTAATTTAATATTTCAGCGTTTATCAGCAATGATCTGCTCCCCATGTTTTACGATCTGGCTATAAGCCTCCCTCCCACCCTCTCAGAAAAGGTAGATATTGTGAAATCCTCACAGATGATATTTATTTTTAGCGCATCAGTCGGCAATATATCTGATAACCAATCAGGAAATATGATGGTAGGTATATACATTATATGCTGGGTAAGCAGTCGTCGGTAATGTCATTTCTTTAAATTAATTGCTTTTTAATGAGAAGGCATAATGTCAGTGAGTTACTGTGAAATCATTGTTAGCAAGAAAATATAAAATGACTGAAATCTAATTGTGGCAGGAAAATTGATTACGAATTAAACAAGTTTCTTGAATGACAGAGCCTGATTTCATGGCTAAATAAATTGTTTGCAGGCATTGCAAATATTGGTACAATTAGTATCGGTGAGAAGATCTCTATTTTCAACAACTGAACGAAAAAGTTACCTGCAGAGTATAATGGATGGCATTAAAAAGGTAAAATTTGCCATTTATCCTGTAAACTTTCACAATGTGTATAATGTGTATAATGTGGTCGACATTCCGTTTCAAGCTGATGACTAATATTCACATTCCAGAGCTTGATCTAGACTTCCACTGGAACAATTACAAAACGTTTAATTTATAATTAATAATACAGAAACAGACAGCTTAGCTAATAGCTGTGCTGAAAAGATTTACGAGTTTTATTTACCCATTTTTGTACCCACATCGTGGTGTTTAGGTGACATACCCCTTTTTTCAGGTATTAGACAACGGTTCAATACTGAGTGAGCCAGCCTGTTACCATCAGTTCTGCAGACTGCTGGCTAAACTCAAATGTAACTATCAGCTTAATGAAATCGTGGATATCGAGGGATACGAAGGTATCATTGATACCATCGCCAAGTTCACTATATCTAGTTTAGAGGTAACTGATGAGATTATTTTTACAATATTTACTTACTCAGAAAAATTCCTTGACATATGATACTAATATGTACAGTAGACAGCAATGATAATTCCTTCAAAATGTATTGGTATCCGTAGTGTGTCCTCCTCGGTTGGCTGACTGGAAAGATAAGCTTTGACAGTGTGTAAATATTTCAGAATTGGCACTTCTCCTCCAACAGTATACACTATCTTTTGTCACTTTGGCAGCGCCTTTGTACAGCTGTGCCCTATGTTAAAAGTGATAAAAATCATTATCTCCCTGTCTACGCACCACAAATCAGCAAAACATTCCTCAAATCCAGACTGGAATTGGTTCTTGGAGTTTTAAGGTTGGTTTAGGTGGAATAACATTATTCATTGACTACCGTTGTTTGCTAATGATCTATGTACATAATTGCTAAAATTATATAATTTATAGTCTGCATTGTCTGTAATTAAATTGTATTATAATTATCATCATCATTCTTAATGATCATTATCTTTATGATTACCTTGTTATTATAGGTAATATTTTTACTGAATGATATAATATAATCATGTATGACCTAATGGAAAAGGTATATTCTATAAACCATATCACTTTTATCACAGGGACGGATTAGAAGACCCTTTGGACGACGTGGCCACATTACACCAACAATTAGACCTTTTATCAACGGTTGTTCGTATCGAATATCCCACTAATTGTAACACAGTGATAGCCCTGCTTGAGGAAGCAGTGTCCGCATTCCAGAGCGCCAGTTCCTTGTCACTTCAAAACCTCACTATTCTCGAAAGTAGGATAATATCTTTTTCTTCGGTTTTATTTCTGAGTAATTTTGATATTTTTTGTCAGAAATCAAATTTCTTGAGTGAAACCACACCCTCTACTGGCTTTCCAAAGAAGAGCTTAAAAATATTTTGTACTTTATTCTATATCCTCACTGAAAAGAAACGCTAAGAATGCAAATAAGGTTTCAATCCCGCAGATAGACTAACTTGGATCGTTTTATTCATTGGGTCAATGATCGGAGGAAGAGTGAGCTTCCAAGTTAATGACGATAATGATACTTTAGACGGCAGATTGATATGCAGGTACGTCGCATCTGTTCGCCTTCAAGAAGCATTACTGTTAAAATTAGCCTGTACGACAACCATATTTGTGTTCTAGAAGTTTTTTCGACATCCGGAATATTCCGTGTAGATTCTGTACCTATTGGAGATGATATGGAAAATTTTGGGTATCCTTAGTGACAGTTTGTTCTGTTTCTGACTGCAGCTGATAACCGTGAAACTTGGCTGAAAATTTCACTTGCCAAATAGACGATCAAAAATGGTTTTTGGGCGCGGAAAATGGCAAAATTGGAAAATATTTGTCTGTTCTCGTGGGCGGCGGTCACTTTTGCGTGTGCAAATAGTCCTTATTTTCGCGCATAACGTGAATTTCTTCTGGTATTTTCTTCTGTATTTTACGCGCTCAGATATATCTCGACATGGCCGGGTGTTGGCAATTTTTCACAAACCCTTTCGAATTTATCGTGATAGTTTATTCAATTCAATCCCCTTAGTGTTATACTCTTAAATAATGTTAAACTTTTCAGTGTGTTGAGGTTAATGCAGATCTCCGATGCGAGGCTTGAACAACACGGAAGTAAAAACTTGGAAGTTGGATTTGTCTTCTTTTTCGATCAGTTCAGAAGGATTTACATCGGAGAACAAGTTAACCGACCGTCTAATGTAAGCAAAGAAACCAAATTTTTTAGAGCATTCAATGAAATCTACATAAATATTGTATTGTGATTTCTGTATTCTCCTGATTGTGATTGATTAATGAGCGTGATCAATTATACTTTTAACTCAAATATCGATTATTTCTGATTTTGAATGAAATTCGAGTTTGCTAATGCAATGGGTGAAACTTTGGCTTAAGTAAAGATTTAAATCAACTTTTGCATGAATCTTCCTTTCGCCTGACTGCGGGAAAAATCTTTTGTACTTTTGTGCCTGTGTCGTATTATTTGGACTAACCCATTGCAGTCGAAGATACCAGTTATCAGTAACACTAGAATGCGCTTCAAAGAGGTAAGAACCTGGAACTGGGTTTGGGTGGAAGTCACTCAAATATTTCATTTGTCACGTGTAACTAAAACTATTTTCATATGTTTAAGCTGAATTCAAAATATCGAAATTCAATGACCCCGATCCCTTCATTTCAAGACAAAATTATGCATATATTTTTACAGAATTCCACTGAAATGATGAGCACTGTTACCTGTAGAGTAAGAATCATACCCAGTGATGTGGTGTAAATCAGTATTTCTATTAAATTCTGGTGCTACCTCTGTGCATCAAATGTCATATATCTGTTTTTGAAGCTGCAAACTACTTTTTGTGATGGTTTAAGGTATTCTGGCACAATTTTCTTCATATAAACTTTTGCCAGATGCGCTGCCGCCATTATCATACTAAAATTTTGTATATCTGCTGTTCTTTTTTCTCAGATATGCATGTAGAAAAGCTGGGGATCATCGACACTTGGTATCAATCTAGAAGAATTTTCGTCCCATCGTAAAACATGTGAATGATTTTCATCGTTCAAAATTCAATGTGAAAAGTGTCGATGATTCCAACTTTCACCCCAGCAAACCAACCTTCCCACCCCCATCACTTCACTCCTACTTATTATGTAGTTAGTAATTTTGATAGGATAAAATTGCCGGTTCTTGATAACTTGATAATTATTTCTCTCCTGGCAGCATCCCATTGAGCTGACTTTCACCCCGACTCAGCTGAATATATCACGTGATGAAGATGACGCTATCAAGATACTATCCTTTATTTCCTGATAGCCTACCCCCCAGGTTTACAAGATCCTTGCAGAGACTCTTGGTTTAACTGAAGAGAGTATGCTGCTCGATGTTCTGATTAAGAAAATGTAAGAAATTTGTAAAACTCTTGCAACCACTTCTTTGAAATTTTACCGGTTTTCTCACGATTTTGGATACTGAAAATACAAACAAATTTGTACCACTTTTCGTTAAAAAAAATATTGTAACTCTATTGCCATCCAGATTGACAAACCTCCGGTATTGGTCTAAGAACAGAGACATAGTTGATGAAACTATGCAGCTATTTAACAACCTCAGCATTGGTTATACCTGTGTTAGAAAAATGAGCAAGTTAGATGCCGTCAAGTTTATGCTTGCTAATCATAACGTAAGTCCAGGCATTTCCACTTTCAGTTACTATTGTAACGAGTTGACAGTTAATTAGTAATGTTTATCTGTTTCTTACACTGCCAATTCTCAGTTAAAACAGTCTGACTATACATGCAATAGCCTACTTCGTTTCTAACAAATATAAAATCGCAGGCAGATAATTTCCCCTTCTTGGGCGACTTTTCGTCAGAATGTCTGAAAACGAGACAGTTATTCTACCAGTCCCTAGGTAGAATACTGTTAGTGGATCTGGGAGAGGACGAGGAGAAGTTCACTGAGTTCATGCATCCTTTAACAAGTTAGTTTATATTTAGATATTAGATGTGTTATTATTTACGGGTGCTTTCAAGCTGACTATTTCGTAATCCCTTAAATACAGCATTTTCACCCTCAGCTACGATAGAGAGTATGTTCGAGCAGATCGCTACAAACCAAGTCCAATACGACGAGCAACTGAAACTAAAAACAGTTGGATTATGTTGTGATCTGAGGGGTCTTGTCCTCTCCTTCACCAACAAATCCTGTTTTATCATGTTCTTCGACTGGCTGTACCCCAAGTATCTGCCGCTGTTGACCCAGGCGCTGGTTCGCTGGGCTGACTGCCCTCTCTTGACAACCGCCGTGTTGAGGTGTGTAGCAGAGATTGTGCAGAACAAGTCTCAGAGGTTGATGTTTGATGTTAGCTCTCCTAATGGCATACTTCTCTTTAGAGAAGTCTCCAAACTCCTCTCTCAATACGGTAATATTCACAATTATTGTATTATAACTTACTTCAAGATGGTTTAATTGATGATCATGAATAAATTAGCGATTGGAATAGGTACCACCCTGTAAATTGTGTCTAGTGTTCAGACCTCACTTATCAGCTCACCACCCCTCTCTCACCAGGAGAGCGAGTGTTAGCTATCACGGACGTGCCGGACGATGCAATGTACCGCACAAAACTCAAACAGATCAGTTTGTGTTTCCAAATTCTCAGATCCGCCCTCGCCGGCGGATACGTCAACTTTGGAGTGTTTCAGCTCTACGGGGACGAGTGTCATATGAACGCTATAAATATGTTTATAAAGTTATTGGGTGCTCTACCTGACCGAGCTCTTATGGTATGTACTGAGCAAAAGAATGTGTGCTATTTTTTAATGTTTGCTTTTCGGTCGGGGCTAAAGGCTCTGAATGTGCCGAGAAATGTGCGGAATGTACAACAACTTATTGAACACACTAATACACGTTATTTAGTCCCATTTTCACAATTTTCTCTTCGTCAGGAATATCCCAAGTTGAGCAGCGCGTACTATTCCCTCATGGACATAGTTACTCAAGATCATATGACTTTACTAGGGAACGTGGATCCTAATGTGATAGTATACATTTTATCCACCCTGGCTGAAGGAATCGCATCCGTCGGTAAGCTTTTACACAATTAATTTTGTGAGTAAGTTGATTTGGTAGAACTTTGTGCTTTAATAATTAAGTTTCGAGAATGATGATTAAATGAGAAATTTGAAACTGCAAGGACTGAGGAAATTTATACAGGAAGTCTGAAAAAGAGTATTAGTGTATAGGTTGTAAGTGAATATTAATTGACCTTATCGCAGATGTGACAGTAAGTACAGCGTGTTGCAGCTCACTGGACAACGTTATCACTTTTATCTTCAAGAAGACAAAGCGGAATGGGGAAACCATGGTCGTGGAGAAACTCAGAGACATCGTTAAGATGCAGAATAACGTCTTCCAGCAGGTTTATTAATTATTTTTAAATTCATATTCTTACAGATTATTGCTTTTGCAAGAGTCTGTAAATTAAAGAGGTAATCATATTGTGATATTTGTTTTATGATGTCTAAGGACTGACTGACTAATGTAATACGGAAATTTGTATCTCGAAATTCTGCGTATTTCAGATAATGAACTCGATAGTTCACATAGTGATGTACGAGGAATGTAAGAACCAGTGGAGCATGAGTAGACCGCTCCTTGGCCTTATTCTCCTTAATCAGGATGTGAGTATATCTCTGTTATATGTATCTTGTTAAAGTATATCGATATCTATGTTTAACTTCACACAATAACACAATAACAGATCTTCATTTAAGTTTACTCTTATAGTGATAGGTATGATTTGTGGACTGTGTTTCCACTTTTACACGTCACATTGTACATTTACATGGTCATATAAAATGTAAACGTCATAAAGCTTCTTCGTCTTATTCCATACGAAGTGACCGATCACTCCTGGTTTTATGTCATAGATGACATGCATACAACTTACATTATATTTAAGAAGATAGGTAGAAATTATAACCCACCACCAACTACTCCTGGTTTTTTCAGTATTTCAAGGAGATGCAGCAGAACTTTGTATCAATGCAGCCTCCTGACAAACAAGGATTGCTGGCCAAATGTTTTGAGAACCTCATGACGGACGTGGAACCTAACCTGCTCGGAAAGAACAGGGACAGGTAAGAAATGTTGAGATTTTACTTCTCTCACTCTCACACGTACATGTAGAATTAGACTGTGTGTGTGAAGGTATTTGCAAGTGTGTGAGATCAAGGTATTTGCAAGTATGTCGTGAAGGTATTTGCGTGCAACGTGTGTCATTGTGTTTGTAGATTTATTTTAGAGTTGCTTTACAATGTACAATGTACTATGCTATACACTAATATATGTGTCCACAGCCTGCCCGTTCTCAGTATATCACATTCTGAACTATTTGTGTTGCTTTTTGTCTTGTGTTGGCAATTTTAGGGCTCTGTACTTCTCCTAACATCATCGTTTGCTGCAATTTTCGCAGAATCGTGAGTCCAAGAGAGGCTGTCACACCACTATTTAAGTTCAACACTACATTCAACCAGAAACCTTGCTCACCATCTCAAACCTTGCTCAATCTTCAAACTTAACAAAAATCCAAAAATTAAAATGCCAAACAAAATTTCCGTTTTCGTGACTTCTTTTCAGAAAAAAAGTGAGCTTTGATCTTACCGTGTATGGCTGATTCCAGCTGCACCTAACTTGCTCCTCCCACCAGATTAACACAGAACATGGCCTTATTCAGACGTGACATAAACAACCAATTGCAGCCGGCCAAAGTCTCCCAGACGAACGACATAATGATGGTGTTTTATACCTAGATCAGTGGTATTGTGGCAACATCGTGCAACAGAAATCCGGTTTTCTTCCTCCCTCCGTTAACCCTTCTCTAAGTGATTCCATGACCTGATGAATGTGTCAGCCCTGCAGTCACACAATTTGATCCGAGTAGTTGAAGTAACCAGCGCTAGTTACCAAGTAACCAGCGCCAGTTACCATGAAACGAGTCTCACAGTGATTAGCCAGGATTTCTGTTTCACTCTGCACCAGCTCTAACATTTGATTTGCTGTGTGATTTTATTATCAGCTGTTGTTTGAGCACCTCGTGTATTTAATAGACCTAGAGTTTCAGGTCCATGTGATTCGAGGAAGAAAGTCAATGATTTGCCGCCCTGATTAATGGTCAGACCGTGTTTCCAATAACATTTCCTCTCTCCCTCAGGTTTACTCAACACGTGGCCATATTCAGACGTGACGTGTGCGTTCAACTTCACCTACCACGTGCAGATCACGAGACAACTGAAAATAACATGATGTTGTCATGACGACACCTCAATAACGGACTTGTCAGTTGTCAAGTGCAAAACTCTACTGTGTGCTTATGACTCTCACCTTAGGATGTATCATTTAACTCTTATTCAGTGCCGAAACTTGTTTATATTTCAAGTTATAAAACTTTTGTGCTCTCCTGCTGTGAATTTAGGAATTTTCCTAATTCCTTGTCGACTAGTTTCAATAAAACGCCTGTTCACATTCACTGCCAATTACAAAATTTAGGTAACGTTAATTGTCATGTTATCAATTACAGCTAAGCCTTATCAGTGCTCTAAATAATTATTACATGTCGAAATGACTGAGAGTAATTGAGTTAATTGGACGGTGCACCTCCTTTCACTGTCAGTAATTGGTCTTATTAAGCGGGCAGTCACATTTTATTTTATTCTCTCCCATTTCTTGTCTGTATTTCTTTGGTAGTAAAAATGTCTTTTGCACCCTTGCCTTATGAGTATATTTCTCCAGGCAAATTTGCCTGGGCAGCACTTAAATCTGGGCCAGAAAATGGCTCATTCCTCAGTTCATAACATGAACTGTTTGAGCATCATGCCATTAGAAAGAGTAACTACTCATTTACTCAACCATATCCAGGCCATACAGTACTGTAATTATAGGAGCCACTAGTTACCTTACCTTGAAATATTTTACAAATGTGACACTTTTGGCTATCTCAAATAGTTGACTACTAGAGGATGGTATTTAAAGATCTTAATGTGTGGCTGTTAAGATATGTATCAAGAAATTAAACAAGTTTCGACGCTGAACACTGAGTTTGATGAAACATGCTCAGCTCGAGCCATAAACACACACACCGAGCCGGGTTCTGGTTCTCAGAAGGTTAATTGAGGTTAATTGAGGTTAATTGAGGTTAATCTTAGAGAGTGGGTTGTCGTTCACAGCTCTGTTAAAATGTTCCTTATCTCTTTATGTTGTATTGAGAGGGATATGTAACTGTGAACGAAGATGCAATGGTGATTTTAGTTTTTATAGTTTTTACATTAGATTTAACTATTTAACTTATTACACTTTTTATCGGAAAAGTGAACTTTGTCAGCGGCTAAGTGGCGTAGTGTTCCCTACATCCCTTACATTTCCCATTGGATTTCCAAGTATACTGTGGAGGCGTTTAAGTTGCTGATTCAGTGGCCCTTACTCAGCTTCTTAATTTCTATCCCTCACTTCTTTTCCTGCCTTCTAATCTCTAGAATCTAGAGATATCAAGATGTTGTAAACGCTACGTCACTCCAACGAAAGCTATTTTATACAGTCAGACCGTTGTATACAGGTTTGTGTTATAGTACAGGGTGAGCCAAATATCACGTGATTGCAACGCTGGAATGTTAACTCTACACAACTTCAACCATTCTTTTAACAATTTATTTTTTGATCTGCTTGGGAATTTGATCATAAGAAAGCAAAGCGTGCTTTTACCTGGTTTTGTAAACGTCGCTGGCACACGAATCGTAGTCGAGCAATTAACCCAGTCGTTGCGGTCACAACTTTGGGCCATCCTGTATGAAGTGGTTACTAATTTCGCCAAGTTTTTATTTTGATTGTAATTCTTAATATTTAGGCTAGCCTCCATTTAGCTGCACTATCAAGAACCACTTAGATACATGATACAAAAGATATCTCCTAAACAGATAAGAATGATTTGTTTGTATCGAGTTTCCTCGAAGTTAGGTTTTACGAAATTTTAAACTGGTTAGCTGCCACTTGAAAGATAAATTGTGCCAAGTTTATCGTCGTGTTAATCGCACCCCAACTATTTGAGTAGCATTAACTTGTTATTTAAAGTATCAACTATCACCATAAAGACATTTTCTATTAAGATTCGACCCCTTTGCATCTGTGGACGTTGTTAGCGAACTTGATTTTCAGAATTGTCTACACTACCAGTTTTTGATATAATATAATGCTTTTTA
Organism: Bolinopsis microptera; assembly: GCF_026151205.1. Lineage (NCBI taxonomy): Eukaryota > Metazoa > Ctenophora > Tentaculata > Lobata > Bolinopsidae > Bolinopsis > Bolinopsis microptera. The sequence goes on along the minus strand of NC_087072.1, from coordinate 14,218,236 downwards.
TCAAAGTTTAATAGATTGTGTATTTGTATGTTGTGTTTAACTCTGCAGAGCATGATAATATCAACGTCAACTTTCTGTAGTTTTGACGTTGTTTTTACCATCTATCGATTAAATTTCGGTGAGTTTCTGATGCGGAAAAGTCTTGAACTGAACCGTAGAATTACGCACGTCGTCATATCTTAGCGTCGTAAAGTCGGACTAATGGTCTGCCCTCGGAGATGATAAAATTATAGTGACCGATACTTGACACGCCTTTTGTAAATAATAACTGATAATAATTTATTCACACTTACTGTCCTGGTGTCATAATCTCTGCTTTACACATCCTTTATCATCAATGTGTAGTGTGTACTATGGGTTGTAGTTCTGTCTTCGGTTCTGATTTGAAGATAAGATGGAACATTCTCGATCACGACAAGAGAAATGTGACATCATTATTTTTATGCTACGTGGGCTGTCACTCCAAAAACCTAAGTTTCGACTGGTTGTCATCTGGATTCTGGAAATATAGTGGCACAGTCAAAGTTTTTAGCTTTAAGAAGTTTTGATGACGGAGCGAGAAGTTAAAAACGCTTGCCTTCCTGAACTATCTCGCTTTGAGTTGCTTGATGCCCAGTTTCTGCTACCGAATTCTCTAAGACAAGAACCGGATGGCAGCATTTTGACGAATTGGTTAAGGGAAGCCACACTTGACCATATTATACGTCTGCTTTTTGTACCATGAATCCATAATAATAAAGGTAGAAGTTCACCTTCCTGGCTCATACGTGGTCAAATTACACTGAAAATGTATGTTAATATCTGTGACCTGACGAAAGTCGCATTAAATTAGAATATCCATGTTTGTCGAAAGTCAACTCTACTTTGGCCTTTTATGGACGGTCAAATCACGAGGCAGTAATAAATAGAATTAGCTTTAGCTAACCTACTCGTCACAAAATTTTGTGAGATAACTCTCTCTCACAGCAGTAAAGTCACCTTCAGATCGAATGTACAGTCTAGTCCATGATAACTCACCCATTTATAAGCTGTTGTAAAGTAGAGCGCGCGCTACGTAAGCTCGCCATGTGACTCGGTCAGGTGGCCTCCGCATGACTACCCGCGTTGTCACGTGGACGCATTTTAGTTTCCAAATAGGGAATAATCTGCCCATGCGCGCTACACGTGACTTGTCGCGTCCATTGCTCTCTGTGTGCCGTTGTCCTTGTAGTACTGGCGAGTCGTTTTGTAGATGTGCTCTCGGTGGCTTTAATCTTTACTTTTCGTGTTCTTAAACCCGGGCATACGGATTGTTTTCACTTTTTCATGCGGTTAATACTGATCTGTCTCTCATGGATAGTCGAATAATAAATTTTCGATACTTCAAAACTTAAAATTAAATCCCAAAAGCTACCTTGACTAACCGGTATTTCTTTTAGTAATGATAAGCGCTATGAACAGCCAATACTTGCATGAATACGATTCTGATAGATACAAGAGGAAGCACAGGAAGCAGGAGAAGAATTCATCCTCCAGCAGAAAGAGACGGAGGTCCACATCTCCGCGGAGATCTTCAAAGAGGACATCTCGTGATCATGACAAACACCGAAATGTACGTTGGGTAATAGCAAACAGGGAATTTTCAACTTCTCGTATCTGTGCTCTAATAAAAAGATATCATCTATCTATCAATTGCACTTGTTTTCAAAAGTTTGCTCCTTTTTGGTAGACTTTTTAACCCTCCTCAAGACGTATCAATACTGTGAACTGGGGTAAAGTGTTTTTAGATGAAGGGTAGAAGCTGCATTCCTTCACAATTCTCATGGCTCCTGAAACTTAACTATCTTTCAATTTCAGAAGAGAAGAAGTAAATCGCCAAGAGAGGTTGATTCAGAGGGACATTTGAAATTCAGGAATGGTGACTGCATTGGAGGCAAATGTAAGTAGACTTCGAATTTTACAATTTTACTGTAGGATATACTACCCATCAAACAAATTGTGGGTCACTCACTCCTTAGACATTCACTGACCTCAAACAATTTGGTTATTTTTACATCTACTTCAGACGAAATTGTTGAAAACTTAGGCGAGGGGACTTTCGGCAAAGTAGTCAAGTGTGTTAAGAGGTAATTACGGTAACCAGTACTGTGCAGTTCTTCTTGAACTACTAACTTTGTAACTAAAGGATTCAGCCATCCCGCCTCTGATACGATATCCCATTTTATCATGTTCTTTTTGTTCTGAAATCGGAAGCGGGATAGTTATTTCCTGGGTGAACAATTGTCCTCGCCCCAAAATGATCATACCTCCAAATACAAAGAATGCTGCTTCATTTGAGCCTATTTTAACTCTTTGTTAATACCCGGTGTTGTATGACTTTCACTTGCAGAGGTCACAAAACGGCTGTCGCGGTTAAGATCGTGAAAGGTATCGATAGATATACCGATGCTGCTAAAATTGAAGTTAAGATCTTGCAGAAATTACGGGATCACGATCCTTATGATGAGAGGTAAAGGCCCCGAGATAGGGGAGCCTTACTCTAACTAGCAAACTCATACCGACTATATCTTTACCAAACTTGTCACTTTCTTAACTATTATATTTATAACAGTCAGTAATGACATCAATAATTTCAATCCCTTTTTTAAATGTTATTTATTTGACAAAGATTCATGTTAAAGACCATCCTTTAATATTAACTACTCTACTATCCATGGAATTATTTTATCTTACGAAGAATTTGTAAAGTGTTCAGTGTCAACGCAAATTACTTCCTGAAAATAAGAAAACTCTCGAAAATCGGATTGATCTGAACTTTTCAAAAGCTCAAAATTCAAACCAAATTTTGACACTGGACACTTGCTGTGTTGATTGGGCACACAGAATAATAATTCTGTCTCCAGTGGGTGTATACACATGCTTGATTGGTTCGAACATCATCGACACATTTGTATCGTGTTCCAACTCATGGGACTATCAGTTTATGACCATATGGTGAGAGGAACCCTGGTACGCTGTACCAACATTTATATTTGCCGTGCCGTGCCATAGTTTGCTAAATATACTAACCATTATTAAATTAATATGTCTTGTATCCAGCACATCAATACTGTGTTGTTATAATTTGAGAAAATAAATTAGAAAGGCTCTGAGCTTTATTTATATGTTTGCAGGTTGATTGATTGCATGTTTTTAAGGTTTAAAGGAAGGGAAAGGTTTATTTGTTTTCAGTTAACTGTAAGCTACTGTTTGTGTTCAACACCAGGAGTGTGTTTTAACAACTAAGTTTATCTTCTTTTCAGAAACAGAGTGGATACAAACCTTTCAATGTAGATGCTGTCAGAGCAATGTCTTACCAACTCCTCAGATCCACCCGCTGTAAGTCTTTTGGAGTAATTCGGAGTAATTCGGAGTAATCAGTCACCTCCTCCCCCACTCGGATGAGCTGTTTTGCAGACAGGAAGCATATTAATTTGCCATATTATTCCTGCTGTGATAGGAGCTTTTAATTGAAATATTTAGCTTTAACCAGTTAAATTAGCCTTAATTAAACTATCTAACCTCAGTTATGCACGACATGAAGCTGACACACACTGACTTGAAACCAGAGAATATGTTGTTCAAATACAAACTTCTACCGAGCATTGAACCTAATGACGGTCAGGAGGCAGACATTTCTCTTATCGACTTCGGATCTGCAACTTTCGAACATGAGGTAAGATCCAATCGGACTGTAAAAGAGTGATCAACAAACTTTTCGAGTTAAAACGGAACATTAGGAATTCCCCTTATATCTAGAATAAAATGTTGGTATGTACAGTTATAGTCATGCTTACTGACTTTTTTTTCAGCATCACTCTGGTACAGTATCGACAAGACACTACCGAGCTCCTGAAGTAATCTTAGAACACCAATGGTCGCACGCATGTGACCTCTGGAGCATTGGGTGCATTATGTTCGAATTGCTGACAGGAGTAACAATGTTCCAGACTCACAGCAACTTTGAGCACCTCTGTATGATGCAGCACATTCTGGGACCGATCCCTAAGTGCCTTCTTGAAGGAAGCAAGAAACTCAAATACTTCAACGATTCTTCCCTCGTTAATTTGGATTGGAGTTCAGGAGAAGGACAGTACATTATCAGCAATTGCAAACCTCTCAGAGTGAGTTACTTTCTTGAAATCTTATCTCGGAACTCACTATCGAAGGTCCTCGAATCGTTACCGTATTTCATGCTTATTCTCTTGAATTTCAATCGATTCGATCTGAAACTCCACTCTTATAATTCTAAATCCATTTCTTCTTTCAGTACTACCAGCGGGAGTACTCCACAGAGCTGCAGCAAATATTCAACCTGATGGAAGGGCTGCTCCAGTACGATCCGAAGGAACGTCTAACGTGCTCCCAAGCTCTCAGACACCCCTTCTTCGACCAATACATTCTCAAGAGACGGAACAGTCCAAACTGAAGGAACGAATAAGAACATAAAATCTTCTTGATGCAGTGTAAACGTTACTGAGTCCACTTGACAGCAGACAAAGAAAACTGAGCTGGCTCAAATGACTCCGAATTGCAATGTTGCTGTTGACAACATAGGTTGTGACGATGAATAAAACATTTTTGTGATAATTTGACAAGTCTGACATCACGCGGAAGTTTCTTAATTCATTGTATGACTCACCTTTTCTACAATTTTCAATTTTAATGCTTCCTTGTTTTTTGCTTAACTTCCGACTGAACTTCTCAGATTAATGGGAGTGTAAATAGTTAATATTGTCCCTGATATTAATAACATTTCTAACGTAAATCAATATTGATTTAACTTCTAAGTTATAATGATGTGTCCATGTTGTCTAAGTGTGCGGCAAAATGATTGGTTAAAAACTGAGTGTGAATGAAATTCTGCTTTTTAACCTATCGAACTATGATGTATGAATCACTACACTCGACGATCACGCGACTTACTAACACAATTCCCTTACTGAAGCATATGCAAAACCCTGATTTCCTTATTAGTAGAGGCTGTTACGGGCAAATATCACGCTTTTTTGCTCGAGCCCTGGGACTTCTTTTAGGGTTTCTTATATGATAGAATGGAGTGTACTGAACACTCTGACGGTATCGGGAACCTTCTAGAGCCTTCAGAAGCTGTGTTGTGAGCACTTTACTGCCAAAACTTCGGACATCTACAGACACCGGAATATCGACTAAAAATTTTTTCTGAGTTGTTCCCCTAATTTCTCTTAGGTTGCTTAAGCCCCAGAAAGTGTCAGATCGTCTAAATATTGCTCCATTCCGGTGTTAGAGACCTCGAAAATTTCGACCACGTAGAACGTGTTGCGCGTCGTATGTAGTGTTTACAATGAAAAAAGTGCACTTAAATCTGATTCGGTTGCGGCGCGCAGAAGTACTTGAGACCAGAATTGCCGGATTTTTGCCGGATAATCGCGCTGCAAATTTCCCAAACTTTTCCAAAATATCACTTGAAATCATGGCCAACTGCCCACAAAACTCGGCAAATATTAACAGGACAATACCAACTTCCACATATACCACTGTGAAGTAATATAGACATAGCGATCACTAGGTAATACCTGAAACACAAGGATAAGTTTTGTTATTTGGCGCTGATTTTTTGGCCGGATTCTTGAATAACGGAAAATCGTATTGATAGATTTTCTTTAAACTCTTCAAATAGTTAGAGCATTATAATACGGTCAATTTCAGGGAGTATAAACAAATTTCTTCGTCTGTGAGTGGAGATACAAGGTCAAACACAAGAAAATATCTTCATTTGGCCAGAACTTTTGCCGGATTCTTGAATAACGGAAAATCGTATTGATAAATTTTCTTTAAACTCTTCAAATAGTTAGAGCACTATAATACGGTCAATTTCAGGGAGTATAAAAAAATTTCTTCGTCTGTGAGTGGAGATACAAGGTCAAACACAAGTAAATATCTTCATTTGGCCAGAATTTTTGCCGGATTCTTGAATAACGGAAAATCGTATTGAAAAATTTTCTTTAAACTCTTAAAATAGTTAGAGCACTATAATACGGTCAATTTCAGGGAGTATAAACAAATTTCTTCGTCTGTGAGTGGAGATGCAAGGTCAAACACAAGAAAATATCTTCATTTGGCCAGAATTTTTGCCGGATTCTTGAATAACGGAAAATCGTATTGATAAATGTTCTTTAAACTCTTCAAATAGTTAGAGCACTATAATACGGTCAATTTCAGGGAGTATAAAAAAATTTCTTCGTCTGTGAGTGGAGATACAAGGTCAAACACAAGAAAATATCTTCATTTGGCCAGAATTTTTGCCGGATTCTTGAATAACGGAAAATCGTATTGATAAATGTTCTTTAAACTCTTCAAATAGTTAGAGCACTATAATACGGTCAATTTCAGGGAGTATAAAAATATTTCTTCGTCTGTGAGTGGAGATACAAGGTCAAACACAAGAAAATATCTTCATTTGGCCAGAATTTTTGCCGGATTCTTGAATAACGGAAAATCGTATTGATAAATGTTCTTTAAACTCTTCAAATAGTTAGAGCACTATAATACGGTCAATTTCAGGGAGTATAAAAAAATTTCTTCGTCTGTGAGTGGAGATACAAGGTCAAACACAAGAAAATATCTTCGTTTGGCCAGAATTTTTGCCGGATTCTTGAATAACGGAAAATCGTATTGATAAATGTTCTTTAAACTCTTCAAATAGTTAGAGCACTATAATACGGTCAATTTCAGGGAGTATAAAAAAATTTCTTCGTCTGTGAGTGGAGATACAAGGTCAAACACAAGAAAATATCTTCATTTGGCCAGAATTTTTGCCGGATTCTTGAATAACGGAAAATCGTATTGATAAATGTTCTTTAAACTCTTCAAATAGTTAGAGCACTATAATACGGTCAATTTCAGGGAGTATAAAAAAATTTCTTCATCTGTGAGTGGAGATACAAGGTCAAACACAAGAAAATATCTTCATTTGGCCAGGATTTTTGCCGGATTCTTGAATAACGGAAAATCGTATTGAAAAATTTTCTTTAAACTCTTCAAATAGTTAGAGCACTATACTACGGTCAATTTCAGGGAGTATAAAAAAATTTCTTCGTCTGTGAGTGGAGATAAAAGGTCAAACACAAGAGAATATCTTTATGCATTTAACAAATTTCCATGTCTGTGATCGAGGATGTGCTGCAAATCACGAAACATTCCCCATTGACTGATGACTCCACGATGGTTTTATAGTTGTATTTATTTCATACTTCCATATATAGTACAAAATCTAGTCTAATTAATTGAAACACCTTATTTTGCTGGTACAAACTTTGAACATGATATTAAAAATATAATATATAATATTAAATTATAAAAATTTACATGTAATACCCCATGAGATCTTCCACATTATCATTCTAGTATTACAGAAGTTAAAGAAAAATAACATTTTTTCAATTTCATGTTCAATTCATATAATGGCAACCATAACCATACGTTTACATAAACTTAAACGAACTTTTAAATTAAATAATGATTAACAATCATTGTATACAATTGTTTAGATTGATACTGTGTTCTAAAATAACTTAATACAGTAATTATTCATTTTTTTCTTGATATTTTAAAATAAATTAATAATATATACAGTATAATATAATGAGGTTTTCAGGTCCCCTTATTAAAACTTCTAATCAGCAGGTTTGATGAATACTATGGTTGATTTTTTGGACAGTGGCAACATGTTCACACTCAACTCGCATAGTGTTAGTGCACTGACACAGGAAATCACAAACATTTCACATATCACATTATGTAAATCCCTGCCTCGAAAGCAAACCATGGACTGGAAATCTATGAAGCTGGCCAATTTGTGTTGCTGATTGTTATGATTCAAAATTGACAGCATTTAGACTTTAATAGTGGTCACTATTATAACACTGCGATGCATTAGAGATTCCTCCTTTATTTTGTGCAAGATGGTATGTAAAATGTTGCCACTGACTAGTTTATGGATTCCGCTAGGTCACAGACGAAGAAATTTTTTTATACTCCCTGAAATTGACCGTATTATAGTGCTCTAACTATTTGAAGAGTTTAAAGAACATTTATCAATACGATTTTCCGTTATTCAAGAATCCGGCAAAAATCCTGGCCAAATGAAGATATTTTCTTGTGTTTGACCTTGTATCTCCACTCACAGACGAAGAAATTTTTTTATACTCCCTGAAATTGACCGTATTATAGTGCTCTAACTATTTGAAGAGTTTAAAGAACATTTATCAATACGATTTTCCGTTATTCAAGAATCCGGCAAAAATCCTGGCCAAATGAAGATATTTTCTTGTGTTTGACCTTGTATCTCCACTCACAGACGAAGAAATTTTTTTATACTCCCTGAAATTGACCGTATTATAGTGCTCTAACTATTTGAAGAGTTTAAAGAACATTTATCAATACGATTTTCCGTTATTCAAGAATCCGGCAAAAATCCTGGCCAAATGAAGATATTTTCTTGTGTTTGACCTTGTATCTCCACTCACAGACGAAGAAATTTTTTTATACTCCCTGAAATTGACCGTATTATAGTGCTCTAACTATTTGAAGAGTTTAAAGAACATTTATCAATACGATTTTCCGTTATTCAAGAATCCGGCAAAAATCCTGGCCAAATGAAGATATTCTCTTGTGTTTGACCTTGTATCTCCACTCAAAGACGAAGAAATTTTTTTATACTCCCTGAAATTGACCGTATTATAGTGCTCTAACTATTTGAAGAGTTTAAAGAACATTTATCAATACGATTTTCCGTTATTCAAGAATCCGGCAAAAATTCTGGCCAAATGAAGATATTTTCTTGTGTTTGACCTTGTATCTCCACTCACAGACGAAGAAATTTTTTTATACTCCCTGAAATTGACCGTATTATAGTGCTCTAACTATTTGAAGAGTTTAAAGAACATTTATCAATACGATTTTCCGTTATTCAAGAATCCGGCAAAAATCCTGGCCAAATGAAGATATTTTCTTGTGTTTGACCTTGTATCTCCACTCACAGACGAAGAAATTTTTTTATACTCCCTGAAATTGACCGTATTATAGTGCTCTAACTATTTGAAGAGTTTAAAGAACATTTATCAATACGATTTTCCGTTATTCAAGAATCCGGCAAAAATCCTGGCCAAATGAAGATATTTTCTTGTGTTTGACCTTGTATCTCCACTCACAGACGAAGAAATTTTTTTATACTCCCTGAAATTGACCGTATTATAGTGCTCTAACTATTTGAAGAGTTTAAAGAACATTTATCAATACGATTTTCCGTTATTCAAGAATCCGGCAAAAATTCTGGCCAAATGAAGATATTTTCTTGTGTTTGACCTTGTATCTCCACTCACAGATGAAGAAATTTTTTATACTCCCTGAAATTGACCGTATTATAGTGCTCTAACTATTTGAAGAGTTTAAAGAACATTTATCAATACGATTTTCCGTTATTCAAGAATCCGGCAAAAATTCTGGCCAAATGAAGATATTTTCTTGTGTTTGACCTTGTATCTCCACTCACAGACGAAGAAATATTTTTATACTCCCTGAAATTGACCGTATTATAGTGCTCTAACTATTTGAAGAGTTTAAAGAACATTTATCAATACGATTTTCCGTTATTCAAGAATCCGGCAAAAATTCTGGCCAAATGAAGATATTTTCTTGTGTTTGACCTTGTATCTCCACTCACAGACGAAGAAATTTTTTTATACTCCCTGAAATTGACCGTATTATAGTGCTCTAACTATTTGAAGAGTTTAAAGAACATTTATCAATACGATTTTCCGTTATTCAAGAATCCGGCAAAAATTCTGGCCAAATGAAGTTATTTTCTTGTGTTTGACCTTGTATCTCCACTCACAGACGAAGAAATTTTTTTATACTCCCTGAAATTGACCGTATTATAGTGCTCTAACTATTTGAAGAGTTTAAAGAACATTTATCAATACGATTTTCCGTTATTCAAGAATCCGGCAAAAATCCTGGCCAAATGAAGATATTTTCTTGTGTTTGACCTTGTATCTCCACTCACAGACGAAGAAATTTTTTTATACTCCCTGAAATTGACCGTATTATAGTGCTCTAACTATTTGAAGAGTTTAAAGAACATTTATCAATACGATTTTCCGTTATTCAAGAATCCGGCAAAAATTCTGGCCAAATGAAGATATTTTCTTGTGTTTGACCTTGTATCTCCACTCACAGACGAAGAAATTTTTTTATACTCCCTGAAATTGACCGTATTATAGTGCTCTAACTATTTGAAGAGTTTAAAGAACATTTATCAATACGATTTTCCGTTATTCAAGAATCCGGCAAAAATCCTGGCCAAATGAAGATATTCTCTTGTGTTTGACCTTGTATCTCCACTCACAGACGAAGAAATTTTTTTATACTCCCTGAAATTGACCGTATTATAGTGCTCTAACTATTTGAAGAGTTTAAAGAACATTTAAAATACGATTTTCCGTTATTCAAGAATCCGGCAAAAAATCCTGGCCAAATGAAGATATTTTCTTGTGTTTGACCTTGTATCTCCACTCACAGACGAAGAAATTTTTTTATACTCCCTGAAATTGACCGTATTATAGTGCTCTAACTATTTGAAGAGTTTAAAGAACATTTATCAATACGATTTTCCGTTATTCAAGAATCCGGCAAAAATCCTGGTTAAATGAAGATATTCTCTTGTGTTTGACCTTGTATCTCCACTCAAAGACGAAGAAATTTTTTTATACTCCCTGAAATTGACCGTATTATAGTGCTATAACTATTTGAAGAGTTTAAAGAACATTTATCAATACGATTTTCCGTTATTCAAGAATCCGGCAAAAATTCTGGCCAAATGAAGATATTTTCTTGTGTTTGACCTTGTATCTCCACTCACAGACGAAGAAATTTTTTTATACTCCTTGAAATTGACCGTATTATAGTGCTCTAACTATTTGAAGAGTTTAAAGAACATTTATCAATACGATTTTCCGTTATTCAAGAATCCGGCAAAAATCCTGGCCAAATGAAGATATTTTCTTGTGTTTGACCTTGTATCTCCACTCACAGACGAAGAAATTTTTTTATACTCCCTGAAATTTACCGTATTATAGTGCTCTAACTATTTGAAGAGTTTAAAGAACATTTATCAATACGATTTTCCGTTATTCAAGAATCCGGCAAAAATCCTGGCCAAATGAAGATATTTTCTTGTGTTTGACCTTGTATCTCCACTCACAGACGAAGAAATTTTTTTATACTCCCTGAAATTGACCGTATTATAGTGCTCTAACTATTTGAAGAGTTTAAAGAACATTTATTAATACGATTTTCCGTTATTCAAGAATCCGGCAAAAATCCTGGCCAAATGAAGATATTCTCTTGTGTTTGACCTTGTATCTCCACTCACAGATGAAGAAATTTTTTTATACTCCCTGAAATTGACCGTATTATAGTGTTCTAACTATTTGAAGAGTTTAAAGAACATTTATCAATACGATTTTCCGTTATTCAAGAATCCGGCAAAAATTCTGGCCAAATGAAGATATTTTCTTGTGTTTGACCTTGTATCTCCACTCACAGATGAAGAAATTTTTTTATACTCCCTGAAATTGACCGTATTATAGTGCTCTAACTATTTGAAGAGTTTAAAGAACATTTATCAATACAATTTTCCGTTATTCAAGAATCCGGCAAAAATCCGGCAAAACGCTCTCAAGTAGCCCTCGCGGCGCGTGACGTATCTAGCACGATATTTGCTCAAAAGCGCGTCACTGCGCCAGAAACCTCGTGGTACCGTAACACTGTAGAAAATAGATAATCACAAGAGACACAATAAACGTATCATCACTATGCAAAGTTAATGTTAAAATGATACAATAGCCCTGCTTTAACAGATTAATCCACATAAACACTGTATTTCTACAGATGCCACCGATCGGTAAATCGAACATGTTTTTGAAGATAAATCGTCTTACGGAACGATAGCTGATAGAATTCGTTTCTACATTGAAAGATTTCTTTTCTAATCTCCGTTATGAGTTCTGTCTTTGTTAAAGTGTTATCATCTCTATCCTAATCTATTGTTGCGGCAAGATTAGATACAAACTCGTCTTACCGACATTGTCTTTCTGAAAACTGATGTGATCAGATTAAACATTGCTGGAGTTTGCAGCGTTCTCAGATAAATTAGAGGTCACATAGTCATTGTACTTAAGCTTCAGGTCAGACACGAGGTACAGTTCTGGTAAAACATTCTCCTGCTCCAGTTAAAAGGTCCGTACAGCGTCAATACCTGCACTCATTAATGCAGCATTGGTGATGTCGTGCGTGGACACGTGTCTTTCCATTTTAAAACAGGTTTTTAGAGACAGGTTTTAAACTTACAGCTTCAGATAATTTACCCTTCAATTGTTTCACCCTCGAGTTGCTGTACCTCAAACGACACGTTTTGTGATATCTACCTAGCTTGCTATAGAGATATTTTCCGAGACTCTCAGGGTTAAGAACAGGGCACTTGTTCATGTGCGAATCAGGATTAACATCGATGTTGCACAGATCCTGACGATTTCTGTAGATGTCCACAGATAGTATGTTGCGAAATCGACGAAGAAACTTTTATCTTTTCCTTGAATCAGACTATCCTTTTTCGTTTCTAACGTCTAGGGAAATTCGTATTGTTAAAGAAGAATATCCTCTCATACTCTTAAAATTAAATCGAGATAATATGTATAATAATTATATTTGCGAGCAAAAGTTTCACACAAACCTGTTCAACCTGGCATATGAAACACAAGTCTCAGTCCATTTCAAACAAATCAACATCTGGTCCACTTGATTGGGAACTAAATGAAGAAAGTCTCCACATTTTCTTAGTTCTATTCGAGGAGGCCGAGGGTGACAAAGGCGGGACTTTTTCCACTTGGATGGCAATAGCTTCTTCAATCTTCATCACAAGAAGATTCGTCAATTTCAGAAACAGCACTGTACACCTGCAAATACTTTATTACTTCCCACATTTATATCAACAGTATCATATCACATAAGTTTGAGATCGTACAAGTGTTATATCATTTTAAAAGTTTGCAAATCCGATAGAAATGGATTAAAAATTACTACTCGCTGTCTATTTAACTTTGAATAATAATGTTTTTAAATGTTAGTAAAACAGGAGGAAACCACTCACCCTTTTACATAGTTAAGACACTGAATACACAAAAAAGAGGTTTGCTTTGGTGAGCACAACCCAGGATTGATCTTCTGCAGCAGGGCGAGGAATTCTCTAGACTGTTTTGTCATTCGTTCACTTTCAGAGCGGAAGAAAACTATTTCATTAAAATCCTTTATTTCTATTCGGGTACAGATACAGCACTCTGAAAATTGATGAATGATCACATTTTTGTATACCTTACGGCAAAGTCTTATGTCTGTGGTAAAAGAATGATATTCTTTCAATAGTATTTTATTAAAGCCTAAACATAACTTCTACCAATTCAAAATTGTTTACGTCGGTCTCCCCTCCTTGAGCCACTTTTCACATAGCTATTGAGTATAAATCACTCTAGCACAAGCGACTTCAAACCCCCTCCCCTAGGCTGGATTAGGTTATATGTGAACTGTGCTCTAGTGCATGACTGAGTTTACATAATGCAGAGCATGCAAAGTTTTGATGTTTCATAAACTTATGAATAAAGTTTTTAAAATCGTGACATAAAAAGCAGTGGTCGCCCGGTGCCCCGGCCAAAATCACAACCCCCAGCCCTTCCCGGCCCCGGCCAAAAATTGGCAATTCGCCGGGGGTAAACACCGGCCCCGGCCAATAAATTTAACCCCGGCCAATTCTCAGTGGTCAGCCCCAGTGGTCAGCCCCAGCCCCGGCTATATTGGGGCTCCCCGGCCCCGGTCAAAATCCTGCCCCCGGTCGACCACTGATAAAAAGTTAACTCACTGGATTTGTCCAAAAGCGAGAGAAAGTACTGAGAAAGCACTTATACGTCACCACCAGAGGGCCTAGAGAGGTTATCTTTGTCTGTTTAATTGAATATTGAGTATATAATATGAGATTTAAGATGAACATGATAGATATAATGTCCAAATTCTAAAGTTCCACCAAAATTGAGTCACATTAAACTTGGTTAACACAACAATTTTCTTCATTATAGTAGGTGATTTGACATAGTGAAGTGTAAACTAAATTATTATTTATAATAATTACCTGTCGGAGGGATTTAAGTGTTCCTTTGAACAGTCCTTTTCTGGAAGGTTGAGAGCTTTCAATACATCCAGAGAGCCAAATTGGATTCGTCCTTCTTTCGGGCATTATATGCAGTCTTTGATATGATGCCTTGTACATTTTGAAACCCTGCAGTTATCATTATTCAATACTTATAGAGCCTTAGATAAGGGGTTAGGGGTCGTTCACATAATATTGTGTGATTGCAATATAGTAAGGTTACTGTATATTTCCAACCCTTTGTCATGTATATCACAACAGATGATGTTAAAAGCATAATAATATTATGATACAGTTTTACAGTTTTTGTTACGTGTTGATAATCTAGCTCTTATCTCTATTTTATCGCTACATTACAACTGCCGGTTGGATCACTGAACTCGCGGAAGCTACGAACCGTGACAATAAATCTGAGTTTTCAGTTGAAACGTTCAAAAAGCCGGTGAAGTCAGTTTCAGTAAAACATTTGTAATTTGTATTCTGCGTATCAGACTACCGATAATCGTGTAAGTACGTTTCTGGATAACAAGAAAGATATGGAGGAGTTGAAGAGCGATCTTATCCGATCGCAAAGTACTGTTATCAAGCTGCAGGCTGAACTTCTGGAAACTAAATCGAAGCAGTTGGAATCCGTGCACTTCAACGTCAAGACCGCCGTTCAAGACACTGTCCAAGCTGAGATGAACTCATACAGTCAAGCTGTGACTTAAAATGCACCTGTGCTTGCAGAAGAGAGTTTAAAAAAGGTTGTACAGAATGCTGTATCGGAAGAGGATCGCAGTAGGAATGTGCTCATCTTTGGTTTGAAGGAGACTGATGAAGAGGAACTGTGCAATAAAGTTACCGTGATTTTTCAGCAGATTGAAGAAAAACCACGTTTTGAAGTTATCTGGGTTGGGAGAAAATCAGCCAACAAGACGAGACCAGTCAAAGTTTCGCTAAGTAATTCTAACTTACCGTTCATGAGATATTAGTAAATGCCAAAAAGCTGAGACTGTGTGAAGATCATAAGACTGTTTTCATCTCTCCAGATCGATCACCTGAAGATCGAGCTATCCATCAGCGGTTGGTCTTGGAAATGAAACAGATAGCCAAAGCAGGCATGGCTCCACCGTGTAGGTTCGGGTGGGTGCGCACCCACCAAAGGATGTTGCACCCACCCAAACGATTCGAAAATGTTCACACAAAAATTGTCAAATTTTGTATAAACTAAGGGTCAATTGACTTCTGTTATCAATTGAGACTGTTTTGGAGATATTAAAATACGTTTAGGAGAGTAAAATTCCAAAATTTTCCAGGGGGCTTCACCCCGCCCCCCCCCCCCCCCCCCCCCCCGCCGTGCGCTAAGCTGCACCCACCCAAAGTTTTTGAGCTGGAGCCATGCCTGAGCCAAAGAAGACACAAAAAAACATTATTATATCAGAAGTGGTAATATTTGTAGTGAGGACAAGATGTTAAAGAGTGATACATAATAATGAGTGATATACATCCATAAGTTTTTAATTTTGATTGTTGATATAAGCAGGATAAAAATAATTTATTTCATTTGTATTGGACGGGACATACACAAAGATGCTACGTATGGTGCTGGGTATCTCATGGAAGGACAAGGTCAGCAATATAACTTT
Organism: Bolinopsis microptera; assembly: GCF_026151205.1. Taxonomy (NCBI): domain Eukaryota; kingdom Metazoa; phylum Ctenophora; class Tentaculata; order Lobata; family Bolinopsidae; genus Bolinopsis; species Bolinopsis microptera. The sequence goes on along the minus strand of NC_087072.1, from coordinate 14,202,354 downwards.
GTATGGTAGTCTACCAAGGCTGTCAAACAAGTTACGAAGCAGGAGACTAAAAATGGCGGGACACTGCATCAGACATCCTGAGCTACTTGCCAGTGATTTAGTCTTATGGAAACCTATGCATGGTAGAGCACAGCAAGGCCGACCAAGACAAAGCTACTTGTCTATGTTACTGAAGGAAATTGGGACAAACTCAAAAGAGGAACTGTGAACCCTGATGCGGGACAGGGATATATGGAGGGGGTTATCTGGCGTAGATCGGACTTAGTTCCGAAAAAATAGTAGTACCTATTTCATTAATAACCTGCATAGTTGAAAAGTTGATTGATGTAGTTTCGATAAACAGGGCGTCGTTCAACTCCACTCATTTCGTTCCAAGCTGGAATGTAGTATTGTTTAGTGTAGGTTTGTTCATGTACCTCTCATCATCAAAAGGTTTCAACTTATACAGCATCGATAACATCATCTAACAAAGCTGTTTGAACAGCTTAAGATTCAGTTAAAATTACATTATTCAGATACAGTTTGTGAAATGAAACATTGTCAGCCTGTATTTAATTAATTATAATAATTATGGTAATTTAGCTAAAAATCAAACCATTTGAGTTTTCATTGTTATCAAAATAATTTCGATCTAAATTCGTCTTAATCTGCATGGCTGTGAGCGGATCGAAGTCTTTTAACAAACCACAAGATTCTTGAAGTGATCCGAATGTACACAGAGAACTGTCTTAGCTAGTTCTGGGTCCATAAACATGTCACCTTCTTTCTAATGGTGATTGTCAAGTTTGTTCAGCAACATAATTCAGAATTACAGAAATTATTTGAATCTACTAGAGATGAAATGGCTTAAATAACAAGCAATAGATGTAACTAAACAATTAAATACATATTGTAGTTTGACTACTTCTTTGAAACAATCAAAGAACGGGGGAGCTAAGGGAATGATTGCTCAAAACGAATGATATCTTCATGAATTCAATGCAGCATCTATACATTTATTCGAAATAAGTGATGGATGAGGGGGTTTAAGTCAGGCATTCCTGACATTTACTCTGATGTCAGGGGCCTTTTATATATTATATTTGAGTATAATACATTTTACCTTATAATTAACCATCACTCCCGTCTAGGAAGTACTATGTATTTGTGTATGTAATTGAGATCGTATCAGCGCCTTTCATTCTACTCAACGCGTTTCATTATCATATATGTCAAGCTTGTTTAGAGTAGAATGAAACGCGTTGAGTAGAATGAAAGGCGCTGATACGATCTCAATTACATACACAAATACATAGTACTTCCTAGACGGGAGTGATGGTTAATTATAAGGTAAAATGTATTATACTCAAATATAATATATAAAAGGCCCCTGACACTACTACTATTTAGAATAGTGGGTCTGGCAACCAAAATGTTGAGTCTGCCTCTAATAGAGTGGGTCTGGCAACTAGAATGCAGACACGTAGCCAAGGGGAAGACCCCCGGAAAAAAATTGAACCCCAAAAAAAATAAGCCCCCTAGTCCCCATGGTCGCCTGGTAAGTGGGCTGTGTTTATGACTGTTTGATTAAACGACACGACAGGCAATCGACTTTAGCATTTCGTAAATTATTCCCAAATCCCACTATACAATATGTACTTATTCCATTCAATGTGACAAGTACTGAGTTCCCCCCTAGCCCCCAACTTTGTATTATTGTGATGTCTGAAATTACACCCTATTTCTCAAAAATTTTCCGGGGGCTGCACCCCCAACTTTGTATTATCGCCGTCCTACAAATTTCTTTAATGCCTAATGTCGTCTAAAACAAATAATTTCTAAAACTTTTCTTGGGGGCTGCGTCCCCCCCCCCCAGTCCCCCAACTTTATATTATTGTGATGTCTGATTATTACTGCGCCCCCCCAGCCCACCAACCTTGTATTATTGTAATGTCTGATTATTGCTGTCCCACAAATGTCGTCTGGAACACCCTATTTCTCAAAAAGTTTCCGAAGGCCAGGGCTGAATTTTGTCCTACAAATTTCTTTAATGCCAAATGTCGTCTGAATCACCCTATTTCTCAACAATTTTCCGGGGGTTGCGCCCCCCAGCCCACCAACCTTGTATTATTGTAATGTCTGATTATTGCTGTCCTACAAATGTCGTCTGGAACACCCTATTTCTCAAAAATTTTCCGAAGGCCAGGGCTGCGCCCCCTTAGCCCCCCAACTTTGTATTATTGTGATGTCTGATTATTACTGTCCTACAAATTTCTTTAATGCCAAATGTCGTCTAAAACACATAATTTCTCAAAAATTTTGTGGGGGGCTGCGCCTTCCCCCCTCCCTAGCCAACCAAAGGAGCTTCGCCCCGGCTACGTGTTGTGTCGGGCTACGTGCCCAGAATCGAAAAAACTTAATCTTTAAATGAATAACGGAACCTTCATTATGAAGTTACGAGATGATAATATAATTGGGAGGCAAAGTGGGTATCGGGCTTGGGGCTCATAATGCGCAAAATTTGGCCGCTGTCGAGTGGGTCTGCCTAAAATTCACAGATCTAGCTATGGGTCTAAGACATTTGTAAAAAAAAAACCTTATACCGAGCAATCGCACTGTAAAACATGCTCACGATACACTCAAAATTGGAAATATTCAACGGCTTGTATATGAAACTTACACTTACACTCAGTGTACACCCAGTGTTAACTAGTATTACACACTGGTAAACTCTACGTAACGCGCGAAAATAATAATTCTATGGCGTTTTCATTGTCACATCTCACGTCGACGGGATTAAACGCGCGCGCGCGTAACATCTTATCTTACTGCTATCTCAACGAATAAACACACAACGACTTTGACAATTGACCGACGACTTAACGATTGTGAGTTATGACGGACTTAACTGTATGGGTCAACTACTAAAACTGCATTGTATACTATCTTAATCATTATACTGGACATGAGATGACGAAGTATCTTGAGCAGCACTTTATACCTCCACTTAGAACTTGATTAGTCACGAACAATAGAATCATTATAAATCAATACAATAAAACATCTTGATCAATAAATGCCTAGCAGCACCAGACAGCAGCCGTGTACCTTTTTCGACTCCACGGAGTCCCTGATGGACTTTTGTTAATAATTTGACCGCAACCTTTCTTTCTCGAAACACAAATCCTACTGTACTTCATTACAGTATTAAAATAATATAAAGCAAATCATGTGAATATATGACTACGAAATAGATCTATAGATTTGTCCATAATATTTAATACCGTATTGATGGTTTTGAATTTTGTTAATTGAATTTTAATGTGAAGCGTTTACTCTTCCCCCTCGGCAATTAATAAGAAAGTTAGATTAATGACAATAATTGCCAAATGACGTAGTAGATATAGATGTTCAATGTTGTAGAGTGATTTCAAGAATAGTGGTCCACAGGGGTCCGAAAAAGCCGTACAGGCACTTGGGTCCTTATCCTTGTCACTAGTCTCAATTGGATTCACTTTACACAAAACATGAACGTTTACAATTTAGACGTACACATTGGCACGATATTTATTAGAAAGCAAACAGTATAAAATAATACGTGCGTGCGCGGCTTGAGCCGCGCCGCATAACAATTTATGCGTTTAGGGGCTGGAGTACGCGTGTTTACAGATTAATGAATTGTTGCATTGTAAATATTTAAAGTTGACGATATATTATGATTTAATAGTAAATTTTTCAAAGCTGGCTTTGGACTTAGGTAAAATTATAATTTATTTATTTAAAAGAAAAAACCACGGATAGTTTTAAATTTACATAGTCGTATAACTATAATCAAGTTAATCCTGTTTTCAAGAATGCGCGGCTTTGGCGGCCAGTTATTGACTTGTACATATAATTGAATTGTAAATAGAAATGTGAATGTATTAAAATTAAATTAAAACTTTCAAAACGGAGGCTTATAAATATTATTATATAATGATTGTAAAATAAAGGATAAAAAGTTTAAATTTGTTTCACAAAAAAAAATTTGTTTCACTATTTATAAATTCAAAATCATGTTAAGAAGATAGCAGCAACTAATCCATATTATTTACAGTGCTCTATTTTATGTGTACTGAAGAGTGCCTTTACAATATTCCACTTTGTGGTGTACATTTCCTCCATATCCAACAGGCAACACTGAATGAGTGATGGATGAGGGGGTTTAAGATAGGTGTTCCTGACATGTATTCAAAATTGCATTGAGAAGATAGCAGTAACTAATCTATATTATTTACAGTGCTTTATTTATGTACTGAAGGGTACCTTTACAATATTTCAGTTTGTGGTAGGGTTCCTCCACATCCAACAGGTAACACGGAATGAGTGATGGATGAGGGGGTTTAAGTAAGGCATTCCTGTCAAAAGATCTATAATTAATCTTGTAAGGGTACCACACAGTAGACATTATATTGTTGATTGTGAACCAAAAGTTTATTCATACCCACAATCGATAAATTATAAATCCAAATAGTCATATAAGCAATGCAATACTAAATTGGTGAAATTGTATTAACAAAAGGTATACAGCCAAATAAAGGTATCTCAACAATATAACATTGAAGTATTAGAAATAAAATGGCACTCTACTATTATAAAACACTTTACTGTACTGTATTAAACAATATTAAATGAAATTAAGCCAGAGAAGGCATGAACTTCAGAAAAGGACAATACACTTACGGTACAAAAACTTAAATGAGTTTCAGGGAAGGGTTACTAAAATTTTACGGTAGCGCTCGATTTTATTCAAAAATTTTCAAAGTGCTCAGCACCACGAAAAATATAATTTTTTTCTTCCGCTTTCAAAACTTGTTTTGACGCTGAAAAACTATCAAATAGTATTATTGAACAGTATTAAAACACTTTGTGGGCAAAAATATTTCATTTTGGATGTATAAAAAGCCGATAAAATTTAGCGCGCAAAAAAACATTTTTTTTTGAAGGTTTTTTATTTTGACCAGGTTAACTCTTATGTGCGCTTATGAACTTAATATTAACTAATGCGGCATATTAAAATGTATCAGAAACCGAAATATCTAAGCTTTTCCTTGAAATTAACCTATCGATAATCCTGAAAAACCTCAAAAAATGACCATTTTTAGGGCCAAAAATCGGTTTTTTCAAATAAAACCAGGTTAACCCCATTTTCAACACTTCCCACTATCACCAATCGATTCAGGGGCCAAAAATACGTCTTTTAAGACATGTCTGATGACCCTGGTGTATCGAGCCGAAAATCCCCGTAACAGCTCCTACTATATATGGTCATGTCACGTGCATCATTCTGCCGATTCTTTTTGTATCACGTGGTGACCCCCACTAGCTGTCGCTTCACTATAAAGTTTCTACGATACAGGGGGAGCCGCGCACTCGTGCGCGGCGGGTCATACAACGTATGACAAGATTCTTTAATGCGCACGTTATATCTCCGCCAAAAGCACATCTAATTTGATACGTATGAAATATGTCAATAATCAATAATTTCCTTGATTATGCACTAAGTTGGCGACCAAAATTGAACGAGGAATCGTTTAAGATCACTTTCGAGGCACATTGACAAAGGCTTTTCACGCTATTGTGCTTGTTATGGAGAAATACGTCAGTAGCGTTTTTGAGCTTGTTGTTCTCTTTCAAGAGTATTCCAAGTGATTTGCATAAGTGCATATATTAACTCTGAATACATTGCAAAATAAATTATCTCGATCATTCATGAAGTTTGAAAGAAGTTACAGCAATGCGTGCAATTTGAGGAGTGTGCTTTTGCATTTTGGCAGAGATATAAACTGCGCCTAATGTTTAATGTGTCTAAGACTAAATATATATAATAATATGAACATATTATTACCGGTTAAAATCAAGCATGTTATAGAACCATTTCATACCTATCAAATTTTAATTGACGATGTCAATCCTTCTCGGCGAGGCCCAGTGGTGCAAGTACATTGCTGATTCAACTAAAAGTTTGCGAGCGTACTAAATCACTTTACAGTTGATATTCGAGATTTTTTAAAAGGGACCCCCCCCCCCGTTGAGACTTACTGGGCCGCGCGCTCAGCCTGTCATTCCGCCTAATCTCTATGTTTATGAACACGATAGCCTGAGGTCCCCAGGTAGGTTGAGACCAACTTGAATCAATGTATTTTTGGACGCTAATTTGTAATTCCGAATAACTCCTCTCATGACATATTCACATAGCCATGTGTCTACGCGTACTGCGTGACGCGCTTGTTTCACAAGTAGATAGATCTTTGCCGCCTCCGGCGCTCGCGCGCTACTGTGTACTGCAAGCGAGAGGGCTCTGGTTAGAGCAATCGTTTCACTATAGTCGTTTCACTATAGTCGTTTCACTATATAATAGTCGTTTCACTGTATCGTCCTGATGATACAGGGGGAGCCGCGCACTCATGCGCGGCGGGTCATACAACGTATGACAAATGGTCACTAAGCAATGTCACCCATAGCTATTGTGTAAAAATTGCAATTTTAATTGAGTAATCATTTAAAACCCCTCCCTACCCCTTATGCCTCATTAATCGTGTAATCTTTAAACAATTCAAAGTTACATAGCTCATAGCTATTTACAATCAATTATTATAAAATTCAGAAGTTCCACTTACATGTTGACAGTTTAAAAATATGAAACATACCTTGCTGTTGTTGGTATGTACAATGTACACGCTCCATAGGGCTAGGTAATAGTGGTTAGAGCTTCCACCCTCCTATCCATGGAGAAGGTCCAGTACAGAGTTGGACGAAGTGTCACCTAGTCTGGTAGAGGGAGATAGCTAAGGATTCGTTGGATTTTAACATAGCCATGTGTCTACGCGTACTGTGTGACGCGCTTGTTTCACAAGCGCTACTGCAAGCTAGAGGGCTCTGGTTAGAGCAACGTTGGATTCATATGAAGTATTTGTTTAACGTCCCCTTGTTTGATCCAGCCGAATGATCAGAAATTATAGAACTTGTGCTTTCGGCACTTTTTGTGTCAGTAGATCTATAATATAACCTACCACCTATACTATACTATGCTATTTATTTATGATTTAAATATGACAGTTTTTCAAAGCTTAAACCCTGTTACAATCTTACTGAACAAAGGTTCATGATATTTTAGGAAAACAGGCTGTATGACAAAACAATGCTGTTTGAGATGGGATCTATCTGGAGAGCAATTTTTGTTTTGTCAATACTGTGTACTAAGACGTTACAGTTCAGCAAACTGAAGAAACCCTCTTCTGTTAATGGATGTTATCAAAGTTCCAATCATGACACTTTCTTTTGGAGCATTTCAGGTAATAAGGAGATAGCAGGTATAAAGGAGATAGTAGGACCAAAATCTCATATCAATATTTCATGCATCTGTGACATAAATGGGAGAAGCTAAAGATCGAGTTAGATAAACATGTATATTTCAAAGGCACAGAGAATGAAATTCACATTCCTTTTTCAAGTTAAGAAAACAAACTGATATAATCAAGATCGAGTTAGACAAACATGTATATTTCAGTAGCATAGACAATGATAAATACTGTCACCATCATAATCATCTTTCCAGGTGACAATCTGTACATCAACATAACAGCCAAAGTTACTGAAGATGAGTGGATAGCTCTGGGGTTGAGCGATGATACTAGAATGGGAAATGATGATGTTGTTGCGGTCTATAAAAACATGTCTACTCAGTTATTCTCCGCAGCTTCTCTCCTTGATCCTCAACGTATGTCTCAGTTTTTAAACGATTTAAGTGGTCTTACTGTATTGATAATGACGTCCAGACTTCACTATATTTTAATTACTTTTAATGACCGGCAAAATTATAAAAATGCAGGAGGACATCCCGCAATTCTTTTCAATAATGATCCAAACTTTTCAGATTATAGTTCAACTGTGTTTCAAAAGGTAGACAGTATACTGAGTAGTTCAGCCTCTTATAAAGAAGGTGTAGTTACAGCGAATATAACAAAATCCATTGCACTCTCCTATCCCTTTAGGACATTGAACAGCACTCCAATTTACCTGTTTTTTGGCCGTGGTAAGTTTTCATTATTCATTTCGACTATGACAGTTTTAAAACTATTAGAAAAATTGTATTCAACTAGGCAGACCTCTAGAATGTAATATCATGTCCTTCCACAATCCCCTCTGTTGGGTCACACGATATTGGGAACTGAGATCGCTATCGTGTAACTAGAAGCAGTATATGCAAAGTAACTTAGGTGATAGGTGATAGGCAATATGAAATTACACATCTTACTTTAACTTTATCCCGTCACCCATGGACTTATCAATTAACAGCTGGTGGTGGTGTCATCGTTTGTCGTACTCAAAACGTTTCGCGGTTGCGAATGCCGGCCCATCGAGGAAAATCTTTTTGCTTTGTATTTTAACCATTATAAAGTGTGATTAGTCGGATATAGTACTGAGTTCAAACAGTCCCCGAAACGAAAAAGCAAACATTTGATCATGATTTTTGTTTCGGCGACTGAATCGTTGATGGGCCGGCAAATATTTGTTGTCGAGTAGTGTTGAATACTCATATTAACATGATTATTGATTTAATTTAGGAATTGTATATAAATATCTTTGACCAAGTTTAATTGTTAATGAGAATGCACCCCAGCACTGGGCGCGCGCGGCGGCTTTGATGTTAGCGGCTACAAGCTTGAAGCTAGGCAGCTGCAGAAAAAATGCCGCGCGCGTTCAGCGTGGGGCTTTTCGTTTTTGATTTTACAAATGACAAAGCAACTTTTAATGGTTATTAATGGAATTATCGGATATTTATAATTCAATATGTATTGATTCTTCTGTGGAAAATAAAAATTGTATTTTACTTAAAATTGTATTTTACTTATGTTTACTGTTCAGGAAAGATAAGGCACAACAAACCTGGGTACCCTCTGCATGAACATAGACACAATCCATTCTGCAGTGATAAACCTGTCTCTCTCTTCAAAGACAAACGATATTGCATCACTGAAACTCACAAACTCCTCAAACTTCATGGTAATTGCACTGGAATATGTTGGGATTTGAAATTTTAACATGCTGCTTTTTGAGACAACATTTCTTTGTTTCTGTGGAAAGAGGTAACTTTCTTTGCCTGTAATTTGCGAGGAAATATTAATGGTACCAAATAAAATTGTCAGGTATTCTGATGGTCGTGGCGTGGTTATACTTGACACCCCTAGCAGTTTACATTGCCCGATATGGCAAGGACTTCTTTGAAAGACCCTCATTCTGGTTTTTGATGCACAAATGGGGCAGTATCTTGTCAGGTATGATTAAGGTCGAAGTTATTGAATAGTATTACGAACCAATTTGTAAAATCTACTGTTTGATTCTGTTTACAACACTTGTTTATAAAAGTTATTCATTTGACTGAGTCCTGATTTTCAATTCTAAAACTTTTAAAGATATAAATAAGGAAATCTACCCAGGTGTGGTAGTTATAGTGTCAGTTGTTTTGGCTTTTGTTGCACTACAAACATTCGAGTTTGAGCTTCACCAGATTATTGGAATTGTAGTGTTATTACTGCTGCTATTTCACGTGGTTCTTGCTTTCTTCCGACCTGCTCCCGATACAAGGTACAGTTCAAGACTCAGATCCTTTTTATCTTGAGTTTACAAACTAAACTCCCAATCCAATAATCTTATTACCAAGATCTCTTTATATCCTACTCTGCTCTGCTATAACATTTACCCAAATCATTAAAAACCGATCAATTTCCGGCCACGATTAGTGAAAGATTACTTAATTACTTAATTGGTCAGCTATAGAAGAGCCTGGGAAATCATACACAGAATCACAGCTTTTCTCCTCTTTCTGGGGAGTCTCACAAATATCGTAGATGGTGATTATTTGACTCTTTTCTTTACATTGAGCTCTCTTTATACATTACTTTCTATTTGATTTTGAGAACCATATGATCATTTAAAAAATAATACGTCTCAATGAACCGTATTCAATCGAAATTATTATGTGCAACTTCAGGTTTATACATGTTAGACGCCCATAGTGCTAGCTATGTTGTAATATCTCTGCAACTCTTGGTATTCGGCATAATCTCCATTACCCTGGAAAATCCTGAACTAGTACGTAGCAGTTCTGCATTTGTAAACACTGACTTTATGAGTATTGCTGAATACTGAATATTATAATTTATTCCTATTTGTACCACACATAACAGCAATACGTCATGTTCTGTTGCTTTAAATTTTTTGCCGTATCTTAGTTACTGTCCGTAAACTCATCACCTCATCACAGTTTAAATATAATAGCTGTGATGATGAGTGTAAAGTTTCTGTAGTTTATCATACATGTATGATAAAGTATACATGAGTATACATGAGTATACATGAGTATACAAGTATACATGTATACATACTCAATTTAATTTATCATACAGGTGGTGAATTGTACCAGTAGAGCCTGCGTGTGTCTCAAATCGTGCCCTACTCTCTACTACGTCCTGAATCTAGGAGGAACTTCCAAACGTAGCTTGATAAAGTTGGGTTTTTGGAATATTGTGTTTATTAACACTGCCGCTGGAGTGGTTATTGTTGTTGCTATTGTTTACACTGAATGATCCAGGAAAGTGTGGTTAAGTGAATAGTTCGGAAAATTGTACGCTAACCAACGTGTTCATCAGTGATCAGAGGTTCATATAAAGTAACCAGGACTTATTTTCTGAAGAAAAAAAGAATACTGTTATTTTTTGGCATCCAAAAATTAGTATTACGATCACTATTACCGTACTGTGATTTTTTAATTTGCACCTTATTTTTATAAAATATTTTAATTAACATATTTTAAGCATGCTTATTAAAATTTTACAATTTAGTCTCTGATTGAGTATAGCTGATTATATTGGATCCATTCCTTCTGAAACATTCGACATCTTTTGCTTTCGTCTTCAGTTCATTAACGTACCGGAAATTAAAAGAGATAAAAAGCAAGAAATTGTCCTAACAAAATTTAGACTTCTTAGATTGTTATATGTAACAGTGCACTGATAAAAACGGTCATCATGTTATATTCGGACGATAAGAGCAGGCTTTGTATGCACTAGACAGTCTATATTTAATTACCGGGCACCTGATAAAAATAACTGATTATAATGTTATAAATTAGATTAGTAAATCATTACTGGTCTGAAATTTACTGATTTTAAACGGCTGCTCCTCGTCTCAGGTGTTCTAAGAAAACACAGCCTAGATTTATCTGCTGTAATTTACCTGCGTCTTGGTTGTTGCACTTCCTGGTGTACTTTGTATAGGTTTTCAGGACGCTGAATCTGGCACTTTTTACTACAGGTTCAAATTTCAGGAGGGTTATACATATTTGCTGAACCTGAAAATTGAGCACCTTTTAAATAATATTCCAAACAATGAATACCGGCATGACTCTACTTTTCCACTGTTGTATTTTGTTAACGCTAAATGTTTTCTTAACTAATGTTCTATATTACGAAGAATTCTATTTTTTCGACTGTTTAAAATTGTGATAGATTCTAACTGAAACTCGATATTAGAAATAATAGATTTATGAGCAACCTGAACTATCCGATATGGGATCTTATCTTCGGAGTGTTATACTGGTGATATTGTTTGCAGCAACACAGCAACATGGCACTATATTGAAACCCAAATCTGCTAATGGGTGTTATCACGGAGATGAAGGAACTTTCTTTTGGGCCATTTCAGGTAAAAACGGGGATTTATATTTGGAATTGTTACCTGGTATTTATTTGAGATTTTTTACGTGTATTTGTGTATCATAATTCATACATACAATTACTTTTAAGTTTTAGTCGTTCGCACGTTAGATGGCTTTCTACACCAAAATCATTTCCTTTGAACGGTTTACTTTGATGAAATTTATATTTTCTTTCGCGAGATTTGTGTGTAACTATGTGTACACTAATTAAAATACCAGGAGACGATTTGTACCTAAACATAACAGCTACAATAAAGGAGACTGAGTGGGTAGCTATAGGCTTCAGTAACGACACTCTTATGGGATATGACGATATTGTAGCAGTCTATAAAGACTCTTATGCTCAGTCCTTCATCGCAGCTCCCCTTTTTGACCCTCATGGTACTGATCTTGTTTAAATCTATGCAAGTGTAGCACAATATTTTTATGAGTTTTCATAAATTATACAATATTATATGTACATTGACACGTGTGTCTTATCTTTTGATAATTTTCAACCAACCTATCATTTCAGGTTATAGTTCAACAATATTTCAAGAAGAGTTGGAGACTATTGCAGATAGTTCCATAACTTATAAAGATGGAATAGTTCAAGCGAACATCACGAAATCTATCGAACTCTCGTATCCCTTTGATACTTTACACAAAACGCCAGTCTATCTGATGTTCGGAATAGGTAGGTTCTCTCCATTTGTTTGGGCGCAAGCTTAGTGAGAAGTGCACACAGTGCACACAGTGCACACAGTGTAGTGTACACACAGTATAGTATATTGCACACTGTGTAGTGTACACATAGTATAGTGCACACAGTGCACACTGTGTAGTGTACACACAGTATAGTATATTGCACACTGTGTAGTGTACACATAGTATAGTATAGTGCACACTGTGTAGTGTACACATAGTATAGTATAGTGCACACTGTGTAGTGTACACATAGTATAGTGCACACAGTGTAGACGTGTAGTGTACACATAGTATAGTATAGTGCACACTGTGTAGTGTACACATAGTATAGTATAGTACACACTGTGTAGTGTACACATAGTATAGTATAGTGCACACTGTGTAAGGTACACACAGTATAGTATATCCGTCATCCCATGACATGGCACTTTGCCTTTTATTTTATTAAAACGTTCTTATTGTTATCCGTTATGAGTTATGATATCATTACACATTGTAATGGAGAACTTCAGCACGGCGAAGTCCTTATTGTACTGCAATGTTAAGCAAGAAACTGAAATCGTGGGTTCCATATTGTATTATTGTTCGTACGTAATCAGTACTAATATATAATACCTTGTACCGTTTTAAGCGGATTGCCATTACTGGTTGCTTAATACTAACAGGAAATAACTTCTCATGCCTTGTTTCTGCATGTTCACTTTTTTACTACATGGCCTATATAATATAATGTAAGTTTTGTAGCGTGATTATGTTAAGTTTAGCTCCTTTCCACCTCACACCCTGACTTATGAGCTTTTTACTGTTTTACTCAAGAACTTTTCTGTTAATATCACACTTGGAGCAAGTACTAAAAGTTTAGTCCAGGTGCAATATGGACCCCCAGGTACAATATTGTGACCCCTTATTGATATTGGCAAGTTGTTGTGAGTTCAGCACGACAATTACTTGGCTCACACAAGGGGACCAGTGTAATAGTAATACTGAGTGGGCACTCAGCCTAGCATTCATATGTACTCCATAACTTTAGCGTTGCAAGGTTGGTAAAGTTCAAATGTGTGTTTGTAGGAGTCGATATCAGCGGCAGAGCTCCACAGAAAAGGAGACGAATAAACATACAATATATATAATAATAACTATAAATCAACATTCACATAAAATAATTTATAGCATTACATATTTTATAACATGAAACTGTTGCTCAGAAGCAATAAAAGTATATTATATAATGTAATACACATCTCTTCATAGCAAAACATTTACAGCTGCATTTACAGGTAATATCAGACCAGAAGACGAGGGAGGCGATATAAAGCCGTTATACATGCACCATGTTAACCCGACTGTTAGCCGGGACCTTGTACCCTTGTATAGGAATACTCCTAGATGCATCTCTACTCAGACCCACAACCTTATCAAAGTTCATGGTATGTTGAATGTTAGTTCAGTATTAATGGACAAAAATTAGGAACATAATCAAAGGCTAGGTTGTAATGAAATGTCTTTTTAAGTACTAAACAGTTGAAAATGATCTCACTGCACTGAGTAAGGTTTCTCATTTAATATTTTTGGTCCATAAAAATGAATGCAGATAACTCTACAAATAATGATCTCTAACGGTAATGATGATGATGTTTGATTGAGAGCTATGATTCTCCTCAAACCAGAGACCAATAAATCCTCCGTCAGGTATTCTCATGGTACTCGTTTGGTTAAACTTAACACCGTTAGCCGTGTTTATTGCGCGGTATGCTAAGTACTACTTCAAGAGACAGACGTTGTGGTTCTCTATTCGCAAGTACACTGGGTATTTATCAGGTACGCTCATTACATGGATATTTACATTGCATCAAAAAGTTCCAAGTTAGAAAACCTTTTATGATCGAAAACACAATTATTGTTAATTTAAATACTCCAGGTGAACTTTAAAAAATAATTTATTCTTTTTTATTAAAAATAGCGCTTTACAATTAAGCCTTGACCTGAAAGGGCCCAAGGAAGCTCTACGGTTCAAAATGAACAATGATCAACGATTTATAATTACGACCACTTACAGCATTTTAAAAAAAACAAACAAATCTAATTAAATGCACAATTTTTGAAGAAAAATTTCAATAGAATAAAAAGTAAAAAAATGAAAGATTTGATTTAAATTGTAGTTACAGTTAATAATCGCAAAATATTTATTTATCTCCTGGTCCATACCCCAGTTGGTACCCCATCTTTATGCGTTGATCAACGCTCGTACCCTTTTCCACAACTTCTTTATAACCTTTCCCCTTAGTTCCCTTCGGTTTGAACCTTTGAATTATGCCCTCGTGAAAATGCGGGTCAAAATACCAGTTGGCCCTATAAATCATACCAGCGATTCTGGGATATGTCAGAGTTTGGGGTCTCGTTATATAGGCCTCCATAATCCCTCTTGAGCACTCCTCCAAACTTCCTTTGGACCATACCGGATAGGGATGTCCGTATGGTAACAGCTCAGATCTTTCCTTTGTCAAAATGAGACCAAGTGAGCCGATTGTTAGAGACACAGAAGACTCTCTAGCAAGTAGTTCTTGTTGAAGACTGTAGAAGAACCCGTTCATTGCATGTTTTGTTGAGCAATATAAACTACTTGTATATGCTGGTATCTCTCCAGCTAACGAAGAAGTAAAGTACATGTGACCATTCCGTTTTTCTAGATGAGAGAGGGCATGAACAGCAAGTTGGATATGACTAAACAAGTTTACTCTGAATATCTTCTCGATGTACTCAGGATCTTGAAGATGAGGCAGAGCCAGAAAGGGACCAGTAAATATTGCAGCGTGGTTAGAGACCAGGTAATCAAGTCCTCCGAACTTTTCCAATGTTTGGTCCACGACTTCCTTGCTTTTAGACATATCTGAGAAGTCAAGAGATATAGTTATCACATCTTCATCTGGGGCCCCTCTTTTTATTATTTCTGTTCTAACTTTGTCCAACTTATCCTGATGCCTAGCCACCAGGACGAGTTTAGCTCCATGGGCAGCTAATTGGTAAGCAAGTTCCTCTCCTATACCACTGCTAGCTCCACAGATGAGGACTACCTTACCATTAAGATGTTCTGTGAGTTGTTTGTCTGAGAGTGGGGAGGCAGGTGAGAAGAAATAGTAGAGGGAGGCGGAGATTAGAATGATTATGAGAGGAACTTTGTAGTTCATTCCTGTAAATGATAATGATTATCATAATATATGTACCATTTCAGTGTACGGTATTTTGTATATTTCGTGAACCAGGACAGATTGCTCTACTTGTATTGATCTTATTAAGATAGAAAATAAGGATAAACAAACAAGCCGATAAGCATACAAAATGATCGAGCAATCAGAAAATTTGAGGCTGCCACTCGAATGAACTTGAGGTCTGACATTTTTCCAAAAATCCGGAGGTCATTCCCTAGATAGCCCTGTAAATTTTAAATGCCGTTCTCAAACTGCTCTTTAGTTATTAACACTAATAATTTATTTTGGAACACCCTCTAGGTTGCTGTATCAAAGGGGAGTGCGTGCCTGTGTGTTTAGGGGCATCTATTACAGTTCCATTCTTAAGGCTACAGGATGGCAATTAAACGCAGTCTCCTCAAATCTTTTAATGTCAATTAAGAAATATAAAACTACAATGTGTTCACAAAAGTACATTTAAACTGTGGACAAAATGCTTGATATCAATATCAGTATCAAAATGAAAGCAGTGTTTGTAACGCAACTTAAATCATGTTATCAGCATACTAGGAGGTATTAAAGTTTATATAATTTAATAATCAGTATGACTCAGGCGTGTCATAATCAGCAGAAATTGTGAACATTTTGAAGGAACGATAAAAAATGGTTACAAAATGCAAATGGTCTGATTAAAACAATGACTGTCCGGTAAAATATTAGCAGTTCTAGTACCATAACGATTCAACTGATAAAAAGAAACCCAACTCAAACGTATAAGGTTCATTGACGATAAATATATTACGACATAATAAAGAACAAGAGACAATTCAGACGTTGAGGCATACACTTCACTAGTGCACTGCAACGTTATCAGGTACGCACATGGCTGTTAAAATTACTTTTTACTTTTCTTCAGAAAAGAGGTAAGCTTGATTCTAAGCGCTAAATGCATATCGCTTAACAAGTCAGCCTAGTCCTCTAGCAATCCAAGGAAGCTCAAATGTATATTATGAATGGTATTCATACTATTCAACTATTTATGGTTATGAAACCGAATACTGCTAAATAAACACATTTTTGGGAGGCAAATTTCTATTTTAAAATATAAAAGGAAAAATCAAAGAGATTCAATTTGTTAAAGCTGCAGTTAACCTGTGGCTTTAGATAATTGAATCTGAGTACAGTTTATACACACCACAGTTTATATACTTTTTAGTTATCAATATGCTTATTTATCTCCTGGTCCATACCCCAGTTGGTACTCCATATTTTTGAGTAAATCAGCTGTCTGACTGACCTTTTCTACTACTTCCTTGTAACCTTTTCCTTCAGTCCCCTTAGCTTTGAATCTTTGAATTATGCCTTCATGAAAATGCGGGTCAAAATACCAGTTGGCCCTATAAATCATACCAGCGATTCTGGGATATGTCATAGTTTGGGGTCTCGTTATATAGGCTTCCATAACTCCTCTTGAGCACTCCTCCAAACTTCCTCTGGCCCACGCTGGGTAAGGATGTCCAAATGCCATCAACTGAGATATTTCCTTTGTTAAAATGAGACCAAGTGAGCCGATCGTTAGAGACACAGAAGACTCTCTAGCAAGTAGTTCTTGTTGAAGACTGTAAAAGAACCCGTTCATTGCATGTTTTGTTGAGCAATATAAACTGCTTCTATATACTGGTATCTCTCCAGCTAATGAAGAAGTAAAGTAGATGTGACCATTATTTTTCTCTAAATGTGGCAGGGCATGAACAGCAAGTTGGATATGACTGAACAAGTTTACTCTGAATATCTTCTCGATGTACTCAGGATCTTGAAGATGAGGCAGGCCCAGAAAGGGACCAGTAAATATTGCAGCGTGGTTAGAGACCAGGTAATCAAGTCCTCCGAACTTTTCTAATGTTTGGTCCACGACCTCCTTGCTTTTAGACACATCTGAGAAGTCAAGAGATATAGTTATCACATCTTCATCTGGGGCCCCTCTTTTTATTATTTCTGTTCTAACTTTGTCTAACTTATCCTGACTTCTTGCCACCAGTACGAGTTTAGCTCCATGGGCAGCTAATTGGTAAGCAAGTTCCTCTCCTATACCACTGCTAGCTCCACAGATGAGGACTACCTTGCCATTAAGATGTTCTGTGAGTTGTGTGTCTGAGAGTGGGGAGGCAGGTGAGAAGAAATAGTAGAGGGAGGCGGAGATTAGAACAATGAGGAGAGGTATTTTGTAGTTCATTCCTGTAATCAGTTTTTATAATGAGCATACATATATTATTTAATGAATAATAATAATAATAATTAAAACTCAAATCTAGCATGCTTTCTATCAACAAGAAGAAAATCGGGTTCGGCACTAGTTCCAAATCAGTTCAAATAGCGACGATTGACCGATAGCAAAACCCTGCAAATGGGTGTGTTTCAAAAATATTTGTTGCTACGAGATTTCAAATTGGCATATGTCCAGATTTGTTGCTCAAGGTTAGGAGTACCATATTCTGGTGAAAATCGATGTTAAGACTCAATGCTAGTAGATTTTGATTTCATCACTTGCTGCAAGTGCAATAAAGAAAATTTAAAAGGTGCGATAAAAACTGATTAAAAACTGGAATCTGAACGGTACAATGACGTTCTGATGAATGCAACTGTCAGGAAAAGCTGAAACACTAGCAGTTCGAGTACCATAACGACTGAACTGATAAAAAGAAACTCTAACCCAAACGTATAAAGTTCACGGGAGGAATTCCATGAAAATCGTATGAAATTTTATCAGATTGTAATTCGAGATCCCCATTCTAGAAGGATATTTCCACAACTGGTTGACCAGGTGGTTTGCAGGTCTCAAACCATGTTTAACTTCTCGAACTATCTAGATAGTATTAGACTAAAATCGCCGGTATAGGTAGTTCCCAGTAGGAAGTAGAATATATGAAACTTTATTAAACTTAATTAAACCATATAAATACGCATTTTTAATAATGAATCATTATTTTTATCAAGAATATGCAATTGAGAGTCTCCACTCAGTGTTTCAAAACAAATAGTTCTCGACGTTTCTGCACACGCCTTTGTCATAGACAGGACGTTTCTCACTTCGTCCCCAACTATCAAACTATATGATCGACCCACTCATAAGAGCGAAGAAAGATTACCAATATGCAATTGAATCTTAAACCTAGCGACGTCATACTCATGCTTTTGTAATTGTATCAAGTCTAAAAAATGGAAATACAGCATTCGATCATACCTATTTAAAGTATGCCTTTTAAAGTTTCCAAAATGATCATTAAATCTGATGATCATTAGACTGTAGATATCAATGGCAGAAATTATAATTATTTTTCTAGGAAATATTTGGTAAAAAAGTTTTCAAGGGCATATATTGCACAAGGGCATATATTGTACATTTATTGCTAGGCAGTTGACCGCATTGAAACAAATCGCTGTTTTTACGTAGAATGAAATAAAATAAAATAAAATGTAATATAAATGTTCTCATTCAGCAAATATTTGAGAAAACTATCAATATGTATTTCCATCCTCTGCTTCAGATTGATCAGTTCTTAGAGGCTTGTGTAGTATAGGCTCTTTCGTATAGTCCGACGAATATTTATTTCTAATAGGTTTATGCGAGTACGATAATATGTCAATGTACCACTACATACTTTTACAAACTTCAAATAGTTTTAAATTTGTTTGATGATTCAAGTGGAAAAGAAAACATCTGAATCTAAAACAGAAACATGAGTACAAAATAATTTGCGAGTACAAATTAGTGGCAGATTTTAGGACAAAACTCGTATAGCTCTATAGCTATTTTAATTAGTAGGCTGAATCCTTAACCGGATCAAATGCTGTTAATTTACCTGCTTTTGCATTGTAGTTTCTGTAAAAGCTTAAGTAACGTTAATTTATTCTCAAAAAAATGCTTTGTTAAAAAGGGCGTTTTATACGATCTTTTATTGCTGGACAATTCAGTTCATGGTGACAATTCGAACGCAGTTTTAACAAAAAATAAAACCAAATTGAACGAAAACAATTCTATTCATCGAAAAAAACGAACCTTAAAATTTGAAAATAAAAATATTTAGTACAGGTAATCAATCATTGTCTTCCATAACCTTGTTGGTATCCCATCTTTTTACGTAGATCATCTTTTGCACCAGTAGCTTCAACCACTTCTTTGTATCCTGTTCCCTCAGAACCCTTGGGTTTTAATGTATTGATTAAACCTTCATGGAAATTTGGTTTAAAGTACCAAAAAGATCTATAGATAGTGCCAGCAAGTTTAGGAAATGTCATGGTTTGGGGTCTCGTTATATACGCTTCCATCATTCCTCTAGAGCATTCTTCAGCACTTCCTGTGGCCCAGGCTGGAAAAAGGTTTCCCTTTGCATACATCTGAGCCATCTCTTTCGTCCAAATGAGACCAAGTGAGCCGATTGTTAGAGACACAGAAGACTCTCTAGCAAGTAGTTCCTGTTGGAGACTGTAAAAGAACCCGTTCATTGCATGTTTTGTTGAGCAATAAATGCTATTTCTATACATAGGTAGTTCTCCAGCTAAGGAAGAAGTAAAGTACATGTGACCATTCCGTTTCTCTAAATGTGGGAGGGCGTGAACAGCAAGTTGGATATGACTGAACAAGTTTACTCTGAAGATCCTCTCTAGATAGTCGGGATCTTGAAGGTAAGGCAGAGCCAAGAAGGGACCTGTAATCATTGCAGCATGATTGGAGACCAAGTAGTCTAATCCTCCGAACTTTTCCAATGTTTGGTCCACGACTTCTTTGCTTCTAGACACATCTGAGAAGTCAAAGGATATTATCATGACATTTTCATCTGGGGTACCTCTGTTCAGCAACTCTGCTCTAACTTTGTCTAACTTATCCTGACTTCTTGCCACCAGTACGAGTTTAGCTCCATGGGCAGCTAATTGGTAAGCAAGTTCCTCTCCTATACCACTGCTAGCTCCACAGATGAGGACTACCTTACCATTAAGATGTTCTGTGAGTTGTGTGTCTGAGAGTGGGGAGGCAGGTGAGAAGAAATAGTAGAGGGAGGCGGAGATTAGAACAATGAGGAGAGGTATTTTGTAGTTCATTCTGTCCTGTGAAGAAGATTTATATGAATTTTGATCAGAGTTCAAATAACAACAGAAACTTATCTATTCTAATCGCATAAATTCAGAACTGTTCGAATCATTTTTTTGATCGACTAACTTTTAAGCCATCGAATGTGTCTTAAAATATGATAGGGACAATGTTTACAGCTTTGAGAAATTTTTACCCCCCCCCCTCCGTAATCAGTTTTACACATAGCTATGTCAACTAGCGTAATCATTCGGAAACCCCCCCCCTCAGCTGATTACGTAATATGTGAACGACTCCTTTCCACAAAGACTAACAAACTCAAGCTGGCAGCGTGATAAATGAATTATATGTGAAGATTACTCAGGTTTATTAGGTTTCAGGGGTCACAAGGAACCTGATAACCTTCTTACAACTGTGTTTCACAGAATGAAATCAAAACCTAGTATGACGTCATAGAAAGGGGTTCTCGAATATTCCATCAGTCATGTTAACATTTTAGTCGTTCTCCAAAAGGCACTGATACGAATATTTGGGATACATATGTTAATTATGGGTCTGATAACCTAACAGTACGCAGATAACAATATCATCAGGTATTCTGGTGGTAGCAGCTGTGATTGTAGCTTACATTGCTCTCGAAACAATAGAGTTAGAACGGCATCAGCTTCTGGGGATATCAGTTTTAGTGGTGCTTGTTGTTCACATCATCATGGCAATCTTCAGACCGCCTCTCGAAGCCAGGTAAATATTATTTCCATTATATATGAATACATAATTGGTTTATGTTTTATTATGTCTGTTTATGTATGAATGTTTTTTAAAGGAAAAATTGTGGAAAAAACCCTACATTGGGGATTTGGGGCATTCACATTATATTTACATGTAATTTGTAAGAGCTCATTCCGAGCCAGGTTTCATCAGTATTCCTTGTTTGGTTTCACGAGTCGTTCAGTTCACTACATTACTGTAAATTAGCAGTTCTCTTTGTCGCAATAACGTGATTACCACAAATTTCAAGCATTAAATATTCAATTAATGTTCGGCTCAATTATTCTTTTTAAGAGTAAATTTCCTGATAGGTTGTCAGCTCAACTTACTACTACTAGAAATCATAAAGTGACTTTTGTAAATATTGATGTTAAGTTACAGGAAGTATTGCCGACCAGGGGACCAGTGATAGTGTGTAATAATTATATTATATAATATGATAATAGAATTACGATAACCAGAATAAATACACTCCTAGTGGAGTATGGGTTATGGGTATTTATATATATGCATAATGCATATTAATTCATTTAACGTGTAAAATATTTAACTAGGTATAGAAGACTTTGGGAAGTGGTGCACAAGATTACAGCTGGTTTACTTTTTATGGGGAGCATTACAAATATTGTTAACGGTAAGTTCCTTGTGTGAGAAATAAGCATGTGCTAATTTGAGAAAGATGTGATAATGATCTGTGATAATTTTACCTTTTAAAGTGTGAACTGTTCGTTGATCTAAGCTTCTAGATTACAAAAGAATCTATTAAGATCGAATATATTGTATTTTTTTAAAGTGGGGCTCACTATTGACACCTTTTTGTAGACTCTAATTCATTGTCTTTTGAAAACTAACTTCATGTTTCTACTCAGGTCTGTCCATGTTAAATGCACATGAGTCATGTTACTACGTGATATCAACACAGATCACTGTCTACTGTATTCTCTTCATCGTTCTTGAGAATCCTCAACAGGTATTCTGCACAAAACTGTATCCTAAAAAGCTGATAATGTATTTTATATAGACTATAGAGCTGTTGATATCAGCTCGCTATATAAAATACATTTTAAATTTTGTATAGACACATATATTATGTTTCTATACATTTTAGTTTTATATACAAATTGTTATCTCCCTAAAAAAGTACACACATTTTTTCAGTATATAATATTTTCATTGGCAGCACATTATAAAGAATTGTCTATATCTGTTCATATTTGAACGCCCCAAATCTGAGGATATCTGATTTTCTTCAGAAAATTTATCATTTTAATCCTGTAATATTTCCCAGGTTGGAAGGTTCATGAGCAAAGTGTGTATCTGTTTGCGTATCTCGCCCCATTTCTACTATTCCCTCAACACCCAATACAAGGACGACAGTGACGAAACTGACTGTGACGACATTACCATGGTTACCATGGACCTAGACAACACAGGCAGTAGATCTACTTTTGTTCAGTTTGGGTTGTGTACTGCTGTTATTATAAACTCTATTGTTAGTGTAACTATTATATCTGCTCTGGTGAACACTTAAAAGAATTTTAAGTATGATTGGGGAATTTAATTGATATTGATATGATTTAAAAAGCATTTTGGAAATGATCGACCCCTCTGATTTATTAGTTTAATTGATCCATTAATCAATTAGTATGGATTGACATATTATTTGAACTTTTAAGTGAATTTTTTTAGTAGTGGAACAGCAATACTAAGGTAATGGGACTAGTACTGCGGACCCTCTACCGGCCAAACCTTGTTAACAAAGCCGCAGTCAAGGTTCGGTGAACGGTAGTTAAAAGCGCTTAAGGGACATAAGTCAAATTGGTAGAGCAACATCATGTAGTAATAATCCCGATAACACTCAACCTCTGCCTGATCCAGAGGATATCACCATTTTACCTTCACACAGACATCGAACGCTGTAAGAAGATGAAGATCAGACCTCATTATTTTTAAGTGAATTGATAAAATTAATTAATACATGTAATAAGGGTAGGGGTTTGATATTTTTGATACCAATTTTCGTATTTAATCGTTTTTATTTTTAATTTACTTTTTGCAAACTGTTCTGACCATTTTCTACTAGATTGACGACGATTCTGTAGATTTATTAGCTCTGACCGATGAAAAAGATTTTGCTTTTGTATTTTGTGCATCCGGGGAAATTTTAATTAAAACAATGAAAATTTTAGCATTTTATCTGTATATAATCATAATTGAGTTACAGTATCGGGTCACGAAATCCTCTCCGAACCTCCACGTGGTGTGGCCTGGTTGGCACTAACGGGTGGTGTGCTCTCTTGTTGAGTACAAAGGTTGGGACTTGCCAACTCAAAGTTCCCATAGGAACCAGGAAGTCAACACTAACAGCTACCAAGCACCAGGAAATTTCTCTTTCAGATATCAGGTTACAAGATAGTACACAAAAAAACGACGATACGTTAGACACAGATACATAGCTCTAAGAGCTATTAAATCACCAGGAAATTCTCTTTCAGCTTTCAGGTCCCATCGAAGTCACCCACCACAGAGCTAGGGATCCCAATTCGCTCATCCTGACTACAAGGACACACTGATAATGAGTAGTCTTGGCACTTCTCCCTCCAGTAACCACTTTTCAGGTCTTTTCAGTTAAGACAGCTAATGCGTTAGGGCTGACACACGCTAGACACAGGCTCGTGATAAGACAGTGTTAGGGATGTCAACTCTGACTACGAGGACACACTGATAGCGAGAATTCCTGGCACTTCTTCCTCCAGTAACCACTTTTCAGGGGACCGGGTTAGCTTTGCCACACTCTTTATTGAAGTGTGACTGGACGCTCTACAATCATCTAGTAGCCAGCAGTGTTTGACTGACACCCCTACTGCAACTGGTTCTATTCAGTTCTACAGCGGAAGTTCTCAACACTCGAAAACAGTTCATCTCGGACATCCTGCAGAGATGCTTTTTCACAGCCTGCCCCATTACACGGGGAACCCTTAGATCTACAGTACCCTGGTGGACAGCATAGCTCACTAAAGCATAGTGGACTTCTTTAGTTCTGTGACGCAAAGCTAACCGGACCAGGAATAAACATCATTGCAATGCTTAGGGGATGCAAATAGGACATACAACGTTTAACGATTTACTCGAACTTTTGATTCATTTTTTAGCTCGACGATACATGGTATCATTTCAGGACAGATATTCCTTCTTCAGGTTCATTGAGGAAATTGTACCCGCTATTTGCGTTATACATGGCAAGTATCTGGACTAATGATAACTTAGGATCTCAGATTCCCAGGCTGCATTTAAAGCGCTTAACAGCATCAGTTTTAACTCCAGGTTTGTTCTGAACATCTCAGACCAACTCAACTCACTAGGTATTCTCATCGAGTAGAACTCCAGGACATGAAGGAGTATACGGTAAAGAACTAGCGGACGAATTCGCAAGGGACGATCAATCCAACAACATCCCCATAGGACCAGAACCCTTCCTCCCAATTAGGCCACACTCAGTGACAAAGGAACATTCCACTTGAGATGTTCCTCCACAAATATAAATACAGGAACTTTAATTTTTCTGGAACTCACATCAGATGGCTTACATGGTCGCTTTCAGGATAGGTCACAGCCCACTAGTTTATTTTCAGAACGTGGCAAACAACGTCAACTTCGAGACGCAAGATTGTGAACACTTTTCAGGAGAAGCAGAAACATCCCAGCACCTCCTCTGCAAGTGCATCCAGATCATGACGTTCAGAATGAGGATAATTGGTAAACTCTACCTTAAAAACAGTAAACTACAATCATATCTTCAAATTTGTGGAACAGTCGACAAGACTGGATAGGGAAAACCCTTTTGGGTAACCTCCTAGGATTCTTCACCAGGAACTTTCGCTAAATCCCATACTAGGAACTCAACCTAGGCCCATCTCCGCATAGAGACATATCTCCCAGGCTTTGACCTTGCTCGGAAGTCCCTTGTCTGCCCGCAGAAGTACTACAACGGAAGTGGGTTTGCTCTGAGACAGGTAGTGACAGCTTCAAGACTCCAGGGGTCTGTTGCATTGATATTTATTATTTTATGATTTCGTATATACTTTGGGAGTCCTGGCGTGCAGCTAGCAGGAGTTGCATTCTGTGGGCACGGTGAGAAGGCCTCCATCTTTTAGTAAGAGGCCAGAAACCGTTGACCAGAACAGAGAGAGAGAGAGAGAGTTACAGTATCAAGAAAATAAACGTCGCTTGTATGAATGACGATGCTGGTTAATAATTTAATAGAAAGGGCCGGGGTCGTTCACATATTACGTAATCAATATTTTGGCAATTTTTACCCCCCCCCCCCCTCCGTAATCTACCGTAATCAAGACCGAACCCCCCCCCCCTATATTACGTAATCAAGGGGGGTTGTGCAGATTACGTAATATAGGAGGGGGGTTACATAATTAACGAAAATTGTCCAATTGGTATTTCGAAAATCGGTAAAAAATTAAAATTTTGATTACGTAATCAACGACCAAAACCCCCCCCCCCCCCCCCCCCCCCCCCCCCCCGTTATCAACCGTAAGCATATGAAACCCCTCCCCTCGGCTGATTACGTAATATGTGAACGACCCCAAATGCAGTTTTTATCGTGCTAGAGAAAATTTGATAAAAAATTTGATTATACAGCAATTTTGATAAATTTTACACGTACAGAAAACTCTAACTCGATAATCGACTGGTGCAGTTAAGGAGGTGGTCCGCAGATTGCGTGATGACCGTGAAGATGCCTACTTCTAAACCTCTCAATAGGTAGGTTGATGGCTGCAAATTTGAAATTACTGTCCGCTTACCTCTCTCCAGGGCCCACAGTCCACACTGTCGAAAAAATGTAATGTTTTTACCATGCAGAATTAAACTTCATCATAACAAAATGCCGAAAGCCTCCTGCTGAACAATGCTAGATTAAATTTTGACATAAAAATAGATGCTCAAAGCCCCTCTGGGAAGAATTGTACTTGCTGGTAACCTCCAAGTTCCTTTCCACTTGAAAGCTTCCTTTCCGCTAGCTTCCTTAAGCTAGCTTTCCTTAAGCGAGTCTTCTTCTACTGGAAGCTTCGCTCCCAATCATAAGTGCCTTTTACCCTGAAAAACTTTTCTTCCTCTACTTCTTTCGCTAAATACCTGATATGTTCTCTTTTGTGGAGAAGGAGTGAAGGACAATGCATCATTTCCCTTGTTTTGTTCGATTACGAGCGCCAATCTCACCGTCACGTGCTTTAGAGGTCTACTTAGCAAACATGTCGGAAAGCGCTACCTTAAAATATCTTATAGTCAGCGCGCAAATGGTGCGCGCGCTTGGTACTATGCACAAATTTAAAAACATGATTTTACCTTTTGCTTTATTTGCTTTTGGTCTCAAAATACGGCAGGACCACTCCTTGATAGTAGTTATAAAAGGCTGGGGAGCCTCAATTTGGTATTCTATGATGGATATAGTTACAAACTAGGCCCAGGAGTCATCGAAAGTCGAACAAAATGACCCAGGTTGCAGGTTCGTGGAATGAACGGAAATGAGTGAAAATATACATTTGGTCGGAAAGAGTTTGTGTTGGAACTAGGACCACTCCAGCCAAGTTTGTATTGGGAATCATTGCATGTCTAGAATCGATGTAAGGGTGGTTCCAATTTTGTCCCAATAATCCTGCTTGCGGACTGCTCAGCATCCTGAACAAAATTGGAACCACTCTTACAGTGCATTGCTTCTAGACAGCCTTGATTCCCTGGAGTGGTCCTAGGACCAACATCATACATGACACAAACTCTTTCCGGCCAAATTTGAACCATTCTGAGCACTTTGAAGAAAATGTTAATTTTCTTTTATTTCCGTTCATTCCATGAATCTGGGTCATTTTGTGTGACTTTCGAAGGCATGCATCGCCTATTACTATATCTATCATAAAAATCAAATTGAGGCTTCCCAGCACTCAAATACAGCCAATGCTTTGATGTCCCCTAAAATCTAGGTACTCAGGAGGATTATTGTCTATTGGGACCACCCTTACATCGCTTTTAGACATGCAATGATTCCCAAACTGGAGTGTTCCTAGGACCAACACAAACTCTTTCCGACCAATTCTGAGCCCTTTGAGGAAAATGTTCATTTTCATTCATTCCATGAATCTGGGTAATTTTGTGCGAATTCCGAAGGCCCCTAGGCAAACATTATAACTAAAAGCCTCATTTACAACTATTTTTGGCACCATTCATGCAATGGCTTATTATGAAGATCAAGTGCCGGGTCAGTCCATTAACATTGGACAATTAGATAATTGGGCGGGACTTGACCCAATGGGAGTGTTGATATTATCCGGATATGGAAAGTTATGATCTTGGAGTGCAGCCAACATCTATGATTCGTTACTAACTGGAAAAATAACCACACGTCAAATGAAGTTTGATCGAAATGGGGTTGTTAAATATAGTTCCAATTGTTGACAAAATGTCGGATAATATAACTTCTTTAAACTTTCCGAGTTGACATTCAATCGTGCCAACTCGACAGACACCATATATTGTAATCCCATACACAAAGCTGGTACCGTTTAAGTGCGGCAAAATCAGCGGCAATAAAAATTCAATAGTTATAGCGGAGTTTTAACTTTCAGCTTGAACGTATACAAAATGTTAAAAAGTTCAAAATCTTATCCGGATTGAATGACAAAACATATAATTAAAATGCGGGTCAAGTTTCAGCGATCAAGCTTGTCCCGAAGATATTCTGATCCATCGAACTTTTTGCTGTATTCCGAAGGTTGCATGTAGGATGCCTTGATCATCTTGCCTGAAATAACATGATCGTTAGACATGCCGTTTTAAACACAATTTAAGTCAAAGCAAATTATCTTAAATCGGTAGAAACTATTTGAATAGTGACTACAAAGTACATCGGTAGCAGCTTAATAGCTAAATCATTACTATACCTGAGAACCACCGTCCTTGCAGAGAGTTGACACAAGCATTAGCAATAGAGCCGTTGATAGCTTTAATATAAACACAACCGTTAGGGTCGTCTTTGTCAATGTGAATGTGAACCACACCTCCAAGCTGGGAACACTCTCCAATAACATCTGATCTTATCTCTTCCGCCCAATATGGGTCAGTTTCTCTGCAGATATTCAGTCGTTAAACTACCATGCAATGAGGACAATTAAATGTCAACCAAAGTTGCATGAGAATGTAAAATAGTATGTATAGTGTACAGTGTACACATATTATTTGCATGCTTAATTAGGAATTATATGAGGTTGGTGTGGTCCCAAAAGAAACTAACTATACATACGTGCTGGGGTCGAACATGTTGCGGAGGACAAAGCAAGGAGAAGGATCAGAAGAACTCGATTTGCTGCCGCCCAACATTTCTCGAACTTTCTGTCCTATATCCGCATCTGGCTCAGCAGCGGGTGCTGTCTTCTTATTAGGTCGCATCTGGTTACCACTCGCCAGTTTGGCCATCAGTTGGACTCTAGCATTAGCGTTCATTTCAATTCCACCTCTGTCAGTTTCCTCGTCATCCAGAACTGATCCCATGTTGGAAATGGAATGATCCATTTTCTCAGTGACTTCTCCCACCTTGATGGGTTTTCCAGCAAGCTCGAATCCGTTCAGTTGTTCCTTGGCTCGTCTGGCTGACTCAGCCTCGCGATACTGAACAAATCCATACCCTCTACTTCTGTTGGTTTCTGGATCTATCATCAGCTGTAGTGTATCAATCTGAAGAAAATGATTTTTATTAACAAACCATTAACTGTAAAGTTGCTAGCTTCTTCAGTCTATCACGAAAAATCAAGGGAGATTTGATGAACAGCAATAAACTTACGTAGCCGAAAGGTTCGAAGATAGCTCTGAGCATAGTTTCGGTGATGTTGCAGTGGAGAGATCCCACGTAAAGACGAGTGGGGCCCTGTTCCTTTGCCAAGTTGGCTAACATAGCTGCCCTGTTCTTTTCCGCCTGCAGGAAATAGAAGTTGATGATTGGGTACACAATTCAAATTCTATACTGTAATTATACAGGGTGGGCCAAAAGTCAGTACCCATACGTTGGCCTTAATAGCTCCGCCGTGTTTTATATTTGAGAGCTGTTGCTTTGCAGATGGCATACTGTACTTACTGGTTCGAGGATTCCGTCGTCAAAATTTGAAAATTCGAATATTTTAGACCACGCCCATTCAATATTAAAACACCTATATTGTTTTCTCTGAACATGCTGAACGCCTAATTTTTTCAGAGACGGTAGATTGTCAAATGTTGCATATGATCTGAAAACATGAGGCAAAACGGATTAGAAATGACGAAGTTATCAAGCATGTTCTGTATCTCGTTAACAAAATTGACTGGGTGATTATGTGCAGGGTTGCCGGCATTTTTGAGTGACATTTTTAAGGTTTTTTCACGTCTTTTAAGGCCCCTTTTGACCCATTTTTAAGGTCCAAAACAGTTAAATTTAAGGTTTTTTAAGGTTTTCCGCTACAGAAATTGCAATCATATGACATATCTAAAGGGGGAAGGTATAATTTCAGAAAACCCCAATTAGATCTACAACAAGCTAGGTATAATTTCAGAAAAACCCAATTAGATCTACAACAAGCTAGGTATAATTTCAGAAAAACCCAATTAGATCTACAACAAGCTAGGTATAATTTCAGAAAAACCCAATTAGATCTACAACAAGCTAGGTATAATTTCAGAAAAACCCAATTAGATCTACAACAAGCTAGGTATAATTTCAGAAAAACCCAATTAGATCTACAACAAGCTAGGTATAATTTCAGAAAAACCCAATTAGATCTACACCGAGCTAATTATAATTTCAGAAAAACCCAATTAGATCTACACCGAGCTAGGTATAATTTCAGAAAATCTTATCAGGTCTACACCGAGCTAGGTATAATTTCAGAAAATCTTATCAGATCTTCATCAAGCTAGGTATAATTTCAGAAAATCTCACTAATCCGGAAAATCCATTTAGATCTACATCAAGCTAGGTATAATTTAGGTATGGAACCTTAAAAAACCTTAAAAACCCGAAAATTTGCCCGTTTTTCACGTCTTTTTTAAGGTTTTTTGCCCAAAATTGCCGTTTTTAAGGTTTTTAAGGTTTTTTAAGGTTTTTAAGGTCCCCCGGCAACCCTGATTATGTGACACCGTGACACGACACCTTAATTGGGCACCCTTAACAATTCCCATAATGTTTAACGGGGTAGTTAACGGGGTCACCTTATCACGTGATTAGGTAAACCAATCACCTGATCACACGTAATGAATAAACTCGTTATGCTTCATATCTCGGTCATCTGAGAAGCTACAGTTCTAATTCTTTCAGGACAAACGTAATTCGAATGGCCAAACACAATTCAATAACATTTAGCTTGATCCGACTATCCAAACTATCAAATAAATGTGAAAATGAACCTCTATTTGAAAAAAATGAACGCGAATATTTTTCGAGTTGACAAATTCCTCGAACCAGTGGTGGTACTAAGTCATACCAGAATGAAGTATTTAAATTGGGCACTCAGTGACTGAGCTATAAAGGCCAACGTATGGGTACTGACTTTTGGCCCACCCTGTATTATTATTAGATATGAAACGTTTTAGCAGGTTCTAAATTAATAGTCATTTTGATTGGTATCAAGATTTACTAATTGAAATTCATGTCACATAAAGTTAACTCTCACCTGCGTATGTTGGACTTGTATGGGAATGCCCATGATTTTAGTGCCAGACAGTTTAAGGGCCGGTGCGACTGAATCCTCTTCAAAGAACTCGATGTAAGCAATTCCCTTACATCTTCTACTATTTCTGTCTGATATGATTCTGACATCTCGCACCTTAGAAAGATTTGTGCATGAATATTGCGGTAATAACAGACCGAAATCCTCCATTTCCTGCTTCACAATAGAACAAAGTAACAAAAGCAATATCTGCAGTTTGTACAGCAATGTAACCTGATGAGACAAAAGTCGACATTTATTTAAAAAACTAGACTTACCTTGCCAACTTGAGAAAAGAACTCCTCAAGATCTCTAGCTCTAAGTCGAGTGTGGAGTTGCATGCAGAACACAGTCCTCTTATCTCTCTCCTCTGGAGGCACTTCAACATCGTACCCTCTTGCAAACCCATGATCTGCACCACTAATGGAGATGGAACAGTTAGCAACAGCCCACAGTATGTAATATCGTTTAAACTTAGTGGAGAAAGTAAAATGTGAACTAGGCAATATAGTTTTATTGTGCACTAAATGCCTTACCCTGCGCCGTATCTCCAATGAAGACTGCTGGATCTACTTCGTTTGCCTCTTCCGCTCTTGTGGCCCGGACTTCCCCGTTTCTTGTGACGAGACGACCTTTCTTTAGACTTGCTCTTTCTGCCGCGTGACCTACTTCTTCTTCTGCTCTTACTCTTCTTGTGTTTCTTGTCCCGGGATCTAGAACGAGACTTGCTGTGCTTGGACCGCCGTTTTTTACTCTTACTCCTGCTTCTACTCCTGCTCTTACTCTTGCTTCTCTTGTGCTTTCTGACAAACAAAGTTCATGTTTAACTTCATGTCTATTAGCGGTCAAATAATGAAGAATTAAGAAATAATAAGTTAATCTTAATCTGGTTATCTAACATTTGTTGAAACTGTAAATATGTGGTTAGTAAGAACTTACTTAGATTTCTTGTGGCCTTCACTTTCCTTCTTATCTGCCTGAAAAGATAAGATTAATATAAGAAGGGCGAAATTGCAGTAGTTTAAAAGTGGGGACAGCCACACTACAAGGTAAAAGAGTTGGCGACAAAATATCAGTCAACGAGTAGCAGAGCAGATGACTCTGATATTGAGATGAAGCCACTGATCCTCATATGTCTCGATCCTCACGGCCTGCAATTTAGATACCTCATTAGTTTTACTGAGTTATTCACAGGAAAATGCTCTAGTATTTATTTTCTCATCAAACTCTGATACTTTAAAAAGGCTCGTAACTTCACGGCAGCCATAAAATATGCCCGAAAAAAAGGATGAATTCAGGGATCGAATGCATCCTGTGTTGCCTTTTTCCCTGCACAGTCCTGTTAAAAGAGGTATTTTATCTTTAATCTCGCTAACATCAAGGCACGAATGTTGAGTTTATTCTTATATATCTATGTTGAATTAGTGTAACGATGATGAGGAGCATCATTTGTACAACCGTTTAAAAGAGTGATCAGACAGAGCCTAATTTAAAAATTTTTCGCACGAGGTACTTTATCAGTTACGCAACTGCGCAGAGTAACCAGTTATAAAGTTTAAACATCCAGCATTCCTTTGAAGGTTTAAACTTTAGAAGATTATAATCGAATCAATCACAAATCGAATGGATCACAAATCGAGCTTTAAAAGCTCGGGGATCTATCGAGTAATTAGCTGTGACACACTGCACTTCATGGGGCGTCCTGGAAAGAAATATCTATCAGTACAATGTCAATTGAGAATGTATGCTTAGATACACATGTCACGATATACTTGTGAAACGACCGCAACATTGGGGACATTTATTCGACCAAAATGTGGAACCTGCACCTTACCATTACACTCATACAGGAGGGGAGAAACGCCGTGTAGTCTAAATAAGACAAATGTTAGAGTTCTTGATATGATATAAAATTAAACGGCTAGTACATACCAGCATATCAACGGGTGTAGAGTAAATGTGCACGTGGCCATCGTCAAATTACTCGATGTCATTGCATACGATTAGGACTAAGCAAGACATTGCTTTATAGCCGGCCAGGCACGCAGCTTACTCTACAAGACCGTGTCAACTGCCGTGTACATACGAACCACGCTCATGAAATATTCCTACAGCATGTCATGTGTTTGTAGCAAACGAAAATGGTGGGTTCAAATCGTACTGGGCCAGGGCCGGAGGGACGAATTATTCCATATTTGGTGAAAACGGCTGTCTAAACGCTAACAATGTTTGATTGCTACAGAAGAATATAATTTGGTGATGCGCGCGCGACGTCAATATGCCTGACAATATGGTGCTTTAAAGTGTTCACTCACCGAATCTTCCTGTTTTTTCTTCTCCAAGGGCGCGTCCAACATCGCCTCTATGTCCATGTCATCGTCCATAGTGGCTACTATAAAATCATGAATGGTCAGATATAATCAAGAGTAGCACGATTAATTCATAAAAAACATTACACAGGATCGAAACGGTTCAAGTGCCAATCTGAACTGAGTGGCTACATTCAACAAGACTCGATTTCTGAAGCTATCTTGAAAATCGAAATAAAACCTACAAAAAATTATAAGACAGCCTTTGAAAATGATGACATCAATGTAATGAATATAAGCATTACAATAAATAAAGACATTAAAACAATTTCCAAATACAAACGCAACATGTCATTCGGCCATAAAATTTTTATTAAAAACGATTTTAACTTTAAATATTTCAGCTGAATGAGATTCTATGTCACAAAGTCCCAGCCCTGGAAAGCATTTTAAAACTTGTCTGAAACAAAAATATAGTAAAAAGACCGAGAGACTCTAAAATTCGTGATGGTGGTTGAACTTGGGATGAATTTTGGGTGACAAGTTTATTTCCTCAATAAAAGCAAGCGTGAAATTTTTCTTGCTGATCATTAAATACCTCTTCGATCTATCTCACATCGAAAATTGTAAATACAAGAATCACTCCAGAGAATATTACAAATAAA
This sequence comes from Bolinopsis microptera, assembly GCF_026151205.1. Lineage (NCBI taxonomy): Eukaryota > Metazoa > Ctenophora > Tentaculata > Lobata > Bolinopsidae > Bolinopsis > Bolinopsis microptera. Next base: position 14,168,180 of record NC_087072.1, on the reverse strand, counting down.
ATACGGAGATATCTGGTGAAGAAATACTACCTGGCTGGGGAATCTGGTACAGGTATCGGGGCAGCACTGCTATTAGCAGAGTTTATAGTCAATGGTTTGGGTGCTTGTGGTTGTGGCACCGAGGGCTGTTGCACTGCAGCAGCTTGTTGGTGCTGCGCTAACTGTTGCGCTTGTTGCTGTTGTTGGACTAGGAGTGCTAAGCGCTGCTGGAATAGTGCCCTCTCTGCTGGTGCGAGCTGGAGAAGGAACAGTAAGTATTTTATCAGATAACAGATAAAGCATACTAGCGAGCTGCTACTCTAGTTCGGATGGTGTAAAAGAAATAAGATATATCTAGAAACATCTGCGCAAAATATCGTTTCTCAACGTAGGTAGGTTCTATAAGGTCTTGACAACCACTTTTATTATTTTCCTAAGCTACCCTGTCAAGGAAAAGTCCGAATTGGGTAAGGTTGTCCGGTAGCCAATTTGTCCTGTGCCAGGAGTTTTAGGAGACGCTACTCATTTAAATGACCGCAATTGTTATTGAGCTATTTCAAGTCACGACTTCACGAACTTTTTTATCCCGATCTGTGGCAGGAGTTTTGGGATAAACAATCCCATTAAAATTACCACAATCAACACATGGCAGATGTAGGCATATGATAGTCTCAAACCCGCTTACAAGGCTTTTAACAGAGTTTCCGGAATCAAAATGAGTGTTTGAATGAAACGTCTCTGATCTGGACGTAAGTTAGGAAAAAAGAGACCACAGACTGAGTACATAATTCTTTATACAGTCATACTCAGTACTTTAATACATTACATAAAGTGTTCTGCATTTACCACATGCAATAATATCGGTTACACATAACTCGTAAGCTGTACATGCTAACAAGAATTTCAAAATCAGTACTTTTATCTGTAATATTCTGTTTAAATTTGTAATGGTTCTTCATTTAATCAGTTATTTTTACTCCATTTTTTGTACCTAAGCTAGATTGTATGCTTATATATAAACCGTGACCATATAGGCTGGAACCATATAATGAGCTGTGACCTTGTGGATGAACCGGCTTCAATATACCCTGTACTCAATTTGTTAACGGTTACACCCGATTATCCTTCACTTTGTGAGATGTCAAGCTGTCAGTAGGATGTATAGAATGTACATTTTACAGAATGTATAGAATAGTAGGTATCACTTCGCAATCATTGTAACTTAAAAGCTAACTGTAACTTGACGGGATGGGAAAAGGAACCGCCAATTCATCCACAAATAAGGACACTTACATTATTGCATATGATAATTGCCGAACACGTTATGTATTACAATACTGAGTATGACTGTATAGTGTTTTTCCTAATCCTACTTACTAGCGGCTGTAACCTCCTACATTTTGCCAGCCACAGGTCTGAGTAGATTCATCTATACAGTATACACTATACAGTATACACTATACAGAGTATGTACACTAAATGAGATTCCAGGAGTTCTGGAAACGGCCTAATAACTCACAAAGAAGACCGCATACTGTACTCGTGATTCCAGACAGCCAACTTAAACTTGTTCCAGAAAGTTATGTCCATCGATTTGAGACGGACAAATTTTGTTGGTTTCTTTCAAGACTCTAGAAACCCAACTTTTTTACAGCACGTGATAATCATACATAGGTATGTACCTGATTGATAAGATGTTGCTGAGGAAGCACCCTGGCCATTTGGGCAGCATGTATCTGCTGAGCTTGCTGTTCTTTGATAGAGTTGATGAAGACTTGTTGTTGTTCAGGTCCTAGTCCCTCTATATGGAGCTGACCTGGGAGACACGAGGTACAGAGACATACATACCAGGATGACATACATACCAGGATGACGTACACTTTGTACTTTTAGTGTCGAATCATTTATCCAAGATTTAACAACTTTATTTTTAATGATAAAATGTAAATCAAGCTAATAATAACGGTAAATGGTACCGTAGGGACAGTTCACATATCACGTAGGCACCTTATAGCAAGATCTTATACCAGAACTTAGTAGAAATAGCATAAGTAATTCCAAACAGCCGGTCACTTGTCAGTGCTAACATTACAGAGGCTCCCTGTTACTCTGTACTCACAACATTCCCTAATTAGAAGTTTCCAACTAACAACACTCACCTCCTCCCAGTGCTTTAACATGCAATCTGCCAGATTGGACTACAGGTTCCAGTTGATGCTGGATAGAAACGATCTGCTCGTTAGTGAACCCTCCCAGGATCAGTTCCTGCTGGTTGGAGTAAATGGGTGTGATGATTGGGCCAGAGTAGGCTTGTGTGTGGGCTGCTAAACGTTGGAACACACTTTGCTGGCCTGTTGGGGCATTCACCACATTCCTGCGCTCTTTGTCCATCTTGAAGTTGGCCCAAGCTGCCTTGCGTTCCTCATCTGTCAGCTGCTGTTCTGTTTATTTGGAGATGTTAATGAGATGGTTAGCATGATAGCTTCCTTATCATGATAGCTTCCTAACAGCACAGATAAGACTTATAATTTACATTAATAGCGTGTGACGTATAAATTTGATAAATGTTCCAGAGTTATTGTAACGACAACCAATAAATTGAAAAATGTTCAATCATCAGCACCTTAAAAATTACAAGTTCGACCGTCAAATGGAAAAAAATATGAAAAACTCAATAACTTGCTATCTAGATATAAAAAATGTTCCACTGACAATTGACTAAACACGACCCAGCTGTACATACCTGGCCTATGCTCAAGCAGTGAGTCGTGCTCGTGATATTCCAGGACAAGTGGAGGGTCCAAGTCAACCAAGATGGACGCTAACACATCGTCAGCTGGCGGATTGTGATTGGCTAATACTGATGTAGTACACGTCTGGGCTGAGGGGTCGAAAGCGAACAAGGTCTGTAGATCATTAGCAGAGAAGTAACGAGTAATCTGCTTCTCGTCCACCACTCTACTTGATAGAGACTCCTTGTATACCTAAAATATGATGAGAGATAAAAGTTAGTGCTTTAAAACATGATAGATTGAACAATTAAGCCAGAAGTTAAGTACAAAAACTTGAATAATTATGATTTAGTAGAATGTAGATAGATATGTATTGAGTATTTAAATGTACATATTGTATATTTAATGGGGGGGGGGGGGGGGGGGGGGGGGGTGCACGTCCGTCTATGTCCTGTCCTTTTTGGATTCTATGAGACAACGGACGTGTTTTTTGGGACATTGGCGGACTCGGACGGACATTGGCGGACATTGGTGGACATTAGCGGACAAACATTTTGAGAATTTTTCGCAACTTCTATGTATTATAATTTTGTACAAAAGAGGACTGGGGAGGAGGAGGAGGACTGTTGAGGACTGATGAGGACGAGGAGGAGGAGTAGGAGGAGGACTGAGGAGGGGAGGAGGAAGAGGACTGGGGAGGATCAGGAAGACCCAGGAGGAGGACCCAGGAGGAGGACCCAGGAGGAGGAGGAGGAGGACTCAGGAGGACTGAGAAGGAGGAGGACTGAAGAGTACTGAGGAGGATGGCTGAGGAGGATGGCTGAAGAGGATGGCTGAGGAGGATGGCTGAGGAGGATGAGGACTGAGGAGGATGGCTGAGGAGGATGGCTGAGGAGGATGACTGAGGAGGACTGAGGAGGATGGCTGAGGAGGATGACTGAGAGGGAGGAGGAGGAGGAGGAGGAGGAGGAGGAGGAGGAGGAGGAGGACTCAGGAGGAGGAGGACTGAGGAGGACTGAGGCCGAGGAGGAGGATGAGAACTGAATAGGAGGAGGAGGAGGGGGACTGGGGGGGGACTGAGGAGGAGGATGGAGGACTGAGGAGAAGGATGAGGAGGAGGACTGAGGAGGACTGAGGAGGAAGAGGAGGAGGATGAAGAGGAGGAGGAGGACCCAGGAGGAGGACTCAGGAGGAGGAGGAGGACTGGGGAGGAGGAGGACTGTTGAGGACTGATGAGGAGGACTGAGGACGAGGAGGAGGAGTAGGAGGAGGACTGAGGAGGAAGAGGACTCAGGAAGATCAGGAAGACCCAGGAGGAGGAGGGTGAAGAATTTCCATTTTTGTCCGTTTTTGTCCATTTTTGTCCGCTCTATTTTTTGTCCGTTTTGAAAATATACGGTATCGAACGGACAAAAAACATGATCACCCTATAACAGCAAAAATTGAACATTTTGTTTAACAATTTAGGTGTCCATTAATGTCCGCTAATGTCCGCCAAAGTCCGTACATGTCCGTCTATGTCCGCCAAAGTCCGTCTATGTCCATATATGTCCGTCTATGTCCGCCTATGTCCGTCTATGCCCTGTCCTGTCCTGTCCTGTCCAGTCCTTTTTGGATTCTATGAGACAAGCGGACATAGACGGACGTGACACCCCCCCTATAATACATATAATGTAATATACAGCTTAAGCTTCAAATTATGTAGGAAAAACAATTTCCCACAACTCGATAAAGTCCAAATTTATAAATCCAAGCTGGTCCTAACCTGCCTATCGTATATCTTCTCTTCCATTGTACCTCTGGCAACCAATCTGTAGACATAAACATTCTTCTGTTGTCCGTATCTGTAGGCTCTGAACAGTGACTGAGTGTCGTCACTCGGGTTCCAAGACATGTCAAACAGAATAATTCTGTTAGCTGAGACGAGGTTGATACCTGAGGAAAGTCATCATTTTAATAAGGTTAAATTTTAGATCATAGTGGAAGTATGGGATAAGATGCAACTCAAAAATCGGACAGTATTAAATAGGGCACAGAATCGAAGGACGAAAGCCAAAATATCTTACCCAATCCTCCAGCCTTAGTGGAGATAAGGAATAATCTGCATCGTTTGTTTGACTTGTCATTGAACTGTTTCTGAAAAGATTGACGGTGGGCAGTCTTTGTGGAGCCATCCATCCGGAAGTAATCTCTCCCCTTCAACCATCCCACTCTATTTATAGAGGTTTCAAGAAAATCTAGTGCTAGAAGACTCTGACTGAAAAGTAAGACTTTGTCTCCTTTCTGAGAAGCTTTGTCCAGTATTTCCAGAGTGACCAACAACTTTCCACTATGTTCCAACATTTTCTCATCTTTGTCGGTCATCTCTCCTTTGAACCAGTTGTAGTCGACTCCACCAGAATTTGGTATGATTGTGTCTGCAATGGCTGATACCATTGTTGGGTCTGGAGCACCTGTCATATTTTCTGGTTTAGCTTCTTTTTGCTTTTCTGGGTCCTTTTTACCTTCTTCCTCATCATCGCCATTCTTGTTATTTTTCTTTTTCTTGTTTGGACGAAAATCAGAATCATCACTACTGGCTTCCCAACTTTCCTCTGATGTCTCCTTGTCGGTTATAAAGTCCTCTATGCTGTCCTTCTCGTTTTTCAGAGCATCTATCTCAAGGAGCCAAGGATGAGTCCAAACTTTCTTCAAAGTCTGATAACACTCAAACAGCTTTGACATCATTCCACCTGAAGCCTTAGCCTTGTCAAGGTATTTCGTATATAACTTAACTTGAAGGTCAGACAGTTTAATTGAAAGAACATACTCAAACTTTAAGGGGAGGAATGCCTTCAATACATGGTAATCCCTTCGCTGGACACAAGCCGATAATTGTTCATATAGAATGTGAGATCTTTCTTTCATCAACTTCATGTCAAAATCTGTGGCATCAGCACACTGGCCATTGTTGATTGGATTTTCGTACATGTTCTTAAACTCCTTTGTTGTACCTAATAGATTGGGTTTAACAAAACTTACCATACAGTGGTACTCGACAAGGTTATTCTGAAGAGGAGTTCCAGTGAGAATGACTCGACGTTTTGTTTTAAGAGAATTCAAGGACTTGGAAATACCAGTCTTTTCGTTCTTGATGACATGACCTTCATCACATATAACGATATCTGGCCCAGGATCAACCAAATACTTCATAAACCTTTCTTTCAGATGCTTCTTCCTTATGTTGCTTCCTGTAGACAATAATCTGAAGAGAGAGTATCCCATAATAAGAACACCAGATGTCTCAAACCAATTCTCAACTATTTCAGCTCTCTTGTCGTTGTTATGAATACTATCAGTCAGCACACTTACTTCAGGTGCATCATCTATATCTTTCACCCACTTATCAAACTCTGCTTTCCAGTTTAGAATGGTGTTCAAAGGGCATACGACAAGGGCTCGCTTGAATCCAAATATGTAATGATAGTTCAAGACTGTGGTTAGAAATGTGATTACTTGGAATGTTTTTCCTAAACCCATGCAATGAGCTAAAATAGCACCTGACCCAGGGCTGCCATTTTTACATTTCTCTACAGACTCTATGCAGCAATCGTACATAAACTGTATTCCATCAAGCTGGTGAGGTTTTAATCGTTTTTTTAAATGCTTATGTACCTCGATGACCTTTCCCTTCTCCTCATCGTCTATGGTGGGAGGCTTTCCCCTGTACTTTTCTTTGCGGAGGTCTTCAAGAATGAAATTGAGAATTTTTCCTTGTTGACTTGGCAGTGACTTTTCTTTCAGGTGACTCCTCCTTTTATCTTCAGCTTCCTGTGCAGCTACTGTTTCTTTCTGAAGTTGGTTTTGACCCATGATCTTTCTAATCTTTTTGCGCTTACCTCTTTTGCTCTTGGATTTTTTTCCATTTTCATCCTCATCATCATCATCATCATCATCATCAGTCTCTGATTCAGAAGACTCCTTTTTCTTACGCTTCCTCTTTCCTTTCTTTTTACGTTTTTTGTCATCTCCTTCAGAATTTTCGTCCCCGCTTTTAGCTGCTTTCTTCTTTTTGACCTTACTTTTTCCTTTCTTGTCATTTTCTTGATTTTCATCATCTTTACCCTTATCTTTTTTGTCCTCAACCTCTGATCCTGATTCACCTTCTTTGGAACTGTCAGAGCTTTCTGAGTTTGATTTTGCTTCAGAGCTTTCATCGGAACTCACTTCACTGTAGTTTGAATGTACACTTTCCTTGTCAGAAGGTTCCTTGTATTTCGATAACTTGTTTCGATATTTCTGCACTAGTTCATCATTGTCATCAGATGGTTCTTCATCATCACCATCTGATGAATCAAGTTGTTTGCGAATGTGTTTTGCTTTGATTTTAGAATTGCCTGTATCAAATAGTGAATCATCTGAGCTGGTATCTTCATTCTTGTTTGTTTTCTTTATCTCTGTCTCTTTAAGTGATGCTGGTTTATCTTCAGATTTTTTTGAATGACCAGTATTATTATCTTGGCGATCTTTGGCCTTTTTACGGATGCACTTCAAAAATGCTGCATCATCTATGTCACTTGAATCATCAGAATCTGACTCTTTACTATTACCATTTACTCTTTCTTTAGAAGAACGCTTTTGCTTTGGTTTACTGTCTGCTTTCTTACTAGCTGAATACTCAGAGCCTGATGATGCTTTGTCACCATCTTCGCCCTTGTTATCAGATTCCTCATCTTCTGACTGCTCACCATCTTCCGACTCAAGCTGGGATTCTTCTTTTTGTTGAGATGAGGACAGCAGCTTAGCAGTATTTCTCTCCCTTATTCTGGTGGACACTAAACCTTGATAATCTTCTTTTTGAAGTTCTGCTTTAGTTACTTCATGCTCAAACTTTTCAATCAAATATGGATCCTTTATGCATAAATTTTGATACTTTACAATCATTTGAGAAACTTTTCGTAAGTCTTCTGTCATCTCAGGTATGCAAACTAAACATTCCCACTTACTCTTAGCCAAGATTTCTTCTTTGACTTTCTTTCCAAAGTTACGTTTAATGCAGTCTGTACAAAATGCTTTCTCACATTTGTCACAATATATAAGTTCACCCCCTTCACCACACCAGATGCAATATATCTGAGAGCCTTCCTCATCTATTCCAAATGTATCAGAATGATAAAACTCATGACACTGCCTGCAAACAGCAGTTTTCAAGTAAGGATGAACCAACATACGTCTTTGAAATGGTCTAAGAATAACATCACTGCCACATGAAGTACACTCTGGAGCAAGAACATTATAAAATCCAGGGCGGGCATTTGGTCGCTTCTTGCTTTTAGAAGGATTAAATACTTCAGTTGTCTCCATTAACAATGTTTTTGTCTCTTTGGGCAGAGATCCTGTAGCATTCCTAGTTACTCTTTTATTGTAGAAACCATTCTTTTTCTTATAGTATGTAGAGCTGTCACTGTCCGTATCATCAGATGCAGGTGAGTCATTCTGCTTAGAAACTGGATCTGTCTCTTTGGTGTCTGTGTCTTTAGAGTCTGTGTCTTTAGAGTCTGTGTCTTTAACCTCTGCATCTTTAGAGTCTGTGTCTTTAACCTCTGCGTCTTTAATGTCTGTGTCTTTATCATCTGTATCCTGCTTTAATGGTGGTAGTGTAGTGCTCTCCTGATCAGATTGTGATAATGAGGTAGTCTCCTCATCAGATTTCGGTGGAGATACATTTTCCTGTGACACTTCTTCAGTTTTGATTAACTTAAGACTACCATTAGGTACAATTGAACTTTCATCTTCTGCCCCATTGACATCTTCTTCAAGTTTGGATAGCCTGTCTAATTGCTTTTGATACTCATCACTATCAGACATCCTGTAAATGAAGAATTTAAAGCTGAATTGTGCTATGTAAAAATCTTGAATGTTCAAACTAAAAAAGAAGAAATGATTGGGACAGTTTTAGTTTATAAATCATGAAAAAGTTCTGGACTAGGACTTAACCTGAGACTGGAACTAAAATTGGTACAACTATTAATAGAACAGTAATCGACCGGGACATGATTTTAAGCCTGACCGGGACCGGGACCGGTGTCAGCCTATTTTATATGCTGTTATCTAACGACATCCCCTTTAGGTTATTCCATGTAATACAGTTCATTGTAAGTTGTTCTACATTCATTACCTGGTTTCATTGAATAGTAAACAAGTACAAGAACCTCACATAATAACCTCAAATTATTTTTTAACATCTATCCTACAGAAGTGTTGAGATATGGCACCAGTCAACGTTATTCCAGCGCTGATGCCGGGTCAGTCTATTCTAGATTGGGGAAGACTGTTTAAGCGAGCAACGGCACTATTTGCATCAGAGAAACAGAAAATTGACTCTCTTCCGGTTTACGTTTGCAGAAATGAAGGAGAAGTGGAGATCGCATTACTGGTTGTAGAAGAAAATACTGATGATGATCTAGATAAAGCACTCAAAAGGTTGAGCGAGCTTGTGGATGGTAAACCATCACGGGTTCTAGCGGCTCAAAAGTTCTTTGATTGTCCTGTTACTGGGGAGCTCAAGACTACATTCTTCATCTTGAAGAAATTAGGGAAAGAAGCAGTATTTTCAAATGATGTTGTACTGCTGAGATTCTTAAGTCTCATACCCTCAGGAGTTAAGTTTCATGAAGATAACAAGGCAAAGATAAAAGCGGATATGACGGATGTGGAATTACTGGAAATGTTTGCGTTGCTACAGCCACAGCTAGACAAAGCCCAAAACCATACTAAGCAGGAGTTGCAGATTAACATAAAGCAAGAGAAAGAGGATGGTTTCGTCTTCGCAGCAGATTTGGAAGAGAATCAGAGACCCACAGACTACACCGGAGAGTTGGATGCCTTGAAAGGTGAATTGGACTCCATTAAGCACTACCTGTTAGACCAGCATGAAGAGAACTGGACAGAGGAAAGAGAATGGGATGAAACTGAAGAGGTGTATTATGGAACAGAGAACAGGCAAAGAAGCACAAGAAGATGCTATACATGTGACAGGCAAGGTCACATTGCCACTCAATGTTTTAAACGTAAATGCAAGGCATGTGGTAAGCTGGGTCACAGTACTCATGAATGTGAGAAGAAGAAGTCAGGAGGATACTCAGGAGGATACTCAGGATCAGGAGGATACTCGAGAGGATCCTCAAGCTCAATGGGACACCCAGAGGGGCAGTCTAGAGGAAACAAACAACGTCCGCAGCAGAAAGACAATGGGAGAAGAGCAAACTTATGACTAGACGGACAGATTCAGTACAATGGTAAAATAGTTGCAGCGAGAATACTACTTGATAGTGGAGCAAACACATCCCTCATCAGTGCTGAATTGCTTCCTGAACTAGAAGATAAAATTAAAGATGGGGGCTCTATTAATGGGATTGGTGGTAAGCAGAAAACAGGGGACCCAGTGCAGTGTGATGTGATGTTTCACTCGGGATGGACCCAGACTCACTGGATGAAACCTACATTCTTACCCGCCCAGCCGGACTTGGTTATCCTTGGTACGGACTTTATGCAGAAGTTTGGACCGGATTTGATTGGGAGAAGGGTCGCGTTAAGCTGGGTGAACAGTGCAGTGGGTATACTGCCTACTCAGCGAGGACAAACAACCTACATACAACATCAACCCGGAGCTTTCTAACGAAGAAGTAGGTAATCTTAAAAATGTGGTAGATGAATTCAAAAATGTTTTTGCATCTAACCCCAAAGCCCCTCGCGAATACAAGGGTCCTCAACACTATATTGTAAGCGAAACTAATAGAGTTAGCTTTGATAAACCCAGGAGAGTCCCTGAAAAATGGATGGGACACATCAACCGCCAAATTGACGAAATGTTGGAGAATGGGATCATTGAACCGTCTGCATCGCCATACAACAGCAATGTAATCATAGTTGATAAAAAGGATGGGGATAAACGCTTTGTAATTGATTATCGTTCTTTAAATAAGGGCACTATTAAAGACTCGTATCCTTTACCAAACATAGACGAGCTTATAGACAAATGCCAAGGCGCAAAATACTTTACGCAACTTGACCTTGCGGCTGGTTACTGGTGTGTGCCTATCGCTGAAGAAGATAGACATAAAATAGCATTTAGCGTGCCGCGCGGTAAATACCAATGTTTAAGAATGGCATTTGGACTCAAAAACTCAGGTCCTACTTTTCAGAGGAATATGGATGCTATTGTGAAGAGTGCTAAGAAGAACATGACTAAGGAGCAGACTCAAGATGGTTCTGGATTGGACGATTACTCTGACAACCTGATACTATTCTCCAGGAATCTGGAAGATCATGTGAGTATGCTTAAGATCGTCATGAATGAATTGAGGAAAATGAACATGTCACTCAGAGTTGACAAATGTGAATTTTGCTACACTAAGATTGACTTCTTGGGATTTGTTATTGACGGAGTTAGTGTGGGTCCTTCTGAAGCTAATATAGATAAAGTCAAGCAGTTCCCTAAACCTAAAAACAAGAAAGAAATCCAACGATTTCTGGGGTTAGCTAATTTCAACAGAAGATTCATCAAGAATTATTCCACACTGGCTAAACCATTAACCTCCCTTGTTTCAGAGAAAGTGCAATTCGAGTGGGGTGCAACTCAAGAGGAAGCTTTCACAGTGTTAAAGGACAAGCTCGGCAATGTGAACAACCTTTACCTACCAAAGTGGAAGGTGTTAGACTTAGCAGAATACTAATCATTATATATTCATAGCATGAGAACCGGTTGAAGTTTGTAGAAAGAAGATTAAGTTTGTAGAAAGAAGATTTATGTTATTGTAGAGTATCAACCGGTACGTATTCCTTTAAACTATATATTTACAATGATCTATATACTATTATATATTTACAATGGATAATTGGAACTTGATATAACTATTTGAGTTTATATTATTGGTGTAATAAATCCTATTTATTACAGGTTCTGTTTCTATTTCAAACCCAGCGAGTTTCTCTTGTAAACAACTCAAGTCCTGTGAACACATATTAACAGAAGGAACCGTTTCACATACAGACTGATGCCTCTGGCATTGCGGTGGGAGGTATGCTCTATCAGGTGGATAAAATTGGTCAAATCTGCCCCATCTCGTTCCATTCCCAGACACTTACCAAGGCGGAGACAAGATGGGACGCTACTGATAGAGAACTTTGGGCTATTATCAGCTGCCTAAATAAATGGAGAGTGTATTGCTGTGAAGGAAAAGTAACATTCCATACAGACCACGAGCCACTGAAAAATATCCGCAACCGAAAAGACCCCCGGAACAAGATAATGAGATGGTTAAATGAACTCGAGGCTGTTGAGTATGAAGTTAGGTACATCCCTGGAGAATTGAATGGAGTAGTTGACAGTCTGAGCAGAATTGTGGTAAAGAATGACATTAAAACGGAAAGAAGCGATGCTGAAGCAGAAAGTCACATTTATGCTGAGTTGAGTAAAGGTGGAGAGAATGACAGCTCATTGAAAAATGCCCAAGACAACGATGCCTGGATTAAGTGGACTACATCTAGAATACAGAACAACAAGGTTATCTCTAGAGGACCTTATAAAAACACTAAATATCTAAGTGTTGACAGCTCAGGGCTGTTATATAAGGGAAGACGTATTGTAGTGCCACCAAGCCTTCAAGATAAAATAATTCAGGAGTACCACTGCCAAAGCCATCCTGGGCCAGAGATAACCGCAACCCAAATCAGGGCTAGGTTTTGGTGGAGAAGTTTATCTAAACAGGTAGATGCTTTCACCAAAGACTGTAGAACCTGTATTCAAGCCAAGAGTAGACCTGATAAGGCTGAAATAATTATCGCTGATGTCCCTAAATCCCACGAGATGATTTCCTTTGATATAGGCTCAATGCCTAAATCGCACAAAAGTTATTGTTGTTTCATACTGTGTGTCGACTTATGTACAAAAATGATAAACGCTACGGCTCTGCCCAATCAGACATCTAAGGTCCTCAAAGAAGCATTTTGGGAGAAACATATTGCCTATTATGGAGTACCTAAGATTCTAGTCTCTGACCAAGGCCCTAATGTAGACAAATCAGCCATCAAAGAACTGTGTGATGAGCTTGGTATCGAGAAGCGCCACTCAAGCCAATACCACCCACAGGGGAATGGATCGGCTGAAAGATCAATTCAAACCGTTAAAGACAGACTGCGTGCTATGATAATAGCCAGGCAGACACCTGTGACAGATTGGGATACCCTTCTTCCAGAAGCTGTGTTAGAGATGAACAGTCAAATGAACAAGTCGCTTAAGGCGTCACCATTCTCGTGTACTTTTGGTAAAGATGCTAGACTAGCAGTTGATAATTTCTTCCAACTACCAAGTATTACCAATGAGCTCAGTCAAGAAGAGATCTTAGTAGCAGCTAATCACAATCGTGACATGGCCAAGAAAGCATACAAGATTCAACATGACAAGAACGCCTCAAAGGAGAGTAAGGAGTGGAAGCAAGGAGACCGAGTGCTAATAAAGCGTACACATGGTAAACATAAAAAGATCTCGCCTAAATGGGTTGATGGACCATTCCACATCGTTAGGAAACTCAGCGATGTCAACTCAGTGAAAGCAGTATTAATGACATTCTCACTTTTCAGAACTAAGTGCCTAATATAATTAAGATATAACATCTAAACAGTTTTATTCCTGTTCCATATGATCGAGGATAGTCAGGGCTACAAAACCTGACCAAGTTTAGCTCAATCCAGTACTGCGCGTTCGAGATATGAGGTTAAATATACCAAAAATAGGGGTTTTCTGGTGTGACATCATTGTAAATTTTTTGAAGTATAACCTCAATATCTCACAAACTATCCATTTGTGGTCTTTCTGAGTTACACTATCTGTTTCCTCTGGCAATTTCGGTTCAGAGTCAATTAAGTTTGAAACAAAATCTCAGTAAATGTGAAGGTTCTGAGGATATCAAGTTTGTAACAAGCGCGCGCGCGCGCGCGCGCACACACATATGACCTCATATCTTCCACATTTAATGATTTTTTATGGAAATTCTTTCACTATCCTGTAGCACTCATGTGCTGAGTAGGATAGCATTCTAATCATGTCTTTAAAAGCTTTAGATAGATACTGAGGGCGAAAATTCATGCTTGTAACAAGCGCGCGCGCGCGCGCGCATGGCCCAAACTATAAGTTCAATGGACGGGAGGATTAAAGTACTTTCATACACACCAGCATGCTCATTGATGGCTTAAAATGAAGCTAAGACATACTCCTATCAGATCCACCATAAGTTAGATACCATAATAATCATTAAATGTGTCTAAAATGAGGAAGCTTTGACAAGTGCGAGTGGTTTTGGCAAATTTTGGTATAAAATGGGCCCTGAGATCATATTTTTCTCATTAAAATCACATATATCACGAATATTTATGTGTGTAGGGTGTATCCTCATTGGTATCAACCATTTCAATCATCTAGAGCAGCTTTCCTGATTCTTTATCTCATGAAAATGGGCAAAAAAGCTCATAAATAGTCCAAAACCGGTCATTTTCGCCGCTTTAATAACCTCATTCTTGGCACCCAGAACACTTTGGGTACTCAAAACATGATTTTTCGGATACCTCAGATCCCTAACTAGCACATGGAGCCAGAAAGAACAGCATGTAGAGACTTTTAAATTTCCATGGTTGAGAACCCAATGTCACACTATTCGTTCATTAATCCTGCTTTCACTGAACTGGGAAATCACTGATTCGAAGGGTAAACATAGAATTTATCACAGTAACCTGATGATGGACGCAGGCACCAGAAAAGAACCTGTTGCAAGCAGAACATCTACAGATACTGAAGAGGTGGAATCAACAAACACACCAAGACTCCATATTATGCCTTCGTTACCCACTACCAGTACTATAAAGGCTCCTGATCCTACACTACTGATATCTACTACACCTACATCGCTGGTGGAAAACCTTTTGGATAAACACTAATAGACACCCTTGATATGCGGAGATTTAGGGAACACGTTCTGTCGGAAAGCCCTGAAGCAATAGAGGATTGCCTAAGGGATCCTGAGGATACCATTAATGAGACGGATATCGCTACTGAGGAGAGTACCGAAACTACGGAAGAGGTCGCTACTGCAGAGGTTATACCTACTTCATCTAATGCTACACGCTCAGGCAGAGTCTCTAAAGCTGTAATAGGTAATAGACTCATTGACCAGATTGAATAGACTTTCATATTTATAAGCACTTGTTTATTATGACGGTTATCGATTATAGTGTTTAATGTTATTAGATGATACCTTAATAGTTTTCTTAACCTGTTTGTACCGCCAGATTTATATGGTTTTTAGGGGAGTTATTGAATTATTTATGATTGTTCTTGAACTATTTTGATATGGTGTTTATTGAAAACGTTTTCGAGAATGAATGAGAAAATGTTTACTTTTTGAGAGATTTATCAACATATTTTAAAATTATTGTATTTGTTCGATATCTTTGGGATATTTGAAATTGACTCAATCTTACTGATGCTATTTATTAATTCATTTAATTTATTAAACATTGTTAACCTTGTACGATTTTAACTGGGTTTGAAATTTTCATATAGAATTGGGTTTTTAAACTTTTGAAGAGTTTTAATACTTTCAACACTACTATATAACAAATAATTTGAGGGATGGAGCCAAAGAATGTACCCGAAAGGGCGTCGACACGAAGCAAAGTGAAGATGAGCCCCCCAAAGGAGGATTCTACCATCAATGTTCCAGAGTCTGAAGAGAAATATTGTCAGTGCGAAGATTACATTCCGGAGCAGCTTTCAGTAGAGTGTGAATCCTGTAAACTTTACTGGCATCTGAGTTGTGTCGGCTTGACAGGTTTAAAGGAGGAAATGCTTCAACTTCTTATCAACTGGAAGTGTCCGTATTGTTTCGTGGTACCCAACACCTCACCCGACTCTGTTGAAAACAGAGCAATCAGGGCTATCCTCAAAGAAGAGATCAAGCTTATTACACCAGCTCTGACAAACTCTCTCAAAGAAGCCCTCAAAGGCAGCGCAGAAAAAACAGTTGATAAAGCTGTTCGTCTCTATTCTGAGGTAACAGCACAAACCCAGAAGAAGGTTCTCGATGACATGAGTCGTGAACAAGCTTCTGAAACTGTTATCACGGAAGTGCAAATGAAGATGCACACTGATACATTTGAGCGAAACAAACGAAAACTCAATCTGTGTGTGCTCAAGGTTCCAGAGAGCAAAAAGACTATCTCTAAGCAACGCCAGGAGGACGACTCCAAGTTCTGCAGGGAGACCCTAAAGATTAAGAAGGACGACATGATAAGTTGCCATCGCTCTGGCAAGCTTGATGCTGACAAGCCAGATCACCGTCGCCCGCTCATCATCCAGACACGAGATGAAGAGTCAGTAAATTTCTACGCTGACCATGGTAAGGGCTGGAAAGAGTCAACTTATTGGATCAACTTGGACCTCTGCAAGGCAGACAGAGATATTCGTTTTTTAGCCAGAAAGGAGAGGAAGAAGAGGCAGGAGGAAGCGAAGAAAAGAGAGACAGAGAAGACGAAGGAGGAAGCAAAGAAAAGAGAGCCAGAGAAGACAGAGGACAAAGCGGAAGCCGCAGTGCCCAGCCGTTAAATATTTTTTATACCAATGCTAACGGCCTATTTAATAAAGTTGATGAACTAAAATGTATTTTATCAATGTATAAATCTATTGAGGTAATTTGTGTAACAGAAACTCATTTTAGTAGTGATATATTAGATGCCGAAATTTATATTGAAGGATTTAGTATGTTTAGAAAAGATAGAGATTTTAGAATTGACAATTCCACTGGCAGTATAAGTGGTGGAGGAGGCTCTATAATTTATGTTAAAAACTGTTGTAATGCTTCACTAGTGAACTCTTTTATAAAGGCACCGGATTCTTTAGCTGTTAATATCAACACATCAGGTGGACTGATTAGTATTTGTTGTATTTACAGATCCACATCATTGAATTTAGAACAGAATAATAATAATAAATACAACTTTTATAAACCGCCTTATAGCTAAATCATATAACTCGATATAATTTAATCCTGGAGATAAACTCCAGTGCTTTCTAAAGCGGCTCTTACATTAACTGAGCTTAGTTTAATTGAAAATTAGACATGACAAGTTCAATGCATTAATATCTTGTATCAAGAGCATTTGTAGTGAAAGGAATGACTTTGAAACACTCCTTTTAGGAGATTTTAATTTACCAAATGTTTTATGGGAAACTGGTAGCATAAATAGTAATATTGCTAGCAAGAACCAGTTTTTAGTTACTCAACAGAAATTCATGGATGTTTTCAATGACAGTGGTTTAACTTGGTATTTCACCAACGAGACAACTAGAAGACGGCTTGTGAAGGATACTCTCCAGGAGAGTCTTCTTGATCAGGTCCTGTATACAAATGATGCTCTTGTCAACGGTTGTAAGATCGTTTCTCCGCTTGGTAAGAGTGACCATGTTGGGATACTTGTCGAACTAGTTGTTTCGCCGGATACTAGCAAATGTTTAAAAGAGAAGATTATCAAACCTATATGGGGTAAGATTTCCTCTGAAGAGTTATTAAATTTTAGTTTGAAAAATATCGACTGGGATTATAGTTCTACCAATGATGTTCAAGATATGTGGGCTGAATCACATGGTAAACTGGAGACTGTTGCTGCAGCTGTTCCGACTGCTTCGGTTTATCTCGACAACAGACCTGTCAAGTTGCCATGGAGTACATCTGCACTTAAACGAATGAGAAAGAATAAAGATAAAGCATGGGCTGAGTTTGATATTAATCCATCTGATGTTAATTTTAGTTATGCAAGTAGCAAACAACATACTTATGAAGTAGCAGAAATTAAAGCTAAAGTAAATTATGAAAAGAAAATTACATCTAATCTGAAGCAGAATTGTACAAGTCTTTTTACTCTTATTTACGAAATAAACGTCAAATTAAATCAAGTGTGGTTTCTTTAGATAGAGGAGATGGTACACGCACAGATAGTTCGACTGAGTCAGCTGAGGTACTCGCAAGTGCCTTTAGCTCTGTTTTTGTGCGTGAACCACCTGGCCCTCTCCCTAAAACTGAGAATTTAAGACCTGACAATGAGAGTATTGATGATATTGATGATATGGAAGTCAGCAGTTCTGATATAAAAAAGCAACTTTTAAAGCTTAACATTTTTAAGAGTTCTGGTCCGGATGGTGTTCATCCGAAGTTGTTGAAATCGCTAGCTTATGACAACAATTTTGTTGAAGCATTAACTAAATTATTTCAAAAGTGTTCAGATACAGGATCTTTACCTGCAGTGTGGAAATCTGCATCTGTTGTAGCATTGTTTAAAAAGGGTATTAAATTGGACCCCTTAAATTATAGACCAGTTTCATTAACTTGTATTTTGTGCAAAGTGTATGAAAAGTTGGTGAGAGCACATGTATTAAATTTTCTAGAACATCGAATTTCGAAGCATCAGCATGGATTTGTTAAGGGTAAATCGTGTTTATCTAATCTTTTAGAGACATTTGATGACATTCTTGACATTTTAGATGAAGGTGCCCCGGTTGATCTTCTATACTTTGATTTTAGTAAGGCATTCGACACAGTCCCCCACTTTAGACTTCTGTCTAAATTGGAAGGCTTTGGTGTCAAAGGAAAGGTTTTAGATGTTATTAAAGATTTTCTGACAGACAGGACTATGAGGGTTTCTGTAGAAGGACAATGGTCCGAGGTTAAACATGTTTTATCTGGTGTTCATCAGGGGTCAGTTCTAGGCCCTCTCCTATTCATTCTGTATATTAATGATTTGCCTGACCTACTAAAAAATAAGATAAAGTTATTTGCTGATGATCTTAAATTAATTGGTAATGCAGCTAACCACGGTAGTGTTGCTGAAGATATCAAAGAATTAGAAGTTTGGGAAAGTATTTGGCTTTTACAATTTAATCCTGCCAAGTGCAAAGTAGTGCACATTTATTTTAACAACAATCCTAATTTAAATTATAAGGTAAATGGTATAGAACTTGAAGTATCTGCACAGGAAAAAGATTTGGGGGTTATTACCCATAGCTCCCTGCTTTGGAACGAACAGATCGAAGCATGTATCGCTAAGGCAAATCGTATGATTTGTTGGATTGTAAGGAATTTAGTTATTAGAGAAAAGGTTGTTATGATTGCTATATATAAAGCTTTAATAAGACCTCATCTTGAGTATTGTGTCCAATTGTGGAATCCACCTGCGGCTCATGGAAGTTGGGGGACTGTTTTGGAGCTGGAGAGCGTCCAGAGGCGGTTTACCCGTCTGATTGATGAGGTGGGTACTCTTCCTTATAGCCGTAGACTGGAAATCCTCAATTTGACAACGCTGGCAGAGCGGCGAATACGTGGGGACCTTATTGAAGCTTTTAAGGTTATTAATGGTATGACTGATTATGGTTCAGACTTGTTCAGACCAAGCAGATCAGGTCTTAATCTGGTTTCATCCAATAGATGTAGTAAAAGTGTGACAAAGGTCAAGAATATCCAGAAGTCTTTTCTCCCGGAGCGAGTTATTCCATATTGGAACAAACTCCCTCCGGACGTCAAGAACTCTGTGACAGTTTTAGGTTTTAAAATTAAATTAGAAGGATATAAGATAGATATGATTTCTAAAAGTATTACAAATGATTGCTTTTTTTGGAATGTTTCTAATGAAGTTTTATTAAGAATTGAGGGAGCCAGTTATGTCAGTAATAAAGAGAAACATAACAATTATCTTTGGTTCCATCCTTATGTGGCAAAGAAGCGTTTTATAAATCTTTATTCCACTGGGAAGTTTTTAAAATAGGATAATGTTTTTGATGAAATTGTTTTTAAATATTGTATTTGATAATTAATTAATGTTGGTGGGGAAATATTTATTATATATTTTTTCACACAGTGCGATGATAGTTTGTAGACATGTGTGATGATGTGATGTCATAAATTTTACTTTACTTTACTTTACTTTAAGAGAGGGTGTGATGTCAGCCTATTTTATATGCTGTTATCTAACGACATCCCCCTTTAGGTTATTCCATGTAATACAGTTCATTGTAAGTTGTTCTACATTCATTACCTGGTTTCATTGAATAGTAAACAAGTACAAGAACCTCACACCGGGACCAAGAATCCTGAATTAACCGGGACCGGGATCATAAATCAGCATTTGACCGGGACCGGGATGAAAAATGTGACTTGACCAGGACAGGGATAGCTCAAAATTGCCAATCCCGGTCGATTACTGTAATAGAAGCACCGATATGTCTACGCAATAAATATGCTTGCAGAGATATGAGCAGTGTCTACCACGCCCTTAATTGTAAATTAGGTGGATCAATTTTCATACACCATAGTGCCATAAGAGACACTGCAGCTTTCTTTCTGGAAGAAGCAAAGGCAAGACATAGTAACAGTAATGGCCCCATCATATTTTCTAAATAAGGATAACTGTAGATCATCACAGGCTACAATAAAACAACAATATTCACTAATTAGACTTTTAACAATTGTTAATAATAATTATTTAAGCCAACACCAGCAAGGTTTGGGGATATCAATGATAAGTGCTGATAGTAGCAGTTGGTATACAGAGTACAACAGGAATCAGGCATTCCATCAAATTGACCCTTTGTCAGTGATGCATATATTGATAGAGCTAATATCACTAGTGACTAGAAGAAAGGAAAATTAGTAAATTATTCAAGCAACATAGTCAGATAATGAATGGTCATTGTCTGAGTATTGTAAATTAAGATGAAATTAAGATGAAAGGAAGTTTGCGTTTAGTATTTTCAAAGTATTGACATAAGTGAGCCAAAAATCAGGCGTATATTAAAATGGTGTTTTTTAGCTATGGTGTATCCTCAGTTTACCAATTGATACAAATCAATTGGTAAACTGAATATTATAATTGACAGTCAACATTTTAAAATCTGAGTAGAATTCTTCAAAAATCCTTTTTGTAACAAATTTTGTAAAAATGTAGACCATATAAAATTTATGGTACAAGCTTAAAGTTTGTTGGATGACTTAGGAAAGAAAAATTTTTTTTTTTTTTAGGAAAGAAAAATTTTTATTTACCACAAATAATCAATACATAATGTTATATTCATAAATAAATTCAAATTTCAATTTCAAACACATATACAGTACGCCGCGCACACAGCCACAATTTAAAATTGTTCAGAAATTCGTAGGTCAGCTGTAGGCGCCGCGCACAGGATCTATTTAATTGTTAACTTACAATTACATGTCACATTTCTTAATTACTAGAGCCAAAATTTCAGAAGCAAAATAATTTAAAAGATATTTCTGTCGTTCACGCAGTACAGGCCGTGAGCACTGCGATCTAATTAATATAATAATGGAGAGATTCCAAAAAACCGCGCGCTCGTTATTTATTGTGATTAAATTGAGTGCGCGCCACTGTGAACAGCAGTACCGCTCAAGCATGAATTAGTACTGAGCGGTACGCAGTTCTGCGTGAGGCGTAGACATTTGTAGCACACGTTTCATTCAACTAATCCATTAATCCATGTGACATGTACAATGTAATTATATTAAAGCAAAAAGAATATTAATTTTAGTAATAATTGACGTAAACATATGTGTTTAAATAACATCTATAATCTAGCGAGTTACTAATACCGTTCGCGTTTGTTTGTATTCTTGATTATATATCTTTACACTAGCCTATATTATGATGGAGATATACATTATATAATTGCTCCAATATTCAACACTGCTAAACAACAAATACCTACTCGCCCATCGATGAAGCAGTCGCCAAAACAAAGCTCAAAGTTAATATATCTTCGTACTTCGTTTTGGAAACTGTAGAATTCCAATAAATAATTAGTGTTTCAATCGTGTATTCGATGGGCAAGCACTCGCCACTTGAGGCCGAGACAAACGGCACCAGCTCCGCTCCGCAACCGTGAAGTAAGGCGGGGCGGTGGTGTGCGCCGTTTATACGGCCCACAGCACGAGACATTTTGAGCTCCAAGACTTAAGACTATAAAAGTCCCGAATTAAACGTAGCGACTTACCATCGTCAGCCGTCAAAAATTTAGAATTTGTATGTTATAAACTCTACACCTGCTATCAGTATAACATGTAATTTAGTTTGTTATTGGCTAAATTTTCAACTCGATTAAGCGATGCAGACGGATGAACTAGGCTTCTCCTCCGTCAAAAACACAATGAGAGGGGATTGTGGAAGGACACGAACACTATTCGTTAACTCGTACCCCGGGTACCCCCTAGAACTGTGTCCCATCAGAGAGAGCCCATCACCCGTCAGATCGAAAACAGTGTTTTAGTTTGGATATATGCTGTACCAATTACAATAAATGGTAAGTCAAGGCTGACGTTGGTAGCAAAGTATAAAGTGACACGTCACAACAAAATAACCACTACACACTACACACACTATACGCTATAACTATTGTACACAGTACACAGTATAACTAAAATATAAAATATAAACAAGTTACAAGAGACAAAAGAGTTTACAGAAGAGTTTTACATCGGCTCAGCACCGCCAGGACATTGGCTATACACGTGGGTCAATTAGTTTGATTTGGTATGGCTCGACCGGGAAAGTGGTCGAAATTAGTGCTCTTAATGAGTCATCACTGTCGTCTGAATATTAGAGCGGGAACTTCCCAAGTTTCGGCCGACAACGCGCACAGCATGGGCGCGCAATGCTATGCGCGGTCTCATATTACTGTGTCATTCGGCGGTTGCGCTCAGCGTTACTGGGAATGAGTTGTATGTTGTTTACCTAAATTCAAGCATGGTATTCATAGATAAGCTTGTCAGTCAGTAAGTGCTTAAGTGGGAATAACAGGCAAATGAATATCACTTCATAATCAGAATTCAGTGAAATTTCTGTCACACCACTCAGTTCCATACCGGTTTTGAGCTCTTAGAAGTGACTGTTTAAGTAAATTCTTGACAGATCCGCATGTGGAGGTGAAAGTTAACGGGCCAACTTTACGGAATTCGTTCCACAGCCATGCAGATTTATAAATAAATTGATTAGTTGGAGAGGGTGTAATGAACAGATTATCTTTCCTATTTGATATGTTGAATAAGTAGTATAACGAAATTGGTACTCGTGACTTAATGATCTTAAAAAGTTCCATTAAACAACGGTATCGGTACAGGTTCTCTGCAACAAGTAATTCATGTTTTGTGAATAGAGGCTTAGTGGACTCTTTAACATAGAATTCAGATCCTAGACGTTGAGAATTAATTGGTCTTGCTCTAGCACATGTCTTGAATTTGTCTACATAAGCTTCATAGTCTCCAAATAGAATCCTGATACACTTCTTTTGAGTAATAAATAGTGGTTTTAACTGATTATTGGGAATACCTCCCCAGACAGAAATAGCATAACCTAGGTGTGATTCAAAGAGAGAATGATATATTTGTTTATATAGTGATTCTGGTAAGCATTTCTTAATACGGTAGATACGTCCACAAGCACTTCTTAGTTTCTTGTTGAGGGATGATATATGTGGTTTCCAGCTCAATTTATCATCCATGATTACTCCGAGAAACTTTGTCTGACTTACACGTTTAATTATTTTGTTATTAATGGACAAGTTTTGGCTATCTATATCGGCATCTAATTCGTTATTATTACGTTTAGAGGGAGAAAAATACATGTAACAACACTTCTTTACATTAATGTGCAGTAGGTTAACTCCCATATACTTGTTTACGGCCTGTAGTACTTCATTAGCCAATTCATATGCTTTATTTCTCGAATCGGCAGCGACAAATATATTAGTATCGTCTGCAAATAAGACAAATTTACCCTTTTTAGTTATATTGCATATGTCATTGATGTACAGTAGGAAAAGTAGAGGTCCTAATACACTACCCTGAGGGACCCCGAATTCAACCGGTAATTCATCAGATTTGGTATCCAAAACGTTTACAAATTGTTTCCTATTAGACAAATAACTAGAGATAAGATTCAGAGCATTTCCTCTTATGCCATAGTTGTTTAATTTTGTAGTTAGTTTAGTTTACAGTGGTCTAGAGTGTCAAAGGCTTTTGAGAGATCGATAAAGACCCCTAGGACATGTTGCTTTTTACTAATTAACGATTCTATATGTTCTACAGAGTAGTTCAGTAGCATGGCTGAACTACTCTGACACTTGCGCAAACAATAAATCTTACTTCGCTTCGTATCGAGATCGTTGCTTTGTTAGGAAAGAAAAATGTTAGGAAAGAAAAATGTTTATTTACCACAAATAATCAATACATAATGTTATATTCATAAATAAATTCAAATTTCAATTTCAAACACATATACAGTACGCCGCGCACACAGCCACAATTTAAAATTGTTCAGAAATTCGTAGGTCAGCTGTAGGCGCCGCGCACAGGATCTATTTAATTGTTAACTTACAATTACATGTCACATTTCTTAATTACTAGAGCCAAAATTTCAGAAGCAAAATAATTTAAAAGATATTTCTGTCGTTCACGCAGTACAGGCCGTGAGCACTGCGATCTAATTAATATAATAATGGAGAGATTCCAAAAAACCGCGCGCTCGTTATTTATTGTGATTAAATTGAGTGCGCGCCACTGTGAACAGCAGTACCGCTCAAGCATGAATTAGTACTGAGCAGTACGCAGTTCTGCGTGAGGCGTAGACATTTGTAGCACACGTTTCATTCAACTAATCCATTAATCCATGTGACATGTACAATGTAATTATATTAAAGCAACAAGAATATTAATTTTAGTAATAATTGACGTAAACATATGTGTTTAAATAACATCTATAATCTAGCGAGTTACTAATACCGTTCGCGTTTGTTTGTATTCTTGATTATATATCTTTACACTAGCCTATATTATGATGGAGATATACATTATATAATTGCTCCAATATTCAACACTGCTAAACAACAAATACCTACTCGCCCATCGATGAAGCAGTCGCCAAAACAAAGCTCAAAGTTAATATATCTTCGTACTTCGTTTTGGAAACTGTAGAATTCCAATAAATAATTAGTGTTTCAATCGTGTATTCGATGGGCAAGCACTCGCCACTTGAGGCCGAGACAAACGGCACCAGCTCCGCTCCGCAACCGTGAAGTAAGGCGGGGCGGTGGTGTGCGCCGTTTATACGGCCCACAGCACGAGACATTTTGAGCTCCAAGACTTAAGACTATAAAAGTCCCGAATTAAACGTAGCGACTTACCATCGTCAGCCGTCAAAAATTTAGAATTTGTATGTTATAAACTCTACACCTGCTATCAGTCTAACATGTGTTAATTTTAATTTTGCGAATAATATAATAATCCAAATTTGATTTTAGTCTTAATCGTTGATATGACGCATATTACATTTTACAGAAAGCACGCTCAATTTGATAAATATGAAATAATTTTACAATTTGCTTGATTCTGCAATAATGAATAAAATGACTTGGTAGTGCGCCATCGACAGTAAGCCGCGCGTGCCGACTGTAGGATGGTTTTTTAGCGCTAATTTCGGCCAGCACAATTTTCTTCAAACAAATAGATCATAGATATTGATAATTCTCTCCGACCTCTGATTGCAACAAAAATTGGTAAGCTTACTCATAGACTTACAAGGAAAGTGTCCGAAAAATTTAAAGCATATCCAACTATCAAACATTATGTTACAGCTAAAAGCAGCGTATTTTTTTCCATTTTGATCACTTTATCAACTCCGATATTGTATCACGTAGTGACCCCCACGGTCGCTTCACTATAGTTTCGACGATACATGGGGAGCCGCGCACTCGTGCGCGGCGGGTCATACAACGTATGACAACTCCGATAGCAACCAAATTTTTCGGACAGTTGTGAAAGCTTTATTGGAAGGTCGTCGCCAATTTTCAGAATGATTTCATCCAATGAACCGAAAATATATCCGAATAATACGACAAAAATCAACGAATTTGGTCAAATTACGCGACTTTTACAGCTAATTTTGCTCCAAAAGCCGCGCACCATCAAATATATGATGATGAAAATCTAAATATTATAGGCTACAATGAGCATTTTAGTTACAAATAGTATGAAAGATCTGAAATTTAAAAAATAAAAACCCTAAAAATATTTACACCCCAAGTTAAAAATATAAATACTTTATTTTTAAAAACACTATCAAATAAGGTGGTCGATCAGTCACTTGTGTCATTACGACGACGTCGTTATATCAAGTCAAATATTCCCCAAAATAATTTAAAGACGATTCCCGATCAAAAACGTTTTTGGTAGAAAAAGTTTTTCGAGTTACATAAATATCAATGGAGATGCAATTTTATAGATAAAATCAATAAAGCTTAAAAGTGAAGCCCAAAACAAAGTAACACACCCAACAATGGTTGAGATGTGATACATCCAAGCAGTCTAAGTCGACAATAATATCATGTGAGTTAATATAAAACTAGCTCCAATGTTCATGTAACCAGACAGGTTCTACCAATCCGAAGAGTAAAGTAGGTTTCCATTCATTCAGTAGTAAACAGTGTCTAGCACTGGTCGTCCTTAGAGGGACTCCCCATTTATTACAGGCCTGGGTAAGGCCGCGTACATACCAATGGATAGAGCATTGGCCGTCTAGTGTAGGGACTAGACTCCCCAGCTAGGCGTGGGTGGGCCCTGTAGAAATACAGATCTTTTTTCTTAGCTTGAGGTCATCATTATTCACACATTCACTGCAGATTTGGATGAACTTTGGATCTCTGGAGCAGTTTAGGATCGCCAAGTGTGGAGTACCCAGATCTTCCAGATTGGAGACCTCGTTACCAATA
This sequence comes from Bolinopsis microptera, assembly GCF_026151205.1. NCBI lineage: Eukaryota > Metazoa > Ctenophora > Tentaculata > Lobata > Bolinopsidae > Bolinopsis > Bolinopsis microptera. The sequence continues at coordinate 14,141,615 of NC_087072.1, read as the reverse complement.
CTGAGAAGATATGAGGCTTGGTCCCTAAGGTCTTCGTCAACATGACCACAACTAGTCAGTATATGAATTGCAGTTTGTTCTTCATGACCACAGGAGCAATAAGGAGATGGCCATTTCAGTCTGTCAAGGACAAAAATATAGCACCTTGGCGAAACTAAGTAAAACAAAATTTAAGTAAAACAAAATTTTAATTTTATTGCCATTACAATGAATAATGATATCATAATAAATATAAGTAGACATCCGATAATAAACTTGTTACATCCAGTACAACCCAAGATGTCAGCCGACGCGACTTACAAAAATAAAGAAAGCTAGCATGTTATGTTCATTGTTCATAGTTTTTCTAACGAGCACGCTTAGCACTTAGGCTGTACGGAAATAGTTTTAATTCTACGTCATATTAAAAACTTTACATCATTTTTGAGATATAAAAATAAATTTTAAAATAAATAACTCTTTTGCTGCTTAGGCGCGGCACCGCGCTTGACCCACATGCTATACAGTGTGTAACAACACATCGCTGAAAACAGAAGCTGAATGAGCTATAACATATAAGCGGTGCGCCGCGCCTAAACATAAAACCATAAACTTTAAATATTGTCAAGATATTAAACGAGTTTTGCAAAATAATATAGCATGCTGACTTCGTAGGATATTACAATTATACCAGTGCCAGTTCCAAATATGAGTCAGCGTTTAAACCAAAAGCAGTTGGCAAAAGGAGCCAGTTGCCTGCAAGAGCTTTACTAGCACCCGATTTACCACTTTTGGAGCACAAACTCAAACCTAAAACCGGCCAAGCACAAAAATATGTTATCGCCACGATTGAGTGGATTGATTCCCAGAATATTTATCAGCACGCGGCACTAATAATATTATATGAAGTTCATTATCGAATTTTAGATATGCCCTGGATCGTTTAACACATATAAAAGGTTATTAAAGAATAATTAATGTTTGGTTCGTATAAATCGATATTAATCAATTATTTAAAATAGTATTTGTATTTGTGTTTGTTATTATTAACTATTGAGTTGCGTTCGATTTAAATATTAAAACACTACTACAATACATTTCACAAAACAAAACGACGGGGACACAGAAAGGAGAAGGACAACACATCACACGGACGGAAACTGCTGCTGTTGATGAGTATCTGATTATATTAATTATGGGTCTTTTGTTCATTAAAATAAGTGTGATCATACTTCTAGAGTATATTGGGCTGACACAGTTGCTGCAAGGTTAACATTGGGGTCCAAAACCGGGAGTGTGATACAACTTAATTTTGCGTTACGTAGTAAGAGATACAAAATATAAAATATAAGATATAAGTGACTGTAGGTTCACGGATATAGCGCGGCGATATTTCATTTTTCTGGCGCGGTAAATCAAGCTGGGTAATGAAATGATAGAGTTATACAATATTTAAGTTTCGCGCGCTACGTTTACACAATATATTTGTGAGTCCGTCCCACGTTCCAGACACACACTCCAGACAAGTCCAGACACTAGTTTAAAGCGGATGAGCTGATCAGTGTTCTGCGTATATGCGTGAATATATAGTTTCTATGTTTGACTGTGGTGTGTATTGTGTGTGTTATTTTGTGTGTGTAGTATGAAATCTATATGGACTAGTTTGTTTGTTCTTATTATAGGCACATGTCATTTCCATCAAAGTTGAGTTCTGACCATTCATCAGTGTTTCCAGCTTTTTGAGCATTGAGTAGCATAGTTTTAATGCGACCTTTAACAAGTGCAATTGGGGACGAGAAGTCAATCTTACTAGAAAGTTTAAGGAATTTATTCCACATATTCAAGGTTTTATATACAAACCAATTGGTTGCAGCGGGGTTAATAAAGTAGTTATCACGTCGGGGTGACTTTTGAAATAAATTGTACATCGGTATTGGAGTGTGAAGTTTGATTATTTTAAACATTTCAAGTAGACAGTGGTACTTATACAAATTGTGCACGCAGAGTATTTTGTTTCTGCTGAGAAGGGGTTTACTTGATTCTCGTTTATAGAACTCACTGATCTTTTCAAAAAGGTATGACAAATTTGGTATTGTGAAAATTTTCACAGTCTCTAGAAAACAATGGTACAAAAAAATTTAAAATCTGAGCAAGTTTATTGTGCACCCCCTAAAATGACGTGTATTGAACAAAATTGAGGCACTTAGTTGACAAAAACTATTTACAATTATATTACTGGCCGGTGATTTACCTAGCTCGCTTGCCTCGGCCTCCCGTTGTAGGCCCGCCGCGCACGAACGCAACAAAGAAATTACTTTTCAGTTTTCGTGAATTTGCGTACAAAAAATTTATTAGCATTCTGTATACTGGTGTGTCGTATGTCACTTTTTTGAACTATTGAAGGTCTAATAATACATATACTTGACTTACCTGGGGACTCCAGGCTATTATGTTCATAAACATAATAAAGATTCGACGGAATGACAGGCTGAGCGCCGCCCAGTAAACTTGACTTACCTGGGGACCCCAGGCTATTATGTTCATAAACATAATATAATATAATAAAGATTCGGCGAAATGACAGGCTGAGCGCCGCTCAGTATATACTTGACGTACGTTGCATGCCACTTTTCGCGAAGGCGGAAAATAATGTCTCTGATGTTTGTGATACGTATTACGTATTACATGTATCAAACATATACTTGTACCATCAGCATAAAGCACAAAATCGTCGCAGTTCATTGTGTCATTCATATATTACACGAACAAGAAAAGCAGTGGACTTAGTATGGAACCTTATTTTACATACATAGACTCTGATGTGGTATCTTGTATTGAGAAATGAAGTCTGCCAGAGTATCAAAAGCTTTGCAAAGATAAATGAAGATTCCTAAATCTTAGATGACCAATGGGGCACTGGATGTCGTGATCGAATCAACTTATTTGTGGAGTGCATGTAGGGTTGAGTGACCTTTCCTAAAAACAAATTGTTCCTCATTGAGAATGTCATTAGTAGTAAAAAAGGTATAGAGCTGCTTGTAGACTGGATTTGCTCTAACCAGAGCCCTCTCGCTTGCAGTAGCGCGCGACCGGGCTATTCTACTTGTGAAACAAGCGCGTCAAGCAGTATGCGTAGACACATGGCTATGTGAAAGACTGGATTTACGTTTTCAATCTTTAATATGGATGGGATAACTGCTAACGGTATAGCCCACCATGTTGCACATTACTTGCATTGTTGACTGTATCACAGCCTACACTGTAGGCAAACGTACTCGCTCAGCACAGGGCATGCTTCAAGATCATATTTACCTGGGACCTCAGGCTATCATGTTCATAAACAATGATAGAATAGAGATTAGGCGGAATGACAGGCTGAGCGCGGCCCAGTAAGATCATATTGGTGTAGGTATTATTCTGCTTTCAACAATTCATTAGGTGTCGATTTCAGCAGTTGGCCTGTTGGCACGCCCCGTTTAAAAAGTGCCTCCCTGTTGGCGCCCCCTCCCCTTTTGGCGCTCCTCCCTAAAATTGAACGAATTAGATGATTTTAGAGGATACGCTGGTGTAATCTCTAAAAAAGTGTGTTTTTAGAGCAAAACGCGCAGTTTCCCCCCCCCCCCCCCCCTAAGTAAAATACAATTTAAGTAAAATACAATTTTTATTTTCCACAGAAGAATCAATACATATTGAATTATAAATATCCGATAGTTCCATTAATAATCATTAAAAGTTGCTTTGTCATTTGTAAAATCAAAAACGAAAAGACGTACGCTGAGCGCGCTTGGCATCTTTTCTGCAGCTGCCTAATTTGTAGCTGCCTAAGATTGCGCACAGTGGGGTCGGCGGGGCCCTTTGTTACGCCACTGCTTAGAGATCTGATACCTGTGGGCTCTATTCTCTGTATGGGGCACATTGTGGCCACAGTAGATGGACTCTATATATTTTTAGATGGACTCTTGTAGTCATGTAATTTGTATATTTTTGTAAATGAACTATATTTTAGTGTGGTAACAACTTCGGGACTTAGGTAAAATTACTTCCGTGTCTCAGTAAAAATGGGTTCTAATGTTAATTAAAATTTCCTACAATTACAATTGACATTGGAGTTATGTAACAGCCGCAGCCATGGGTATGTGGCTTAACTCTGGTTAGACCCTGCTCCCCTATGGATAAGCTGGCTCTTGATTTTTTCCACAAAGCTCGTTAATTGGTGGGGTGGAACCCGGTATAAATAGCTGTCTGGCAGGACTCACAGCCCAATTTTGATGGGCTTTGAGCATGGCTAACAGACCTCTTTATTCCTCAATCGATTTCATTATCATTATTATCCATATTTCTCCCTCTAACACACAAAATATTAAGAAAACAGATTGCCAACATCATGTCCTGAACAGTGAACTCGGTTATTATAAAGCATAATTTCATTGGTCATCTTAAGAATTCTTGAGGTTAATTACGTACACAGGTACAACAAAAGTTTTTGTTTTGGACCAAGGTGTCTTATTTCATGTAGTTTATCTTTAAGTTGAAACACAGTTTGGTGCATATATGATTCTTTCTTCACATAATCACATCGTAGATCGTTTGTTCCACACATGAGAAAAGGATAGGAGTATCCAGCACATAGGTGTGGATCAATGTCTTTGACTCTGGCAGTCCTGACCTTCACGTTTTTAATAGTTTCCTTCAGACTGGATGTTAGCTCCTCTTCCATGCTGTCAAAGTCGGAACGTTTTGCAGCATGATCAAACTAGGTGTTAATTAGTCTCCATAGTTAATCATCACGACATTCTTCACCTCGAAAAACTCTGAACCTTAAAAACGGTCAGGGTTGATCTTTGATCACCTAGTGGATTACTACCCTAAGAGTAAGCTATTACAGAGATACTAACTTTAACTCATGTTACATGATACAATAAAATCTTGATATTGATAATAAAACATTGTTTCTAGAATGCGATGGTGATAAGATGCACTGCTATTATAGTCCTGATAACGTTGTTATCCTCAACATTAGGCTCTTACTGGGGTGGTGAGTTTTAAATTATAAACAGTGAAACTTCATTCTCCGAACTAGATTGAGACTGTTCGTTAGGCCATTTGTTTAAAAAGGTCCGAAGACCGGAACATAAATGGCCAGATAAGAGTAAGTTGGTCTGGGAGATTTACAATTTTACCATCACAGTTTTGGCTTTTAAAAATTTCCGATAATTTTTTGGTCCGGAGTTAGCTCACTTGGCTGGTCGGGTGATTTTATTGATGTTTCACTGTATTAACGAAATGTTTAATTAGAAACAGTCGATTTATTAGTCTTCCTATTTTAAGCAATTATTAGTCTTACATCGAAACAGCTGCACTATATATTACCCAATTATTTCATGATAGTTAATAGTAGATCAAGGTCACTTGGCAGAATAATGAGGTTTGCTATTGTTATCTAAGCATATTATGATATTTGTAGCTCTACCATCAAATTATATAATTGTGACAGCTCCGAATCATTAAACGCATAAATTATTACAAATACAATCTGGTTTCGTGAAAATAAAACCAGAAAAACGCCTTAATTACATAACCTTCAACAGTATGTACATACACATGTTAAAACCTAAAATAACACATTATTTGAGCGATTAATAACTGGAGTTGCATGTATAATGTATTATGGTGGTCCCAAGGGGAATTAAAATAGAGACGCTACTAGAGATATTGTTGGGTGATAACTGCTAAGGTGTGACCAATGTATACTGTATAGTGTATACTGTATAGTGTATAGTGATTAGTGCATACCCGATATAATATAATGTAGTATGCTCATGGTGGTGTGTGGTTGATATGAATCAATCACAAGTATCACAAGTATCACAAGTACGTGTGATTGGCAAGTTACAGAATGGTGACAAGTACTAGTTGTGTGTAATAATGTGTTGGTTAAAAGAAGCTTGCTGATTTTACCCATATTAAAACACTAGACTCTTATCTGACTACTCAACTGTGGTATTGGCTGCTATATTACACTACTTAGTTACTACCTGCTATTACACTACTGCCTACTATTACACTACTTAGTTACTACCCGCTATTACTACTACTGCCTGCTATTACACTACTTAGTTACTACCTGCTATTACACTACTTAGTTACTACCCGCTATTACTACGGCTATTACGCTACCATTGACTGTATTTATTTTTACTGAAGGTACTGTACCAGCATTGTGTACACTGTACAGTAGGTTACTGTATTTGGTTACAAGAATGCACGTCAAATACCACTGTTGATGACCAATGACCGCATTCATTGCTGATAAAGCGTTATCATTACATTCTATTCAAATATTAGCTCATCTACAATAGGTTATAAATGATTGTTCCAGACTGATATATTTAAGATTTTAGTATTTTTGGCGCTAAAACCAGGATAGAAATACCTGTGTCTGCTGCAGCTACAAGCAGTGCACATTATGGAATGTGTCACATACACGGAAATATGTTATTCAGCACCAGCGTATACAATCTGCTAAAATTAGTAACCACGCTGTGTGTGCACTGGGTTTTAATTGCTAATTTAATAATATCCATAATTAACGGTAGGTCGCAATATATCACATGTTTTACTGCGGAAAATCTGATAAAAGTTAATCATTATAGCTATAATCTATAGGCTGGGTAAATGAACAGAATTTGTAAATTCTCTAGACTCTATTGTCATTCAATAAGGTCTAGTGTAACAGTATTATTGACGAACTATTTGTTTCTATGCGATTTTGCTGGTATGAGCATTTGCTGCACATTTTACGTTCATTATTTTGCTTTTTCGAGTGATCATACCGGACTGAATATTATTCGAGAACCTAATTAACATAGTTAATTTTGACTGGCCCACCAAATTGGTGTTCCTCTCGGGAAAAGGTTTTCAATAACAAGTTTTATTTCATGTTTGTAAACAATCACAGTAATCAGGTATATTGATGCTTTTCATACAAACAAGTTAAAACAAATTCTTTATGTCGTGCATCCTGGGTTTGGACAGGATATGCCCGCTTAGAATACTTCCATCGCGTTACATTACATAATTTTCAATAAATGTAATAGATTTGTAGTGTTGTAATTAGTTTAAAATAAATATATTATATGTATAATACTATATATCATTAGGTTAGAAGGGACTATATATTTAACGTTACTTCTGAAGTAATGTTGTATCTTTAATTATATTTCATATAAAGTTTGAGTAAACATGGTCCAGTACACGAAGCTGGTCTCCATGATACAAACAAAGTAAACTCTCAACAAATTAGAGAATTGTGTCTTTTTCTCTTTTGTTGGCTAGTTTTACACGGTGCAGAACTATAGCTCAGCATCTGCACTGCAGATGCTGAGCTATAGTTTGATAATAATGCTGCTCATATAAACACTGCAATGTGTATATTGAGTAATGTAGCATTGTCTTCTTATCTTATCACTGTAACTCTCATCGTAATATAAATCACAATGAATATCACTGTTCTCTATTAATATTACATATTATATTCACTGTTCATTGTTCAAAATCAAACGATTTGTAAAGAATGCATTACAGCTTGGATTATAAATCAAAACCTGTGTCTTTGTACTGGCACTGTCCATATCACCAACCTTGATTAAATACTGTCAATATCTGCATTAATACCCAATACCCATCAATAATGGATATGTTTAGATCAATACAGCGTCTAGACTCTACAGCTGTCAGCTATCAAGGTACAGATACTACTGATTTCTGTGGAAAGTGAAGTCTCACAAGTTCACTCTGTACTGGAATGTTACGTTGTAGTGGGTTGCTAATTGTTGAATATATTAGCACCTATCTTAGCACCAGTTAAAGCACCCTGATGAACCTAATAGCCAGGCTGCATTCCTGTGGACCTAATGTAATGGTACATGTGGTCACCGTGTAATGTTTAACATTGGTGGAATATTTCTATAAAACTGTTAGCCTGTAATTGAATTTACAATAACATACAATATTTGACACATTTAAAAAAATCTTGGTAAGTGTAGGTCTTAAAAATGTAATTTTATAGGCTAAATACAAGGCTTAATGAAGAAAGTAAGCAGCAGCAATAAAATCATTGTTTACAGATACTGTACTGTACTCACAACACACAGCTTAGCTGTTAGGCTCCACTCATTGTGTTACATGTAAAGTAAGTGTTGTAATTATTTTAACTCTTATAAACAAAAGCTCTAAGAAACAGATAGTAAACAAAGTAAACATTTCTGTCCCCTAATTTTTCTCAAACAAAAGTCATGCAATTTGCATACTTCTCCATTTAACTCTATTCTGAGCAATTAACGTTAAATAGTTCAAATCACATAAATTATTCAACGATAATTTTCGAACACTAAGGTCTTGTAGAATCAGTGAGAAAAGGTTTGACTGCAGTCTTCCACGCCACCCTTGAAGGTGTAAGGTGTTAACAGCAAAAACAAGCGACGAATAGGCTGGACCATCTGTAGGCCCACGCAGTACATGTCCGAGCATCCTCCACCGACTACGAGCCACTTTAGCTGACAATGGTTCGCTATTGCAGCGTTTATACAAGTTTTTGTTGGAAATGATGTGAGGGTATTTGTAATTCAAAATTGATCGCAGATGACGTCTGTGAGCAATATCTAGTTTTTCTAAAAAAATATGACTTTATCGAGTCCTAAGTTAGGTAAGAACAAAGGAAACAGGGTATTCGAACAATAAGTCTCGAAGGGCAATATATTACTATTTGATCAATATACCAAGACTAGCGACTCGAAGGCCACGCTACACTGTTCTCGGAAGCGGTAACTTTTACAACCTTACCGTTAAATGCTCCTCGAAGAACTGCCGCTAACGAGTAACGGGGCAAGCAAACACTACCAGCACTGGGTCACGACTCACGTGACATCACATGGCGAACCACGTGACACAGCGCGGCCCAGTCTGTCCAATAACCTAACTTAACTAGCTAACCTGACTAACACGTGTCTACCTCCGCAAAACCATCCATAATCTATTACACTAATCTAATCTAATCTTACACTAATCCTAACGGTTAATTAACACTTATACTAGAATATTCTAAAAGATCCAAAAAGCCTAAACCCTGCTGCACTTAGCTTACCATATTACACTAAATATCTAGTTTTTCCAACACTGATTTAAGGGCAGCCCAGCAAGATGAATTGTACATTAAAACGGATACTACCAGAGCCTCATACAACAGTAGCCTCTTGCTCAGAGGGATCTTATGGTTCCAAGCTTTCTTGTATTTGTTAAACACAAAGTTTAACTCTAAGACCTTTTTAACTTTTACAAACTTGTTAATATGATAAGCTGTATTTATGCTTAATTTCTAGTGCATAATATATGATAATGTCATGGTGGCATTCGCTGGGAAAAATCAAATTAAACGTTATGTAAATGTGAAACATATCTCCGTATATTTTAAGTGACATGACAAAAGCGACAAGCATAGAAAAAGCGAGTAGTTTATAATGTGTCCCAAATCTGCATTATATATTATATTAGTAAGGTACCGGAATGTATTTAAGGAAGGTATGTAGATGTGTGAATGTTAGCATTCTGCATGATAAGTACTCTATGATAGGATGACATCATTGTAACACTCTCATACTCAAAAGTTAAAACTGAGTGTACATTTTTGCCGAATAATTGACTATGTTTCAGATATACCTAAAACAAGAGAAGTTATACAGTTATCAGCCGACACTAGGGTAAGTTTTACTTATTTTATTTACTTAAATCTCGTGTTGGCAATGATATACTGGTATGCATAGTTTAGTTTCCTGTTTTATCATTACAAATATCCAGAAATACAATTCTATATAACAAGACGTGATCATGACGTTTTGAGTTGAGAACAAAGTAATGGATTTTCAGGACGCGTCAAGTTTAGAAGTAAGTTACACTCCCAATCTCTCGGCAGACTAATTTTAGACGCCAGAATCAACAGGTAATTGAACATTAGCAGTTGTTAAAATGTTTATTTTGGTCAAGGAAGCAGCTCTTACTGAAGTGGATATTTTCACAACGGGTGACCACCACATACCCGCACATTAGCACATGGCTGCTATACGTTGCTATAATGCAAATTGAATATCTCCGTAATTAAACCTAGTATTTGTGACAATCAATGAATAAGACAGAAAGGAATTGGCTAATTCTTGACTTGGACATAACTTATTTGTCATTGGTTAAACATCCATACACTTACTGCACATTGCGGGATAAGATAAATCCCTTTATGTACCGAGACCTGCTTCCTGGCGGCTGTTTAGAGCGAGTAGAACATGCTGATCTGGTGTATTTCCATTTGACTTCCTGATTCCTAAATCTTGAGCTGTTGACAATAATCGCCTCATCGCTGATTCCCACATGCTTCGAAAGGGTCTACTTATTTAGGATACTGTAACGCGCGCTGTAAACGAGATGTGACTTGTCGCGCAACACGAGTGTTCTTATTAATTAAATAATTGAATTGCATGCGCGCGAGCCAGTATATAATATATTATATCGGATACATTATATACGGATATAGCTAAATAAGCTAGACTATCGATAAAGTAGTTGTAGTGAGTTATGAGTACTGAATAATAAGGATTCTAGGTAATCGATTAGTGAGTATTCTAGGTAATTGAGTAGTGAACTATTCGCAAATATTCGTAAGTTGAATCACCAATGATGATACATAATATGACGAGATGTTCAATTTACATTGAAATGTGGTGCCTGGTATTAAATTAAGTCACCGATTACAATGATAACCTAACCGTTATTATCTCATATTTTACCTCCAAATCTACCAGGGAAGCAGTGATAGCCGGCGCTAAGAGGCACACTGTAACTCACAACACACGAATACAACATGAGTTGAAGACTGACTGTCACTACCGGGGTACCGTAAGGGATAAGCCCCAATATCTTGTTATGCTCAGTACTTGTTCTGGAAGAATCAGGTAACTGGCAAACGGTCGTGTCACATCTGTTTCTCGATATAATTAATCGGTTTTATATTTATTGTGCAGTGGGGAAGTTTTTCTTTTTTTTTCCGATTTAAATTAATTCACATTTCAGGGAATATGAAAATCAAGTCGATATAATCGTTGCAATAAAATTTCCTGAACTCTTGCTTAATATATTTCAGAGGTAGTTTAACTGATGTGAATAACACATGGTATGTGGTGTATGATAAGGAAACCTATGTAATGTTCTCTGATAATGACCTCCCCAACCCTTACGAAATAGCTACCGGCGGTATGTCTACAACATCATATATCTTATCAGTTGACAGTGTACTTTTCTCAAATAAATACTGTATAGTTTTGCTTAGCCATCAAATGTAGCTATAATCGCATCAGGATCTAACGTAATACTTTCCTCAGAGTATAACGGTATAGAGTTAAACCACAGCATTTCCCGACCCGTCCCTTATCACCCATTATACAAAAGAGGTCTGTCCACTGACCCAATAATAGCAACACACAAGACAGTAGAAGTGGTAGTGGTGACTGACAGATCCTTTTGGCAGCAGTTCGACACTAAGATCGAGGAGGTGGAAGAGTTCGTTCTTGCTACTGTCGCTAAAATAGACGAGGTTTGAGATTATCATGTTCGTTATCGCTACTGTCGCAAAAATAGACGAGGTTTGAGATTATCATGTTCGTTCTCGTTACTGTCGCTAAAATAGACGAGGTTTGAGATTATCATGTTCGTTTGGATTACACAAAGTTATAGAACAGGTGGTTCCGGGAATATTATAACTTCAAGGGACAGAATTTTGAGTACATGAATAATGAATAATGATCAATCGTCGTGTGATGGAAAGTGTCAAAGAATCAAATAGCAAACTTAAATTGTAGAAAGGATAAAGTAAATATTCGCATCAAAGTATTCCAGTAACATGGTTACTATATGTCCATTGTTTCGTAAATGTTCTCCGTTTCGTGTGAGCCCTGGACATCACAGTATTTATCACAGCATGCCTCTTTTCCTTGCAAATCTTCTTTTGGGTGTTGTATTGTACTATTCTGGTCATCGTTCACTTTTACCTCAATTATTTGAACACCTTCAGCAACAGTATCATTTGCAACATCACCGTCTATATCAAGAGATGCTTCTTTTCCTGGCAGATCTTCTTTTGGGTGTTGTATTGTACTATTCTGGTCATCGTTCACTTCTACCTCAATTATTTGAACACCTGCAGCAACAGTATCATTTGCAACATCACCGTCTATATCAAGAGATGCTTCTTTTCCTGGCAGATCTTCTTTTGGGTGTTGTATTTTACTATTCTGGTCTTTGTTCACTTCAACCTTAATTATTTGAACTCTTCCAGCAACAGCATCATATGCAACCTCGGCTTCACACCTCTTAGCTTTCCTCCTCTCTAGAATGAGAAGTGTAGCTAGGATAACATTGAGTACCATCAGGAGACCTGAGATGGAAGCGTGTATTTCAACAGAAGTCAGGTCCAATGGTAGAGTTTGCTGAAGGTTCTGTTGAAGATTCTGCGTGATGCCGTTTGAGAGAGGGTTACAAGAACCCACCCCAAGCTCATCCCAACTCCATGTTGCGTCACCTAGACAGTTACAAACCCTATTTCCTGTGTTTGAGATTGAATCTGGGGGGCAAGCCTCACAGTGAACTGCACCTTCTTGACTTACAGAACCCGTTTCGCAGTTCTCACATCGAGTCTGGTTCCAGAACATACCTGCTTTACAAGAACAGTGGTCAGTGCCCACAGCAGATGTTGTTCCCAGAGGACAAGTAGAGCAGGCTGTCATCTGCTTACTCTTGTAGAATCCTGGTGGACAGGGCTTACAAGTACCGAGATATTGCTCATCCCAACTCCATTTCATACCTACTGGACATGTACACTCTGACCCTTCGTTTAATGAAGCAGATTCTAACGGACACGATGAACAGTGCAAAGCACCTTCTTGGCTGGCAGAGCTCACACCACATTCTTGACAGCTTGTATTGTTCCAGAATTTGCCTGCAGGACAAATACAATGCTCAGAACCTACTTCTGGAAATTTTCCTTTTGGACAAGCTTCGCAAGACTCCATTTCTTCAGTTTTATAAGAGCCCCATGGACAGAGCCTGCATGAACCAGACTTGTAATCATCCCAAGTCCACTCCAAGCCTGCTGGACATATGCAAAAAGTACTGTTGTTTAATGTCGTATAATCACCGGGACATGGGAAACACTGGAGGGAACCTGCTTGGCTAGCCTCATTTTTGGCACAGTTATAACACCTGTTCTCGTTCCAGAACATTCCGGCTGGACAAGAGCAGATCTCAGACCCTGTCCTGGATGTTGTTCCTAGAGGGCATATCATACACAATCCCACATCACGGTCCATGTACGTTCCAGGTAAGCAGGAGCAACTCTCAGACCCGATTATAGAGGAGGATAGATTGGGGCAACTTTCACAATGTTCCATCTGGTTGTTCCTGTATGTGCCTGTTGGACATGGTTTACAGGAACTACCACCTTCTTCATCCCATTTCCACACAGTCCCAGCGGGGCAGCTGCAGGAGGTACTATTGTTTTCAGGAGACGAGCCTGCTGGACATTCAGTGCACTTTAGAGCACCTCTATTGCTAGCAGAGATTTCCGGGCAGATTATGCAGCTTGCCTTGTTCCAGAACATACCTGCCTTGCAAGAACAGTGTTCGGAGCCTGCAACAGATGTCGTGAAGTCTGGGCAGTTGGTACAGGTCTGTACATACTGGTTTTTAAAGGTGTTTGAAGGACATAACTTACACGACCCATCTTCTCCCTCCCAGTTCCATATCTCCCCTGCTCCGCAACTACAGGATGAACCTTCGTCTGAAGCAATTGAGTCAGAAGGACATTCTGTGCATTCTCTAGATCCTTCACGGCTGACGGAGCCTTGTGGGCACTTCTTACATGCTACTCCATTCCAATACATTCCTATCTGACAGGAGCAATATGCTGCACCTGCAGTTGAAGTGGATGCATCAGGACAATCTGTACAGGAGGTTTGGCTCCCTTCGACTGCCTTGTAGGTGTTAGGGTGACAAGACTCACAATGTTCGTAAAACCGGAACTTGCCTGGTGGACATGATGGGAATATGTCACAACCGAGAAATACGTCATTTTCATATCCACAATCTGCTACAATATCGTAACTACATGTGAACCACTCATCAGTCTCACATTGGACTTTTCCTATTTTCGTTTCAAACTCGTATTGCACATCCCATATATGGCCCACATTCCAGTCTATAGCTCTAGCATAGCCCATCTCTTTGCAGATAGCATTAGCAGACTTGATGTTAAAAGTGTGGTAATAGTCGCAAACTTTTCTCCCTTGGTAAAGCAGCAGACCTGGATTTATAACCATATCCATTTGTTCTCCGCCGCTGTTCACGAGTTTGAAACTGAAATCTGAAAATAATTAATGTTTGAAAATGCTAACATGGCAGGACATACTTCCAAAGTTAAAATTTTAAGTTGTGCGAAACGAAACTTAAAACACGCATACCATATCTCTCGTTTCCTCTCTAAGAATACCTAATATTTGGCTCATAACCTGGTGTTTCGCAACTAAGGAAGACGTCATTTTCATATCCACACTTATATAGTATATCGTAGCTACACGTGGACCAGTCATCAGTCTCACATTGGACTGTTCCTATTTTCGTTTCAAACTCGTATTGCACATCCCATATATGGTCCACATTCCAGTCTATAGCTCTAGCATAGCCCATCTCTTTGCAGATAGCATTAGCAGACTTGATGTTAAAAGTGTGGTTAATGTCGCAAACTTTTGCCTCTTGGTAAAGCAACAGACCTAGTTTTTCACTCATTATATCCATATATTCTCCGCTGCTTTTTACAAGTCTAAAACTGGAATCTGAAAATAATATGTTATAAAATAATAGAATGGCTCTACATGATTAAAATTTGTGAAGTTATGTTAAACATTGTGTAGATTTCTTATTCCCTCTTTCCAGTCATCGGAGTACCATGATTATTATATATTCCCTACATTGATTATTTGGTTATCAGGTAACTAAATCATTTATTAGCAAACCTGCTTCAACTCTAGTCCTGAAGATGAGTAGAGTAGTCAATTTCAGAAGTAACATCACACAAAAGGTACAAAAGCACTGTCCGAATAATACAGTGATTCTTGTTTGAAGATGTAAATAGTGCCGGAGTTTCTCATGCTGTTACGTGATTAATCGATCCAGATGCTCTTAAAAAGCCTGGATCTAAATGGAGATTAATCACAAGTTGGTTGTATTCCGTCAAATATCATTACCGCTAGACAGTTAAAGCGAGACTTGACGTTATTAAGACTGTCTTTACACAGACAGCTGACACTAGAGCGACATCTTTTCATTGGATACAGTGAAACGTCGAAATCAATGCTTAGAAATGTACATGGGTCCTTAATATGATATTATTTATAACTAATAAAATATTTGCAGATCTACAAGAAGTACGGTGTACGAATAGCCCTGGTCGGGATGGAGAACTGGAGAGTAGCAGATATGATAACAGTCACCCCCAGTTACTCCGCTGTTCTGAGAAACTTTACAATGTACAGACAGGAGAAGCTTCTTAACGTGTATAAACAACATGATGTCAGTATACTCATGACGTGAGTTTCTTATCGTTCTTATCTTCAGTATCTTGATTATCAGTATCCTGTTCATCAGCTCTTGTTTCGTATCAGTGATCAGTATGTTGTGATCAGTATCTTTTTTATGTTAATTGTCTCCTTCCAGACAAGTCATGTTAGGTTGTCTGATAAATCGAGTCGAATAAATTATTATAACTATATTATTCATAACTACATTATCAGTGTATTATACTATTATACAGATACGCATAAATGATTAAATATAACATGTTAATTGTTTCAGGGCAGTAGATTTTGACGGAGCAGTGATAGGATACGCTGGAGTTGACACTATGTGTCGGAGCAGCTGTGCAAGCGTCAACTTCAACTCCAGGAAGTCAGTAGGCTTCTACGCTTCTGTCATAGCTCACGAGATGGGTCATAACTTTGGAATGTACCATGACAGTGGTGAGAGCACAGATACCTTCTTTAGCAGAATTGTGTTTTAGAAAAATTGAAACATCTGTGTCATGAAATAGAGCTGTCTTCTCTGTAACAGTTACTATAATTCCTAATTTAATTCATAATTCGTGACGAATACACAATAAAATACCTTATATCATAAAAATATCTTCCGCTGCTATCAGATAATTTCACGGAGAAAATTAGCTCTGTAGAAAAAGTAAATACTTAGCTGATTATCTGGGTAAAACTGATTTTAACTCCTTAATCTTATCAGATGAATGTGTGTGCCCACCAGAAATCAGCTGGGACTGTTTGATGTCCGATTCAATGGGTAAAGCAGCCTCCGTCTTTAGTAACTGTAGTCAGCTAGTCCTGGATTCCTTTACTGGAACGTGTCTCAACAACCAGCCCAAAACTCTTTACGGGGACCCGGTGTGCGGGAACGGATTTGTGGAAGAGGGTGAGGAGTGTGACTGTGGGACTGAGGAGGTAAGTGGGAGGAGGGTGAGGAGTGTGACTGTGAGACTGAGGAGGTAAGTGAGAGGAGGGTGAGGAGTGTGACTGTGGGACTGAGGAGGTAAGTGAGAGGAGGGAGAGGAGTGTGACTGTGGGACTGAGGAGGTAAGTGAGAGGAGGGTGAGGAGTGTGACTGTGGGACCGAGGAGGTAAGTGAGAGGAGGGTGAGGAGTGTGACTGTGGGACCGAGGAGGTAAGTGAGAGGAGGGAGAGGAGTGTGACTGTGGGACTGAGGAGGTAAGTGAGAGGAGGGTGAGGACTGAGGAGTGTGACTGTGGGACTGAGGAGGTAAGTGAGAGGAGAGTGTTAGAGTATTCTAATTCGGATTACAATTTTCATAAAACATGCAAATTTAAACTTTTAAAGAATTCTTGCTTTTTCTAGACTGCTAAATATGCTCTCCATTTCAGGAATGTATTGCCAGTGACCCTTGCTGCGAGCCGATCGGCTGTAAACTGAAACCCGGAGCAAAGGTATGTACAAATATATATTTATCTACAACGTAGTTGTAATATTCAGGTATATTCGTTGGTTGGTAAATAAAGGTTAGAGTGATTGTTCTACAACTTACTACATCACCCTCTCCAGTGTTACTCTGGTGACTGCTGTGAAGAATGCCAGTTTGTAAGCTACAAAAGGATGTGCCGCCCCGCCTCTTCAGAGTGCGATCTCGTGGAGTTCTGCACCGGAACAAACTCTCAGGTTTAGTTCAGTTAAAATCAAACTGTTTGAGTGTATTATCAACAACGTAATTCTGTAATCTGTTCGTTATGATATAAACAATTTTTCTAATTCTAAGTTAGATGATCCGTTTTAAAAAGCGTCCTAACATTAATAAAATATGTCAGTGTCCAACAAACCGGTACACCCAAGACGGTACGCTGTGTGGGGAAGGCAGCGGGTCTTGTAACTATGGCAGCTGTCAGACTCTGGGTACTCAGTGTACTAGTTTGTGGGGTGAAGGTGTGGCAGTTAGTGATAATGTGTGCTATGAACGGTTCAACAGGAAGGGTGAATGGTACGGCAATTGTGGCTCTCTGGGCGACAGAAAATTCCTTGCTTGTATGGATCGGTGAGTTTGTTGAGTTACGTTTCGTCAATTATTTTTAATGTTCACTAACATAACGACAGTGAAAGTTGAATCTGCTATCTACGGTTGTTCGCACGGTTCCCGTGATATATTACATGTATAGTATTCAGTTTGTAATATGTATTAATGTATGTAATGTATATTACATGTAGAAGCTCTAAGCAATTTCATGTGTAGTTGACAGTGAAACAAATCCTAAATTCTCTAAAACGTGGTACAAGTATTTCAAATTTCTCCTTTATATGTCAGCTAGTGGCGTGGCTTCTTCGTAATGATATTATTATATTCGACAATTATTCCAATACCAGATCCATGAGTTGTAAACCTGTTGATGGTGTTGTGAGTGGTTAGCACCGAGCCACCCACGCAATATGACCTTATGTTCTTCATGCATGAGGCAGTCCTATTTATAAATTGTAAATCATATTAATACTCCTAATATTTTTTAGTTCACCAGCAAAACTTCAGTTCCACCATCAGCTACTAACTAACCCGGCTCACACCCACTAGTGACGTTTTGTGCGGTAAGCTGTACTGCGAGGTTCCAGAGGGACGGACCACCAATCTCCGGCATGTTTACCGCAATGATCTGACGTACAACTCGACTTACGAGTGCACACTGGCCGCTGGACCGCGCTCCATCGAGAGTCAGGACGTTGCCATGGTGTACGACGGCACTAAGTGCGGCGACTCTAAGGTAAGCCGTTTTGTATTCCTATTATTTTAAAGTTTATTTGAAAAATTTCAACGATGGTATAGTAAAAAACTAAGGTAGATTGTAGATAAGAGAATTGTAAAGGATGACCAGCCCACCCCTCAGTGGTGTATTGCGGGACAATGCGTGGAGTTTGAGAAAGTGGCTTGTCCCTCCCCGGGTGGCGTGGAGTGTGGCGGACAAGGGAACTGTAACGATCTCAACCAGTGTCACTGCAATGCTGGATATGATCCTGAGTTTAATTGCTCTGTGCTCCTCCGTTAGTCATATTGTGGGAGTGTTTTAATATTTGGATCTGTAGTAACAGTTTCGTTATAGCATCCTTGTCCAATTACGATACTTAATGCTTGTACTGCTTTTAAATGCTTGAAATGTGTTACGAACCATTTGAGAAAATGTGTTAGTTGTTACGTTTTTTCTCCTCTAATTTTGATACATTTTTATAGAGGTAGCCGGATGGGATTTGAAGTCGATTCTGATAGCGGTTATGATAATCGTTCTAGTTGTTATACCCAGTGGCATCATAACTTTATTACTGTGTAGAAGATACAACCCTAAAGTTAAAGAATTCTTCGATCATCACACTCAAATGTAAGTGATTTCTGGGACAAATGAATAACGTTCGTCTAGGACTTTGCAATGATGATTGATTGCTGTCACGCCATTTAAAAATTGGGTAGCTCCGATAATTAAGTCGACATTATAATGGAACTTGCAACCTCTCCTAGTTAGGTGACCATACACATAAAGAATCGCACCCTTTACAAGGTGCTGCTATTAATAACGTAAATATTGGGTAATAATACTAATGCTGACTTGATGACTGATATGTTGAATTTCCATTGCTTAATAAAAATACTACCCGCCCGAGAATGCAAAGATTATGGATAGGAACCGACCGGATATCAAGCTTCGGTATCCGGTTCTGGTTCCGGTCCGGTTTTGAAGGTGCTTGGCCGGATATCAACCGGAAATTTAAAGAATGTACAGGACATATTCATTTAAAAAAATATGATTTTGAGTACTCAGGTAACATGTCGGGTCTTTGCAGTCTGATCTCGAGATCTGATGCTGTTTAACAAGTTCTGGCATGGCTTAATCACAAGTTTTGGCTAAATCACACTATGTCGGATTACGTAGTAACCTTCTAAACACCCGGTTCCGGTCCGGCAGCCAAAACCCCAGACCGGTCGGTCCCTAATCACAGGCAGGTAATCTTAACAAAGGTTGGTACGGATAATTCTGAATTTTCAGACGGTTCTCGATACACCTACCCTCAATTAGTCGAAGACCTTCCTATTTGAGGAGGAGTTCTAAAAGAAGCAACCCTGACAGCAGTAAAACAGCTAATGGCAAAACAGCCAAGGTAGGTTTCTCATATCAAACAGTTGTCGTAGCTGCAAGTGTAAGGTAAAACCACAGTTGTTTTTAAAAACTGGTGATAAATGTCTGTACCCGCTAGTGTTTACCGTGTTACTGTGTTACTAACTGTGTGTGATATAGCTTTGCCTATTTTGAACAGCCGGGAACCACAAACCCACCCCCTCGGCCGGTGAAGCTGCCCAGTACCAGCAGCACTGGCAACGAACCCCCACCTCGACCTCCTGGCAGCTACCTCACCAGCACAGGCTGGACAACATCTGCTTTCAACGCCGGAGCGAGGCCTTCCTCCACCAGCGGAGGGTCACGACACCCCTCTACAGCTAGTGGGGGACCACCCCCTCGCTCCTCCACTATCAGTGGGGCACCGCCCTCTCGTCCTGCCGCTACCTACCAGCAAAACTCTGCCCCTGTGTCAGTTATATATCGACCGGAGCCTCTTGTCTGTCAGGTATATAGCGAAGAGCGGTGACTATAGTGATGGGGTTTTGGGTTTGACCTGCTAATCTGTTCTTCTTTTTAGCACTATCTACCTGGGTTTATTCTGCTGTTCTTCTTTTTAGCACTACCTCTAACACCAGCTGGCACGTAAAATATTTATGTTGCATCGTGTCGCAAGCTAGATAAATCTTGTCTGATCCATTTTAATGCATGCAGCAAATTGTGTGTCTGTAATCGTACAATGTACGTGGAATCGTGCAGTGATTAATAAGGAATCGTTTAGAACTGAAAGAGTCTCTAATAATTGTGTGCAGGAGTTTTCAAAAATCTTCTTCACGCCCGACCCTTAATTACACTGGCCCTTATATAAACTGAGTTAATATTTACAATCGCTTATAAAATGCACAATTAAGTGTAAGAAAGTCCTTTTTACAGATTTTTGTTATTTTATATCAATATTAAATATGTGTACAGCTGTGTTTTTGTGACATCTTAGTATATATTTTAAATTTTACTCTTTTTTTCAATGATTTATTAATAAAATTGATTGATTTTATCATGACAAACTTAATGATATATTCGTGTGATTCTTGTCAATTCGTGTTCCTTGTTTTTACTGCGTTGATTGCTTTGATTGATTTATCATGATTATACTTTCAATGATTTCAATGACTCACTGATAAATCCCTCATTCTACATGACAGCACTCTCCCAGCCCCCAACTCCTTTTAACACACTGACACACTCACTGCTGCTAGGAAGGTGACCAGCCGGCTAGCTACGTGCCGTTAAACATGCACCCTGTTCGGCCAGCTCCACCTCGTCCTGGTGGGGTCTCCACAGCTCCCAGACCTTCTTCACAGTCCTACGACTCTCCTATCTCTCAAAGGTGAGGTTCCCGCAATTATATATTGCAATGTTATGATTTGATTATTTTCTTCTCCTCGCGCTGTCTGAAGCTGTTTATTATGGCGTGATTTATTATTAACCAACTAAACGGAAGGCCGCTAGCGAACAAGAGAAGCGCGAGTGATGTGTCAGGAATGAGACAAATAAAGTATGAACGAGGGCTCAATGACAAAGAGGGTCGCACCCTCAGTGAGATAGGGCGCATCTGTTTGGTACGCTCTGCCCACAGACGGGCCAGCAGCGGGTCCCGTATCAGTCTGGGTAGTCTGAGCAGTTCCAGTCTGAATAGACTGCCTCTGCGGTAAGGGCCGTGAAGCTCAGGGATTGCCGTTCTGGGTTTTGCTTTATTTGGTTTAACAAACTCAAAGTTTAGTGTTATTCAGTGTCGATTTTGCTGCGTTAGCCTTATAGATATGCATTCACATTTGGTCTTTGGAATTCAAATTGAATGTAAGATTGAGTTGATATTACTATATCAGTTTCAGCTTTTTAAACATATTTTGTGCCTGTTTTGAAGCATCTTAACACCATTCATACTATCCAAATTCCCAGCTATCATGGTGCACGATTTTCGATTGTTCATTTTTATGCTGACTGGATGTTTTAAAGTTTTAAGGTGAGAACTGTATTCAGCTCTATTTGTCAGGGATTTGCACACGTTTGGTCCCCCTAGTAGGTCCGTACCAGCAGCACACCGGTGGGTCAATTAACCCTGTAACGGTGTAATTATACTAATTAACCCTGTACACTGTAACGGTGTAATTATACTAATTAACCCTATACACTGTAACGGTGTAATTATACTAATTAACCCTGTACACTGTAACGGTGTAATTATACTAATTAACCCTGTACACTGTAACGGTGTAATTATACTAATTAACCCTGTACACTGTAACGGTGTAATTATACTAATTAACCCTGTACACTGTAACGGTGTAATTATACTAATTAACCCTGTACACTGTAACGGTGTTATTATACTAATTAACCCTGTACACTGTAACGGTGTAATTTTACTAATTAAACCTGTACACTGTAACGGTGTTATTATACTAATTAAACCTGTACACTGTAACGGTTTAATTATACTAATTAACCCTGTACACTGTAACGGTGTAATTATACTAATTAACCCTGTACACTGTAACGGTGTTATTATACTAATTAACCCTGTACACTGTAACGGTGTAATTATACTAATTAACCATGTACCCTGTAACGGTGTAATTATACTAATTAACCCTGTACACTGTAACGGTGTAGTAGTAGTAGAAAATCTTTCAAAGTACGAAATATCTCTTTAAAAGAGCATCCTAGGCACCTTATAGATATCAAAACGCATAAAAAAGAAAACAAAACATCAACCATCTTCTAACTTCTTCCACTCCTCCCTATCTAAAGCTAAAAATCTAAGGTCTTCGAAATCAGTCAAATTCTTAAGTCTAATATCAAGATTTCTACTAGTCAAGTCTTTTCTAATAACATCTAATAAGTTTAAACATGGTCTACCCCGTCTCCCTTCCATAAAAATATCAGAATTTATAGCAAATAACATAGAGGTGTATGCTGGTGAGTCTTCCTGTCCTCTTAAGATATGTCCTAACATTCTCCATCGAAACTTAGAGACTCTCACAGACAAGGGAGTGACATAACAACGAGCATAGAGTGCCTCATTAGAAATAACCCCAGTAGGCCATCTGATGTTGAGGATTCTTCGGAGGTGTTTGCGATGAGCAATATCAAGTTCATTCAACGAAGCTAGTGGTGCAGCCCAGGAGTTGCAGTTGTAGAGTAGAATGGAGACTACTTGTTATTGTTAATTATACTAATTAACCCTGTACACTGTAACGGTGTAATTATACTAATTAACCCTGTACAGTGTAACAGTGTAATTATACTAATTAACCCTGTACACTGTAACGATGTAATTATACTAATTAACCCTGTACACTGTAACGGTGTAATTATACTAATTAAACCTGTACACTGTAACGGTGTAATTATACTAATTAACCCTGTACACTGTAACGGTGTAATTTTACTAATTAACCCTGTACACTGTAACAATGTAATTATACTAATTAACCCTGTACACTGTAACGGTGTAATTATACTAATTAACCCTGTACACTGTAACGGTGTAATTATACTAATTAACCCTGTACACTGTAACGGTGTAATTATACTAATTAACCCTGTACACTGTAACGGTGTAATTTTACTAATTAACCCTGTACACTGTAACGGTGTAATTATACTAATTAAACCTGTACACTGTAACGGTGTTATTATACTAATTAAACCTGTACACTGTAACGGTGTTATTATACTAATTAAACCTGTACACTGTAACGGTGTTATTATACTAATTAAACCTGTACACTGTAACGGTGTTATTATACTAATTAAACCTGTACACTGTAACGGTGTTATTATACTAATTAGTAGAACGCTATGTCTGTGACGCTTCACTGAGTGATTGTTTATGAAGCTGGTGTTTTCTTCGTGTAAGCTACTCGTTTTGTTGTCAGTACTTTTTAATACATCCGATTTTCAAGTTTGTTTTAACACTGTATCCTTCATATTTAGTTTAGAATTCTATCAAAGGAGTCATATATTTTGTGGTGTTGTAATTATGTTGATGTGAACAACAGAATTAGACGCCGAAAATACCATTCGCATGACGGGATTGCTGCACAATGCACTTCAGCTTCATATAATATGCTTGCTTAATCATCAGTTTCTGTAGTCAATAACGAAATTCGCCACAACCTGCAGTGGTCCTAAAGCGTTACAAGCGACAACGCGGGACAACGTTAAAATGGACATATCCGGTCCGGGATCAGCTAGGAAGCTCTTGGATGATAAACCTCTTAATGAAAGAGTGTAGGTTGCTTGATAAATATTCTGGCGTGATTTATTATTAACCAACTAAACGGAAGGCCGCTAGCGAACAAGAGAAGCGCGAGTGATGTGTCAGGAATGAGACAAATAAAGTATGAACGAGGGCTCAATGAGGGTCGCACCCTCAGTGAGATAGGGCGCATCTGTTTGGTACGCTCTGCCCACAGACGGGCCTGCAGCGGGTCCCGTATCAGTCTGGGTAGTCTGAGCAGTTCCAGTCTGAATAGACTACCCCTGCGGTAAGGGCCGTCAAGCTCAGGGATTGCCGTTCTGGGTTTTGCTTTATTTGGTTTTCAAACTCAAAGTTTACAGTTATTTAGTGTCGATTTTACTGCGTTAGCCTTATAGATATGCATTCACATTTGGAATTTTCAAATTGAATGTAAGATTGAGTTGATATCACTATATCAGTTTCTTACTTTAGGTTACTTTAGGTAGGTTCGGCACTCGGCAGGGATCGCTTCTGGACAACAGTATCAAGTACGTCCTCCAATCACTCCTGGCTTAGATGTTTTTGAGTCCATTCCAGAAGAGAATTTTTTGTGATGGCGGTATACCCTTTTGTGGGCGGGGTATCCGGGAAGCCTTTCAGGAATTTAGCAAGGGAGGATTTGAAAGTTTCCAAGACTTGGATTGTGTTAACTTCCTTGGGGAGCGGGTTCCATAGTTTGGCTGCTTTTACTCCAAAAGAGTTTTCGTAATGGGTCGATAATCGAGATTGAGCATTGTGCCTTTTTGTTAAATGCAGGCACAGTGGCTTTTACACCGTGCCGGGAGCTTTCCTTGAACTGCATGTTGATGTCGTTCGGAGCTAATCCATTCATCATCTTCCATGTATGGATAATGATGTATCGTTCTCTGCGTCTCTGTAATGAGAGAAGATTCAGGTTCTGCAGGCGTTCCCAGTAATCAAGGTTCTGGCAGCCACTGATTCGACGAGTGTAGTGACGTTGGATGCTTTCAATAGCTTCTATATCGCTGATCTTGTCAGGGTTCCACACCGGGCAGCAGTATTCGAGTTTGCTTCTCACCATGGTTTTGTAGAGTGTGAGCACGAGGAAGCGTGACCTATCTCTGAATACGCTAAGGACCCATGACGTCATCGTCCTTGCTGTTTTAGCCATCTGCTGTATGTGAGAAGACCAGGAGCAGTCATTTGACAGGAGAACCTGAAAAAATTTTCATCTTTTTAAACATATTTTGTGCCTGTTTTGAAGCATCTTAACATCATTCATACTATCCAAATTCCCAGCTATGGTGCACGATTTTCGATTGTTCATTTTCATTTTTATTTTGACTGCTCATTTGCTGACTGTATGTTTTAAAGTTTTAGGGTGAGAACTGTATTCAGCTCTATTTGTCAGGAATTTGCACACGTTTGGTCCCCCTAGTAGGTCCGTACCAGCAGCACACCGGTGGGTCAATTAACCCTGTACACTGTAACGATGTAATTATACTAATTAACCCGTACACTGTAACGGTGTAATTAATATAAGCGCCATGTCTGTGCCTCTTTACTGCTGTGCGTGATTGTTTATCAAGCTGTTGTTTTCTTCGTGTAAGCTACTCGTTTTGTCGTCAGTACGTTTTAATACATCCGCTTAAGTTTTTTAAGTTTGTTTTAACACTGTATCTGTCATATTTCGTTTAGAATTCTATCAAAGGAGTCATATACTTTGTGGTGTTGTAATTATGTTGATGTGAACAACAGAATTAGACGCCGAAAATACCATTCGCATGACGGGATTGCTGCACAATGCACTTCAGCTTCATATAATATGCTTGCTTAATCATCAGTTTCTGTAGTCAATAACGAAATTCGCCACAACCTGCAGTGGTCCTAAAGCGTTACAAGCGACAACGCGGGACAACGTTAAAATGGACATATCCGGTCCGGGATCAGCTAGAAAGCTCTTGGATGATAAACCTCTTAATGAAAGAGAGTAGGTTGCTTGATTTGTCCAGCTGCCTGTTCAGACGTGCCCGTACTATTTTACTTTATTAGAGTTATCGCTGTATAGTTCGCTGGTTTTCATTTTGATTTCGTAATGAAAATTCTAAAAATGTTTGCTTTTATTTGAATGCTGATATTTGCTAAGAAGTCTGATACAGTAAAACCCCAGTTGACCGTGCAGCTCTTCCTTTCCCCTAAAATTTTGGAAAAAATGCTTACATTAGCATTACATACAGCTCATATTCTCATAAATGGGTGCATGTCCCCATGGGTTGAGCGACCTTGTCAGGCTTGTTTCTTCCCCTCGTCAGTCGTCACCCGTTACTCGAATACCTGTGAACCATAACCCATAATTCATAATTGGGAACCATACTGTGCGGAGTCAAAACCCCGATTTACGTCAAAACTCCGATTTACCGTACTATTTTCCCTTTCCTCCAAACTGTACGATAAATCGGGGTTTATCTGAACAAATCTGGAGGCGAATTTTAATGTAATACTAGCTTAGCTGTTAGCACTACATTATAAATAACAAGTGTCGATTTTTTCACACTTTTCTAAAGTTCTGACTGCGCTTCTCTGAACACTTTCATTTAAAATATTTTTTCTACTCACCGTCTTAAATTTAATCAGAAAAATTAACGTCATCTTTTTCAGATTAGCAGGCTCGCCATTAAGAGATTTACTGGCCAAAAGATGATAATGACATGTAACTCGGACGTTTTTATTTGTTGATTTTTACCGACAATTTTTACATAGGATTAGGAGAACAATTCAGAAATATCTGTCTACGACGGGAGACAATTCGTTTTGAAGTTGCTGATTATTAGTATTATTTATCTCTGTCAGAATAGAAGAAGGAGCTTAATGTTATTTTTTCGAAAATGATTAAAAGTTTTTTGCTGAGTATTTTCTTATTCTTATAAAATCTGAGGGGATTCTTTTCATATTGATTCGTATGTTAGTATTCTCATTTATTTTTTTTTTGAGTTTTGACAATAATTTTCTACGTGATCAGAGAAGTATTAAATTCAATTTGACAAAATTATCGATAATTATATATATATGAGTATTGCTGAAAGCACAGTGTAAGGCCTACACGGACCGCCTCTAACTAGCCAATCCCTGTTTACATGCCGTGTAGCAGGGGACTAGAAAGAGCTGTATATATTACAGTGACGTCTGCACAAAATTTGGCACAATCATTTGATATGTGTAATACTATTACTAAAATAAAAGTAAAACTGGCGCTGCACCGGGATTACCTTCTTAATCTTTGTATTGGTTGTTCTGTGTTCTGGTTATGTTCACATTAACATACAGATTTATCATGAAATGGGTAAGAGCTTTGGGACCAGTTTCTTCGGTATAATTGATAATGCCGCCAATACGCTAAGAAAGCCAGATTATAAGTGAGTTTCTAAAATGTTCAGAAGAGTTTTAGCGGTTCCTCAAGCTCAGTGCATAATGCAAGGCTAGCCTGCTGTCATTAATGATAAATCACAGCAACAGCTCTATCTGAAATGTCTATGTGAAATCGATCGCGGGTAGACTGAATGAAGCGTTTTTATGGAGCAAACATGTCCTATTAGTATTAGTATTAGTATGAGACAGCTGCAGAAACCAAACGGGAGATTCAGCGATGTTTCAGTTATTCTACTTGATAATTTGTGGGGGCTTTTTCCCCACTTTACGTACACTATGGCACTGTTATATCCCTCCCCATATTCGAGATAATAATAGTAGTATCATCACTCGGCGTTAGCAAACGATACGTGCATGCAGGCGTCATGGAAACTTTAAAGTTGTGATTTGAGCTCGAGTAAATACTTAGTTGCTTAAAGTTAACTTAACTTATCGTGATATCACTATTGGCTTCGATTAAGTTGAAATTTATATTATATATATAGACCTGTACAGCAAAAAATCCAATTTTTCTTTTACCAATAATAAACAATTTTGTTATTTGTTGTTTTCCCTGATTGATAAAATCCCTTATACTTATTCCATAAAACTAAATTTGAATTTAAACAACTCTAGAGGAAATCTCTCATATTCTACTGAACTTGATCTTCTCTCCTATTTTTAGCGAAGTTTAATAAAGCCATTAAAACGCCAGTTTTTGAGTAGGTGGACGTAGTACCGAAGTGGACTTCCAAATCAATTGTCGGAGGAATGAGAACTGGGATTATAATATGCAGCAATTCACCTAAATGGGAGCCTTTCTTTGTTCAGATATCCAAAGGGTAAGTGTCATTCTTCTGTCGGTTTTCCTTCTCACATTTCTTGTTGGATTTTAAAGTAAGGGGTCGTTCACATATTAGTATTACATTTGGGGTACAAAACCATTAATTAAACCATGACTTACCAACAGCCGATTTAAAAAAATTGCTTACTGGCTTCGTCAGAGTTTAGTCAAAACTTTACCGAAAAAACTAGTCCCATAACTCTTACCGTTTTCTTGATTAAGAATAATCCGCTCGGAAATTAATACACACGTACACAGTACACACTGGAATTAAACTGGAATTAAACTTAAATAGTCAGAGGGAACACTAACGAACCCGTCGTGACAATACATCAATGAAATAAATAACATAATTATAAAAAAATCATAAATAAGACCCAAAACACGTAAAAAAATTAACTTCACTACAATCTGTACGAAAAGGAAACAAGATCAAATATAGTAATTTAACCGGATTAAAGTGGGTAATGCACCGATAAGGTAATAAATTATGCAGGAGAGGTTCATAAAATTCACAAAGTTACTCCAAAAGTCAAAAATACACTATCAAGAAAGATTACACACAAACTCAAAGACGGGCGTAAATTATGCAACTGTAACTCCGAATGAAAACAGTTCGAACACTCATTTAAGGGACACTGGGGTAGTTAGAATGTCCTTAAGACAGTGACTCGGAATCATTACCGGATGTGTTAGATCAAGTGGAGGACGATGTTGGTGTCTTTTTCGGATTTCTGATGCGATGACAGCTGCTGAGGGGGGACACACACATACCAGTACCCACCTACTCACCCACACATTTATTGGGATTATTAGCATAGATTAGCGAAGTCTTATCGTTAATAAAATAGATTTTGATGATAGTTTGTGACGAAGTGAGAGAAGAAAGATTAATAAAATAGTTTGAAACAACAATTTTTGCCAAAATTCAGGTATTTTTGTTGATTTGACGTCAGCAACCCCCTCCCCCCTTTGTCAGCATTTCCAAACCCTCTCGGCTGCTGACGTCATATATGTGAACGCTCCCATATTCATTTTTAGTACGAACATTCAAACAACTATTTTCAGATGTTTTCATCGTGAGGGGGACGGAGAGTTAAGATATTTTCGTCCCATTGACGGTGATATTCCTACTTTAGAAAACACTACTGAACTAGATGCGATTATCTGTCTTGGATCCGCTAAGTCAGCTTACGATGATGACCAGTGGATGTTGGAACTTTGCGAGTTTTTCAGATCTATAGCCAACACAAAACTCAAACTTTTTGGCTCTTGTTTTGGCCATCAGTTGATCAACAAAGCGTTTGGTGGTACGGTTACAAAGAACGTGGATCAAGGTTTTATCTTCGGAGCGGACGGGATAAAGATCTCCATACCGGAGGATTTGGGAGACTCAGCGATATCAATGTTACTGGAAGACGGGACAAGTTTGAAGATGTTGCAGAGTCATGGTGATGAGGTAGTGACGTTGGGCGAGGGAGCACGACTGCTAGGCTCTTCAGAGAGGTGCCTGAATGAGGTGGTCTTGGTGCGGGGAAATATCCTGACCATGCAGTGTCACCCTGACCTTACTCCCGAGCTAATGATGACCAACATATGGCCCGCCATATCAGGCAGGGGCCGGGGGCTGTTGATCCAGCTGATAAGGACAAAGTTGAGGCCGAGATGGCACATTTGGATACTTACAAGTGTTTGGATATTATTAGGGCTTTCATGAATGGGCAGAAAATTAGTCGAGGTTCAATTTAAATTATATTATTATTAGCTTTATAATTATATATTATTATTGTGGACTTTATCTATCGGATTATCATTATCTTTTATAAAATATTGGCTTATGTTTTCAACAGTTTTATTCAATTCTTGAAGTAATTATGAAATTTTACTTATTGTACATCTCTATTCTCTATACAGCCCTCTAAAAATACCTAACAGCCCTCTAAGTCTAACCGGCTAATAGCTTTCTAACAGTCAGTTAACTGTTAGAAAAAGAAAGAAGAAAAATACCTATTTGCTGCTTATGTGACAAACAAAAAATTGTGTGTATGTGTGTGTGTGTGTGTGTGTGTGTGGATACTCACCATGTCAGTGTCACTTCACCTATTTTGTCCCAGTCTGGATGAAATGAGAAACGGTGAAGAAACTTTCAACTGTGTCCATATCCTCGCGTGGCACTTGGACTTTGAGTTGGAGGTTGACTGAATTCCTGACAATACCTTATTTCCTTATTAAAATTGAACTCACTTAAATTTTCTTAAACATTTAATTTTAGACAAGAAACATTTAGTACATATTATGTCATACTCATATTCCGTGTCATCATTATTATACGTTATACAATATACATATACGTTATTATATAATAGTTTATCATTAAAATATTGTTTTATCTATCTGGTTTGTGGTTGTTCGTGATGAAACACTCCTGTCAAAGGACAGAGAATCCCAGCTCCCAGAGCGTCAATTTGTGTCGTTGTAGTGAACGGCAGATGACTTTAGCGCTGAGTATAAAGAGAGAAAGTACGTATTTTGAAGGATCGTGTTTTGAGCAACGATCTCGATGGGTTGACTGTTGACATCGTCAATCAAGTTGAATGTTTATTCTTTTTGCAGCAACACTTACACTAACAGCGTGATTGTTGAAAATTAAAACAGCGAATTAATTGCAAGGTCTATTTTAATGTCTAAAAGTAAACGTTTGAAACCCTAAAGACCATGTTAAAATATCACATAAGGTGAAAACAACGAAGTTTTAAAAAAAATCATTCCAATTGCTGCAACAGGCTATCAAATTATTAAATATAACTGATATGATTCTTTTCATTAGAATGTTTCGTATATCAGCGTCAGCTCCTTTTAACTCTACTGCATCAAACTGCCGATGACCTGCAAATTGAAGTAGTTATTTAAACTTGAGTTTTTCAAACGATCCAAAACATAATAAAGTAATAAATCAGAAATTGTCATGATATTATGCTGTGTTATGAACAAATCAATATAATACATCACAATATTCTGCGTACTAACTTATTAGTATATGCGTACTAACTTATTAATTACACACAATGCAGCTAGTTTAATGTTAATAGTGAGGGATTCCGGATTATGTTTTTGGGGAGGTTCTACTTCTACAAATAAGGGAATAAGCTTTATTAAGGACCCACCTCAACTTCAGCGAGACATAAAGGCTGGCGGTCTGCTGGCCTTATTTCTATCACTTGTCCGCTTACGGCGATGTTGATCAAATTGGGGAATCCTATTTTAGAGTTCACAGTCCCAACAAGTTCACCATCGACATACACAGTGGCGTTATCGAGCCTATCAGCACAACAGTCTTCACGTCCATATACCTTGTTTTTTTAATACTGTCAATACTACTTTATAGCTTATAATTTAAGAACATGAATTTGATGTAGTCAGTTAACTCAAAACATTGAACTGCTACTTTTCACTAAAAATGTTAGTTTCCCTTGATCATGATCTGATCTTATCTACGTGATTATTAAACATTTTAAACACTGAACGCACCTTGATTTGTTCCATGTACACGTTATCTGGGAATGTCAATCTCCACCAGGCATTTGTTCCTTCCGTTTTAGTGTGGGTAATCGAATTCCTAAAAATAACAATCATCAATTTTATTGTTGTGTGGCAAACTGTTGTTGCAAAAAATTAGATCTCCAGATCTTTCAAAAAGTTTTTATTTTTCCACAAAAATCTCAGGATTATCTGATTTTTGAAACAAACAATGAAATTAAAGTTCCTTACGATCCCCATCTGTTGGAAGTATTGCCATCAATGGCCCGGGAAGCTTCTCCATTGTGATCAGTGTCTATCTGCGTTGCTAATCCTTCTGATGCGATATTGTCGCAGTACCCCGTCGTGCAAGGATCACTTTTTATTTTAGCCCCCATCACCTAGGAGATTAATACTCTATTACATATTTGATGTTGTTTAGATGCAAACTATTCAGTATAATATTTAGACTCAAGTAAACCATCGTGCCCAAGGGCATTATGTGCTGTCACATATATCTTGAAAATAGGTTATTGGCTATCGAAGACGAAATTAGGGTAGTCACTAAGTCACTGGATTTAATATTCATTTTATTGTTTAAAATAAAATGATTTCTAAGTAGACGGTAGATCATAAGGTATATGGAGCAAATAGAGTTATATTTGTCTGTGACGAATTTAATATATTTTCACTTTGTTGAAATTGAGATACGATCGTGCAAATATTAACATGTTTTGAATTATGATGTTACTGCCATATAATATAATATAATGTCCTAAACATCCCTCATTTTTATTTTTTTAAATATGTGACGAGATTTGCCTGATGCAGTGGTTTAAGGAATCTAAGTCGTTAGATATGTAGATAATAGTGATATGAAACCATCTTATCAACCGGAGAAATGGTAACGGAAACATGTAACAGAACAAACTGAGCACAGATTAGCGGCAACAATATTAATGGATAAGCCGCACACATCCTAAAAGTAAATTCCAGGTTCACATTTACACTAGTGCCACATTCCCCACTATCACTATTCTCCTATCAGCACAAACTGTAATTGATTTTAACAATCACAACACTACATATCCAAACTAATGGCATAGCAATATCTACGATATCCTAAATTAGTCCCAACACCCAAACAAACTAAGCGCGAGTCTGAAAGGCTGTTGGAAGCACAAAGTGCTCCATATTTTGTTTTATCAATAAACTGTTCTTTTCATGTTCTTTTCTTAAATTTATTAATTGCGTGCAAATTTCTGTTTCAGATTTAATCTATTTATGATATACATTTATGATTATGTAATAAAGTTATTATATTCGTAAACATTGACTGGCTTATAAACCAGTCCCCAAACATGTTATCAAAATTGGAGAATAATCACCCGGAGGATGTAATAATAATAATATTTGAATGAACAAACCAGAACTTCAGCAAGAGAAAGCTGGGCTCCACCTTCTATATTTCTGATCATTATCTCGGAGCCAACTTTCTTAACCGGCACAACCATAGGGGCTCCATCATTGTGGTTTAATGTTCCTACTTCCTTGCCATCAATTAAGACAGAGGCACCATCAATTCGTTCCGAGCAACAATCTGTTCGTCCAAAGATTTGGATTTCCTTGATAAACATTGAGCGAGGGTATGTCAGCGACCACCAGGCGTTACTACCAGCTGCTTCAGTGTGAGTTACAGAATTGCTGAAAATAATAAGTACCAATTAACCAATATTTAAATTTTCTTCACAGGAATAGAAACGTTTTTGCTGCAAAATTTTAGAATTTTATAAATTTTGTTTACTCCTTTCCTCCCAGAAACTATAATGTAATCAAATTATTTTAAGTAAGTTTCTTACCCATAGTTGCCATTATTATCGCCATCAATAGCTAATTCAGCGTAACCGCTACCCATGGTATCAGTCTGTTTTGCCATTCCTTTGCTTGCGATGTTCTTGACCTCTGTAGTTGAAAGTACTTAATGCTTTAATGGATGTGGAGAGGTATACAAAATTTACTCACGAAAGCACGATGGAGGGGTAAACTGAAAGCTCTGTAAAAGAAGATAGTTCTATTAATGATATTTTCGATTAAAATAAATACTGCTTATCCAACGTATATTACATTATTTAGATGTAATAGGCTACTTAGCGAACCTGGACAAGGACCGGAATTGCAATTTTGCGCTTCTGTCAAACTTCCCTCACAATCAGCACCATCATTAGCTGGGGCTGGGTTATTACAGCTTCTTTCCCTGGTCTGTTGTCCTTGATCTTCACAATAAGTTGAGCACTCTGACCATTCTCCAAACGCACTGAATCCTCCATCAACTAAGTTTAAACTGTGTTATATATCAAATATAATAGATTTTATTTTGCGCTAATACTTCCTGGACTTTGGTAAAAGTTAATTTAATTTTTAGTGGTTATGTTTTTTCTTTATACTGAAGTATCGAAATATAATAGGTTACTTAACAAACCTGGACAAGGACCGGAGTTGCAATTTTGCGCTTCTGTCAAACTTCCCTCACAATCAGCACCACCATTAGCTGGGGCTGGGTTATTACAGCTTCTTTCCCTGGTCTGTTGTCCTTCTCCACAATCAGCTGAGCACTCTGACCATTCTCCAAACGCACTCAATCCTCCATCAACTAAGTTGAAAAACTGTGTTATATCAGATATAAGTTATAACAGATTTTATTTTGCACTAATACTTTCTGAACTTTGGTAAAAGTTAATTTAATTCTTAGTGGTAATATTTTTTCTTTATGCTGAAGTATAGAAATATAATAGCCAATAGGTTACTTAACGAACCTGGACAAGGACCGGAGTTGCAATTTTGCGCTTCTGTCAAACTTCCCTCACAATCAGCACCACCATTAGCTGGGGCTGGGTTATTACAGCTTCTTTCCCTGGTCTGTTGTCCTTCTCCACAATCAGCTGAGCACTCTGACCATTCTCCAAACGCACTCAATCCTCCATCAACTAAGTTGAAAAACTGTGTTATATCAGATATAAGTTATAACAGATTTTATTTTGCACTAATACTTTCTGAACTTTGGTAAAAGTTAATTTAATTCTTAGTGGTAATGTTTTTTCTTTATGCTGAAGTATAGAAATATAATAGCCAATAGGTTACTTAACGAACCTGGACAAGGACCGGAGTTGCAATTTTGCGCTTCTGTCAAACTTCCCTCACAATCAGCACCACCATTAGCTGGGGCTGGGTTATTACAGCTTCTTTCCCTGGTCTGTTGTCCTTCTCCACAATCAGCTGAGCACTCTGACCATTCTCCAAACGCACTCAATCCTCCATCAACTAAGTTGAAAAACTGTGTTATATATCAAATATAACAGATTTTATTTTGCGCTAATACTTCCTGGACTTTGGTAAAAGTTAATTTAATTTTTAGTGGTTATGTTTTTTCTTCATACTGAAGTATAGAAATATAATATTAATAGCCAATAGGTTACTTAACGAACCTGAACAAGAACCGGAGTTGCAATTTTGTGCTTCTGTCAAACTTCCCTTACAATCAGCACCACCATTAGCTGGGGCTGGGTTATTACAGCTTCTTTCCCTGGTCTGTTGTCCTTCTCCACAATCAGCTGAGCACTCTGACCATTCTCCAAAGGCACTGAATCCTCCATCAACTAAGTTGAAAAATGCGTTCATCAGTTACATAATAAAAAATGATTTAGTTTAAGTAGTCGAATCGCTTCTCAATCAAGTTCCAAAACTGCTAGGTACCTAGACTCTAAAGTCAAATATATTACCTGCTTTTAAACAATTGAGGGCACAGGCGTTAAGCCGTTGATGTAGTTTCCTGCACGTCTTCGCCCGAACTCCGGACAAAGTATTAGATCCTATGGTTACACATCCGGCAATTTTCGTCGGGAAACCTGTACATAAAATTGGTAATGCAATATTGAATCAGTAGCTGCTGTCTCTGTGATATATTTTTGATAAAGGACAATGAGTTGACTAACCCCCATGCATTGCTTATGTTTATGATCAGTTGTGTTTTCTATTAAAGTATGTTTAAAACACTCGGTTGTATGATACTGTATATATCCTGATCTGATTTTGTTATCAAGTACCGGGTAAAAAAAATACTGGGCCAAAATTCATTGGGCTGTCATTCTTTCTTTTTTTTTCGGTTGGACGCACCGTTGGCAAGACATTTGTCCGAGTAAGCTCTTATGTTTCTCTTGTTAGTCGGACCCGAGTTGCAGTCTATCTGTGCATGACACCTCAAAATGAGGGTCAGGGTAACGGCAGTTAGAACGAGAACTGAGTGCTTCATCTGAAAAACGAAAATTACTGAAAACTGACCAATTGAGAAAAGGAATTAAAGTTATGAATATGTTTGTGCAGTTTGGGGAATGGAGTTTGAGTCCACATGGAAAGGCGTGGCATTGAACTTGTATAATCGTAAGATCATATACGGACATAAGATTGTGGGTTTGAGCCACGCTGAAGCCATCACATACGGACATACGGACATACGGACATACGGACATACGGACATACGGACATACGGACATACGGACATACGGACATACGGACATGCGGACATACGGACATGCGGACATACGGACATACGGGCATACGGACATACGGACATACGGACATACTGACATACTGACATACGGACATACGTTCATACGGACATACGTACATACGGACATACGGACATACGGACATACGGACATACGGAAATACGGGCATACAGACATACGGACATAGATAGCGGGGTCAAATCCAGAATAACGTGTGAGTACGTTTGTATTCATTTTTTGATTTCGAACTAATTGGTTCAATTTATTTTAACCAAAACCCAAAATTGGGTAGAATGGACCGTCACCCGATATCAACCGGAAATTCAAAAATTTCTTGAAAAATTGTATTTTTTGAAAATTTGATTTGGGCACTTGTGACTTGGTACTTTTACCTGGTATGGGGACCCCATGCTATAACGTTCATAAACAGGTTGAAGATGCGGCGGAATGACAAGCTGAGCGCCGCCTAGTAAGGGTACTCAGGTAACAATATATATGAATATGGGTCTTCAATTGTCAATTTCAAAGTCAGATCTCGAGACCTGACATCATGTCTCGAGATCTTATACTGGTTAAAAAGGTAATATGCCGTGTTCTTACTCATGCCTTTGGACCTATGATCACAGGGTCCAAAGGCATGAGGTGCACGATCTCGGAAATTTCAAAACTGTTAAGATACAAATTTTTAAAATGTCCAAAAAATAATAATTCTCCTGTTTTCCACTCTGTTCCATTCTGGCAAACAGGAAAATAAATTAATATCCGACCGTTTCCAGTCCAGCAGCCAAATCCCTAGACCGGTAGTCAGTTCCTAGTCGTATGTGATTTTATAACTTGTGCTATAGCGTATTCAACACTTTAACACTATAAATATGATAGATCTATAAAACAGAGTACGAGCTGCCGGGGCGTCATGAAGACTTTTTGTTTCTCCGCATATTTTCCGATTGAGCTAACTTACAATGGATTCTGAGGGCAGCTAAACACTAACTTATAGAGATCAATTGTCTCGACCAGCTCTCATTAATATTACATTCAAACGAATAGCTGTGGGTTTCCAAGTAAATTTACACAAAGTTGAACAACATGAGATAGTGGAAACAAACGAAGGAATATACTAAGTTCGTAATAATATAAGTGGTCGTTCACATATTACGTAATCAGCCGAGGGGGGGGGGGGGGGGGGGGGGGGGGGGAAGGCTCCCAAATGATTACGGGTGTCGGGTAACATTATTGTAACAATTTGACAATATTTTAATTAAAATTCCACTCAATTTCACTCTGATAGTGATAAAATTTAGGAATCGATCAGGTATCCGGCTTGCCAGTAAATAGCTGGGAAGGTGCTTGGCCGGATATCATAACAATGATTTCTGGCACTCATAATGATCAGCGTAGATAAAAGTGTTTTCCAGGGAAAAGGTCAAAGGGGGGGGGGGGGGGGGGGGGGGGGGGGGGGGGTCGGGGGTAAAAATTGCTAAAGTATTGATTACGTAATATGTGAACGACCCCTAAATGATCATCGCTTGAGATCGGGGATACTCACTGTATAATTGACACACATTGCAACTTCTTTTTGCGCGGTAAATCAAATATCGGGAGACATATTTTTCTGGTCTGAAGTTCAGATTGAAGAACCCGACTCATCAAAATGAGTTAATAAGAAGGTCAATTTCTCGGTTATTTTTGAGCTTGCGTTCAGAAAATAATTCGGGGCCCTCAAAGGGAGGTAACAAGAAGGCGTTACAAGCGTCTCTTCAGCGTCCTGAACATGTACTCGTCCTAAAATGTAAACAAACAATTATCACCTCCTCAGCCTCCTGAACATGTACTCACTATTAATGTGAACAAACAATTATCACCTCCCCGCCAGTATCCACATCTATTGTTAGTCAATAACCAGAAATAAATTGTTCGATAGTTATAGTTATAATATACACCCAGTTTCGGTCCAAAAAAATCGGGCAAACCCGATATTAGATTGATATCATGTGGCCGGCCATTTCCAGTCCGGCAGCCAAAACCAGACCAGTCGGTTCCTACACGTGACTGATAAGGCCTTTGTACTTCAGAGCGGATTCTGGTGTTTTGTACATTATACTTTTGTCTCTAATTATTTGCTAGGTCGCCAAATCTGTAGCAGCTGAAATCTGAATGGTGGTCTTTTTTTAAACAGCTTCTACCGTAGCGAAGGTCCACTCTACTCAATTTTGGGGTTTGGTTTAAAATATACAGGGTCAATGGTGGCCTTAAAGTAACTGCCCACACGCAACCCTTTAATAAATCACGTAATTCGTGTCAGAATTGCACAACAGAGAGTATAGGTATGGGTCAAACGTAGATTTCCTAAAAGTTTCGTAAAGGATCACAGGGTGATTTTTTAATTTTCTGACATCTAGCAACCAGCGGTCGGAAATTTTTAAAATGTCAAAAAAAACATTAATTCTCCTGTTTTCAACTCTGTTCCGGTCTGGCAAACAGGAAAATAAATTAATATCCGACCGTTTCCGGTCCAGCAGCAAAATCCCTAGACCGGTACTCAGTTCTCAGTTCCTAGTCGTATGTGATTTTATAACTCGTGCTATAGCTTACTCAACACTTTAACACTATAGATCTATAAAACAGAGTACGAGTTACCGGGGCGCCACGAAGACTTCTTGTTTCTCCGTATATTTACCGATTGAGCTAACTTACAATGGATTCTGAGGGCAGCTAAACACTAATGACTAACTTATACATTATAAAGATCAATTGTCTCTACAAACTTTTAATGAGGGTCACAACGTGTAGATACATGAGACACAAGATGAAAATTGTTACAGATACTCCCATGTGTAGCCTGTGTAACACATACTTAGAAACAATTCCTCATATTCATCTCCATTGTATTCACACAAATAGCTTCATCACAATACTTGAAGACTTTCTCAAAAGGAAAATCGATAGAAATTACAAATACCCCAATGAAATTAATTTTATAGTTTGTAATCACACTTCACAAATTGTAAATTATTTCAATATTGTTGCCAAATGGTACATTAGCAAAAGATTTCAGGCAGGGGACATGCCGTCTGCCGATCTGGCAGGGGTATATCAAACTTCTTAAACTTTCACTTACATGAGGAGTCAAAATAGGTCACAAAAGTTCTATTGTGTCGATCTTGGCCGATTAGGGCAAAATGTCCACTCCATTTATATTGCTGTCTTTGTTATTTAATTATCAATGGTTATTATTACTATCTTGCAGTACTACTAGCTGTTTTTTGTAGTATATGCCCTGCTTCCTTCCTTTCCTAAATTACCTTACAAGCTCTTCCTCTCTTACA
This sequence comes from Bolinopsis microptera, assembly GCF_026151205.1. Lineage (NCBI taxonomy): Eukaryota > Metazoa > Ctenophora > Tentaculata > Lobata > Bolinopsidae > Bolinopsis > Bolinopsis microptera. Next base: position 14,101,966 of record NC_087072.1, on the reverse strand, counting down.
CCCTTTTCACTCACTTTATTTCACTCATTCACTTCATATCTTATTACCACAGTATCTGCCAAAACCAACATGGCCCATGTGGAAGGGGGAGTCGATGTTGTTTCCCACTTGGCACTGCATCCCAAGCTGACGGTCGGCCTCCACTCTCTAAAAACATACCGGGAGCCTATTATCCGCTAACGGGCCAACCACTGAAATTAACGACGACATGGAAACTGCGGGCGATATGCCCCTCAAGGGTCACCTAATAAGTACCAAATGCAGTCAATGCTCTGAGTTAAAGGCGGCGGTGTCAGTGCTACAAGACAGTATTATTACGCTTAAAGAAGAGATACTGCAACAAAAGGCAATCTCTGACCTGATCATCTCGTCACCTACTGCCTCAGACAAAAAGCTGGAAGTCTTAGTCGCGAAAAAGCTCAGTCCGATTGAAGACAAAGTGAACCAACTAAGAGCTGACCTCAACCTACTTAGAGAGGCAGTAGATGAACAGAACAATACTCTGAACCTAGTGGCCAACACGAGGACTCAGTCCTCTCCAGACTTAAGAGCTGAGCTTGCTAACTGCTTCAACAAGTTGGAAGCAACGAATATCGCTAATAGAAGGCAGTTCGAAACACTTGAGCTAGGCCAAGACAATCTGAAGAAAGCAGTCAAGAGTGTGGCAAACACTGCTAAGAACCAGTCACAAGCCACAGCTGAAGAGCTAAAGGGTGAGCTCAATCTAGCCTTTCAGTCATTTGAAACTGTAAGTTCCTCAAATAGGACCCGAATCGAGGCACTTGAAGTAAACCATGAGAGTCTGACGCAGGCCCTCACCAGTTCACCACAGCCTCCGGCGAACCACAAGCCCGCCCGGCGTGACACACCGGCCTCTGTCGATGATACGAACAGGGAAAGCGAACAGGGTATCCTGTGGTCCAAGATCGTTGAGAATGGAGGCTCCGAGACGTTCACTACATCGAACAAGAAGAACAGCAAAAACCACAAAGAGAATGTACCTGTACCAGCAACCAGACAGGACAACCGCAGTGAGTCAAAACATTCAGAGACCACCGCATCCGAGGCACAACCTAATCAACCGAGTCGTGAAGCCAAGGAGAGTAGAAACAAATCTTCCAGGCGAATAAGGGAAAGTTACAGACAGCACACTGTTCTTCTGATCCACGATAGTAACTTTGATCACTTCAACCCTAAACTGTTCAATAGTCAATTCAATGTACACTGCCTCAAGTTTGACAGCTATGAGGATACGACTAAAAAAACAAAGCTATTGAACAACACCATCAAACGACTCAAGCCCGAATGCATATATGTTCACACGGGGATAAATGACCTTCTCAAAAAGAAATCTGGTCTCGTGAGTATCGTTGAGGAGTTCTCCGAGCACCTGATGAACACAACCAAAGCCCAAATATGCTTCTCAGGACTGATTCCATCGAGCAACGATAAAGCCCTCAATGAGAGAATCAGCATCGTCAACAAAGATGTTGAAGACTATGTGAGCTGGCTCCACAAACACAAGCCGGTTGCAAAAGATAGGATCTTTACCTTCCAAAATGACAGCATCGGTGACCAAAACTTTTACACAAGTAACGAAGGGTTCAAGCTGAGAGAACGAGGTCAAAAAATGCTGTGGGTGCGCCTCCGTGAAGGAATGAGGAAAACAATACGCTTACCTCGAGTAAGCTACCAACCAAAGGACAGATCCAGACGCAGCACGAACAGGTTTAGAGATGAATAGCCCCCCTAAGATGAGACACTCACTCAAACTCATGAGCTGGAACATCAACCACCAGCGTGACAAATTTGAGGGTGTCAAATTCGAAATTGACGAGGTCCAGAAGCTCATAGCTGGCCACGATATCGTCTGCCTACAAGAAACTAAAGGACAGGTTTCTATGCGGGAATTCAAATGCTTCAACGCCAACAGATCGGATAGCAACTCAGGTGGCGTGTGCACAGCGATCCGGAAGCACTTGGCTGCAGGAGTAGTCAGAGTTCATTTTTCCAATGCGACGACATACTCATCGTAAAGCTTAAAGCCAAATACTTCAACCTTGACAAAGATCTGAATCTTATCAATGTGTACGACTCGCCAGCTCATGGCTCATACAAGAAACGAATGCGTTCCAAAATAGAACAATATACAACCACTTGTGAGCACTTAGAAGAGTGTCTATCAAATATCCCCGACTCCGAAGATGCTGCCATACTTGGTGACATGAACGCGCGGACCGGCACATTGAACGACTTCCTTATACCATGCGAGTCTAGGGACCTTCAAGTTGAACTCGATCCTCCCCAGCATTCTATATCTCCTACTGAGGTAGCCTCGAGAAACAACCAAGATCGGATTCTCAACTCCAACGGCAAACCCTTCATTGAGCTACTCCAGACAACTGGAATGATAATCCTAAACGGAAGGACAATTGGGGACATATTTGGCAGTCCAACTTGCATTCAAAGAAATGAGTAAGTACGGTCGACTACATTTTCGTGTCCCACAGCCTCCTTCATCGGGCAAGGTTCTTCAAAGTTGGTGACCTCACCCCTTATTCTGACCACAGACCAATATCCACCACTTTAACCACTAACATAAGGAACATTGTGATGGCTGGCGACATCTCGAACGAAATGGAGCTCAAATTCGCATCGATCCCGAAGCCATTCAAGTGGACCAAAGATGCCTGCTCTGGACTTGGTACCACAGAAAAATTCAAGTCAGCCCAGAACACCGCTCAATTCAAAGAAAAAGTTGATTCTCTTCTTCAAACTGATATTTCCTCCCCTGACGACATTCGCAGTTTCAATGAAATTGTGATTGCCACCTTTACTAACCTGGCAAGTCAAGTTACCACCCAGAAAAGTGGAAAGCCCAGTACTAACAAAAACAAATGGTTTGATTGGAGTTGTAGGCATGCTAAACGATTAGTCTGTAGAGACGAAAGAGCCAAGAATAACACCCACATCGATCCTATGCTCGTGGAATCCAACCGAGCAAGATTTTACCTCCGTAAGAAAGAATACAGGGCACAAACACGAGCTAGAAAGGGAGCTTACCTATACAAACTTAACGAGAAAATCAACCTCAGCAACAACATCAACTGGGCTGCTTTAAAAGACCTCTCGTCCGCTTGCAAGGACCCCGATACATTCGGCATATATGACCTGATCGCATTTCACAAGTTCTTCAACGACCTATACAATCAGAAGTGCAAGGACCCCTCGCACGGTGGACTACAAACGAACACTTCGACCAACGAAGCTGGTGAACAGGGAACCGAGTACCACCTCGAGCCATCAGTCGAACTTGAAAAACTCAACACAGAGTTTACTATCCAAGAACTGGAGAAAGTCACCAATAAGCTCCAGAATAACAAAAGCGTTTCATGTGATCTTATCTCCAACGAGATGCTCAAGAGCTCCAAACTCGGTCTCCAAAAAGTCCTTCTGAAACTATTCAATGGTTGCCTAACGCAAGGAATCTACCCCTGGAACTGCTCAATAACTACCCCCCTACACAAAAAGGGGGACAAGCAGAACCCCGATAACTATAGAGCAATCACAGTCGGAAGTTGCCTTGGAAAACTCTTCGCATCCCTCCTCCTTGATAGGCTGATCGAATTCCGTAAAGTCGTCTGTCCCGACTTCCCTCACCAACTCGGATTCAGAGCTGGTGCCCAGTGCTCTGACCATATCCTGACCCTTACAACGATCATTGAGAAGTATACAAAGAAGCTGAAGAAGAAAATATTCGCTTGCTTCGTGGACTATCGTAAGGCGTTCGACACAGTCTGCAGGGAGGCTCTCATGTACAAACTCAGTAGACTTGGTATCGGAGGAAGCTTCTTCTCTTGCCTCCAGAACATGTACAGCAACTCAGTTACCCGTATCAAACTGAGCAAGAAGCTGTCGGACACCATCGATGTCACCATTGGTACCGAACAGGGGCATCCAATGTCGCCGGAGCTCTTCAAGGTATACATTTATGACCTCTCCATTAGACTAGCAGCTCTTGAGGACTTGTCAATTCCAGAACTGAACGGCTTCCCGGTCAACCATCTTCTGTGGGCAGACGACCTGATACTTTTGGCACTCGACGCCAAAAGCCTGCAGAAACAACTTGATTGCCTGCAGGAATTTGCAAGTAAATGGGAACTGTCAATTAACATCGACAAAACCAAAATCATGGTATTCAACTCGAGCTCTCGTTTGCTGAAGTGCTCCTACGGGTTCAAACTAGGGAACCTGGACATATCATCGGCCAAATCTTACTGCTATCTAGGCATTCAATTCAGTCTCAACGGTTCACTTAAAGGTGCCATGAACGAACTGAGGAAAAAAGCACTAAGAGCATTTTTCTCGATCAGACGCATGGTCGACACTCGAGCATTAACAACAAAAACCATGCTCAAGCTTATAGACAGCCTCGTTAAACCAGTCGCTACGTATGCCTGTCAGATATGGCTACCGTGTACAAAAATGGCAAAGGAGATGGCTTGCGCTGATGGTTCAAGACAGAACCTTGCTAGAGCTGCAACAAAGGACGCCCTTGAGACAACACACCTGAAAATGCTGAAATGGGTGCTCGGCTTACACAAGAAAGCTAACAACAACTTCTGTTACGGAGATACGGGCAGGTTACCATGGGCCCTGTCGGTACTACCACAATGCCTGAGATACTTCGACAGATTGTCTCAGACATCACCCGACGTGAGCAGCGTCAACTTTCTTGTACATCAGACATTCCAAGAGCAGAAGAATCTAAACCTCTCTTGGTATAAGACCTGGAACTCGATCGCTCAGTCTGTATCCAAAGCGGCCAAATTCGCTCGATCCGACCAACACAGAGCAGAAGGAACGACCTCAACTGCACATGGAAATTTGGTTGATCACTTTGTAAAAGATTGGAGAACAGATTTAGCATCCCAAAAGAAAATGCAATTTTACTGCACTATCAAACAGGTATTCGGAGAGGAGCAGTATCTCAATCTAAAGAATAGTCAATGTCGCATGCACATAGCAAAAATCCGCTCCAGTAGCCATGACCTTCTTATTGAGAGAGGGAGATACACAAAAGAAACTGGAACGTGGACGAGAGCCTGCAGATTCTGCTGCAACAAGGATAACGTTCAAGGCTTAGAATATCTCCCCTTTTTCGAAGGAACAATCATTGAAAATGAAGAACACTGCCTCACTGAATGTCCAATGTACCACTCAGCGAGACTCTCACTGTCGGAAAACCTTAAGAGTCTTTTGCTGCTCAAGGAATACGGAGCTATCATGAATTCTGCCCATGTGCAAGAACTGGGCAAATTCCTTTGCAACTGTCACCGCATCAGGAACCCGAAAAAGACGCCAATACTGCCTGTCACCCCATCAGGACTACCAACTCAACAGACATAATACAGATCAACCATCATTATGCAGATTTCACGATCTGTTGTACGAGCATGGAACACTAGTGATTACTGTTTCCAGTACGTTGTGACTGTGAGTGGGAGGACTGTTTGAGTATGAATGTGTCTTTTGTGGACTCGAATACTAATATCGCAGTTTAGTGACCATTGAAGTTGCCTTTTACCACTTCCTCTTATGTTAAATTATTATTTCAGCAATTATTTCTATTTCGGTTGTTTGTACGGGAGTTAAATTTTAAGTGATTTTGTTTGAAATTTTCATGATTCTTGAATCTCGAATTTTACTTACTCTAGATATGTTATTCATTCATGTATAGTCGAGACGATGGTGTTAGTGCCATCTCCGACAACTTTACGTTTAATTCCGTTTAATTCCGTTTAATTTAATTCCGTTTAATTCCGTTTAATTCCGTTTAAATTACCTTCAGTGAAGGCCGATGGTCAACAAATAGCGATGCTAGAGCTTGGTGTGAACAAATCCAGAAATCATTGTTATGATATCCGGCCAAGCACCTTCCCAACTATTTACTGGGAAGCCGGATACCCGATCGAGTCCTTTTTTCTAAAAACTACTTTTCTCGGCCTCGTTTTATGCAATTTCGATCACTTTGAGCCAATGAAAATAGATATTGAAGTTTTTAGTAACTAGCCCCAGCTCCCCTCCCTCCTGACAGCAAAATTACGTAATCATGGCCTGACCCCCCCCCCCCCCCCCCCCCCTTTTGACTTTTTCCCTGGAAAACACTTTTCTCTTCGTTTCATGGTACCCTGATCATTATTAGAAAAAATTCGAACACTTTTCAAGTTGTTTTTTTCGAGAGTTGGAAAATAGTTTTTTCGCCAAAAGTGATCAAATTGCATGATATATATACGAAACGTGGAACAAGGCCCAACGGGGCATCTCGTCGATCAGCTGGCAGTAGTGCATCGCGCTACAAACATTTGAATAGTTTACGTTTTGGGATAGTAAAATCACAAAAAAGTTCAGTAAATCTAATTTTCCAACTTTAGAAAACACTACTGAACTAGATGCGATTATCTGTCTTGGATCCGCTAAGTCAGCTTACGATGATGACCAGTGGATGTTGTTTGACTGCCTTCGACACTATATCAGTATATATAAATATAATTCAGAGAATTGTTTTTGTAGAATGTATGTATGTACGACCGCCCACGTGCAAAACAAACGAAAAATAGGAATTTAGGTAACAACCAAAACGTTCCATAGCAACGGTGTTTTAATGCACACATGCACGTGCAAAGATCGTTTTAACGTCATTTTGATCGGTTTTGTGGTAATTCCGTTGTGTTTAAAGTGTTTTATATTTAAATCAGTTGTATCTTCGGTTGGGATGGATATTTTTTGAAAAGACTTTCTTTCAAAAGTTTAAAGAATACTACTAGCTTCGTCCCTGTTACCACGGGCTTTCTAGTATATAAATAAGATAAGCTACCAGTACCAAGTACTGTCTATCTCCTTGCTTTCAGCATGATAATTTATGATTAATTAGAAAGCAAAATTTTAATTACCTCGTCTCTAAAATATGCATGGCTAAATTTTTCGTCGCCCAAACTTAATTGAATTTCCTGCCCAAATTTTTGGTACTCAAATTAATTAAGCCAGAATAGAAGTTTTGGCGAATAGATCAATAGAAGTTTTGGCGAATAGAAGTTTTGGCGAATAGAAGTTTTGGCGAATAGAAGTTTTGGCGCACAAATTTGGTATAACTATATATAACGCTTTATATAAAACATAATTTATCAGATCACCCCCCATAGATTAGTGTAGTGGTTTAAGTTCTGAACAGTTTTATACAATTCTTAGAGTTACTAGGAAATTTTATTCAGTGTACATTTAGTTGCATTTTCATTTTGAAATCTTTTTGTGCTTTTTTAATAATATTTTCTGTAACTTTCAAAGTATGTATCACAATACATACTTGCTCCTAATTTATTTCCGACATTTGAACACATATTTAAAGAACAAAATAAGATTCTAAGATCTGAAACAAACTTTTGAATAATCAAACAAACAGCTCAGCATCAGCATAACAACTATTTTCAAAGAATGGTCTATCTTGTGCAATGCAATTATCGACATAGTCCAAGCAAGAGTCCGACGGCTCCTTAACAAGGTGAGGAACTACCGATGAGAGGGTCAGTGGGGTTACCCGTTTCGTCGGCGCTCTCTGATACTGAAGAGTTTTTAGATTATTTTTACGCAGATTAAATCGGTTTTTTTGAGTATTCAAATGTTCAACATATTAATAACAGTATAATCTAAAGTGCTAAGGTCAGAAATATTACCTCCCTTAAATCAAATATTCGTCGCTTAAACATCTATGTTTGATCTAAAAATCGGCAAACAATGTTATTACACGAACCATCTTCCAATGCTTGAAACGTAAATCCTTCCAAAAGTACATTTGTGATCTGAAAAGAAATAAATATATTAATCATCATATTGTTATATTTCCAGAAACCTATGATGTGACATCCTGGCATTTCGACTGTCATAACTTACCCTCGTTGTGATGTGACATCCTGGCGACTGTTATAGATATAACTTACCCTCGTTATTTCGACTGTTATAACTTACCATCGTTGGTAACTAGTAGTGTAACTATAGTATTAGTAACTTGTAGTATAACTTACCCTCGTTGCCTCGGAGAACTTTCTCCTGCTGTTCCGATCTGATGTCTTCCATACTTCCGGACCACAGAGGACCCGCAGGAATAGCTGCCCATGACCGTGAACAGCCTGAAAAACCTAAGTTAGTTACTGACAACTTTAATCAAACAAATGAAATGTCAACTTACCAAATAATACAATTCTGAATTATTATTTAATTTAAAGTAAGTTGTTATAGCTTTATAGTAAAAAGTGAGACTACATCTGCATCTACCTGTCATGGTTAAGAATACGACAAGAGTTAGCAGCATTACACTTCTTCTACTTCCGAACATAGCTATAACAAACTGAATGTGAATTACATATTAACGGGTTCTTTTGCGATAGTCAAAACGCGACAACTAGCGCTGGATGGCGACAACTACCGCTATCCAGCGCTAGTTGTCGCCATCCAGCGCTAGTTGTCGCTATCCAGCGCTGGATAACACTGGCCAGCGCAAAATATATATGTTCGATAATTGTCGCTATCCAGCGCTAGTTGTCGCCATCCAGCGCTAGTTGTCGCCATCCAGCGCTAGTTGTCGCTATCCAGCGCTAGTTGTCGCTGGCTATGCGACACTGTCGCACGTGATAGTTTGCGATGGCCAGCGCAACTGGCCATCGCAGAAAACAGTTCGACAACTAGCGCTGGATAGCGACAACTAGCGCTGGATAGCGACAACTAGCGCTGGCCAGAGCTGGCCATCGATATCCAGCGCAAAATTTTCGCGCTATTACTCGTCAGCTAGCGCTGGCCAGCGCTAACCAGCGCTAGCCAGCGCTAACCAGCGCTATCCAGCGCTAACCAGCGCTAGCCAGCGCTAACCAGCGCTAACCAGCGCTAGCCAGCGCTAGCCAGCGCTAGCCAGCGCTAACCAGCGCTAACCAGCGCTAGCCAGCGCTAGCCAGCGCAATGTATATTACTCGGATGATGATTAATCACTTTGTACACTCGACTGTCACGTGACTTTTTTAACCCATTCTCTGACTCTAGCTGGTTCTGAACGACTTTTCGAAACCCTATCCCTCTAATCTGATCCCAACCCTAACCCTAACTCAATCCTTAACAAAAACATATGCTGAAACCCTAACCCTAACGAAAAATTAGACTAACTTCCTTATACGGTCATATCACGTGATCGATACAGTTTTTCGCCAATATCTCGTCAGGAGAGCATTTTAACGCTATGTCATGGGGGTTGATTCGGAATTAGCGTCCGAAAATACATTGCATCGATTGAAGTTGGTTACAACCATCGGGGGCCTTTTAGAACAATCTCGAAGATCGACTGTAGAGTGATTTAGCACGCTCGATATTAGTATTACTCGTCAGCCAGCGCAATATAGTTGCGATATTACTCGTCAGCTAGCGCTGGCCAGCGCTGGCTAGCGCTGGTTAGCGCTGGCTAGCGCTGGCTAGCGCTGGTTAGCGCTGGTTAGCGCTGGCTAGCGCTGGTTAGCGCTGGCTAGCGCTGGTTAGCGCTGGCTAGCGCTGGCCAGCGCTAGCTGACGAGTAATAGCGCGAAAATTTTGCGCTGGATATCGATGGCCAGCGCTAGTTGTCGCTATCCAGCGCTAGTTGTCGCTATCCAGCGCTAGTTATCGAACTGTTTTCTGCGATGGCCAGTTGCGCTGGCCATCGCAAACTATCGCGTGCGACAGTGTCGCATAGCCAGCGACAACTAGCGCTGGATAGCGACAACTAGCGCTGGATGGCGACAACTAGCGCTGGATGGCGACAACTAGCGCTGGATAGCGACAATTATCGAACATATATATTTTGCGCTGGCCAGCGTTATCCAGCGCTGGATAGCGACAACTAGCGCTGGATGGCGACAACTAGCGCTGGATAGCGCTAGTTGTCGCCATCCAGCGCTAGTTGTCGCGTTTTGACTATCGCAAAAGAACCTATTAACGTCCTATTCCATTCCTTATTCATGTTGAACAATGTTTAGCAATTTAAACAATTCGCAACGCAGCAATTGAGATCACTTCGGCTTGCACGTATCTTGTCATACGTTGTATGATACAACACTTCGGCTTGTCCGTATCTGCTAAAAGTCTAAAATTACAATAGAATCAATCTAAAAGTCTTTCCTGTAGAGGCCAGTCTTTCTCATACTTTAACAACAGAGACCTCAATCATTGTCTCTAATAAAAAGTAAGCAGAGTTTTAACGCCCGCACTTAACGCCCACTGCAGGGACTAGTCTAAATAGGTAGTGAGTTATCACTATATAGTTAGGGGATAACATGACCCAATAAGTATAACATGATGTGTATTTCATAAGTACATTGGAGCTCTTCTTTGGATTATGTGTTGCTGTTGTACCTGTTGTGCCTTTACTCCTCTAGTAAAAGTAGTAGTAGTCTATATGGGGCGATCCATCCAAGATTAATGAGCAATTTTAAGGTGGCATTGTTAACACCTTAAACCTATGAGAAGTTACTATTACAAATGCCTGCAATCTCCAACTGAATCTGCAAATGAATTTATACTCTCTTGCACGTCGTCCAGACGAGGTTAAACGATTAAATGTTACATATATGAATTTATATGCTTGACTTAAGTTCTTTAAACTAAATGAAAATGAGAATTTTCTCCAACGAATCTTGTTACTGAATCCTCCTTGTAGACATCATCCATTAAATCTCCTGGCAGTATTAACCAAGCATTGAAACCTTCGGCTTCCGCCCTTCCTCCACTTCATATATTGCACTTCTACCTTTTAATTTTCTAATTAATGCTTAAGGGAACTGGGAGCTGGCGTTTTGGAGAGTTATAAGAATTATATTAAAGGTCCTGAAATTGCAAGCAAAATGTCGGCCAATTTGACGTTAGAATGAATTCCATTTAATTTTCTATCGATGTTAATATATTCCTCTCAATCACTCTATTGCAATAGTAATACTAATAGTTAACCACATATATGAGCCGAAAAGAAAATCGATAATGAGAGGATCTATAATTATAAATATAATGGCTTTTTAAAGAGGAGGAACATTTCAGGATCAAAAACACAATTAAATTTAGTTTTTACCATGACAGCTATAACCGAATTCGAAGTAGCTCAGATATTATGGAAGTAAGAAAATTAACATTGAAAATTCAAACTATATTTAAGATAATGATGCAGGAACCTTAAAAATACGATTTGAACAAAACCTGGAGCTAAAATAGTATGCAAATTATTGCATCTTAGGAAAAAAAACTTTAGCTGTTCATTCTTTTAAAATTTAAAACTTCAAGATTTATATATGTATAGCCTTCACAGACACGATTCGAAAAACTAGGCAGAATATCTGCTGATGTAACGCGATTGGCTCTGCGTGAGTGAAATGTCTTAATTGCTTTTACCTGCCACCAATCAGCTATCGATATTAGTTTGGTTTTACTCTCTCCGTTTTTGATTAGATTGCTTTTAGTGACTAACAAGCCAGTGGTTAAATAATTAAAAGAAAGCGCAATGGTCGACTATTGAATGAGTATTCAGCATTGGTTTATTCAGCATTGGTGGGACAGATCGAACTGTCTTTCGGGCACTTTCATCAATGTCACGATTAAATTTCTGAGAGACAAACTATAGCATATAAAATAGAATCGGACTTGATCGTTACTCAATATGATTAGTTTCTAGGAACATCCCCTGAAAGTGAAAAAAAGAGGTATTTTTCATTTGATTTATAAAGCATGCGATTGTCAAAACGTTGAAGTTTAACCGAACAATCGAAGTGAATACCTGATATCGACCTTTAAAACACATTAAATCTTCCTAGAACCAGTTTGATCGAGCTCACGTGCGACCACGCATACAACACGGATACGTTACAGAACGTTACTTGTTGCGAAACTGAAACCGTCGTCCAACCTAAATTAAACACCGTACCACATTGTATTGGAGTCTTTAGCTCCACTATAGGGTTACGTCAAGGAATACCGCTCAAGGATAGGGTTAGCTTTACCGTTAGGGTTGTGGTGAAGGTTAGGGTTATGGCTAAGATAGGAGTCATAGGGCACGAGGTATTGGGGACAGGACGTCGTGGACCACACGAAACATGAAAGCTATTTTGCGGAGTCGCTACTAGCAAAAGGATTCAAATTTGCAGTAAAATTGTGAGGTCCAAAAACGGAAATTTGCGGTAAAACAGTGAGTAAACCTTCTAAAAGTAAAAAGAGTTTATTTTCATCTTCGTAAAAATTGATGTCCCAAATTGTGCTCGACAAGAGTGGACATGAGCAACAACGTCAAGTCCTGCTTGAGGCAGGTACAATTAAGCCTTTCCTATAGCTGGGGGAGCGGATGATGCAATGTAATTGTATAATGAGTGAATTATTTTAAATGAACATATTCTATTCTAGAAAGTTAAGTTAAAATTATTGCGAGTCAAGCATATTTTGATGACAATAGAAAAGTTTCACTAATTCCGTGTGTCTCCGTCTTCTTCATTTGCCCGAAATAATCAAAAAATAATATAATAAAATACAGTACTCCTTCATTCCACATTATTTTGCGTCGGCATATGTCATACCTGTGTCAACCTCGTGGGAGTGGCTATTCAGCTCACACTGTTTCGCCCACGTGGTTGATTTAATGATGGCTGGTGCTCACCTCTCTAAATCATAAATTCAGTTGGGCGCTGCTTTCGGAGGAGGATACCGAATTAGCGATAGTCGGATTGCTATATTTTGATCTGTATTAGTTCTTGGTGAGTTCCAAAATGTAGTGTTGTCGCAATACTGCACTTGAACTCCCAACTGCAGTTGTCCTGCATATTATTGTGATATACTTGGAGCAAATCTTGCTTTATTTAAAGCATAAAGGTCCTGCAAACTTAGCCTCTAAATTTAGTTTCAAAATTAGATTTTATATGTATAATAGTCTCTTTTCCATGAACAGTAGCTCTAAAGGTTGGGTATAAAATTCTCAGTTTTTATCTTGCTGAGTGTACACAACTACATGTGCAACACTGTCTTGGCAAATGATATGAAATTCACTAGCGCTAACCACGTTATTTTATAATTATACTGTGTGATACTTTTTTATAAGTATCATATCTTGTATGCGCTTTTAAAGATGCGTTCATTTCTGTTCATTGGGGATCCGGAGAATAAGGTAGGAAAAATTCACTTTTCAGATAAAATTCGGATATTGTAAATTGAATGCCTGGGCCCTGGTGTACTTTGGGAATTTTCAGCTTTACAGATTGAGATAAACAAAATAGTTACATCGTGACTCTATGGCTGTATTGTTAACTTTTGTGACCAAAATAAAGTAGCTCATCCAATTTATTTATGTTATGAAAGCTTTCACCAAAATGACTGCAACTTCCTTGTTATTCAGATCGCTGAATGGTTGGAAGGAGAGCACAAGGTTTTGGTAATCGCTCCCTCGGAGGACCACGACTCAACTGCTCGAGCTCTGACCACCTTAAAGACGGCCGGGCTGGAGCATGACATCGTAAAAACCATCAATCTGAACCAGGTTCAATATTATATGTCACGTTTACAGTAGAGGACAAAACTTGACCATTTTAATACTATATATGTATGTGTAATGTACATGGTAGTCCGATTTCGCTTTTCATGGATTTCGTTCAGTCTGTAGGTTGTATAATGTATATCAGAAAAGTAGCAAGGTATACAAATATTTTCGTGTTTTACATTGTCATTAGCTAGTTTGACTCTGTAATTTTAAGTTTATTTATTTTTTATTGTTTACTGGACACGACCTAGTTACCCTTTTGTGGCACTTGAGGCACCAATTTGCGGCACTTGAGGCACCAATTTGCGGCACTTGAGGCACTTGAGGCACCAATTTGCGGCACTTGAGGCACCAATTTGCGGCACTTGAGGCACTTGGGACACCAATTTGCGGCACTTGAGACACCAATTTGAGGCACTTCAGGCACTAATTTGCGGCACTTGACTCAAGTAACTTAAAAGATTTTCTTTTCGTTTATCAATGGGTGCCGTGCACCGTGTACAAGTTAAGCTTAAGTTGCTGCATAGTGCATACATTGATGGCGCAAATTCTAATTTTGTTCCGAAAGTGTTGCATAAACTGCCGCAAATATGTGCCTCAGTGACGCAAAAAGTGTTACAAGGTTAGGCCTTTGTACAAACCACTTAACAAAGTACCTTGTTCATTATTTAATAAGATATAAACCTTGTCAATCATGGCTAGACGGAGATATTAGAATAAAATATAACCTAATTATAATGACGACTAAACTTAAAGTTAAACGTCAAAACTTGGAAATAAGAGCGTCATCTCACCAAGATGGCTTAAATGGTTTTTGCTCAACACGTCAATATTCAAATGAGTATAATGATTATTGGAACAAATTGCAATCCTCCAAATTTCACTTTCAACCTTAGCATTATAAGGGATCGTTCAAATATTGCGTAAACCAGTGTATATGGGGAAGGGGGTTTGAAAAAGCTTACGCTAATGTAATTTATACATAAAAGCTATGTCTAACTGTAAAGTTACTTACGCATTACGGAGGGGAAATGGAAAAATCTGAATAACGTTATATGTGAACATTAACAATTCCTTATCGACAAATTCTCCTGCCAAGTTCGAATGACAATTATTCTTCTAAAGGAGTATATTTTTGGGGACGGCAAGATAGACGAGTACCTGAAAGACTCCACAAACCAAACCCATTACCCCTACATCTACATCAACAAGGAGTTCGTTGGTGATCACAGAACAGTCGCCTACATGACTACCAGGGAACTTTGATCAACACTGTCGGTCTTGTTTTTTTGGGTAAAAACATTTTCATCCTCAGAAAAAATCATCTATATTTTTATACCCAAACCTACTTACCTTATCGGACATAATTGTTCACGGACCAAATTTTTCACGGACCAAATTTTTCACGGACATAATTATTCACGCTTATGATCGCCAAAATATTTCCAAAAAATTGTAAAAATTTTTGGTGATTTTTTAATAAGTGTTTTACTCTTTTTTTGAACTCTAGAATGTGACTGAGGAGTGATTATATTTGTCCTAGTATACTAATAAGCTAATACTAGCAGGAACCCGTCAAACCTTTAAGACTGGTGTCACGACTCAAGGCTCTATGGTGGCCGGATCAGTTTCCTACCCTAAAGTCTCCCAGTAAAAATAATTATTACCTATTTAATTCGCGTTTTTGACACCACTTGGGGGTCCAAATTTTGGGTACTAAAATTCTTATTCCTTGGCCGATTTTCGATTTTTTCATGCTGATTTGAAGGCCATTAAAGCATTTGAATCAGTTAAAAAAGTTTCAGTTTTATATCTTGTACGGTTTTTGCGGAAACCCGTGTTAAAGTTGATGCCGTGGTGTCAGTAAAATGGTGCGGATAAATAAATATATATATATATATTATTAGTTAGCCACAACTATCAGTAAAACAACGCCTTGACTATATATATATATCGTCTCGCTTTATATATAGTAAGATAGTAATCGGCTACACACAGTGACACATAATCATATCTACGCATATGTAGGGATCACACACACAGTCACACACACACACTAAAATTAATGGAAATATAATAATTACCGGACTTTATTATTCACGGACCTTATAAATGCCACAGTCATTATTTTCACGGACATAATTATTCACGCTCAGGTCTTCAGCGTGGAAGTTATGTCCGTGACAATTGTGTCCGATATAAAGGTTATTGCTCTCAGATTGTTCTGCATTATAAATATAATCAAGGATGGTCTCTTGAAAAAAAAATCTCTACTAAATTAGTCGCCCGATAATTTAAAAAAGGGGATACCAGATTATTCGCCCTTGAGTTAATATCAAAGAAAGACCCAACGTAAAACATCAGTTCTAATAGTAATATGAACTTCTTTTAATTTGACGATATACGACAGGATATTTCACCTTCTACTTCTAGTCGGTTATCTTATTATAATTTAAATTAACGTCGTCGGTGGACCTCGACAAGAGGTTCCAATTAAGTAATCAAGACAAATTTCTCCACGTATTATTTTACGGTTTACCTGAATATGGTGATTTCCGGCAATATTTCTGCCTGACCATCTTCTGTCGCAACGACTGAAGTGCTCGATCATCGTATGAATTGACGTAATGAATATCACCTTCTGTGATATTGCCAGGGTGCGCCAGGCCAGGCAATGTCTCGCAAGGTGGTTAGTGCAGTTGGGAACTCTAGATTGTTAATGTTTAACTCATAAACCATTTCCACAGTTTCCCAGAGCTCCTCAACACGACACACGAGCGGGGAGGTAGAGAACCGAGCCTGCCAGGAAGAAGAAGAAGAAGAAGAAGAAAAAGAAGAAGAAGGAACAGCTACTGACCGGTATTTCGAGAGGAAGAAGCAGTCTGCTGAGGCTAAACGGGCAGTTCATAGTGGTGGTCCTTCTTCCGGTCCTTCTGGAACAGGATCAGGTACTGCGTCCCTCGGATTCCCCATTTTATCTTTATTCATATTCAGTTCTAAAACTCTTTATTTCGGTTATTTTTAAACAATATGCCGTACTCTACATGCGCCTTGTATTTACTTACTCGCTTCGTTATATTATAGTCTTACAGTATTTCTTTACAATTTTGTAAGCTACCACAATTTTAAATTTACCTTTTTAGCCGGAAGTTGCTCCAACTTACCGGACGAGTTTTAAGACATTCCCAACATTCCATGTACATTGTACAGGTAGTCGTGGCTCTAGTGGAAGTATAAAGAGACCAGCGTCTCTAAAAGAGGAACTGGAGCAATCTGAATTCAGAGCTTCTGCTTCTGATCCTGCTTCCTCTCTTTCATCTCCAGACAGTCCAACATGCTGGAGCTTTGCTAACAGGTGAGATGGACGACGTGCATTGGGCTTGCCTTTAAAAATTTAACTGACGTCATCATTTAAGTGAAGTTCCCTATTTGTTTGCATAATGCTTGTAGATATAGTTGCCTTTTTTCCTGTGAGGTCGATGTAATTCTTCATAATTCATGGCTATGACTCAAGGATCATCGGGCAATACAATCAATATTATTATGTATAATCCTATTCACTTCTTTAATATGACCAATTCTTCATTTTCAACTGACACCAGGGGAAGTCCAAAACCGAAGAAAGATAACTGTTCATCATGTGACTCGAAAAAGAGAACAGCCGAAGTGCAAACTCAAACATTTAAAGAAAATGTGTCCGTGGATTCCAAAAACTCAAAAAACTCTGTTTTTCATGATCATACCAGTTGAATATCTTGATTAGAAATATATCAACAAATGTATAACTATAAGTATTACACCGCGTGAAAAATTAAAGATCATCATTAACATTATTATCAATTAACCGTGCCTTAATAAATAAGTGTTGATCAACAGTTTACCGAATTGCCGCTTTTTATCTACACATTTTATGTTACATTAATTTTTTGTACTATTTAAATTTTCAATTTCATAATGTTCAAAATTGCTCAAAAAGTTTATTAATATTTGAGGTCAAATGAAACCATGCCTTAGAAGGACACACAATCAACTATTACTATGATTGGACTTTTCTTATAAATTCTTAAAAATTTGGCCTCCAAATTTTTTTTGAGGCCTAAATCAAAAATCCGTTTTCAAAATAAGGTCGAAATGCAATTTCGAGTCGATTCCGAAAATTTCATGCAAAAATTTTGAAAACTGATTGAGTTGTTATAATTTTAATGAGATCAAATCCGCGAATATCGCGAACCAAGATACGGACAATTTAGTTCATTTTTTGTGGTCTTTTCGCCTTAGTATCCACATTTAAACAGATATAAAGCTATAAGTATAACTTACAGAGAATATGTAATTTAGGCTTACGTTTCATAAAAAGTAAGTTTCATTCAAAAATATTGATATTTTACCAATTTATGGGACGAAATCTACCAAATTTGGTGCGTATGCCCAAATATGGGCATATGGTTTTTGGCTCATAACTCAGTCATTTTTTGTCCAATCTTGATGAAATTTCATATACGAATTTAGGACACCACTAGCTACAAGTAGAAGGGGCATGTTCAGGGTATTTGGCTAAATTGGGCCTAATTTGGACCAAATATGGGCGTGGTTGCCCCGCGGGCACCGTTTGGCGGTTGGGGTCCGGGACCCCCTCAAAGGTTCGGTAACTGGTCTTAGTTTGTCAGTCTGCTATCTCGAAATCAAGTTTCACAAAAAATATCCATTGGCCCCCCCCCCCCCCCCCCTTAAAAACCAGTGTTATCTCGGCAATTGCTGGTCCTGAACAAGAGATGATCTGCCAAACGAAAGAGTTTTAATATCATGATGATTAGATTATTTATTTATTTTTCAGGACTCTTCGCGGCTTTATCGGCTCATGGACAAATAAAACAACTGACTGACAAAACTTAACACTTAAAATAGCTAAATATAAAAATAGCTGAATATAAAGCATCATATGTATATATGTATATAAATATCCCTTTTGCAACAGTTTTATCATATTCCAAAACTGAAAATGGCCGGACTAATTTATTTCATCTTTTTGTTTAATTTAAATGCGCTAAAGAATCAAACCAAACATAAAGCGAGAACATTTCATTGGTTCTGGATAAGTATAGTTCTATCATATTCATAAGATAAGTTCTATCATTGCTTTGAAGGTGATACATGGTCAACACTGATGAGATGTTTGACGGAGACAGGAAAAAGGTAATCTAACAGCTCAGCGAACAAAAATGTCAGCAACATGATGAAAAAACATAATGATAATACGAAGATTACAATTTCTGGCAAAATTATTACTGTATAGTGTATAATCAGAAACATTACTTTTAGCTTATATTCTGTTAAACTTAAAGGGGATCATCGGCCATTTCAGTCTCTTCTGGTTGGTCAGGTGGATTGGTTATTTTGTTAATAGCACTGATAATAGTTAAACCTTTTTGCTTGACAAATGACAATGCAATTTTATACATACCACTGTAAAATATTGGGTTAAGCAAACTGTTGATGGGCATCACAAACAGGGCGAAAACTTCGAATACATATTCTGGTGCAGAACTACGGCCGCCAGAGAAATAGTCAGCGGTTATCATTAGGGACACCCAGCTTACCAGTTGAGATCCAATCATCAAGCAAACTTTTATGAGAAGGTCTCTGTTTTGATCTCCCTGGTTGTTCTGTACGATTGCAGCTGACTTGTTATGCTTCACCACTATAACAATATACGATACAGAAACTACAGCTAGCAGTACGGATATTACAGTACAATACCCAATTTTATAAGCTCGGTAAGATTCCTGCTCTTGGAATATGTTTTGTATGCAAATCGATGTGGTTCCATAATATCCAATTACTGTAAAGTCGAAGATTTCAGGAATGCTTGTTATTCGTTTTAATTCATCCAGCATCGTTGTAATGTACTCAGTAGTCTGGTTTGAAATGAATGTATGATACACATCTGCTATGTGCTGTTCATCAAAGGAGCTCAATAGCGGATTATCAGCAATGTTGACCAAAAAGATGTCCGATTTGAAGATGTGCTCAATTTGGGGGAGCTTTACTGCAGGAGTCATTGCATGAATCAAGTTAAGTATGAAAATAATGCAGGAAAGTGAAATAATGGCTTTGTAAGGAATCCTGATAAATGACACAGTGCACTGGATACTCCTTATAATACTCATCAGAGAAACTATCAAGAGATATCCGTGAGTTGAAAAAGAAAAAATCACCCCCAAAATATCGCAGTAAACACTCGACCTCCACCAGTCAGAGAGTACACAATAGTCTCCTTGATATCGGAGAACGATAGATGCTACCACGATGAAGCAGAGATAGATTCCCATAATAAAGTCATATACAAATATTTGTATGCACAGAAGTCGATCAGTTTTCGCACTCAAATTAGAGGGACTGTTTTTCATGGCTTTATGTCCGTTCATTGCATTCAGTATCAAAACTGCTAATCCAAAGATGACATTTAGACCGGACAGAGCATTAGATTTTATAAGGGATTTTGGAGAAGCTATGTTATCCAGGTGGCAGTCAAGATTACACTCATCCATGCTGTTTGGGCAATCTTTCACTTTGTCGCATTTCTTATGCGCTGGGACCCACTGTATCGTCCTGTTGCTATGGTTAGACACATTCTCCGAATGGTTGTAGCAGTAGAATCTGCCCGGGCATCCTTCTTCATCTGCCCCATTTACACAGTCTACTTTACCATCACAAATTGATTCCATGCCAGGCCTACGATAACCCCCTCCACGCGAACCTAGACCTTTACAAGTCAGTTCTGGGAACGAATGTACATTCAGGCTCAACAGTTTGCAAAACATAGGCCAGTGGTCTTGTTTAAAGAAGCTGCTGCAATTATTTTCACAGAAATCGATTAACTGGACGCCCGATAGCTTATACAGTATTTCAAAATGTTCTCTCATACATAGCTCGATTGGATTGAAATCATCATCACTGAAGTTGTAAGCACTACAACTGACTTGGGGATGTATTTGGTAGATAGTTGTGTTTGGGAGAAGTTCGCAATATTTTCTTTGTGAGATACAGTCTATCGTTTGATTTTTAAGTTTTATGTGCACATGGTTTTGACAGAGACACTCGTCACTCCCGTCCAAGCAGTCCATGACGTCATTGCAAACCTGTTTTGGTAAGTATAGTCTTAAAACATACAGGGATATGACTATTAGTCTGGTCAGTTATGGATAAAATCAGATCATTTCATGCATTTCATAGTAGAGGGCTGAACATTTTTTGGGGGCTCTCGAACGTCTTAAGAACCGAAAAAATTCGGAGCCCTTAAACTCAGACTGGGAAAATCGCCCATTTGGCTACGCCCATTTTTGGTACCAAAATGTCCAGGCGCAATTTGAGACAAATATATATTATGTCATAATATGGGAGTGATTTGAGGTATCTTGCATAGCAAACGAAGCGGCATGCGCATTCACAATACAAAAAAGCCACAGTGGATGTTGTAAGGTATATTTACACTTGCTTCCTGTACCTCCCTATAATACTGGGCTAATTGCAAGAGTGGAAAAAAGTGGAACTTGGTCTAATTATAAATTATCAATTTTTTTGGTAATTAGCTAATTGGTAATTATCCAATTGGCTGATTGTCCAACGTAAACATTTTTTAAACAAATGTTTTTCTCCTTGATGAGATGAACATCCTCGATTAATTTCCAACCTTCTACGACGTTCACAACTAAAGATATTTGGCAAACCAGAAAGGTGGTAAGAAGGTGGTAAAAAGTGGTAAAAAGTGGTGTTGCCGTGAGAAACAACATTGGCGACAAGTCTAATTATATTCGTAGGGGTCCTAACTACCATGTTCTGTTGCTAAATCCTTACTACCCTTCAAATCCAACGGATTTTCACTTTTCCCCTGATATGTCCAGATATTCAATTTTTAACATTTTTGGACCAATTCTGATTTCAAAATTGGTCCAAATAAAAGACGATTTCTTCATTTTCCACTAAAAAGAAGTGTTTTAGGGCTTGAATTTTCTTCCCAATCAACTCGTCGTGCAAAATGCATGGGTTTAGACACCTAACATATCAGGAAATCGATTTTGAACAATTTTTATCAATCGCGACTGAAAAATTTGGCGCATAAATACTATTTATTCAGTTTTTTGCAAAAAATAAGTGTTTCAGCCTTGCCAATCGATTCGTCGTGCAAAAAAACATAAATCTAGACCCCTAACATGTTAGGAATGACATTATATATATTTCTCTCAAATGTGGCCAAATTGGCGATTTTCCCAATCTGAATTTTAGGGCTCTGAATTTTTTTCGGTTCTAAAGACGTTTGAGAGCCCCCAAAAAAATGTTCAGCCCTCTACTATGAAATGCAGGTAAATATCCATAACTGACCAGACTATATCAGAGAATTTTGGTGAACGAATATTTTGCGTGTGTGCTTGCTAGTTGTTTAAAGACATCTTTCCCGATACTCCTAAAACATATAAAACTTTATCGTTATGGTAGTCGAGTCTAGAGGGCCTACATAATCTCAGATCTCAAATAATAAGTGTATTACGTAATCAGCCGAGGGGGGTTTCCAAATGATTACGCTAGTGTAATTTTGACACAATAGATATGTGTCAAAATGATTACGGAGGGTGGTTAAAAATTGAGTAAGAGAGTAATTACGTAACATGTGAACGACCCCTTATCATTAATCAACACTACTAGTATTTTGTTACCTGTGGAAATGTGATACATCCAGGCTGTTGAGCACAGTAGAAGACCTGAGTCTGGGTTTTTGACTGCTTAGTAGTATTTCTTCCGCACATACACTCGTCAGTTAGGCAACTAGAGAATCCATCACAGACATATCTCCCGGGGATCAAACACTTCCAATTTGTCTTGTCCAATGTTAAATATAAATCTCTCTCTCTCTCTAGATATAAATCATAAATGTTTATAGCCTTATATACATTATTGCCAACATTCATTGCCATGGGGCAAGTATAGTTGTTAATGGATCGAAGTAATTTGTCTCTGTTCCTCAATTGGTCAAAATAATAAGATACATTGTATGTGTATGAGGTGTCATTCCATTGGACATGGATGAAATGATTGAAAGCATCACTCGAGCAGAGGATATCTTCTTCGTTGTCCAACAGCGAGTGTAGAGCGTCCGGTTTATACAGTCCAGTAGATATAACTATTTTGTTTTTAGAAAGAGGTTCTTGTGGGTGATTGGAGCCGAGAAGGGCATCAAAATAGGAAACCACGACTAATATAACTATCAAAATACTGCTCCCGGAAATCATATTCATAGAAACTATGCAAGAGGGTGGTCAAACTGTGACTTGCAAAAAAACGAATGCCCAATATTCTCTAATAACGCCACGCAACAAAATATTATAATTCGAACAGTAAAACAAAGTATTTTAGTAAAACAAAGTATTTTATTTATTAGCAGTGCAATCAATTCATATGATATAATTATAAGAATATAATAGTATGTCACACCTATTTAACTGTTACGTTTGAGTAGTCGTGCCATGGCTAAATTTAACTAGGACCAGTGGTGTCGATTAACATTTAATAGGTGAGTCTAAGTGACACAAATGGAAAATTTTAAGAAAAGACGGATTAAAACACAGATCCAGGGACAAGGACAATACCTGTTGATCAACAGGGGGCATCGATAAAGATTTCAAATCAAACTGAAACAATAGGCATTGTTATCAAGCTGCGCGTATTGCATATTGTGATTCATTTTGAAATTGACAAAGAAATATTTAATGGAGAATGTTATCTTTTGTTCTCCAAAATCGGCAAAGAATTATGTAAGAGAATGTTTTTGTGTCAAAAATCTTCAAATAATATTATTTCTCATATAAATCAAGTTGAGACAATAAGCAATGTTTCACTACTGTCCTCAATGCGCAGCCTGTGATTCATTTTGAAAATCGACATAGAAATAAGTGCATAAGACTATTCTTTTGTGTTCTCCAAAATCTCCCAAAATTATTCGAAGAATGCAGGCTAGTATAGCTATATAAATCATAAATAAATAACAATTGTCAAAAAAAGATTAGAAATTGTCCAAACGTTTGACGATTTGCCCCTCTCCCTCTCCCTCTCCCTCTCCCTCTCCCTCTCCCTCTCCCTCTCCCTCTCCCTCTCCCTCTCCCTCTCCCTCTCCCTCTCCCTCTCCCTCTCCCTCTCCCTCTCCCTCTCCCTCTCCCTCTCCCTCTCCCTCTCCCTCTCCCTCTCCCTCTCCCTCTCCCTCTCCCTCTCCCTCTCCCTCTCCCTCTCCCTCTCCCTCTCCCTCTCCCTCTCCCTCTCCCTCTCCCTCTCCCTCTCCCTCTCCCTCTCCCTCTCCCTCTCCCTCTCCCTCTCCCTCTCCCTCTCCCTCTCCTCTCCCTCTCCCTCTCCCTCTCCCTCTCCCTCTCCCTCTCCCTCTCCCTCTCCCTCTCCCTCTCCCTCTCCCTCTCCCTCTCCCTCTCCCTCTCCCTCTCCCTCTCCCTCTCCCTCTCCCTCTCCCTCTCCCTCTCCCTCTCCCTCTCCCTCTCCCTCTCCCTCTCCCTCTCCCTCTCCCTCTCCCTCTCCCTCTCCCTCTCCCTCTCCCTCTCCCTCTCCCTCTCCCTCTCCCTCTCCCTCTCCCTCTCCCTCTCCCTCTCCCTCTCCCTCTCCCTCTCCCTCTCCCTCTCCCTCTCCCTCTCCCTCTCCCTCTCCCTCTCCCTCTCCCTCTCCCTCTCCCTCTCCCTCTCCCTCTCCCTCTCCCTCTCCCTCTCCCTCTCCCTCTCCCTCTCCCTCTCCCTCTCCCTCTCCCTCTCCCTCTCCCTCTCCCTCTCCCTCTCCCTCTCCCTCTCCCTCTCCCTCTCCCTCTCCCTCTCCCTCTCCCTCTCCCTCTCCCTCTCCCTCTCCTCTCCCTCTCCCTCTCCCTCTCCCTCTCCCTCTCCCTCTCCCTCTCCCTCTCCCTCTCCCTCTCCCTCTCCCTCTCCCTCTCCCTCTCCCTCTCCCTCTCCTCTCCCTCTCCCTCTCCCTCTCCCTCTCCCTCTCCCTCTCCCTCTCCCTCTCCCTCTCCCTCTCCCTCTCCCTCTCCCTCTCCCTCTCCCTCTCCCTCTCCTCTCCCTCTCCCTCTCCCTCTCCCTCTCCCTCTCCCTCTCCCTCTCCCTCTCCCTCTCCCTCTCCCTCTCCCTCTCCCTCTCCCTCTCCCTCTCCCTCTCCCTCTCCCTCTCCCTCTCCCTCTCCCTCTCCCTCTCCCTCTCCCTCTCCCTCTCCCTCTCCCTCTCCCTCTCCCTCTCCCTCTCCCTCTCCCTCTCCCTCTCCCTCTCCCTCTCCCTCTCCCTCTCCCTCTCCCTCTCCCTCTCCCTCTCCCTCTCCCTCTCCCTCTCCCTCTCCCTCTCCCTCTCCCTCTCCCTCTCCCTCTCCCTCTCCCTCTCCCTCTCCCTCTCCCTCTCCCTCTCCCTCTCCCTCTCCCTCTCCCTCTCCCTCTCCCTCTCCCTCTCCCTCTCCCTCTCCCTCTCCCTCTCCCTCTCCCTCTCCCTCTCCCTCTCCCTCTCCCTCTCCCTCTCCCTCTCCCTCTCCCTCTCCCTCTCCCTCTCCCTCTCCCTCTCCCTCTCCCTCTCCCTCTCCCTCTCCCTCTCCCTCTCCCTCTCCCTCTCCCTCTCCCTCTCCCTCTCCCTCTCCCTCTCCCTCTCCCTCTCCCTCTCCCTCTCCCTCTCCCTCTCCCTCTCCCTCTCCCTCTCCCTCTCCCTCTCCCTCTCCCTCTCCCTCTCCCAGTCGATATTCGAGATTGTTCTAAAAGGGCCCCCGACAGTTGAAACCAACTTCAATCGATGTATTTTCGGACGCTGATTCCGAATCACCCCGGTCCCATGACATAGCCATAGGGTTAAAATGCTCCCCTGACGAGATATTGGCGAAAAACTGTCTCGATCACGTGATATGACCGTACAACTATAAGGAAGTTAGTCTAATTTCTCGTTAGGGTTAAAGTTTAACAGCATATGCATTTGTTAAGGATTGGGTTAGGGTTAGGGTTGGGATCAGATTAAAGGGTTAGGGTTTCGAATAGTCGTTCAGGACCAGCTAGAGAACGGGTTGAAAAATTCACGTGACAGTCGAGTGTAGAATGATTAATCATCATCCATTATTTAGGCCAAAAATCGCGTGGCTGCAACATGCCAAACTATGCGGCGAAAAGCAAAGTTAGATGTCATATATTTGTTAACTTAAACTAGCCTGTTAGGCTAGTTAGATTAGCTATAAAGAATAAATACTGAGCAGAGCTTGCTTTAAGATCAGCCCTTCCAGACGAGATCTCGAAAGTTCCTCCCAGCTCGCCAGACCTCGCCAAAACGGAACTCGATGTTCCACTTCGAATCTGTACTCATATACATAGCATTATTAGTTAATCAAACAAATAAACCCTGTTTACAATGAGGTAACATCACGTGATCCCATCACGTTTTTTGATAACAAAGCTAGCATCTTTTGTGGGGACTGCGGGCTCATCGTTTGAGTATAAAGCAAACACTCCTCATCACTATAATCGTAGAAAAATTTGCTTTACCCTCATGAGCTGTTGTACACATTACACATTTTATTTATTTTCTTATCTTTGCCTTTGTTCATCTCCTCGCACAATTCCTCGAGTGGGGTGAGTAATTGTCTTGTGAATATTTGAAGTTTTCGATGCATTGATTGGGGTGTCTAGTGGTCAATTTTATGTCTAGTGTCAAGTTTTAGGGGCGTTTTTGGCAATGTTACGTCAGCAGACGACTGGGTTAAAAAATGTTTGTGAAAGTGGATTCCTGGACACCAATTGTTCTCCACGGTTTATGCTATCCTGATCATTGTGAGCCTAACAAATTTTTTTCGGTTTACTTTACTGAAGTCCGTACCTTGTAGTATAGTACCTACCTCTCGATATACGATTTTGAACTCTATGCTTCCCCCTTGTAATGCGATCTCGAATTGCAGACGGGAGCTCTGTCATCAGAGGTACGTATCGAACATTTTTCAAAGATTTTTGCTACCCTGGTCATTGTGAGCTTGTGAAGTCCGTACATACATATTCGGAAGGCTGTGGATGTGATTGGTTCCAAATACTTATAAAGAACGTGATATTTGGTCCTCAGATTTAAAGGAAAATGCGCAATTTGAGGATTAGCAAGGATAGTAATACATCTGTGCCAACTCATGGCGCTTATTACATGACTAAAACAGTGCATGGTATGTGAAGTAACGAAAGAAATGATGTCTTGCAGCGCGGGAAATTATATGAGATTTTAAGACAAGCTCCTGGTATTATAACGGGAGGATTTATAATTATTCCCTTGTTCTATAATCCTGCCCTCATATTGGCAAATTACCAAATACCTTGGTACACGCACTCTATAGTTCGACACGCACTCTAGTTCGACACGCACTCTATAGTTCGACACGCACTCTATAGTTCGACACACATTCTATGACTATAGTTTGACACGCACTCTATAGTTTGACACGCACTCTATAGTTCGTCACGCACTCTATAGTTCGACACGCACTATATAGTTCGACACGCACTCTAGTTCGACACGCACTCTATAGTTCGACACGCACTCTATAGTTCGACACGCACTCTATAGTTCGACACGCACTCTATAGTTCGACATACATTCTATGACTATAGTTCGACACGCACTCTATAGTTTGACACGTACTGTAGTTCGACAAACCCTAAGGTTCAACTCCGTCGGACTAAAGAGCACTACCTGGACTCAAGATCGACACGCACTTCGACAAAAGAACTTCGAACTAGAGTTTTGAAATCTCCCATCTTAAGCAACGATCCTTTACGAGCGTGAAATATATTCGTTTGTTTGTTTTCCACTTGTCTCATGCTGTTCATTGACCTCAGACTCAATTGTTAGTCAGCAGAATTGTAGACTTCGCGGATAAAAGACTATCGTGGTAACTTATAGTTATACTCCGTTTTATAGACATAGATTATAGATCAGTACCGTACTGATCTACATTCTACAATCTAGATCTATAAAACGGAGTATCAGTTAAATGTTCATAGATGTGGATTATAGAGATTACATTCACACGTCATAGTTAAACAGCATAATATAGCGTATCACAATGCTGGCAAGCATTACCGTCGCCCTTATATTCACAACACTATTTACCCCCTATACGATTATATCCCCTTTATTGTTTTCCAGGCATTAAGACTCATCGAAAGTAGTTCAGCAGGTACATTTAAGTTCAAAACATTCTAATTCAATGTTGAAGATGACAGGAATAAGAAATAGTTGTATGGAGGTTTTTAAGAAATTTGCGCAAAATACGCGCCAGCATGTTATACGAAATTAGGTAAAAAACCCAAAATCGCCATATTCAGGTGCCTTAAAAACCATGTTAAAATTGAGTTAGAGATCTGAAACTTTGCAGGGCGTCTAGACCTTGTCCAAATCGACTGTAAAAAAAATGTCATGTTTCAGGAGTATCGGGAAGTGGGTTTTCTGGAACCCCTGTTTTACAACAGATTGTCGTGAAGATATATATGTATGTATAGACGCTTTTTGCAGTCAATTGTAGCCTACATTTAAGTGTCCGTAGATTCAAAAGTATAAACGATACAGTCATTTCGAACCACAGGTTTTAAAGATAATTGTTTAAGCTTTAGTTTACATTGTATTGAAAAATAATTTAACGTCATCATCATCACTTGATGACGTCATCAAGTTAAGTGTTTTTAAAACTTGACTTTTGACAAAGTAACAACTTTTTAAATCGATTTTACACTATTAAGGAGTAATTTTATTCAAAATCTGAGGACATTTTCATCTTAGATAATTGTTCAAGCATTCCGAAAATCTACCGGAATAGTTTCCTACCTTGCTCCTTCATAAAGATATTTGCTATTGAAGTTAGTGCTTTTTTGAAGAATAATTTTATAAAAACACAAAAGTTGTGAATTAGTATTCTCTGGTGTTGGGCCATCCCTTGGGTTGTGGAGCTCAATTTTGCTTCTTAAAGGTGTAAATTGTGTTATAGGCTAGTTTTAAAGTTAAAAATCGAAAAGTTGCACACGTGGGGACACGCCCAAATTCATTTAAAATCGCTAAAATCGCTAAAAATTTTGATTTTCACGATTTTTATCAACTTTGGAGTCCCGCTGTGATCCAAGTTCTTTTTGAAATCTTCTGAAACTTTGCATGCTTATCAAACTATATATTAAATACCACTATGCAAAAATTTACGGTGATTCAATATTGTATGCGCACGCGACGTCCGCTCAAAGTTTGCACGTGCGAAAGGTGAGAAATTTGCTCATTCGTGATTTCGAATATATTCTGCTTTCCACGATATTTAAATGGCATTATATATGAATTTAATGCCAACTTGAATGAGTAAAAAGTGCCATATTCAGTCGGTTATCGACAGAAATACCTAACTAAACACAAGGAAACGTTTTCAAAGGCAGAATTTCGAAATCGTCGAAATTACCTCCTTGTTAATGAAGTTTCGACTAGCTGTGTAAATTATCCTGACATTATAATCAAAAAGAGATGATATTTGACCAAAACCCATAATCATGGGTAGAGTGTACCGCTGCCAGTGTCTCTCTTTTCCAAACAAAAGGAAATGATATTAATTTGAGGAACAGTCCGCTAATGCAAATTGATACCGAGAATGAAATCGGTCGCTCGCTTTTTCCATTCGATCACGGCTTACGAATTGTAATAAAGCTTATTGATTTGAAAAAGCGAGCGACCGATTTCATTCTCGGTATCAATTTGCATTAGCGGACTGTTCCTCAAATTAATATCATTTCCTTTTGTTTGGAAAAGAGAGACACTGGCAGCGGTACACTCTACCCATGATTATGGGTTTTGGTCAAATTGAATCATACTGATTCAGTACTCTATATAAATATCTACCACATACCACACTTTATATTATCACAAACGATCACTAGTAACCGACTAGTGGTATAGAGCTGAATCGGAAACAGTCGGATATCAATCTATTTTCCTGTTAGCTAGACCAGAACCGAGTGGCAAACAGGAGAATTAAAACTATACTGAAAGGTCCTGGAATTTCTAACTGCTGGTTGCTATAGCTATAAATGTCACAAAATTGTTTTATCTGCCATTCAACCCTGTTATCCTATGATGAGGACCCGGCAATAACCGTTGGATCACAAGCAGAAACTAATTGTCGAACTAGAGTACACTACCTGGACTCTAATTCGACACGTACCGAAATTTGTCAGGTGTGATATCTGGCGAACTTCAATCACGAACACAATTTTCGTTACACCCAGCATATGGAGAGATATATTTTGAATTAGTCTTTTTATTTTGATGAAATATCTACGAAAACGTGTGGATATAATATTCTATTCGGTACGCAGGATTTGAGTGAGTTTTTTAGAGTTGAAAATGTTGTTGCAACAATTTCAACCGAGAGTTCACATCATTGCGTGTTGTTTGATGTAAATATTTTTACTGTCTATTCTATTATTCTAACCTCCAAAGTAAAGTCTTTTGTTAAATGGAACCCTAAAAGCGGTTCAATTTAATAGAATAGAATTACATTTCACGTAATATGTTGCACATAATCATTGAGTCGGAGTAGATGTGATGTTTATCTATTTATGTGCAACACAAACTTGTCGTCAATATCTCTGTTACCTGCACTTGCACCAAAGTCATAGATTTGGACATCGGCCACGATCATAACAAAGATTCAAAGATCAGTCAAGAATTGATTTCATGCAGGGTTTAAATCTCTTTGAGGGATTTTCGGTTCTTTTATACAGAAGTCTTGTTAGGATGTACTTTTTGAATAACCTTTTATCCGCTTGTCTAAACTTCATTTTGTAAAAAGTTACTGATAGTTGTAAATAAAGGTTTAATGGTATTATTATACATCAAATAAAATATTATTTCTATATAATATTGTCTTTCAATCGGTAAAAATCGATTCTCGGGAACTTTACATAGTATATTCATAATATTCATAATATAAACAGAGGGGAACCTATTTTTAAGTTGTCGTTGTAGAATTCAGTTAAATATTAATGCTATCAACATTAAAAATATGACATCTTTACAGAAATCAATTTTTAGTGAATATTCCTGATCCGGCATAGTCCCGTTTTTAATTTTGCCTGGTATTGGTTTCATTCTTTGTCCCAATGACATTTTCTTGATCCTTGCGTACAATAATTTTTTTAATGATCCTTGTCACTCATTACATCAAGATCTCTATAAGTTTTAACGAAGAATTTTGCAGGTAATGAAACTTGACATCACATCAGAAAAGAAGCATCTCATTAACGATGAAACAAGATACTATCAATCAACTGAAAAAGATGAAAAGAGGTCCTATCCTTATCAAGTTAATCTAACGTGGGAGAATTTGACAGTCTCCAACAGATATAACACTGGCAAAAAATCAAACCTAATCCCAAATGCTATGATAATAAACGAAGTATCTGGAGTTGCTCGACCTG
The DNA here is from genome assembly GCF_026151205.1 of Bolinopsis microptera. Taxonomy (NCBI): domain Eukaryota; kingdom Metazoa; phylum Ctenophora; class Tentaculata; order Lobata; family Bolinopsidae; genus Bolinopsis; species Bolinopsis microptera. The sequence continues at coordinate 14,070,906 of NC_087072.1, read as the reverse complement.
GTGACTTTGAAGCAATACTCGGAGCCAGTGGATCTGGGAAAACCACGCTTTTGAAGGCACTGGCGAGCAGGTTATCCAGGAAGCTAGAAGTCAGTGGTGATGTTAAATTCAATGGCTTAACCATCACACAAGATAAGATCAAAGATATGTCAGGATATGTAGGACAAGACGATACCTTCGTCGCTTCAATGACAGTATGTGAAGTTATATTCTTTTATGCAAGCTTAAAGCTGGATCCCCGTATACCAAGGAAAGAAAAAGAGCTTATGGCACTTGAAGCTCTTCAAAAGGTTGGGTTGAGCAAAATAAAGAACAGTTTTGTTGGAGACGTTGACCGGCCAGGTATTTCAGGAGGAGAGAAAAAAAGGTTAGCAGTGGCAACTCAACTTATTTTTGGAGCTTCACTTTTATTCTTAGATGAGGTGACTAGTGGACTAGACAGTTTCATGGCAGAAAGCGTAATCAAAATAATGAAAGATCTGGCTGAATCTGGCTGCACAATATTATGCACTATCCATCAGCCTGCATCTGTTCTTTACGACTTATTTGATAAAGTTTGTCTGTTATCGGAAGGTAAAATAGCATTTTTTGGCAGTCACACTGATGCTCTGACACACTTTGAAAAAGCCGGATACTCATGTCCTCCGTACCACTGTCCAGCCGATCACTTCATCTACACTCTTGCTATAAAATCTGACGACGAGGTCAAATGTAGAGAAAGATGTGCCGACATCGTACAATTTTACAAGATATCGACATTTTACAAAACAGTCATCACTGACATTGAGTCAATTTCAAAGTATCCCAACAATATTAACAACAAAGATGTAACTACCACACATAAAGCTACAACATGGGGTCAGTTTTCGGAGAACTTCTGCAGAAGTGTAAGAGAGATGAAAAGGAATCCCAAATATGCCCGGGGACGAATAATTTCGGATATTCTTGCTATCGTTTTCTTGGGATTTTTCTACTTTAACACAAGCAATAACATTGATACGATCAAGGTGGATAAAGGTGGCGTTATTTTCATTTTAGTGTTGGTCTATGCAGTAAGGTCCATTGGTTGCTCTGCACTCAAAATCCCATTGGAATTCCCCGTCATCAGGAGAGAATATAAAAATGGACTATACTCAACCCTGTCTTATTTCCTTTCGGTTGTGTTCTGTGAGTACCTGTTCGTCATTCCGTCTCTTCTCGTTGAACTAGCTATCTTCTACTTCATAGTAGGTTTAAGATCGGATCTACAGGCATTTTTCACCGCCTATGCTTGTTTGATCGCCATAATCTGGGCATCTAATGGAATAGGTTGGTTGATCGGAGTTGCGGCCGAAAATCCTAAGGTAGCCGGTGCAATTCCTGCAGCATTCACTGCACCATTTATTTACCTTGGAGGCTTTCTGAAGGATGATGACGGGGTTGGTGTTCACCTCTTTGTTTTTAAATACCTGTCCTGGATAAGATATGGATATCACACCTTGATGGTCAATGAATTTAGAGATCTAACACTGGACTGTGGTGATGAAGAATGTCCATATAATGGCACAACTATTTTACTTGAAATGGGGATTAACCCAAATGAAGTGTGGTGGCCCAATATGGTTTGCAATTTTGTTGTTGGACTTGGATGCAATCTGTTAACCTGTTTACTTCTTCCTTACAAAATTGCTCGGTAACAAACTATGGTCAATGAAGAACAGGGACAAAAGGAAATCGCGGCATGTACGGGATCGCGTTTTTTCCCATTATTTGGCCAAAATTACCGCGAAATCCTTTTGTCCCTGATGAAGAATGGCTGAAAGATTCGCTAAAATCCCGTCCAGCTATCCATGCATGATCATAAAGTTATCAACATTCTATTTAAAACAGTCTAATTTCAAACCATGGATCCATATAAATTTTATTTGGCTTTGAGTAAACAAAAAATCTCTTAAAATACAGTTTTGATGTGCTGAACCCTTTTTTCGGTGACATAAAATTAACAATACATTTATTATTGTAAAACGATTTAACACAAATTATTGATTACTATTTTTCTCCAGAAATTCCTGAAAACTTTACTGATCTTATTGGCTCAACAGCATTTAAGAATTCTACACTACATTCGCTGATAATCACGTCTTATTTTTAATAGTATCAATTAACTTCCTTCATTGCTTTTCATTTATCTCAATCTGTAACTTAGACAGTTTTAAGTGATATTATCGGCAAACTATTTCCTTATAACACTTTTTGCAGGAAAGTATATTGTCGATATGGTTTCAGAAGAGAGTTTAAAGTTAGATCAAACCGAAGGAATTTCATCACCTGACAAGAGCAAGAATAGATCCCATTCTTCTGAAATTCATCTATCTAACCCCTCCGAAATTCATCTAACCTGGAAAAACTTGTCAGTTTTCTCCCCTCTATCTGTAGGGTTCAGTTGTATGCGAAACAAAAAGTCTGACCTAATCCCAAATATCTTACTAAACGAAGTATCTGGAGTTGCTCGCCCTGGTGACTTTGTAGCAATACTCGGAGCCAGTGGATCTGGGAAAACCACGCTTTTGAAGGCACTGGCGAGCAGGTTATCCAGGAAGCTAGAAGTCAGTGGTGATGTTAAATTCAATGGCTTAACCATCACACAAGATAAGATCAAAGATATGTCAGGATATGTAGGACAAGACGATACCTTCGTCGCTTCAATGACAGTATGTGAAGTTATATTCTTTTATGCAAGCTTAAAGCTGGATCCACTTATACCAAGGAAAGAAAAAGAGCTTATGGCACTTGAAGCTCTTCAAAAGGTTGGGTTGAGCAAAATAAAGAACAGTTTTGTTGGAGACGTTGACCGGCCGGGTATTTCAGGAGGAGAGAAAAAAAGGTTAGCTGTGGCAACTCAACTTATTTTTGGGGCTTCACTTTTATTCTTAGATGAGGTGAGTAGTGGACTAGACAGTTTCATGGCAGAAAGCGTAATCAAAATAATGAAAGATCTGGCTGAATCTGGCTGCACAATATTATGCACTATCCATCAGCCTGCATCTGTTCTTTACGACTTATTTGATAAAGTTTGTCTGTTATCGGAAGGTAAAATAGCATTTTTTGGCAGTCACACTGATGCGCTGACACACTTTGAAAAAGCCGGATACTCATGTCCTCCGTACCACTGTCCAGCCGATCACTTCATCTACACTCTTGCTATAAAATCTGACGACGAGGTCAACTGTAAAGAAAGATGTGCCGAAATTGTCCAATCTTACGAGAGATCAACATTCCATACGAAAGTTAACACTGACATTAAATCAACTTCAAAAGCTTTCAAGAATATCAACAACAGCTATATAGAAACAAAACTGAAAGCAAAGTTCTGGGATCAACTTTCAGAAACCTTTCGGCGTAGTCACACAGAAGGGCTCAGGAATCCTCGGATAACCCGAGCACGCTTTACAGTTTGTATCATCATATCGTTCATTTTAGGTTTCATCTACTTTGGGACGGACAATGACATCTCCTCAGTTCGTACTAACAAAAGTGGTCTATTCTTTATGTGTGTGATGTCCTTTACTGCGTCATCAATGAACTTCTCAGCTCTAAGAATTGCACTTGAAGTTAACATTATCAAAAGGGAGTACCAAAATGGGTTGTACACGATTTTACCATACTTTATATCGGTCGTGTTACTTGAGCTCCTAGCACTCGTTCCCTTTGTGCTCCTTGCTTTGGTCACTTTCTACTTTATGTCTGGCTTGGTGATAAGTGCAGGAGCTTTCTCTACTGCTTTTGTTTCTTTACTGGTCTCATGTTTTACGTCTTCTGGCATAGGTTGGTTCATAGGAGTGGCAGCAGAAGATCCAACATCTGCAAAAGCCATTTCAGCGAGTATAGTTCTTCCCTTTATGATCGTGATGGGCCTGTTAAAACACGTGAAAGAAACTGTTTACCTCATTCCCATCAAATACCTGTCCTGGTTAAGATATGGATATCACGCGATGATGATCAATGAATTCAAAGATCTAACACTGGACTGTGGTGATGAAGAATGTCCATATAATGGCACAACTATTTTACTTGAAATGGGGATTAACCCGGGTGACCTGTGGTGGCCCAATATGGCTTGCAATTTTACAATCGGAGTTGTCATCACTGTTATGGCCAGCCTTCTACTTGCGTTCAAGACTAGACAGTGAAAAACTTCTCGTCTCATTGGATCTGCATGAAACTGTGTTAGAATGCAATGATTGGAGAGAAAACTTATTGTTTCATTGAATTTAATTTTCGTTAAAAAACCATTTTTATGGGCTTTTAAAGCATGATAGTTCTAGCATAAGTTAAATTTCCCATTTAAAATTAATGATTGTTTACCTATCAAATGATGGGTTGGAAAAGTATGTTATATTATTTATTGTCTTAGTGTATCATATTATATTATCTAAAGTTATAACGAATTATAAACGCGTTTTTTCTGGTTACTGCTTTTATTTTAGACATAAATTATTTACCTATACAAATGAGTGTATACACTTACAGTGGAAGATGACTAAATTTTTATCATCTACGAAGTCTAAATTATGTCTAAATGAACAAAGTTGACCAAATGTGCTGTGGACTTATTTGACTCTTAATGTTTGTGTACTGATTACTGACTGAGGTGAATACTGTTACAAGACCATAATTAACTTTAGATTTGTTTGGAGAGGCGAATAATACACAGTTTAAGACCATAATTAGTGTTAACTGTTCAGTGAATACTGTTACAAGACCATAATTAATGTAAACTGTTTAGTGAATACTGTTACAAGACCATAATTAGTGTTAACTAATTAGTGAATACTGTTACAAGACCATAATTAGTGTTAACTGTTTAGTGAATACTGTTACAATACCATAATTAGTGTTAACTGTTTAGTGAATACTGTTACAATCCATAATTAGTGTTAACTGTTTAGTTAATACTGTTACAAGACCATAATTAGTGTTAACTGTTTAGTGAATACTGGTACAACACCATAATTAGTGTTAAATGTTTAGTGAATACTGTTACAAGACCATAATTAGTGTTAACTGTTTAGTTAATACTGTTACAATCCATAATTAGTGTTAACTGTTTAGTGAATACTGTTACAAGACCATAATTAGTGTCAACTGTTTAGTGAATACTGCTACAAGACTATAATTAGTGTTTCAGTTTGCTATGCGGGAGAAACTGCAATTATTTTTGAATTCTGAAAAGTTCTCACGCGCTATTAAGGAGGTAAAAGCGTGTATTTGGTGTAAAGTAATATTTATATCGGTTATTGTAAACCGAGACGGTGCCCGTGTGGTTCTAATGACCAATTTTAATTTTAACAAATATATAACTACAAAAATTTTTCCGCGGTTAAAGTTAAACCACGCACGATCAATTTTCCCTAAGTAAAGAGGTCCTTGAAGTTAAATACCATTAATTTTTCGAGTGAAAAGTGTGACCGGAAAAAAGTGCAAATTATAATTTGCACTTTTTTCCGGTCACACTTTTCACTCGAAAAAATTAATAATTAATTATTTACATACTACGTTTTTTATTGTATCACGTTGCGACCCCCACGGTTGTTTCACTATGGTGGTATTGTCCTGACGATACAGGGGGAGCCGCGCACTTCGTGCGCGGCGGGTCATACTGCATACAACGTTTGACAACTCAATGACAAGTTTTTTTATTGTTTATAAATAAGTGGGATTTGTGCATTACATGGTAAAAATTGACGATTTTTTGAAAAATGTAGCGTGTTTTAATTCATAATAAGAGCTGATAAAATCCTTTGTAGAAATAACATTGTAGGTTTATAACCTACCAGGACGCACGCCGCGAGTTGTATTGGACTCGTCGACGGTCATAATATAATTATATGGAACAAATATTTTACGAGTATCACCCGTTAAAGTTACTGGGCCGCGCTCAGCCTGTCATTCCGCCGAATCTCTATGTTATTGTTAATGAACATGATAGCCTGAGGTCCCCAGGTAACCGTTAAAGATAAAATTGAAACTGAGGCCAAGGGATAATATGGGTCAAATATATTTTGTGGCGAATTAATCGATTTGACTTGACGTTAATCATAATGTTATTGCTTGTAGGTTTACAACCTACCAGGACGCGCGCCGAGTTGGACTCTTCGCGACGGTCCTGGAACAGATATTTTACGAGTATCACCCGTTAACGTTCGCGTTAAACTTAATTATTAGTCAAACCCTGTTATGAAGTATGGATCAACGTCCAAAAACACTTCGAATGAAGTTTCGTGAACACCCTCTGAGCCCTTTCGGAATATTTTTAGGAGAATTTTCAATTTTGGCCAGCGATTTTGTGTGAGCGTTGATATATTGCATAATATGCATCGAGCAGTACATCTGCCTTGATAATAATCCAAGAAAAGAAACAAAGTCGTGATTTCTAAGCTTTAAAGTTTTGAAAAAATCATAGCACAAAGAGTCATTACAAAACTTTCAAACCAAAAAATGTATGTTTGTAAGTATTGGGCAAGTAAGCGGGCAGCTGTAAAAGTTCTATAAACTTCTAGTGTTCCTCCTCCTTTTGTCAATGTTTTAACGTTTAAAAGAGTCTAGTATTCTTCGTCATCTTCCTCTCCCCCTTCTTCAACAGAGTCGACACCGACCTCTTCGTAGTCCTTCTCCAGAGCAGCCAGATCCTCTCTAGCCTCGGAGAACTCTCCCTCCTCCATACCCTCTCCTACGTACCAGTGGACAAAGGCTCTCTTGGCGTACATCAGATCAAACTTGTGGTCCAGACGAGCCCAGGCCTCAGCAATGGCAGTGGTGTTGGACAACATGCACACAGCTCTTTGGACCTTGGCCAGGTCACCTCCAGGAACAACAGTTGGTGGCTGGTAGTTGATGCCAACTTTGAATCCAGTGGGACACCAGTCGACAAACTGGATGGTTCTCTTGGTCTTGATGGTGGCGATGGCAGCGTTGACATCTTTAGGGACAACGTCTCCACGGTAGAGAAGACAGCAGGCCATGTACTTGCCGTGTCGGGGATCGCATTTCACCATCTGAAAGGTTTGAATCCGTTAATAATGATCGTTTAATAAAAATGGGGAGACGCCACCACCGATTGCAATTTATTTGACAAATTTCAGGTCTTCCGATTCTCATTATTGAAAAATTGGCGAAGTTGACCGACGTTTCGTTGAACCCTGTGCTCAAGATGTGAGTGCACGGAGTGTAAAAGTCTTCTTAATTTAAATTGTGATATATATAGGGTTCCCACACTTTATTGAGTTATTACGACACTGTGATCTTCGTGTGAAATTATGATTATTCCTTTTATTATATTTGGCTAATCCCATACTATTCAAGAAAATAGGGATTCTAAAGAATCAACTCTGATGTATGGTTCAGCTCATCCTGTTGAATATACAATAACATAAACCCGCCACGCAAAGGGTTTATATAACAGATCATCCCGCGCTAGCGGGATGATCTGATAAACACATACGAGTGCGCGCAGCGCACGAGTTTTGTGTTAATATGTAATCCGGAAGCGCCAGCTGAGGGATTACATTTATTTAGCCCTGAGCGTGAAGTGTTTATGGATTATAATTATCTCCGGCGATTTCGACAAGGGATTTATACTTTAGAAGAGAGTGATTGGAAAGCAGTTCATCAATCTGAATGTCAAACCGATCTGTCATAGTGGAGCAATAGCTTGAACGTTAGCAGGAACAAGAGCTGGAAGGAGAGCAAGCAAAACAATACTATTTTTAGGGCACGGACAAGGGTAGCTGGCTAGTCGCCAACTTCTCACGCCACGCGTTGGAGAAATTCCAAGAATTAGCTGCTTTGGCAACGTTCCCAGGAATTTCCGTGTAAAAGAAGTGGACGGTTACGATGTTTCATATCACGTGGTGCGCTATCGTGTCACGTGGTATAGACTCGGCGTATGCTATTGGTGGCACGTGGTACGCACGTGACGCGCCCACGTGATCGCGCGTCTAACTGTTCTACTATTATCGAGTTCTAATCAGCAGTATCATTGATTATTGTAAGTAGGAGAATTGAATGATAAACATCAGTTACGACTAAAAAGCGGGCCGGGTTTATACAAATTTCCGGGGCGGGATGATATCACCTTGAGATGTTTATCTAACAGCGGGCCGGGCTGAGTGATAATATGATCCCGCGTCGAAATCCCGGAGATATTTATAATACTCCAACACGAATGGATAATCCCTGTAGTATTTGTTTGTTAGGCCGTTGTCCTGACAATCATCATTTAAAACCTTGAGGCTTGAGCCAAACGGTATTATTCCCGCCATCTCCATAGCAACTGTACATCGCCCATCGCAAATTGAATCGGTAAGTGGATTAAAGAAGTATCGTGTGTCCCGCACAATTAGTAGACAGAACCACGTGGTGATGACACGCAGGAGACCTCCAACATGCTGCATCATAAGATCCTTAATCACGTGACGTTGCACGTGCAGTTCCTGGACATGTCACGTGACCATGACACATCCTTACTGTTATTATTTAGTCGCCTGTGTGGCGCCACCCTCCAGATCAAAACTCGTGAGCTCTCTACGAGGACAAAGGGGACCAATGGATATGAGGGGGTATTAATGCTGCGTGTAGAAGATTCTAAGGGATTTGTGAGATATTGGTAAGAGAGTTGACAAGCAGGAGAGAGATTTGACAAGCAGGAAACATTTGCCAAGCAGCATTCAAATTAAATGACACCTCTGGAGACTTATAGTTCAGTTTAGTTTTAACATATACTTCCAGTTCACACTTGCGTCATTTATATTCAATTTAACATTATGCGATGGTAACGAATGAAGAGAGTGTGTTTGAAACTCTATAAAATCTCTGAACTAAATGAGAAGCAGTATGGCTTCACAGTTCTCACCCTAACCATTAGCCTCACCCTCCACTCTCCAGCTCTTACTCTAACTACAACACTACAACACTACAACTCTAACTACAACACTATATCCCAACAAGCACCCTCTTTAAAGTGTGAAATGTTAAGGTTTATACTGAAATTACAGGTCCAATACAATGGTTAGAGAGCACCAAAAATGTACACCATAAAAAAAGCGAAACAGTAAACACTGACCTGGTTGGCAGGCTCGAAGCAGGAGTTGGTGATCTCGGAAACAGAGAGCTGCTCGTGGTAAGCTTTCTCAGCGGAGATAACTGGAGCATAAGTAGCCAGAGGGAAATGGATCCTAGGGTAGGGTACCAAGTTAGTCTGGAACTCTGTCAGATCAACATTCAGAGCACCGTCAAATCGGAGGGAAGCAGTGATGGAGGATACAATCTGGGCCATTAGTCTGTTTAAGTTGGTGTAAGTTGGTCTTTCAATGTCCATGTTTCGTCGGCAGATGTCGTAAACGGCCTCGTTGTCGACCATGAAGGCACAATCAGAATGTTCGAGGGTGGTGTGAGTGGTCAGGATGGAGTTGTAGGGCTCTACCACAGCAGTTGAGATCTGAGGAGCAGGATAGATGGCGAACTCAAGTTTGCTCTTCTTTCCATAGTCCACACTCAGTCTCTCCAGGAGAAGAGAGGTGAATCCAGATCCAGTACCTCCACCGAAGGAGTGGAAGACGAGGAATCCTTGGAGACCAGTACACTGATCAGCCAGTTTCCGGAGTCTGTCCAGGCAGAGGTCGACAATATCTTTTCCGACGGTGTAGTGACCTCGGGCGTAGTTGTTAGCAGCATCCTCCTTTCCAGTGATGAGCTGCTCAGGGTGGAAGAGCTGTCTGTAGGTTCCGGTCCTCACTTCATCAACAACAGTCGGCTCCAAGTCAAGGAACACTGCCCTAGGGACGTGTTTCCCGGCTCCAGTCTCACTGAAGAACGTGTTGAAGGAGTCATCACCACCTCCGATGGTCTTGTCAGAAGGCATCTGGCCATCAGGCTGGATACCATGCTCCAGACAGTAGAGTTCCCAGCAGGCATTTCCGATCTGCACACCGGCTTGACCAAGATGAATAGAGATACACTCACGCTGAAAGAATTAAGCTTTTAGAATGGGCGATACGGTTTTCTAGCGGTCATACGGAATAATTGTAATGCTCTAAATATTTTTAGTACACTGAATTCGACAACTATTGCTTGAAGACTGAAACGTAATATATGATAAGAGTATAAAGCTAAAGTATTAGTTCATTTAACTTACCATATTTAGGCTGAATAAAAACTAAGACTCAGTAAGAGTAACGACGAACCACTGAGACAATAATTTTGCAATGAGAAAGGATGTACATTCTCAGTCCTTAAAGCCTTGCGCTGGCAACTTGCCAGCATGATAGTCATCTGCCGGTTTCACGCGCTCTCATTGGTTAAGAAAAGTGTCATCTGCCGATTTAACGCGCTCTCATTGGTTAAGAAAAGTGTAGGTCGGGTCACGTGACTGCGCGCGTGATCTCTTGGTAACGCGGGACCACATTAGCGGCATATTGATCATATAAAGAAAGGGAGGGATCGCTAGAGAGGTCTCTCGATAGTAATTAAGTTATTAGGGACTTATTTGCTCATTAAACCCAGACTAATTAAGGTGGGACCTTCAAACTTGGTATAACTCAGAATATCACCAAGAGGCACTCGGCGCTGTAAATTGAGTCAGATCCGACCATTATTTTCTGAGATCGAGTTTAATCGTCTCTATGATGAACATTACACACTGATGAGACCATAGACTAGATGCAAGATTCACAGCCTTATAGAGTGGCTCCGGAGTGACATTTTAATTAAGTTACATTATAATGCATGCTCGAAGATATTACAAATGACACGCGGTCACTGGTTTGGCCCTGAATTGTGAATGATGAATGACTCATGAATTTAATGGATTGGCTGGAAAATCTAATATGTTTGTAATATCATCAATCCCACTCCAACTGACGTTGAAATGATATGAAATGAAACAGAGAATTTCCATCCCGTTCATACTTCATACTCATAGCCATATCGATAAAATATGTTGAAAAAGGCAGACCGATCCCTAGCTTACTGGGCAGCGCTCAGCCTGTCATTCCGCCGAATCTCTATTAGTATTGTGAACATAAATATAATAGCCTGGGGTCCCCAGGTAAACAGATCCCTAGCTTTTAGGATGCTCTAAAAGTTAAACCCAGTAAAATTTCGTAATCCAGTCTGGCTCTGATTCCCCCTTTATTCTTTCTTATTCTATTTCTCGAGAATTGGGTCTCAAGCGCTGTTTCGATTTGTATCTCATATACATATATATATATAATCTCATAAACAAACAAACAAACATATATAATCTCATATATAACCATTTATTTATTTATCTACGATATTATGTTTTTTTGTTTGGTTGAATAACTTTCATTTAACTGATTGGGATCTGACACATGTAATTTTGTAATGATCTTTCTTATTTCTAATTTCTAATTTCTATATATAATAGAACTACGCTACTTACCGGTGTCTACAAGATCAATAAGAATGGAGCTCAAGCAGAGTGCATAAACCGACTTTTTATCGGTTCTGTGAAAACTAAACGAGAAAAACACGAGTTTATGGACTCTCGAGTTCAAGTCCATAAACTCGTTGCATGTAATTTTTATGTAAGGTGTTCCTCATCTCTAAAAAATTAACATACGAAAGTAATAATAATATAAGCACAACTGAAACTCAGAGCTTTTGAGAGAACTGGTAAGACCACAGTGACTGTGAGTGATCAGTGAACCTTGCGACCATTGTAAGGTGGAGTTTTACGTGTCACACAAATAAAGAGTAGATAAACCAGGTGCAAATTGAACAGTTTATACAAATTACAACACGATCAACCTTTGTAGCATGTGCATTGCACAAAAAGCCATTTGCACATTGTGCAAATGGCTTTTTTTCTAGAGTACTGCCATAAAAACGGTCATATACTGCCTCGCTGGAAAAAGTTCTGGGCCAATTTTGTCATTATTCATTCCCTAGTAGTAGTAGTAGTAGTATTTTTCGGTACAGCATTGAGCATGATGCAACGGACCTCTACCAATACCATGTAGACCAATACATAAGCAAATGTATTTGTAACTGTAAGGCACTTCCTTGATTCCTGAGTGTAAACGTACAAAACGTGATTCTATTGTCCTTTAAACTGAAAGTTGTTGATGATACTGTTACGCTTACTGTCGAGAGCCCATGTGACAGTTACAGTAGCAAATCATAATAAAAATAGAAAATTTTATCTGCTCACCTATAATAGCTTGAGCTCACTTGTTTTATTGGTTCAATTATAATTATAATGTGTAATTTAAAATATTGTTGTCCTTTTTAAAACTTTTTGAGAGTTATGTTACACGCACATGAGTGTTCTGTAAAATAGTGAAGATTATACCCTGGTGATAGTCAGGGCTTAAAGTTGTATTGTTAGCCCGAGCGTGCTAAATCACTTTACACTCAAGAGGATTACACGACAACCCTCACATTTATTTTGCAATAAGAAGGAAAATACCGTCTACACTAGGTTCATATAATTGAACTGTTGCAAGTTCAGATAAACATTTGTATTCAACCATCACAATTCACATTTCCTGCTTTTCGCACAATGTTCGCCATCTGTCGAGAAAATCAGCTTGCTGTGAGAGCAATACATTTATATCGATTAAGTGATTGAACTCTGAGAGCTACGTAACGTTCTTATTGTTCTGCAGAGAGATTCCCTATAACAGCACGTGGATACAATAAGGCGTTGCTAGTGGTCAATCCCTGAAACTCGTGCATGCAATTCATGGCTGACAGTGACGCTTAATCTTCCAAAGAAGGTGAGGCTAAGTATAGAGGAGCCCTACATTATAATGCTAATAGTGATAGTGGGCCCAGTTTGCTCTCTCATGTCCTCTTCAAATCGCTTTACATTTGCATCTCTCCTGACAGTGGTGATACAGGATTTACTCCCTATTATATAGCTCTCATATCGTCCCACACCTTGTAAATTTTACGTGATATACACTGTATATTATACAGTGGTACCTCGTTATCACGCGGTCCTCGTTACAACGCAGTTGTATTGTATAATATTAATATGGATTATGGTATAAATTATTTTCTTCCTCGATGCACGTTAGAGCAAGGTTTTACTGTAGTTCAAGGAATTATTATAATGGCGATTATATTATTAACTTATCAACTGAAATATATCTCGGGCAGCGCAAATATAATTATATTTAATGATTCGGCCGACGAAACACTGTGACCCATTCATCAATCTGAAGCAGAAGAGTCAGAAACTGACGTCCAGAAGGAATATGAACATTCGCTCCAAGGACATCCTGATGATCCTGACGTTGTTCCTTGTAGGACCTGCTGTTGGTGAAGGTAAAGACTTATTTGTTGTTGGCAGTTCAGCCAACAACTGCTCGCAAATTAAGCGATACAAATATTTTACTTGTAATCTAAAATCAACCATGTTCATTGTTCATTATCCTGCTTATCTTATCCCTGAATTAAAGTTCGCTAGAATTTTCTGGTGTTTGAAATACGCTAGCTCCAGCTCCTGATGAGATCAATGATTGAGTGACGAGATCACGGATCCGCCAGATTTTAAAATTTACTCGGTTAAATGTTAAACAATCAACTTGAAATTTGAGGAAAGCTTTTCAATTATCAAATCAAATGTGTCTAGAAACTTTTGATACCACCCGTAATAAAATACGGATGGTAATATCGTATCGGAAAATTATCCAACTCAATTCTGAGTGTACGAGATTAAGGACGGGTTCTATAACTAACCAACCAACGTTTTCATTTTATGACAATAATCTCTGAAAAATATAATGTACAATTCTGACACGAATTACGTGAGTTTGGAGTTATTAAAGGGTTTCGTGTGGGCGCTTACTTCTGGGCCACCCTGTATCATTCTTTGTTTTATTTCCACATCTCCGTGTTCCATCCCTCCCAACCCTCCACAGTTAATGCTCTTCCACTCCAAGTTTAAGACATGTTTATCAGTTTATAACGATCATCAAAACACATGTGATCTTTGTGTTAAACTTCCTCTCCTCAGATTTCTCTTATCTTACTTAGTATCATAGTCTCTGATGACTCTTTCCTCTTAGAGTCTCTTTCTCTCTCTCTCTCTCTCTCTCTCTCTCTCTGTTCTGGTCAATCTTAGAGTCATCAGAGATTATTATACATAATAATTGTCGCTGTCAATAGTCACAGTAACTATCGATTGTCTACAACTCTGTAAGGACAGTATGAAATACATGGCCAACTTTCTGTTCTTCCATATAATACGTCTTAATATATACAGCCAGTTAACCTCACCAATTTTTGTAAAGTCTAAGGAGTGTAAAGTCTAAGGAGTGTAAATAAATCACTGCTTTTATTCTCCATAATATCTATTTTAGGCTGGAATAATATAGACCGGGGATCACTGTTCAACTTCGACCTTGAGGGCGTTCCATTGGAGGTACGGACAAACTCAGAAAATAGATTTGACATCTGGTTATACACATCCGAGGTAACTGACTTTTAGTCGTAAATGTTTTCCTATCTATATAGTATGTGGTATGACTATGAATCATAGTCATGTATGATAATTGATAGTACTACATCACATATAATCTTGTATCTATATAATATGTTCAGGACAGGGAGGTAGGAAGGCTGGAGATACACCTTGGTCCGAAGCAGTACTACATTGCTCGGTGCAATGATCTCGGAATACCTGGTAGAGGAAGCTACAGTGGTGCGAGTGGTAAAAACGGTGTTTGGATGATAACATTAACAAAAAGATCTGGAAACTCCCCGAGGCTAGTAGCTTCCTTCAACAATCACGAAATGATCAACATCCTGATGTCTGACTCAACTTGCGATTATCCCGACTGGAAAAGCTATTGGAGCCAGGACGTGGCAAAATTGAAGTTCACATTCAATGCCTCGGCTCAATATCGGATGGGTGAATAAAAATATATGGTTTAGAATCTTAATGTGCTCTTTAAATGATGATAAAATTACCATAGCAAATATAAAATAAATTTACGAAATTTGTGGAATGATGAAAAATGGGAAACAAGTATGGTGGTGGTACTGCATGGTAGTCCCATTAACATTACCCCATTACTATTGAGAGAATAAAGATCTATGACAAAAATTAAACCAATATCCCACACATGACTAAACATCTTCACAGGAGGTTGCGATGGAGTGCCTTCATCATGGTCTTTTACAAAAGTTTCTCCTCAACCACTTGTCACCATGGACACCCGGTTGACTGTGACATGTATCAAACCCGCAACTTTCAACAATGGATTAGGAAGCATCGAAGTTATCTGTAATTATGGAACCTCTTACTCATATTCAGGAAGTATGCCCAAATGCAAGTTACCACTGCCAGGTAAGGTATTTTCATGACTTTACACCTACAATTACATCATTCTATAATTGTAGCCAGTTTCATACTTGTTTTAGGGAACAGTAGAACCTGGCTGCAAATAACTATGTACAACACTAAATGCTGTTATCATGAATCAAATTATTTTAATGCACACAAACTAAAGATAAGTTAAGCTATCAACTTGGATCGAATTTTCAGCTCCGGCAATTTATTTGTTAATCATTAATATAAAAAGTAAATAAATTGAGCTATTTCAATTTCGAATAGTTTTTGCGCATTTGAATTTTCAAGTTATAAAATGTGCCCTGGCCGGATTTTGATGAGATGCAGTTCAAAGTAGATGGGTACAATGCTGCCAACAAACAAGCATGGAAAGCTGTTTTTAAGAACTCAGCACGGGATAACGAAGTTCCTATGGAGCTACTGAAGAAACCAGTAACAGCTCCTTGTACTTCTTTTGAAGACCCGGCCATCAAGTCTGCAAAAGACAACATTGTCAATTTTGTAGACAACTTCAAGCCCAGAAAACTTGAATCTAATATGAACCGCTATGAGAGTGAAGGGTATATGTGGTTGAAGAAGGCTGTCAAGGATGGCCATAACATCGGCTGATAAGGGCGGTGCGATAATCATTGTCACCCCTCAGATAATCAAGGATATCACTTCTGCCAAAGTTGAGGACCCTTTGAGATACAGACCTTTGCAAACTGATCCTACTGGATCTTTGAGAGGGAGGTTGTTAGAGCTGTGGTCATCTGGTTTGGAGCGGAAGTATGTAAGTGGTGAACAGTCTAAGTGTGTGGTTGGTTTGATTCAGAAGTCTGATCGGGACACTCTTTCACAGAGCACTTCAGATCTAGTCAAGCCCGATATTCCGTATGGTTACCCATTACTGAAAATTCACAAGCTGACTGAGACTGAAATTAGAGAGAAAAAGATTCCACCCAGTCGATTCGTGACTGATCTCTCTAGAGGAGTAACTGCAAGATCAGATAAGTTTGTTGTTTGGAAGTGGTTGGGACCTCTTGCCAGGGATTACTGTATAGATCTTGTTAAAGATTCAACTGCAGCTCTCATAAAACTCGAGGAATTGGCAGCTTCCGGACAAGTAGTCGATACTTGGATCAGCTTCAGTATTGATATTGTTTCTCTATACGATTCTCTGCAACATAGCTTGGTGATGTCAGCCTTAGATGATGCTATGGAGTCGTGTAGACCAGATTGGTCTGAGGAGTTCAGGACTTGGCTGAAGGGACTGATACAGCTTAGTTTTGATTCGGCAGTCTTGAAGAATGCAGACAACTGGTATGAGGTCGTTAACGGTGTACCCACTGGAGGTATCAATTCAGTGGATTGCGGTAACATTGCTTTATTCTTTGTCCTAAAGAGTCTGGTTTACGACCCGGTTGTTAGACCAGAGGAGCTCAAGAACCTTGATCGGTTTGTGGATGATATTTCGGGCCAAGGTATGTGGAGAGGTTCTATGATTGGTTTTGAAGAATGGGTAGGGTCATTACGCAGTAAGATGGTTGATAACTATGGCTTAGATATTACATACGAAGTGAAACCAATCACGGAGTTCACTCAGTTCCTGGACATTCAGTACAAGTTTGTTGGAGGGAGACTCACAACAGATCTGTTTAGGAAACCTACTGACGCCAACAGGTATCTAGAATTCTCAAGTTTCCATCCACGACATACCTTCCGGAGTATAGTCTTCTCACAGGCACTTCGATACAGAAGGATAATCAATGATGACGTCTTGCTGGATGAGAGATTGGCAGAGCTTCAGTTGTTTTTTGAACGGTCTTCATATCCTACTGATATGGTGAGAGAGGTCATCAGTGATGTCAGATCGATACCAAGAACTTTACAGTACAAGGCAAAGGATCAGGGTCCCCCTTCTTTCACACCATGGATTGTTACATTCGGTGCGGGCTATGAGGAAACCAAGGAAAAGGCTAAAGAGGCCAGTAACATCATCTCAAATAGCCGTACTTGGAGCAGTGAGAACCCTGAGAGGATCCCTAAACTCCAAGTGGTGACCAGGCGAGCCCCTAACTTAAAGGACACTTTATTCAAGAGAAAGAAGCTTGCCTTAGGTTCAGAGTCAAGAACAACTGACCCATGCACCAAACCTGGTGAGAAGAAGAAAGGCAGACCCTGCCAAACTTGTCACCTTGTTAGTGGCAATTCCATGGTCTCCAATAATGGACACTCAGTCAGAACTCAAGGTGGTAACTGTAAGACACGCAACATTGTGTACGGCGCGACATGCAAACTTTGTACTGTTAATAACGTATACGTGGGAAAAACAGTCACCAGCCTCAGCCAACGTGTGAATGGTCATCGCAGTAAATATTATGAGATTTTAGAGGCGAGTAGTAAGGGGAATGTTGAGAGCCACAGAGATTTTGATGACGAGAATGTTTTAGGGGCACATCTTTTTTCAGTTCATAATTTGAGGGAAAGATCTGTTTTCAATGAAAGTTTCCATTTTGATATTTTGTGTTCTACATCCCCAGATAATATTAGAAAGTCAGAACAGTTTTATATTAACAAATTGAAGACACTTTATCCGTTTGGCCTGAACAATGTGAATTCCGTTTCTGGAAGCTAATTTTTCATGGTGTCCCGAATTTTATTTTTAAATCGTCCATTTTTTGTTTATATATGCAGTCTATCAATTTTTGAATTGCGTCTTTTTGATTTAATGAACTACTGCAGACTCCACATTATTATAGTATATGCGATTAATTTTGTTCCGATTTTAAACTATTCCATTTTTACGAGATGCTAAATTAATTTTTTGAGACTTTACTACATTTTTGATGAGAATTTTTGACATTTTCAAACTAACCATTGATATTCTCAGATCATGTGACTGATTAAATGCTGAAGATAAAAGAAATATATTCATTTTGCTAAGATTATGTTTGCGTTTCATTGCTCAACAGCTGTTCGAAGGATCAAATATAAGAATATAAAATGTGCAGATTTTTAAATTGTTCATAACATTTATTATTAACCAATGGCGCCACTGTGCCAGCCTTTTTTGTTTCAGTTACTTTTGATATTAGAACAATTAAGTGACAGCAGTCAGCACCCGTCGCGTTAACACTAAATATTACAACTTTTGCGGTTAAGAAAACGTCAACATTGTGCTTTTGAGATGCTTGACTCATGATGACATGACTGGAAACAGACAATTGAACAGGAAGCGTTCAGAAAGGTATGTTTCAGTTTGATACATAACAGCTAGATTTTTATTTCAAATAGCAAAATTATTAGTACTATAAATTATAATAAGTATTAAACAATTTACTATTTAACCTATTTTAAATTGAATTTGATTTGCATGGATGATGGAAAATTGTGTCAATTCACAATTATTAATGCATTGAACATATCTCTTAAATTTCAATCATATCACATATTCGATTTCAGGGAATGCTGTATGACGTAAATAGTTGATTAGTTGATAGCATTAGCGAAAATCATTCTTGAGAAGTCCGAGAACTGGTCCTTCTTCCTGACACCACTAACGTTTAAGTTAAAAATGTGACGTTCTACTTTTACAATTTACATTTTATATGAAAGTGACAAAACAATTAACGATGCCAATTTAACAGTGATTTAACGACATTTAAGTTTTTGCTGGAACCTCAGAACCTGGTGAATAAAAGTTTTGATTTGCAACTTCAAGCTTGAAATTGCGATTGACTTAATATGAGTTTGCTATGATATGAGTTTGCTTTTGGTTTTATTTGTTGCACGATGCGCTAATGGATTGGAAAAAAATTGGCATCGTCAATCGATCAATTTTCGGTTAAACATCAAGCATATTTATCATTTCAAGGTAATTCAAATTACAGTAAATTACAGTCAAATAATTATAGAACTTAAATCGATATTTTTGGTTGACAGTCGAAGTCAAATTTGTTGTTATTATATCGCACATTAATCATTTCTAGTGATTATCGTTTTTAGATTTATGTATTATTTTAACTGGACCTTACATTTCAGAAATCAGTATACATTTATAAATTTATAAATGATAAAGTATAAAGACCTAGACTATATATAAATATTTATTTCAAAGTCTTAAGTCATGTACAATGTACAATCATACATATTCAATATTAACTTAATTGACGATGTCAATTCATCGCAGCTCGGCGCGGCACAGAAGCGCATTTCGCTGTCATGTGAGAAGCCTCATTGAGTGTGCCATGCGGCGTGGCACAGTAACACTAACGCATTGCGCTACAAATTTTAAACATATGCATATTTACTCGTACTCATGGCCCCCGGCCCCGCGCTCAGCCTGTCATTCTGCCTAATCTCTATTCGGTTTATGAACATATTAGCCTGAGGTCCCCAGGTAAAAACATATTTGAACATTAAAAACGTTAATTTCAGCCCAGAAAAGCTTACCGGCTGGCCGTGGTACTAGAGGTGGTTGTTTTTCGATGGCACGTGTGTCAGCGCGCGTGACGTAACGTTCACTGCATGATCGCTCGCTCGCTCGCGTGAATTACAATATGGAGTCATGACAACGACATTACTTCACAAAGTTTAAAAGCTGCGATCTTTTATTTAGCCCAAAATCAAACTTTTCGCGATAATTCAAAATCTACATTGTTTTGAATTTGGCTCCTGGGGAGCCTACTTTAGTTTTACGAGACGGACATTTTGTTGAAAACCGGACGTTTCTATCTCTTTTACTTCCGAAGTTAGGCCCCTAACAGTACGGTTTCCTGGGAGTTTTACAATTTGTCAGATTTTGGCGCCATGTGCTTTTGGTTGTAGGTTTATAACCGAACCTACCAAAACGCGCGCCGAGTTGGACTCGTCGACGCGCGGCGACGGTCTTAATATTTGAAACAAATATTTTACAAGTATCACCCGTTAATACTTTTGGTTTCACATAGCCATGTGTATACGCGTACTGCGTGACGCGCTTGTTTCACAAGCGCGCCTTCGGCGGTCGCGCGCTACTGCAAGCGAGAGGGCTTTGGTTAGTGCAACTTTTGGTGGAAATATATTGTATATAGCGCGTGTCTTTTACCAAAATGATATACATTTTCTTGTAGCGCAATGCACTACTGGGCCGCGCATCCAATATAAAATAATGCTTCTCCATTCTCGCAACCACACTTCGTTAAATTTTGTCATACGTTGTATGACCCGCCGCGCACGAGTGCGCGGCTCCTCCTGTATCGTGAGAACGACCGTGGGTGTCACAACGTGATACAAGTTAAATCGGCGAAATGCACGTCACTGCAGGGCCTTAACGGGTGATACTCGTAAACTATTTGTTTCGTCAAGCAAGAACGTCGACGAGTCTTGTAGGTTTACTTGCTCTAACCAGAGCCCTCTCGCTTGCAGTAGCGCGCGACCGCCGAAGGTCATGAAACAAGCGCGTCACGCAGTACGCGTAGACAAATGGCTATGTGAATAGGTTTACAACCTACCAGGACGCGCGCCGAGTTGAACTCGTCGACGGTCCTGAAACATTGAACAAATATTTTACGAGTATCACCTATTAAGACGAGTCCAACTCGGCGCGCATCTTGGTAGGTTATAAACATACAAGATAACAATTAAATAGTCCCTGCGCGCGGCGCTTACAGCCGCACTTAAGAATTTCTCAACAATGTGTGGCTTGGCTGTGTGTGCAGTTGTCATAGGATGCATATGACCGGCCCGCCGCGCACGAGTGCGCGGCTCCCTTGTATTTAGTGTAGTGAAATGACCGTGTGTGTCACGACGTGATACAAGTGCGCGGCGGACTGTGAATATGGCTAAATTCAAAATTTGAATTTATCTATGAATATAAGAGAAAAATCAACAATAAACTATTACAGGTTAGATGTTTACCTGAGTTCTATATCTTTCGATAGCAACTCCATCTATAAATCTGATTAGCAAGTCATTCTGTATTCCACCAGTATTTGTGATCCTGGTTGCAGCTTTCAACATGTTTTATGGGCCCAACACTCAGCTTTCACAGTTTATGACTTCTGGCCTCCTTGCGATGTCGTAGCAGGTAGACCATTTCTTGTTGTCGCGGGCTAACCAGATTGTATAGGAACATCGAAGAGCGACCAAAGCAGCCTCATTCAGGGCTTTATTCTTCGTTCTCTTCGCCAATCCAAAGTAGTTGAATAGAGCTGGTACAGTATGGTGCCAGAAGCCCCTACACCCAATCTCTACCGTAAAGAGCAGAGCTTTCCAACCGCACCCGTCGATGCCAGGAATCAGCTCTCTGTTGTAGCGTGCTTCTTTACATGCTACTTGGTCACTGAAGTTACTCTCGTCACCACAAGTCAGTTCAATCAGAACTACTTCTCTCAAACTATCCGACCATACTACAATGTCGGGTCTCTCCGCTGTGTTGTAGATGTGCTGTGGGAACTGGGCAGGTAGTGTATCCTCGTCCCATATCAGCTTCCAGTCTTTCGCTCTCTCAAAGGGCCTCTCCTTCCTCAGCTTTGGCTTTGGGTGTTCATACTTCCCATCCTTCGACTTGAACCGTATCCATTCTTTGTCGGAGGTCGTGGAACCTGAGGAATTGTACATCTTGAGTTGGTCAAGCAAGGCTATGGCTATAACACGTAGGACGTTGTCATGTCTCCAGTTGTACCTTTTGGAGTTCCTTGCTATACTGCAGACGGCTAGGATGTGCTTGATGTTGCACGTCTTCCAACCACAAAGTGTACAATTTCCTGTACTCGAGTAGTTCCACAATTTCATGTTTGCAGGGGTATTAGCCACGTCGTGCGTCGAGTTTAGGTGGAATTTAAGGAGAGCCGGGCTCATCTTGTAGTTGTAGATAAGGCTGTTCCATCCTAAGTCTAACTGCATCGTGTTCTCCCATGTCAAGAACTTGCCCTGTACTCCCTTGTTTACCAGGGTGACTAGCATGTCGTTCTCTGACACCGATTCTACCAGTTGTCTTAGCTTCTGCCTCTCAGTCAACTTTGGTTTGCATCCGAGTCCTACTCGGTCTTTAGTCACTACTCCAACCAACTCCTGGAAGTAGAGATCTCGCTCTCTTGCCGTCAGCTCCGTTGTATAAGACCATCTCGGGCTGTTCTCCTGTTTCTCTCTCTTGTTATTATAGGCTTCTACAACTTTGGTGTCATCACTGTTCTTCAGGGCGTGTCCCTTTGATACCTGAAGAGACTTGTATAAGTCACTTAGCTTCTTCAAGTTTAGCCCGAAGTAATCCTTGCTCCTGTACAGGACTGTCACAGTAATTGATCTAGTAACACCCAACCACTTCTTCAAGAATCTGGTGCAGATAGCATCCAGTTCGTACACAGAACTTACAGGAAGGTTGTAAATCATCAGATCCCAGGACATCTTGCTAGTCAGCATGTTATTGTAGATCCAACACTTCATGACACCGTTGAGACCACACTCATCCACTGTCTGAAACTAATATGTATTTATTGTTTTGTGGTAAATAAAAATTTTGTTTTTCTTTAAATATTTTTTACTCGTCCATTTTCATTGTAACCACTTGATGCTTTCAGCTGCAGTTTTTCAGTTTCAGGTTAATATAAGGGGTAGAATTAGTAAAAGGTATTGAGCTCATGATAGCTCAATAACGAAGGCTGGAACAGTAGTTAGGGCAAGAGTTGATTTTTCTGTGAACAAATTCGTAACAAAGGTTTGTCTACAGGAATGTGTTGTCCATAGTCCCAGGAACCACAAAAAAAAACCGTCCAGCTGAAACTTTTGGGCAAAAATTTTTATAGTCATTTTTCTCCAGGAACCCATACGCCCCACCCCTAATATTGGTTATTCGGCTCCCGAAGGTCTTGAGATCTCCATAGGGGGTGCAAAATGACCGCAATGGTCACATTATGGCAGGCGAATGATAGTTTCAGAACGATTGGAGCTTTATTTTTCGAAATAAATGGAATTTTTCGAAATTTTTCTCAATTTTATTGAAATTTCGAAAAAAAATACACCAAATTATTTTTAACGCTTATTTCAAATCTTACTCGAGAAATAACTTCAATTAACAAATATCAAGGTTAACTAACAAATAACAGATTATTGACCAACCCCCAGACAGCTATTTGACGGTACATACTACTCTGGTTGAATGTCTTAAGTTATCCTACAGTGAGCTGATGATAATCACATTCGATTTGCCATTGTGGATTAAGGCCACCCGAATAGTAATGGAAACTAGGATGCCTATTGTGGTCAGGGTTGGGGGCTTCCACACTCTCAAGAGGTTTCTTGGCTGCATAGGCTATATAATAATAATGGCAGACTCGGGTTTAGAGGAGCTCATCAAACTCGTGTATCCTGGAGACGTCACGCATATATTAGTTGGAGGATCTTACTATAAAGCGTTGAGAGCCCACTTTCTGATCGACGCCGCTCTTTGTTGTTTCATTATAGAGGAAGAAGTTTACGACGATGAACTAGCAGACTTGGAAGGTTACATCTACAAATGTGTGAACGAAAATCTAGGTGTTCACTTTAAAACTAAATCTATTCAGGATCTATCAGAGAAAATAACTCTGCTTCTAAAGAACCTGTTTTCCAACAGTAGAACAGCAGCTCTATGCGTTACTTATACCACAACATGATAACACTAGTAAAGGACTTCATAAGAGCAGAGAGGTTGCACGACTACAATATGCACTTATCAGCAGTAGCTTTGATGCTGCCCTACTTCGCAGCAGCTGGGAGGGGACAGTATGCAAAAGCTTTAAGACTGTATAATTTGGAGAAGGATGCTATTTTTAAAGTCAAGTATGGGGCGCTTTTAACTTTTTAAAGACCTTTAAAGTAACTGGGCTTCACACGGTTTGTTACAACGACCACGAGTGGGCCGGGGTGTGGAGAAGGAGGAGGAGGAGGATAACTGAGGAGGAGGAGAAGGACTGAGGAGGAGAAGAGGGATCCAGGAGAACCCATGAGGAGGAGGACTGAGGAGGAGGACTAAGGAGAAGGAGGACTGATGAGGAGGATGTGCAGTTGTCATAGGATGCATATGACCGGCCCGCCGCGCACGAGTGCGCGGCTCCCTTGTATTTAGTGTAGTGAAATGACCGTGTGTGTCACGACGTGATACAAGTGCGCGGCGGACTGTGAATATGGCTAAATTCAAAATTTGAATTTATCTATGAATATAAGAGAAAAATCAACAATAAACTATTACAGGTTAGATGTTTACCTGAGTTCTATATCTTTCGATAGCAACTCCATCTATAAATCTGATTAGCAAGTCATTCTGTATTCCACCAGTATTTGTGATCCTGGTTGCAGCTTTCAACATGTTTTATGGGCCCAACACTCAGCTTTCACAGTTTATGACTTCTGGCCTCCTTGCGATGTCGTAGCAGGTAGACCATTTCTTGTTGTCGCGGGCTAACCAGATTGTATAGGAACATCGAAGAGCGACCAAAGCAGCCTCATTCAGGGCTTTATTCTTCGTTCTCTTCGCCAATCCAAAGTAGTTGAATAGAGCTGGTACAGTATGGTGCCAGAAGCCCCTACACCCAATCTCTACCGTAAAGAGCAGAGCTTTCCAACCGCACCCGTCGATGCCAGGAATCAGCTCTCTGTTGTAGCGTGCTTCTTTACATGCTACTTGGTCACTGAAGTTACTCTCGTCACCACAAGTCAGTTCAATCAGAACTACTTCTCTCAAACTATCCGACCATACTACAATGTCGGGTCTCTCCGCTGTGTTGTAGATGTGCTGTGGGAACTGGGCAGGTAGTGTATCCTCGTCCCATATCAGCTTCCAGTCTTTCGCTCTCTCAAAGGGCCTCTCCTTCCTCAGCTTTGGCTTTGGGTGTTCATACTTCCCATCCTTCGACTTGAACCGTATCCATTCTTTGTCGGAGGTCGTGGAACCTGAGGAATTGTACATCTTGAGTTGGTCAAGCAAGGCTATGGCTATAACACGTAGGACGTTGTCATGTCTCCAGTTGTACCTTTTGGAGTTCCTTGCTATACTGCAGACGGCTAGGATGTGCTTGATGTTGCACGTCTTCCAACCACAAAGTGTACAATTTCCTGTACTCGAGTAGTTCCACAATTTCATGTTTGCAGGGGTATTAGCCACGTCGTGCGTCGAGTTTAGGTGGAATTTAAGGAGAGCCGGGCTCATCTTGTAGTTGTAGATAAGGCTGTTCCATCCTAAGTCTAACTGCATCGTGTTCTCCCATGTCAAGAACTTGCCCTGTACTCCCTTGTTTACCAGGGTGACTAGCATGTCGTTCTCTGACACCGATTCTACCAGTTGTCTTAGCTTCTGCCTCTCAGTCAACTTTGGTTTGCATCCGAGTCCTACTCGGTCTTTAGTCACTACTCCAACCAACTCCTGGAAGTAGAGATCTCGCTCTCTTGCCGTCAGCTCCGTTGTATAAGACCATCTCGGGCTGTTCTCCTGTTTCTCTCTCTTGTTATTATAGGCTTCTACAACTTTGGTGTCATCACTGTTCTTCAGGGCGTGTCCCTTTGATACCTGAAGAGACTTGTATAAGTCACTTAGCTTCTTCAAGTTTAGCCCGAAGTAATCCTTGCTCCTGTACAGGACTGTCACAGTAATTGATCTAGTAACACCCAACCACTTCTTCAAGAATCTGGTGCAGATAGCATCCAGTTCGTACACAGAACTTACAGGAAGGTTGTAAATCATCAGATCCCAGGACATCTTGCTAGTCAGCATGTTATTGTAGATCCAACACTTCATGACACCGTTGAGACCACACTCATCCACTGTCTGAAACTAATATGTATTTATTGTTTTGTGGTAAATAAAAATTTTGTTTTTCTTTAAATATTTTTTACTCGTCCATTTTCATTGTAACCACTTGATGCTTTCAGCTGCAGTTTTTCAGTTTCAGGTTAATATAAGGGGTAGAATTAGTAAAAGGTATTGAGCTCATGATAGCTCAATAACGAAGGCTGGAACAGTACAGGTTTTTCTACCAAAAATCGAAGTTAAATCACCCACCGGAAAGATTTGTGAAGAGAAGAAGGAGGACTTTTTATCTTGGGTCTGTTCTATGTCATTTGTCAGTTATCATTCAACAATACACATGCCTTGATTATTCATTTTTATATAGATCTAAGGAAAACAAAATTTTGGTTTTCCCTACATCCCGGCCCTGTTCCTTCTCAGCTTTGTTGTTATACGCATTTAGTATCTATATTTAGATAGACCTTTTCCAGGTGATTTTTAGAACTTGTTCCTGAAGTTGTCTAATGTCCATACTCCTTGGGTAACCTTGTGTACTATACAATGCTTATTCAAGCCTATCCATAACTATTTTATTTATCCCTAAAATTGAACAAATTAGGTGATTTTAGAGGATGTGCCGGTAAAATCTCTAAAAAAGTGTGTTTCTAGAGCAGAATGCACAAATTTGCTATTACATCAGTTAAGTTTTTCTAAATTGCCCCACATTCAAATGACGATTTTGCGCCCCCTAAGATGGCGCCCCCGCACAGCGGGGTTAGCAGAGCCATTAGTTTCGCAACTGTTAAGCACCATCATCTTTTGCTCAGTCAATCATAATGATTGGGTCATGGCCAGGATATAGGAAAGCTTTGTAGCTGTGATTACTGACTAGTGTAGCTGTTGTTTAAGTTAAAATGAGCTGAAATATGATCTCAAAAAGGAGCTTTCATCTCACCGGAAAAATATCTATTCTATAGTGTATCAGTGTTCTGGTAACCTTTAAGCAGTTTGTCTGCCAATTCTGCATCGAACATAGAATTATTTAGATTCCTGGTGTCCACTGTCCATGCTAGTTCTTCTGAGAATGTTAGTAACAGCAGAAGCATTTTCGCTTAAATAGACTTTTAATAGACTAACAAACCAATTTTACTAATTTCACAGGTTATGACATCTAAACCAGTGCTATTTACTGGATCATCTCCTGAAGAACATGTCCAAAGCTGCTGTGACTACTTTGACACTTTATTCTCTTCCCCAGAAACACTTAGTGTTAAAATCGGCAGCTTTATTGAATCGATTTTGATTGACAGTGTCAGTGTTGGTGTCAGCAGAAAAGTATTTTCCCATGTCATTTCAAGAGTAAAATCTCTCCAAACTGATTTATGTTTAGAATACTGTGGTATTCTCACTGAAGCATTGAAATTAAGACTCATGTCTTTTGAAGACCAGATAACAGAATTAAATCAACACATGGCTTATCTCTATGAAGCTATGAAAGATTTTGGTAAAGCTGCATCGAATTTGAGTGCAATACCACTGGAAAACAGCCAAAAGAACTATTCAAAAGCATTCACCACTCAGATGTATCTCAAAATAGCTCATCTGTATCTTGAAGGAAGAGACTCAAATCAGGCTGAGATATTCATTAACCGTGCTTCGTTATTAATCACATCAACTACTGAGCCAGACTTACAGGCATGTTCTGAATAATGTTATAAATTTCATGTAGAAGTGGTTTTGTGACATTTTTTGTAGTTCCCTCCACTACCATCTTGTGCAATGTGCAACTTAATTATTTACTATCAAATTCAGGTAAAATACAAGCTATGCTATGCCAAATTGCTGGACTTCAGGAAAAAGTTTCTTGAAGCTGCACGTCGATACCAGGAACTGAGTTTGGAGCCAAGACTCTCATTAGCAGAGCAGAATGAACTTCTCCGACATTCGGTAATGTAAAACAATCTTACTAGAAATGATGTGGTTTATCACTGTTAAGTTTGAGTAATTTGACCTCCAATTTGCCTCCAATTTGACTCTTAACATCATACTTCAAAATGAAAAACGACAAAAAATAAAGTGATACTCACTTCTATGATTTGAGGCAAATACTTTTAATTATTAATGTTTTAAATCTCAGATATTATGTGCTATAATAGCACCTGCTGGGGTGCACAGATCTCGACTTTTGTCCTCCCTTATAAAAGATGAGCGTTCCCCAATTATCCATGGTATGTTAAGAAACACGCAGTTGGGACACCTCAT
This sequence comes from Bolinopsis microptera, assembly GCF_026151205.1. Classification (NCBI taxonomy): domain Eukaryota; kingdom Metazoa; phylum Ctenophora; class Tentaculata; order Lobata; family Bolinopsidae; genus Bolinopsis; species Bolinopsis microptera. Next base: position 14,042,560 of record NC_087072.1, on the reverse strand, counting down.
AACTCTTCAACAGGTAATAGTTGCTCATTATTCTGACAATCTGATTTTAAATAAAGTGGTAATGTTTTAATGAAAGTTCAACATAGCTAGCTCATTTTAAATATTTAAGCTTTGTGTTTATATTTAAGCTTTGTGTACAATAGGAGCAAAATAAAACTGTAGTAAGTTGTATCTTAAATTATGAATCACATTTAAAATAAATGATGGTAGTAGAGTCAGGGTGGAGATCAGAGCTAAATGATAACACCAGGTAACACTGTTTGAGAAAGAGTTGGATGAACACCAGCGAGAAAAACTTGCAAATGGTATGACGATTTTAGAAGCAGCAGTAATGGAGCATAACCTTCTAGCCATCTCAAACATCTACAAATCTATAAAAATTGACAACCTTGCTCAACTACTGAGAGTACCTGCTTTACAAGTTTGTAATTTAAAATCTTACAATTTCGTCATTTTAAAACATTAATTGTAGAGATTTTTAATGTGGTGTGATAAATGTGTTTGGTTATGTAATGGAATTGTAGAATGGAAATTTCTTACATTGGGTTTATTTACGGTCACTCTGTCTAATTGATCTCATTGTTAATGAAAATGATGTACATTTTATTGATTAGTTCTTAGTTATTTTGACGCACGCATTAAGTTTGTTGACTAGACCTAATATTACCTAGGCAGAAACAGTAGTTGGTAAAATGATAGCTGAGCAAAGGATTTGTGGCAGTATTGACCAAATTGATCAGATCATTACATTTGAGGTCAAAACTCAGCCGTGGGACGAACATATTAATGTTGTTTGCAACAAGGTTAGTGATTTATTTGATAAAGGCCAACCTTCCATTATTTAGCTATTATTTACTACTTTATTTTTTATTTGATGTGAAGAAAATTTTTAGATTTGACATTTTAGATCACTGCTTAAATTAGTGCTACTGCTCCTTGCTTTTGTCAATGTACTAAAAATGTAAATAAATTTTATTCAGGTGAATCACGTGATTGATCTTCTGAATCAATTTGAACCCGAATTCTTGAAAGAGAGATTACAGCATTACGGGTGCTGATTAAGACATGATGGGAAATATATGGGTATAATGTACATTGTTCATGGTAGACTGCTTGGGAGTGTCATGAAGCTGATTGCATACCAAAATACCAGATATGAAATGAAAATGAAATGAAATGAGGTATTTATATCCCGCTCATATGATTAACCAACAACACAAGGAAGGTGGTTAACCATGTCAGAGCGGCTGACTGTGAGTGATGTGAGCAAATGTGTAAAAATGAACAAGAGTATAACGTAATATTAATATAAGACCAAGACAAAATTAAAACATCTTTTATTTTAAACCACACTAAACTAAAAAGAAGCAGAGACCATACAATACATTAGGGCCTGTCGTGATATCATGGATCGCTTAGGTTCCACCAGGATCTGGTAGTCCTCATAATTCTGCGGCCTCTATTTATCGTCATCTCGTACAACTCTTTAAGAATCTTAGGGATTTGGCATGTGAAAATTTGCAGCCTTCCAGACATTGATTGGGTTAACGAGGTGTCGTACGTCACCTCAAGATCGGGTGACAGGGGGCTGACCAGGCCAGAACCCAATTGATTGGGTCTGAGGTCACGTGATTATGAGCCTGAGGTCACGTGACTATGACGTCACCAGACCTTGTTCTCCGTTTCCCGCTCATTGGACCAGGTGAGCTTGCATGCTTGTGAATGTGGGTGTAAGTACAGCTGTACTGTAGTTTATACCTAATTAACCCCTATAGAAACCGAAAATTTATTTTCTGGCAGAAAGCTAGAAATTTACCAAAATATCGACATTGTTATAAATTTATTTTGATCACCATTCCTGACCTAAAATTGCACGAGAAATCGATTAAACTTGGTTTCAGGACTCAACAATGCTTCTTTATGCCTTAAAATCCATGTTTTATCGATACAATCAACATTATGATCCCGTTGATTAATTAGTAACAGGTACCTAACAAATACGCAGAAACAACCATCACACCTACATTGCATTCCTAACGGGTCGATTTCGAGTGACCAATAATCGTCGTGATGATACGTCATGTGTTCCTGATCATCATCAGCAATCAAGAGACAGGAGCGGCGGTAGCTTTAAATCAATGGTTTACGTTATTTTTGTGAATTCGACCCCTGTTGAAACAGTTATCTCACTTTGTAACTGCATATGTATCGAGGATAGCTTTACAAATAAGAGTATCAGTAAATAAAATTGCCACAAGTGTTTCTTTCACTCACTTTCGATAAGACACATTGGAAATTCTTACTTCCATAAGATTCGGAATTTTTTTAAACGCCGAAGTATATCGGAATTTTATAAAATTTAATCACACTTATCAACCTTTGAACGGTTAATCGAACACAATAATTTTCAAGCTTGTCAACCCTGAAAATTACATTTTAACTACATGCAAAGTTGTCTAACCAATTTTGAGTTTTGATCATTTATATCTACTATGTAAATAAAACACTTTCTATAATTACTCACGTTCAAGTTGCATGACCAATGACTAAAAATGCTTATTCTACTGATGCTTATTCTACTGATTCACGGTCCTTGGAAACTTTTATTACTCGTTAATGATGTGAAGTATGTCGGGGTGTAAGGTAGTTTAATGTAGACAATCGACTGTCTGTAAAGTACAAAATACACTACACTGTACACACCCACATTGTTATAATGTACAAGGGAGGAGGGGGGCTCATGTTGTCACTCGAAATTCACTTTTCCTGCCCCAAAAGTATAATTTCAATGCAATGAAAAATGGGCATGGGTTTCTATATTTCCTTTATCTCTGAATTAATCATTTCAAACTGTAATTAGGACTGTTGATGTGAAAGAAAATGTATCTAAATTTTACAATGACGTATGTGACGAAATTTACATTTCTTGACCCTATTTTGAAGAACCATACCCCGATTAGAATTCAATATTCTTCCAGGAATTATTGGTAGGTTATTTCAAGTTTAACAATGCTGAGTTTGATATCACTAATTTACCGAAATGTGACGACATTTACTTTTCCTGCCCCAACAGTATAATTTCAATGTGATGAAAAATGGGCATGGGTTTCTATATTTCCTGTATAAATCCATTCCAACTATAATAAGGGCAGTTGATATGAAAGAAAATCTATCTAACTAATGCAATGGCTGATGTGACGAAATTTACATTTCTTGCCCCTTTTTTGAAGAATCATACCTTAATTAATATATAATGTTACTTTATCACCATCACTATGTCGATAAATTAGTTATTTTGCCAACACGGAGCAAATAAAGTTATAATTTTTTTTTGTGACGAAATTTACAAATTTTTACCCTGTTCAGGTGTTGAAATTTATCCAATGTTAACATAAGACTGCCATATAATAATTTATATGACTGGCGTATGGTTGAAATATAGTTAATTGATCCATAGTACGTAATATAGGGTGTTTAAGTTGGTATACTAATATTTACTCAATTTCACACATGTTGAGATATCATACAAATTTATGTGACTAAATTTACCTATTTCTGCCTTCTGTATTTGTATTTGCCTATAACAATGAAATATGTGAACAATTCCAAACACATTCAACTCACAAAATAATGCTAAACTATTCGGCATTTCTTGTCAGGATGTCATAAACATCCCTCATATAAATTTCTTAAATGTGTGACGGAGTTTACATGGTGCTACCATTTAAGGCAAAAAGTCGCTAAATATGTAGATAATAGTCATATACAGCTATTCTATGAATTGGAAATTCGAAAATTTGGTCAAACACGGTAACAAGGGGTCCATATAAACTCCGTCACGTTTTTATACTGTGACAAAGTTTACAACTCACTGCCGGCCGCATTTAAGCGATATCTTATCGTCTGATAAAGATATCGTTATGCGACAAAGTTTATCTAGAGGATGAAACGATTATCTTAGGGTTAGAGGGTTTATATAGTTTCATAGTGTGACACATTTTACATCATCGTGCCATTCAGTAGGGTCACTAATATTTACCAATATCCTCAAACTTCAATGAACGTGTCCATAAACTCGTCACTACATAGTGTTGTCATTATATAGTGCGTTTTGCAGACTATATAATGACAAAAATCAGCTGTCATTATAAAGTGCTTGTCATTATATAGTGTTGTCATTATATAGTGTGATTACCGATCATAATGTTGATTGTATCGATAAAACATGGATTTTAAGGCATAAAGAAGCATTGTTGAGTCCTGAAACCAAGTTTAATCGATTTCTCGTGCAATTTTAGGTCAGGAATGGTCATCAAAATAAATTTATAACAATGTCGATATTTTGGTAAATTTCTAGCTTTCTGCCAGAAAATAAATTTTCGGTTTCTATAGGGGTTATAATTAGGTATAAACTACAGTACAGCTGTACTTACACCCACATTCACAAGCATGCAAGCTCACCTGGTCCAATGAGCGGGAAACGGAGAACAAGGTCTGGTGACGTCATAGTCACGTGACCTCAGGATCATAATCACGTGACCTCAGACCCAATCAATTGGGTTATGGCCTGGTCAGCCCCCTGTCACGTACGACACCTCGTTAACCCAATCAGTGTCTGGAAGGCTGCAAATTTCCACATGCCAAATCCGTAAGATTCTTAAAGAGTTGTACGAGATGACGATACATAGAGGCCGCAGAATTATGAGGACTACCAGATCCTGGTGGAACCTAAGCGATCCATGATATCACGACAGGCCCTAACAATACATGTAGGTATAATAAAGGTTAGTACAGTGACATAGAAAGGTAGAGAACTTAGACATAAAATGGAGTGCAGTAAGAAATAAAAGCCAAGGTGTCTTGCAAAAAGAAGACAAATGGAAAGAAAAAACATCAAAACTGATTATATAAATGGTTCTTTAACATTCGCTTGAAGCAGTTGGTATCAGTAATACATCTCAACATCTAATCAGTGGAAGAGAGTTCCATGCAATCGGTGCATGGCTTGAGAAACGTCTGTCATCAACTTTGGACTTTTTATTCTTTGGTACCTTGAGCATGAGATGGTCACCAGGTCTCTTCGACCTGGTCATGGTCATGGTGTTTGAGAGTTCTTTATCCGCTACATCCAAATCCAGTAGTGCTTTGAGGTAATCAGGTGCAGTACCGTGAACTGATTTGTGGGTTAATAGACAAACTTTAAAGAATATTCGTTGGTCTATAGGGAGTATGTGGGCCTTTTTATAGAAGGGAACCAAGTCCGTGGTTCTGTCTTCTATGTTATAGATGAAACCAATCAAGGATTGGATTTCATTTAATAGGGGGACTCGTTGGGGAATTTTATAGCCTATTAATTGGACGTTATTGCTATGATATTGGTTTCATGTTGGGTGTGACTGGGATATCTTTTTAATTTATATTTACCTTGAATCGAGGTTGGATATATTATGCTTTTTGAACTTTGAAGAAATATTGAATTTCAGTTGAATTTATATTTTCTTGTATCACAACTGTTTGTTCGATTCTTGTATTTGACAGCTTCCAAAGAATTTGTTTATGAACCTCATTGCCCTAGAACAACAATCAGGTGTTGAGTGTATTAGAGAAGTGAAACAAATTCTTCACATTATGAAGCTAGAGTGGGACTAGCTATGTATGATTCAAGATATTTTGGTCTTGTCTTCTTAATTTTATGAGTTTGCTCGAAATTGTCCGATATCTACATTCTACATGTTGCCTGTATTTGAGTAAAGTTATTCCAGGATCATGTCAGTTATTGAGAATCCTTTAGCCTATCTAAATGAAACTAACCAGACAGAATACGACGAACAAACCCCTATGTCTAAACCAGGTCGGTTAACATTGCAAGTATAAATGCGATTCAGATTATCCTGGGCAGATCTAAAAGTCATCTGCTTTCTGCATTGTCTGGTTGTGTTTGACATTCATACAGTCAATAACATTTAATATGATGAATTACAACAGTGGTGAGTCGGTCTACTCAATGCCAACATTTCAGTTGAGACGAAACCAGCAGTAAGACCAGCACGACTTTCAGCTGAGAATAGACCGTCAGTAAAACCTGGCACCACACTAGACGATACTCCTCTGTCTTCAGATAAAGAAAAGTCAATGTCTCCACGACAATTAAACTGTACTGGGTTCACTACTAGTAGTGCAGGAGACAGACTTTGCAGTGTATCGGACCTTCCAGACCTTTCTCTTTCGTCACAAATTGGGGCTGAAGGAGATGAGAAGAACCTTATCTTAGGGAACTCAGCTTGTGATAAGTCAGTAAAACATGCCAAAAAAGTGGGGGAATCAGTTCAAAAAGACCCCTCAGATAACCCCGAACAGTTAGATAAAGAGAAGACTTCGGGTGCCGGGTCAAATATCATTTTAGCTCTAGCAGAAGGTTTAGAATCAGATGACTCGGAGGATGATGAGTATGTGCCAGGAGTAGATCCTGTGGAGAAGGAGGAGCCGGGGGAGGAGGAAGAGAAGGAGGAAGGAGAGGAGATCGTTTCTAGACAGTATTCTCTTAGAGACGGTATGGTTAGCTAAAGATTATTATTTGCTCTAGTTTTAAAAGCTTAGATTGGTTTAATTATATTTTCTCTGTATTGCTATTGAACTTAGAGAGTTTAAACTGAATTGTGATTCTAGAAAACGTTTTTTGAGTTACTGCGAATAATAAGTTCGGTTCAGTTCAATGAGTGTACCCTAATTTAGGTATCAAGGGTACAGAAGTAGAGAAATCAAGGAGGTTTCACATGATGACTCAGAAAAGAAGAAAGCAGATGACCTTTGGAGTGCTTTTAAAGCTGATGTTGCAGTTCCCATCAAACGGTTGGTAATTTCGATTTTAGATATTAAATTTAGGTAATCTCAAATGTTCATTCATAAGTTTTAATTTGAATTAATAAGCGGAAGAAAAGAATATAATATTGAATCCCCTTTATTTTTCACTCAGAGCTTAAATCGTTTAAACAATTTCAATGTTTCGTATACCACCTGGGCAAATTAATGATCCATTTCTGCTCCGGCCGACCAGTACAATAAACAAGTAAAATCTTCTTATCGTCAGGAAATATTTGGACACATCTTTTGCTTTCAACATGTCTTATTTGCTTGGTATCAACATCATACTGGAAGTTTTGTGTAGTGTAAGTAGTTTCAAGGTCAGGGTTAGCAACAGAATGGCACCCGTACATGCCGATAGCAGTCTCATTGTTGGCTCCCTGTCCACAATCCCAACAATTTAAAGTCTGAACTGTAGTCTGAACCTCTCCTGTCACTGAGAATCCTAGCAGATGAGTGTCGTACACTAGGGTCATATCCTTTCTACACTTCTGATCTACATAAGCTTTATTGTAGTCTGTTATGATACAATAGTTAGGATGTGACACGGATTCTGCTTCACCGATCAGATGATAATAATCACTTGAACTCATTCGAACATAATGCATGGACTCTGGAGGCTGGACATTCTTTAGATACCACGCATAGTCACGTGAACACGTTGACTTAAACTGCTCCTGTATTGTACGTGACACGCTAAGCACCTTCTCCACATGCTCCTCTTCCCGATAAACACTCCGTAACATCCTCCTCTTGTCATCCTCCTCCCTGATAAAGTTCACAACATCTCCCAGTGTCTCGTAGTGGAGATGTAACCACATATCGGGGCTATCCTTCAGGTATCTCTGTAATCCTCCATCATTACCATTATTGTGGAGAACTTGTGAGCAACGTGTCATCCACAACCCATCTCCACACATCCACATTCTCAGTGCTAGTCTGCTGTTCTCTGTGCCCCAATACTCCCCCAACACTCCCTGAGGGTAGAATTCCAAGAATGTTGCCTTGTATGCTGCTAGAGCACCTCCTAGGATTGAGGCTGATTGGTAGGGCTCAGATTGGTGGTGTTGTGGTGGCCCAGTTTTGTAGTATCTGAAGAAGGAATACCCGCTCATCATCTCAATACCATACGCGTTTACAACTCTCAGATGTTTCGCATCGTAGTCCTTTTCATTGATAAGATCTAAAGTGGGAACTGCTACAGCACTAGGTTTCTCCTGCAGAATATCAAGGAGTGGTTCCAACCAGATATCAGACACCTCCATGTGGGTATCTAATATCACCACCACCTCCCCCTCTGCCTGTCTTATCGCTGAGTTCCTACAATTGGTAATTCCAACACTCACATTATTCCTTTGTATCTTGATCGGTATCCCCATCTTCAAACTAAAATCTGTTATCTCGCTTGAACTGTCCGTGTCACTTCCATCGTCTATCAGGAGTATCTCCCTCAATAAATGGGGTGGCGTTCTCTTAACAAGTGTAGTGAGAGTTCGTAAGAGAAGGTAGATCAGCTCGTTCTTCATACACATGACCACACTAACAGAGGTTGTGAAGGTTTGATCCAGGTGTCGGAGACATGTCTTATCCGGGACAGGTTTACTTTGTGGTAGAAGAGTATGTGAACTATCCCAATGTAAGGATACATCACGGTGGTAATAGTTGGTTACTTCTGATAACTCTGTTTTTGAGAGGTTTTTTAGTTTGGTTTTGTACTGGTCTTCGACTGTTCTCAAAGTTCGTAGTTCTATTTTCTTCATTAATTCACTTCCGTCTTTACTCGAACACGGATCTGAATCGTTATTGATAACGATTGTTTGCAGGTTCAGATGTCTGGCCCAGATAATCATCAATATCAGGAACGGTATTACAATTATTTGAGTCTTCTTCAATCGTGGAAATCTGAATCTCATCATTCTATTTCTTTGTAGTGAGTTTCTTGACGCAGGGTCAAACAACAGCTAGATCAGTATGATGTGGTAGGATTGTCTTGATTACTAGGCTGAATGTTATTAACACGTTATAAAACAATCAATATTAACTTTACACAACAACAATCCCGGCTCAACAAGGAAACCAGGATTAATATTATAAATCAAACTTTAAGTGTAAGGTAAAGCAAGATTCAAGACTGGATATAGTAAAACTATAAGATATTGCAACTTGTACACTAGTAACTAACGGTAATACAATATGTTGACCTTCACGTTACTACACCAGGTAGCTAACGTTAGTAAAATAGATGTGTACGCAATTCCATGAGGACCTATTATATATTGTATCTGTGCGAGATGTTGATATGAATTACTCGTTAATTTAATATTTGATCATTTGAGAATGTAAAGTCGTGTTGTATAACATGAGATCTTGTTTAAGTTAAAGTTAAGTCCCTTTTGAATTTTATATGAAAATATATTATATTTTGTAAACATGGTAAAGGCTAGAGGATTAAATGCAAATGTTCATATGAATTTAAACTGATAAGAACATAATTTCCTTTAATCCTTATCACACTTAATCATATTTGAACAGGAAAGCCAAAGAGTTTGAGACTACAATAAAAGAGAAGACCTACGATTTTGCTGGAGAAAAAGTAACAGTGAGAGAAGAGATAAAGAGCAAAAGGAGGAGTATAGCTTCTACATTCGGCCTTGACAGGTATGAACAGCACAATCTTCTGGATGATATACTATTTCGGCGGAGTAATGTTTTGAAATTACTTTTAAAAAGCACGGTCGGCAAACTTATAATTAATTTTTACAGTTTTTGTCCTTCAATATACTGCTAAACTTAAAGTTGAACCTCACACAAATTTGGTGTTCAGTAGAAAAAGACGGAGGGAGTCAGCCCCAATATTGTCTCGGACTGAGAGTGAGGAGAGATCTGAGGGAAGTTCTACCTCGGATAACCAACCTCAACCCTCCGGTACTAAGAGAAGTAGACCTGTCTCTAAACTCAACTCTCTGGTCAGCAGACTCACCAAACGACCCAAGATGACTGTACTCAACAAAACTTCCCTCGATTGGAACAAATTCAAGAAAGATAATTCTATTGAAGGTACCTAGTACATGTTTTATGTTTATTTTTCAATTCCAACGTAGCGTGCTTTAAAGTTAGAAAGGTTCATTGTCCTGACCGCTGAAGGTTGTGAAACTAAAATACCATAAATTCCCAGAGGATGTGAAGAATGAGGCAAAATCGGAGGACTTTTTGGGAAAACAAGATTTCCTGACTAGGGCAGACCATAAACAGTTCGAGTTAGAGAAAGATATCAGAGCGCAGCAAGCCAGACGGAGACAGATGATGCCTAAACAATTCTGAGACTGAGTGGAATCAGATGATATGATATGGTGTGGCCTTGTTGAACAAGTTTATTTCATTACATATTACTTCTACAGACCGAATGGCCCTAGACACGTAAAGATGGCATGTTTTGGGATGTTTTATACCAATGTATTTATAGAATATCATCATTAAATTATTTGATATGTAATGTTATGTACGGTATTTGAATTAATTCCATGCTGTATAGATCGCAATTTTACAACACAGCTTTCATAAAATCTATACTTTTGTGGTACACGCATTTTTATTTCACTCTTGAGCTCAGTCCAATTGTCTATTTTCGAAGCTGTTTCTTGATTTGTAGCACTGTTCCATTTTGCGTGGGTTTTCTAAGTACCCGGATATTATCAGAGTTTCAACCACTATTGACTTCTGTTACATTTCTTGAATTTTTGAGATTTTTAGCAATTTGATAATTGACAAATAACTCTAACCCAAGTATTATTTTTGCCGAAATGAGAAATTTAAGTAAATTTATTATCAGAATTTTTAATTAAATCACAAACTGCCGATTGTTTTCTTACAACTTTTCTTCAATGCAACTCATCTATCCATCTTAATTAAAACGGAAATAACTTTTCCAGCCTACGAATTACCTTATTTCAAATATTACCAAGACTTACTTGAAAACAAGTGACCTCACTAGATTTTGTTACCACCAGGAACTATGAGTCATGGGCAGCGTATTAACAAGCTCAGCAAGATTCTCATTGCTAACCGTGGTGAGATTGCTTGCAGAGTAATGAAAACAGCCCGGAAAATGAACATTAAAACTGTAGCTGTGTTTTCTGATGCTGACAGACACTCACTGCACGTTAAAATGGCAGATGAAGCTCACTACATCGGACCTTCTCCAGCCTCAGAGAGCTATCTCAGACAGGACAAATTGATGGACATTATCAAGAAAACCGGAGCTCAAGCGGTTCATCCTGGTTACGGATTCTTATCAGAACAAGCTCCGTTTGCTGAGGCACTTGCGGCACAGGGTGTTGAGTTTATCGGACCTCCTGCGTCTGCCATCGCAGAAATGGGCAGTAAAAGCGCATCAAAACGTATCATGATAGATGCTGGAGTGAGCTGCGTTCCTGGTTACCATGGAGATAACCAGGATGAGGCATACCTCAAGGAGCAGGCAGATCAGGTAGGGTACCCCATCATTATCAAGGCAGTGTCTGGGGGTGGTGGTAAGGGAATGAGGATGGTGTTTGATGATAAGGATTTTATGGCGGCACTCAGGTCTGCCAAGGAGGAGTCCATCAAGGCTTTTAACGACGACAGAGTTATCCTGGAACGTTTCTTCGACTTCCAACCTCGCCACGTTGAAGTCCAGGTGATGGCTGACTCTCACGGCAATGCCGTTTACTTCTCAAACAGAGACTGCTCTGTCCAGCGCCGTTACCAGAAGATCATCGAGGAGGCTCCAGCTCCAGGACTTACTCCAGAGGAGCACAGAGAGATCGGTGAGATGGCAGTTAGAGCAGCCAAGGCGGTGGGTTACAAGAGTGCAGGAACTGTCGAGTTCATCATGGACACAGTCGAGCGCAAGTTTTACTTCATGGAAATGAACACGAGGCTCCAAGTAGAGCATCCGATTACTGAGCTGGTGACGGGTGTTGATCTTGTGGAGCTCCAGTTGAGGGTGTCTCAAGGTGAGGCACTTCCTTTTACTCAGGAGGATATCAATGTTAATGGGCACGCGTTTGAAGCCAGAGTGTACGCTGAGGATCCCGATAACAACTTCATGCCTGGTTCCGGAGACGTGAACTACTTGTCTACTCCAGCAGAGTCAGAGACCGTCAGGATTGACACCAGTATCAGGCAGGGTGATGCTGTCTCCGTCTTCTACGACCCAATGATCGCGAAACTAGTCGTTTGGGCTCCTGATCGTTTATCATCTCTAGCTCTTTTACACAGCAAACTTCAAGAGTACCATGTTGTTGGATTGTCCACTAACATTAAGTTCTTAAAGGATCTAGCTACACATCCCAACTTTGAGTCGGCTGATGTTCATACAGATTTCATTAAGGAGCACGGAGACACCCTCTTTCCCAGCCCTCCATCTCTATCTGAGGAGAACTTAGCTCTCACTGCGGTATCTTATCTTTTGAGCAGGACAACTGCCTCATCTTTATCTCCCTGGACCAAATCAATGTTCTCCAGACTCAACCTCAACCATGTTGAGGAGCTGAAACTTAAAGATGGTGATACTGATCTGGACATTAAAATCCGTTGTGCAGGTTCGTCGTATTTCGTCTCAGTCAACAGCGGGTCTGAAGTTGAAGTTGATGTTGCGATATCAGCAGAAGACAATGTTATATACGGGAGTGGAAACTCTGCCAACAAAAAACTGGAATGCAAAATTGTCCAAGACGGAGACAACTTGCACGTGTTTTGTGATGGAAGTGAAACTGTTCTGTCAAGAAATGTCCCTAAGTATCTGGTGGCTGACGATGAAGCAGGGCTAGATGATGGAGTTGCGTCTGTTGAGGGTCTAGTTCAGAAAATATTTGCCGGAATCGGCGATGTCGTGAAGGCAGGGGATATTATTTTACAGGTCAATGTTATGAAGATGTTGTTCGACATATCTGCCCACAAAGACGGTGTTATTTCCTCCATCTGTTTCAACGAAGGAGACCGGGTTTCAAAAGGTCAACTCTTATACGAACTGGAAGAATAATATGGAGGTTGCCTGGAACGGTTTAATTTATTATGATTTCGTTTTATTGTTAGCATTAGATTGTTAGATTAAAATCTGATGATATGATGTTAACTTAATAAAATGTAGGTGAAAAAGTTTAGATTTAATTAAACGTTGACACGGAAGATTCTGCACTTATGATTAGAGCCCTTGAACTGAGATAGGAACCGCACAGATTTATAAATGTATCGATTTGGCCCTACATTGTCTATTAATTAGATTAGTGATTGCAGATAATCTTTAAATGATAGGGTTTATCTAATTCTTTGTTTTGGATTTATAATTACTGATGTTTGTACGTTGTTGTGTTCTTTCTATTAGCCAATAAATATAATATTGCTTTGTATAAAGATTATTTTACCTATAATTATAGGATCATGACTATTCAATAAACTGTGTCTGATTACTGAAGTAATGTTATGTCAAAACTTAATATCAAAAAGTCAATTGAGTATTGATTTGATAAATGTGGATCTTACTAAATAAAGGTTTAGATTTAATCAACACTCCTCATGAGTTAAAAGTATTGCTAACACTATAATCTTCAGTAGGTGTATGGCATAAGAACTTGACTGAAGACTCAGCAGTATGCTGAAGAATTGTACACGTGTAGTCCCACAAGGGTTCAGCGCTTCACAAACAAGACAGATACACACTACCAACCCCAAATTCAAAAGAACACCCGCTGCGTGAGTTAGCCTTTTTTTAAAATAATTATATCATTTTATCCTTCTTATTTTTTAGTGGTGAGTGCTGACCTTTCCTACTAGTTACTAGACTGCGTAATGTGTATTGTGTATTGACTGTATTATATTGCTCCACTACTGACTACTCCATAGTATATATAGTATATTACTACTCCAGAGTAAGGGGACACTGGTTCGGTGGTAAGAAGCAGAAAGGAGGTGTCCGTGAACTAGAAAGCGATGTTATAAACGGAGTGCAGCTACCACATAACCACCCTAAACTGAGGTTCTCCTACCTCGGAAAACACAAGTACGAGTGGGACAGAACGGAACCTATTCGACCTTGGGACCTTGCTGAGCTAGCTAAACCTCACTTGGGTAAGTCTTCTTTTCGAGTATTAGTCATTTTAACCACACTGGCTGTTTGGAATACATTGTTAATTATATTTAGAAAATATAAACATTTTGATGGTTCTGATTTTGAATGTGTTCAGAGGTTCAGCTAGAATCGAAACTTAATTTCTGCTGAACTTTAGATTATCTTTAATTTTTAGTGTGCAAGCTCTATCGTAAGTTGACTACGCAGTATCTTCGATTACTATAAATAAACTTTATCAAAAGGTTTATTATATTTATAAACTTTTTAAGAGTTTTTACTTGTTATTGTAACAGGACAGTATGAACGTAGTTCTGGAGATCAATTTGAGTACAGTGAAAAATGCGGGTACCAGCTGGATGTACAGAATAAAGGAGAGGTCGTGAAACAGGACGAAGAGAGACGTCTAAATCACGAGGAGGTGTTTGGGGACCGGAGTCTGGAAAAGCGTATTTCAAGAAGGCTTAGTCCATATCCTACATCCTTTGTCGACCCTTTAGTGTGGAGATTTATAGGTAATTACAAGTTAATCGCTTGTAAGCTACCTTTGAGTAATAATTATTTGCTTGTTCACCTTATTGTTACTGTCAAGCTATAAATTAACATATTATTTAAATTATCCTATTTTCCAGAAAAGATAAAGTTATGTCGTCACACTGGTGTAGACAGAGCATTTGATATCATGGTCAACACCTTTAAGTATATCAAAATACACCAGATGCAACTAAAAAAAGCAAATCCTAAACAGAAGATAGAACTTGACTGTAATGAAATCCTAAAACAGGCTGTTATTGTGAGTTGAATTGTATATTTCCTTTTCTAACGTAAAACTGCTTGAAATGTACTCTTCTGAAATAAATATTAGATAGGGTAGATACGTCTTAAAAACTAAGCTTACTGAATCTTGCTATTTCTAAATAAATTGCTTAACGACAATTCTCCCTCAGAACGTGTCTCCGCCAGTCAGGATTGAGTTTGTGCAAGTTATGAGGACAAGAGACGGCTACAAGCCGTGTCCGATACCGCTAACTATCGAGGAGAGCACTGACCTGGCTATCAAACGTTTTAAAGTACAATCCAAACGGTTCAAGACTAGAGTCCCGGTCAGTCTTATCTTATGTCACCATTTTATTGAATGAATTGAATCTCTTTCCATCGATTTTACTCTATTCGTCAACTATTTTTATGATAAAATATTTGAAATTATATCATTCAGGTTGAGCCTATGATCCTAGCTAATCTGATAATCGAATCGTATAATAAGCGGGGGGCACTTCATGACGCATTGGTGGAGGACACTATTCTGGGCGAGAAATACCAGTAAGTTTTTATTTTGGTAGTTCACCACAATTATTATATCAAAGTTGGCAGTTGCGCACTTTTCCATTGCCTTTTGTCAGAAGTTGTATTAGAATTGGGGTGCCCACCCCTAATTACAATATTTTATTATACCAGATTCACTTCATGACATTGCATTACAACCAAAAAAATCAAAGCACTTACAAAATTGTAATTCTCAGGGACATGTTCCAAAGATTTGGGCGCGTAACGCACAGTAGCGAGACTAAGACTCGAGCTAAATACAGAGAACAAACACACATACACGACATGATGCACGTGACCTTACCGTT
Source organism: Bolinopsis microptera (assembly GCF_026151205.1). Classification (NCBI taxonomy): domain Eukaryota; kingdom Metazoa; phylum Ctenophora; class Tentaculata; order Lobata; family Bolinopsidae; genus Bolinopsis; species Bolinopsis microptera. The sequence continues at coordinate 14,026,963 of NC_087072.1, read as the reverse complement.
AGAGAACGATGAGTACTCCAAGCTTCCTGGAGACCCGCAGTGGAATGATGACGATCATTTGGACGATGAGGATAAAAGGGATTCTCCCTTGAGGGCTGGCATTGGTCCTTATCCGTCATCATGAGAGTAATATAGCGAGATTGTGATCTTATCAAAGTTCGCAGATTATCTTTATTTCATTCATGCTAGATCTCTTGACAACGAATTTGAAAGGGTATTGCACTATTGCAAGTTGATGATGAAATGATTAATTTATTACTTATTTTAACGCTTTGTAAGTGCTGTATAATTCTTGAGGTTCATTTAAAGGCCGTGGAATGTGTAGTATTTTCCTCCGGGTGAACTGTTGAAATCATCAGCTTCCTTGATTAAACTCGGTTACAGACCGTTTAAATAAATGATACATCGCATCATACACAAATAAATATGAATTGTTAAGCTGTTCTGTCGTTACAGATCAGGTAAATACTTTTGCATGTTTTCAATAAACTTACAGTGTTATTATTCTGACAGTTGGATGGTTAGATGACAGAATCAGACTCAAGCCACCAACCCCGTTTGAAGGACCTAATAGAAGGAAAAGTAGAAGAGTATGCTCGTCAGATTCCTAATGTAGATGTCTTTGAAGAGAAGAGCACTATTCTCACCCAATGGTTCCTCAACAAAGACTACTTTACTCTGGCTTCCTCGTCTGCATTTGCTTGTTGTTTAACCCACCCTGTGGATCTTATGAAAGTTAGGTTTCAGCTTCAAGGGGAACTGAGACCCCCTGGAAAGTACCCCATTAAATACAGAACAATACCTCAATCAATGTTAGCTGTGATACGTGACGCAGGTGTGAGAGGACTGTATAAAGGAGCCGCTCCAGCTTTCTCCTATCAGTTCCTCATGAACGGTATGAGAGCGTTTGTGTTTGAGAAATGTAACAGGTGGGGTCTGACAAGTGACTTGAACGAGGAGCCCGTGTTATGGAGATACGCTGCAGCGTGTGCGCTTTCTGGGTCAGCAGGCGCGGTTTTTGCAAGCACTGCTTATCTTGCCAAAATACAAATGCAGTCTCAAGCTAGCCCTAACCTAGCAGTAGGCTGGCAACATACCCACAGTAGACCAAGGTGGGTAATTTGGAAAGCGTTCCGAGGACACAGGGGTTATATGGGCAGTGCGTTTCAAGGAGGAACAAGCGCTATGATGCGCATATCTGTAGCGAGCACAGTGCAACTCCTCTCCTTCACCACAGTGCAACATGGCATGTATGCGCTCGGAGTGCACGATGCTCTTCAAAACTCCTGTCTCAGTGGTATTATCAGTTCAATACCTGTGGTCCTTATTTCAAATCCATTCGATGTAATCTGCACTAGGATGTATAACCAGGAGCTGGGTGCATATTACAAGAATAATTGGGAGTGTGCGGAGAAACTTCATAAGCGGGAGGGTTGGAGAGGGTTTTATAAAGGAGCCGTAGCTAATTACTGTCGGACGGTGCCTCATATGATTGTTACTCTATTAATCTGGGATCACTTCAGGAAGAAATCATTCAATCTCTCTCAAATTGACCAATCTTTGAGTTTAGAATTAAAATTATCTGAGAAGAGTATTGAAAAGAGTCACGAAGAGATTTTTTCTAAGTTTGAATCATGAAAATAAAGGTCTGATTATAAGTGATTTAAAGACACTATGACAGATTTCTGGTTGATTGTTTTAACCAAGTCATGTTTTGTAGTTACATGTGCATATTTAGTTAATTTATTTTTAGGACGGTTTTATACTTTAAGTGATTGATCTCTGAGTTTTGTTTGTTGTTGTTCTCTGATGACAAATTCACACATACTAGTCAAATTTTCATCACAATGATTTTAATCTTTTGAGTCTTGACAAGTATTTATTTTGGAGTTCTTCGCCATATTTAATTTTAATCTTTTCAATTTAGCAGGATGGCATTTTTTAAGAAAGGCCCTCCTGGGAAGAGAGGTATTGGGATTGGGGCTTTCAACCTCAAAGCATCAGAAGAACCTGAACAAATCACCCCTAATTCAGAGTTTATTCCCAAAGAAAAAGAAAGTAAACGTCCAAAACATCAGCCATCAGAACCAACAAGGAAACTCCCCAAACTTACTGATAAAGAGTAAAAATTTTGGTTTTACATTATGGAATATAAATTTCGCTTTAAACTGTGTTGTTTCGTGTTTATCGAATTTCTGAAAGTTAATCTGATAAACTAAACGATTCATTTTTAATCAGCTACGACGAAATAAGACAGTACGAAGAGTCACAAAGAAAATCGAGCAGTTCTGGTTCAAAGAGTCCCAGAAGACGAAGATCGAGAAGTCGTTCTCCTAAGAAACGATCTCGGTCACCACGGAGGAGATCCAGGTCTCCTAGACGACGCAGCAGATCACCTAGACGACGCAGCAGATCACCAAGAAGACGAACTAAGTCTTCATCTAGATCACCAAGAAGACGAACTAAGTCTCCATCTAGATCACCTCCAAGACGAACTAAGTCTCCATCTAGATCACCTCCTAGACAATCGTCCACGTTTAAGGAGGTTCCAGAAAGTTCTGAAGGAAGAAGGACTTTCTCTGAAGCCCCAGCGAAAAGGACCTTTTTTTCTGAAGCTCCAGCTAAGAGAACCTTCTTGGAAGCTCCCACTAAGAGGTCGTTTTATGAAGCTCCAGCCGCTAAAAGCACTCTAGGTTTGTGAGTTTTATCTTATAAATTTGAATTTCTGTACCCATTGCACTTGCTATCGATATGACCCGCTACAATATGGATTGGGTATTTCGTTTGAAACCATCCTTATTTGACCAGGTGGGTTTGAAGATGATGAGTTGTTAGCATACGCAGAGCAAACGATCGAGGAAGAGTCCAAGGAAGAGACTCCAGCTGAGGAAGAGTCGGATGAAGATGATCCGTTAGATGCCTTTATGGCTGGCATTGAGGTATGGTTGTGATAAATTAGTAATTAGTAACTTATTTTTTGGTGAAATTTACACAAGGAGATCAACGTTTCGGATTTTAAAAAAAAATAATAAATTTTCCATGAAAAATGATGTTGAAATGAATGTATTTTAGACGCAAATTAAGAAGCAAGATGAGAAGAAAAAGGTCCAAGCCGAGGAAGCAGAAGATGCTAATTCATCAAAGTAAGACATTCCACCGGCCATCCGTTTGATTGATATTCTTGATTCTTGTTAAAAGTACTCAGGTTAAAGGTATAATCAAGGATTAAGTTGTGACTGGGTACGCCACTTCATAGGGTCTGTAAGGTTGAGGTAGGTTGATCAGGTTGTTGGGGCAAATTGAGCGTTATGTTTTATCAGGGGACAACGATGTGACATAGACGATGATGATGATCAGGTATACTGCCAGAAAAACAGTTTTACTGATTTTTTAATTTTTACCTGCTGCTGTAAATCTGAATGAGTACTAAGCTTAAGGACATAGATTCATAACAGAATCTTATAAATCACATTGTTATATCTCTTTTGTTTCACGAACATTTTTCAGGAGTCCTATTTCAAAGCAATGGAAGAGAACCCTAACTTTGTGTCCCCAGAAGACGAAGAAGACATGGAGGTGGAGTATGATGAAGATGGTAATCCTATCTACACCCCCAAGAAGAAGATTATCATACCTTTAGAACCTATAGATCACTCCACTTTTACCTACCCACCATTTGGTAAAGACTTTTACAAGGAACACTCCGAGATAGCCTCACTCAACGCACTTCAAGTTGTAGAACTGAGAAACAAACTAGGGTTGAGGGTGTCCGGGCATAATCCACCAAAACCTGTCTCTAGTTTCGCTCATTTTGGGTTTGATTCTCAGACTATGGCTACTATTAGGAAACAAGAGTACACGAAACCTACTCCCATACAAGCTCAGGTATACATTCCTCAGGCCTCAGATTTGCAACTTTTCTTAATTATCCACAATTCCAGTAAATCTTCTGTGTCTTTATTTCGAAAGCGTAACATCGTTCTATAGCCAACTAAACCACAATCCAATGTTTCAGTCAATACCAGCTGGGTTATCAGGTCGAGATGTGATAGGTATTGCCAGGACTGGTTCAGGTAAAACAGCAGCCTACCTGTGGCCCATGATACCGCACATCATGGACCAGGAGGAACTGAAACCTGGTGATGGTCCTATTGGTATTGTGTTAGCACCCACCAGGGAACTCTGTATCCAGATACACCAGGAGTGCAAGAAGTTCACTCGAGCGTTCCGTCTGAGGGTAGTGTGTGCATACGGAGGGGGTAATATGTACGAGCAAGAGAAGGCGCTGACTGCGCAGTGTGAGATCATTGTCGCTACCCCTGTAAGTTTAGACTGCGCAGTGTGAGATCATTGTCGCTACCCCTGTAAGTTTAGGATCTGTCGCAGTGTGAGATCATTGTCGCTACCCCTGTAAGTGTGAGATCATTGTCGCTACCCCTGTAAGTGTGAGATCATTGTCGCTACCCCTGTAAGTGTGAGATCATTGTCGCTACCCCTGTAAGTGTGAGATCATTGTCGCTACCCCTGTAAGTGTGAGATCATTGTCGCTACCCCTGTAAGTGTGAGATCATTGTCGCTACCCCTGTAAGTGTGAGATCATTGTCGCTACCCCTGTAAGTGTGAGATCATTGTCGCTACCCCTGTAAGTGTGAGATCATTGTCGCTACCCCTGTAAGTGTGAGATCATTGTCGCTACCCCTGTAAGTGTGAGATCATTGTCGCTACCCCTGTAAGTGTGAGATCATTGTCGCTACCCCTGTAAGTGTGAGATCATTGTCGCTACCCCTGTAAGTGTGATATCATACCCTGTAAGTGTGAGATCATTGTCGCTACCCCTGTAAGTCTGGTTCTACTAACCGGGTTGTGTTACTTATCAGATATTATGAGTCTATTATAAACGGAAGGAGGGTGGGTAGTGGGTACAGTATATATTACTCCCAATTCACCCCCCCCCCCCCAGGGACGACTCATTGATTTCATCAAGAAGAAGAAAGTTGCCCTATCACGTGTCACATATTTGGTTCTAGACGAATGTGATCGTATGTTTGATCTTGGTTTTGAGCCCCAAGTTTCTTCTATCGTACAGCATTGCCGACCAGATCGCCAAATATTGCTCTTCAGTGCGACTATGAAGAATAAAATAACAAGGCTCTGTCGACAGCATCTTGAGAGTTAGTCAGAATTTTGTTAAATACTTGAGCTTTGCAATTTAAAAGGCAATAAAATACAACTTACTTAATTAATAGATTATCAAAGTTTTCAACAGTTTATAAAATGCTGGACCGCTATTTATCTTTATAGCCATTTTGTGATGATTTTCCAACTAATTTCACTTGCCCAGGTCCAATACACATCCAAGAGCAGCACGGAGCCGGTTCAGCAAACCAAGACGTCACCCAAATCACCTACACCTACTCCAAACTGGAGGACAAGTTCAGATGGCTACAAACTCGTCTGGTAGAGTTCACATCGTCTGGGAGCGTGTTGGTGTTTGTTACTCGGAAGGTTAACAGTGAGGAGTTGGCTGGCAAACTCCGTAGATTCGATTATTCTCTGGGGTTGTTACACGGTGATATGTCACAGTATGAGAGAAATGAGATATTGTCTAGTTTCAAGAAGCAGGAGTTTAGGATATTGGTCGCTACTGATGTCGCAGGTAATTATATTTGGTCAATCATCTAGATTTAATTTATTTCATATATTCAATGTAATTGTTTTCTACTGTAAAAAACCGTTCTTTAAAATAAGAATCTTTTCAGCCCGTGGTTTGGATATAAAGGAGATAAAAACAGTTATTAACTACGACGTAGCACGTGACATAGACACACATACACACAGAGTAGGCAGAACTGGTCGTGCGGGCGAGAAGGGCACTGCGTATACCCTCCTTACTAAGGCTGACAAGACCTTTTGTGGCGATCTCGTCAAACATCTGGTAAGTTTTGGGTGGTTTAAACTATTGGTTTTTGTCGGATTCTCCGTAATTTCTAAGTTGTTGGGATTCTTGAAATATATACCTGGGTTACTTGTAAGATAAAATGAAATAATACTGTCTTCAGGAAATGGCATGTCAAGAAGTGCCCCGAGATGTTCTAGCACTTGCCATGCAAGATCCTAACTTCAAGAAAGGGCGTGGCAATCCCCGCAAAGGATTTGGTAGAGGTGATGAGAAACTGAGACCAGGGTTGGGTGCTGGTTCAGCCCCTCCTATGGCTATTGAGGGTCCAATGTCTGCCCGACAAAAGTTTGGTGGTATGAACGCGCTCGGTGGTCAGGGCACTAGAGCGACAGAGATGAAAGATGCCATGAAGTCAAACTACTTGTCCCGGTTCTCAAAAGCGAGCGATAATATTCAGAAAGGTTTCCGACCAGGAGACAAGGCTTTTGTTAAACCAGCTAGTAGCGGTTATGCAGGATTCGCTAAAGCCACTCCAGCTGCACCTAGTAAGTTGACTATCGATATTTTAGGGATAAGTATCAAAATCTTTTGCAAAAATTTGGGCTCATAATCACTAGTATGATTTGATTTTAAACTTAACCCTTTTCTGTTTTCAGGTCCAGCGTTGCCGCTTGTAACACCAGGACAGAATCCAGGCTTCAAGGCTCCAGCTGCACCAACCCCGAAAGCACCCTCCGCGAAAGCTAAGAAGAGTCGCTGGAATTGATCAATAAAATCACATACAGACAACCCTGAACTCGCTATGAACTAACTTTGATATGAGTTTCGCAGAATTTTAAGAAATTTGTTCTGGTGCACTTGCGAAGTGTTGATTTCTTAATGTTCATCTTTAAGTTGTATATTTCATAAGTTATGTTTTACGAAATGAGATTTTTCCTTGTTCAGTGTCAAGAATTGAACCAATAATCTACTTGCCAAGCCACCTATCTTGTTTTTAGTTTGGTGGGGCTCTTCAGTCCGTGAGGAATTGTTAATAGTCTGCACGCGCGACGACTAGTTCATAGAGTGAAAAATCATCCCCTATAGTTCTTGCCGCGCGCTTTGATTGCTTGGTGCGCGCGGGCTGCATGATTAAGCCGCGCGCGCAGCCCGGCCCCTCTAGTTATTACTGATTTGATCGTGAATGTTGCCATGAACGGCATTTGGTGTTTATATTATCTTTATTTTGTCGTATCGAATCGTTTTGCAAGTTATTGGTTTAATTTTCACTTCTAAAGATTCATGCTGTCCTCTTGGCCCTGACTCTTAGATTAGAATAAGTCTTAATAGAGGAAACCTACTTTCAACTTTCAAGCATGTTTTTTTCCAATAGCTGTCCTCAGTCCTGTAAGTGTAACCAAATACCACCCTATCCTAGATTTCGATGAAGATTACGAAATGAGTGGGAGTGTATTTTGATAACTTTCATTTGCTTCTTATAATCTAATCACTAATTTCCGAGCAATTCGAACAAGTTATAATTCATGCCCCACTCACGATGGATCCCACTGCAATAGCTATTGTACAGACACAAAATACGATATTCATTCCAAACAAACGATGTGTTATTGCTAAGTTAAATACTGTTCACATTCAATATTTTGGTCTGTTCTTCACCACATTTTCTCACAACCACAGTCCTCGGTGTGTATTCTGTGTGTTTAACATCGTGTCTTGATCTGTGTACGCACGGAGTGTTTTTTATAAAATTCTTGTTCAGTCATGATCGACCAGTCCAGCTGATAAATCTCTCGATGCCAAGCTCGTAGAGTTGAAAGTATGGAGTATCATGGATGAAGCCATTCTAAGTTGGATCATCAAGTTCAGTCATATTATTATTAGTGAGCTTTTCTTGGTCTAAGAGCAGAGGCGCTGGATGCTCTAACAACTGATCTCGTTCGTTTATCGGTGATAGTCACGGAGATGCTGTGATCAATCGCTTTATCTGTGCCCTGAAACGATCAAGTGGATAAGTCATGACGGAGGTTTTTAAGTTAAACTGAGGTAAAATTGATAAATCCCGATGGTAATATGCAGTTAGGAACCGTTCACATATTGCGTAATCACTTTTGGCCAATTTGAACCCTTTTCACCCCTCCGTAATCAGTTGTACACATAAATATTGTGTCCAAATTACAGTAGCGTAATCATTTATAAACCTCCCTCCCCCTCAGTGATAACGTAACCCCTTACGTAATATGTGAACGACCCCTTAATTAGAATAGTTCGACCGGGATTTCGTGACTTACTGATACGGTTTTAGGTCCTACTCCTATTAAATCATTCCTACTACGAGTACGATTACCTCGTCCTAAAAAACAGTCCAAAATGTGTGAAAAATGCTTACATTAAGTTTTGTAGGTTGTTTGGAAATCTCCGTCTGTTCTGAGCTCTTGTCTTGTGGTGGTGGCTCTAATTTAGCTTCTTTCCTTGATTGGACTCTCTTTCTAATCGGTTCTGGGGAATGACATTACTCAGTAATTAACTACGGCGAAATATCATTGTTTACAAATGGTATGAGAAGAATTCTTAATATATTTTAAGAGAAGAAAGTTCAACACTTTCGGAAACATATTAAAGTCTCACTTTTAGGTTCATATCTCGGTTTCATCTCGACAGATTTCTTCTCCAACAATATTGGCAGACTAGCAGTCCGGTTAAGCTGAGATTTATCTTCCAGCACAGTCCTCGTCACTAGGGAGCTGCTCGTACTGCTGGGTTGCGATTGGTTCAGCTGGTGGTTCTTCAGGTTCGTTTGCCAGCATTCTATCGCTAGAGGGGTCTGGCGGCCATCTATTGTGAGCCGTTTTGGTCGACATTCTTTTCTGCTGCTCGGACGGTTTTCGTTAAACCTGCGAAAACAACTGATAACGGATTAGTAAAACGTTAATAGAATGATAAAATAATCCATAAACAGTTTTAGCAAATAGTTTAAATTAAGTAAATTTAGATATTACCTCTGACCGGCTGAAAGCAAAACATTAGGGCTAAGGATAACTGAGGATGCTGCACTGCTTGGCCTTGACTTTGATTTCGTACAAAAGAAACAACTCGTTTCGTCCTCTTTCCCCTGCACTTTTAACTTTCTGCCTGAAAATATTGGATGAGTCAATCTTTATTCTTTATGTAAGATTTTATCACTACTTCTGTTTATGAATTAAAACTCTGCTGTTCTAAATTTTATCAGGTAACTCTTGTTAGATCATAGATGCATTATGATGATTTAAGCTTATGCTTGAAAATAGACCTCATAAAGACGCGAAAACATCCAGTGCAAGCATAATTCTTGACTGGATGGGTGTTTATTCATGTTTCTGACGCATCTTAACAGCAAACTGGGCAGGTCATGTCAAACATTGCCTGTTGGCTACCACGGTATCACTCTTTTGCTTGATTTTGACGTGCTAATAAATTTTAAAGGCCTGCTTTATCACTTTCAGCTATCGCTCTTACTGTTTAACCATAGCTTAATAATAGATCATATTCGGTGCAAAGAAAATTAAAGTGTTAAAGTAAAATAACAGATATGCGTATTGAATAATATGCAGCTGATAACGAAATCTTATAAAGATTTAGAGTCCAAATGTTCCAGAATCCAGGAGCCTGTATAATGGAACTCTTAGTGCACTGTGCAACGATAAGCTTATAATGTTTTTAAATGCTCTTAAAAGTTATATTAGATAATTTGTAAGTGATTAATGAAATTGAGATAACAGCCGAAGAGACAGGTCCATTTAGGCTATTGTGAGGAAAGAATAAATGATAAAGTAAAAAGCAGGTGACCCATGTACTACATACTAAGATAACCACTGAACTATTCTCCAGTTTCATCGAATGTTCTTGGATTTAAAATTTAGAATTTCTGCAAGTACAACTTTTAAAAGTTACAAAATTAGTATTGTATTGACTACTTTTTAGAATGATGATGAAGTTATACCCTCCAACGTGACTTCTTGTTCAGTAGAAGTTTGTTCTTTGATCCAAAAACATTTAAATTTTGAATCCAAGACATTGTGATAACGTTACCAACCTCGTTAAGAAACAACCGGATTTATTCTATAAATAAAGATAAAACTAGAACTGCTCAAGGCTATAATCAGAGAATGGTGTCAGCGAGAAATTTCAAAAAGTGGAATGCTGGAATTGAATTCGTGAAATGCAATTTATGGAAACATTGTGCAAGAAAAGAATCAGCAATTGTGCTATACCCTTTGCCACCCTCGATTCTCTCAAAACTGGCCATTTTCGTTCCTGTTTTTCGCCTGTGAGAGCAAAGTTGAACATTCGCTCAACAAATTCGTGTAACTGATAAAGTAGCTGAGCATGGTAAAATCTTTGGACTGAGCATCAAATTGAACAAAAATGACAGAAACTTTCTTAGATGAAGCCTATTTACCTTTTATGTACCGCTTGATGGCTCTTTGAAGCTCAATATCGCTTCTCTCGGAGTTTATATACATGCCCACAGGTCGGAAATCGATCAGCAGTTGTACTGTATATCAAGCAAAATCAACCACCCTTGTTCGAATTATGAGATTGTTTCAGATTATTTTCATGCCTTTCGCCCTTTCTCATCTACTAATACTATAACTCAGGAGAAACTGAGATATCACAAAATACTGCTGTAACAAAGCCTTGTATGCCAACAAAACAAACCAACTTGAAACACTAATGAGTTTTGTGATACGATATATAACATTGTGTTTTACAAGAAACATCCAGCGGTTTAAAACTAACTGCTTGTCGATAAGTTAATCCAACCATGAAATGTCGCGGATTGAGCAGCTAATTTTCTTTAAAATCGGACTTATTTATCAAAGCGGCACTGTTTTAATGTCGTTTAACCCTGAATCCCTATTCACGACTTTGTTTACACAATCTGTGATTAGTGAATAGCGTATTTATATGTCATAATCAGAAACAGGATTTTAAACATTTCTCAAGCACAGGCAAGGAGAGATTTGCCACCTTATGCCACGATCTGATCCGAGCTAATTTTTTAAAACGATACAAATATCGCTAATAATTAGTAACGAATGCAATAGACAAAGTTAAAGGCGATGGTGAAATTTGCATAGCATTTGTGTAGAAGGCTGTGTGAATTCGTAGTTTTGTCTCTGCTTTGAACTCAAGCACAACAAGATGGATACGTGATTTCTCAGTTTACTGTCTGGTTTGCTCATCGAACGAGAGGTATGTAAATGGAAACTATAAACAGTTTTCAAATTTTGTTTAGAATATTGTGAGACTGTTTATATATTACCATTGCCAACTGAGACACTGAACACTTTGATAGTGCCGAAGTAATACCTCACCCTTGATGTGCCGGCCTATTCATGGGGACTCTATAGTGGACCTCTTCTTAAATTAACCAAATCATTTTTCGGCGACAAACAGAATTCAATGTGTTTGCTTTCAAAACATTCGATTTTCTCGTGCACTTGAAATCTTTGCAACGCAGCAGAAAAACATCTAAACGTAAGTTGAAATGTCACCTGTCACCCAGGTCCTAGAGGTAATTCACGAACTCAAACTGCCACCTGATCGAATAGCAGGGAATAAAGAAGAACGATACAAAACTAGTAATACAGAGAGTGATCTATCCTACCTTGAATAACAGGTATTTGGTGATCGTTGATCTTGGGTCTGACATTAACCCGCCTATTTATCGGATAAAGCGGGAAAGTCCACGTCCTGAGCTGTTCCTCAATCGGTATGGGCCTGACTCTCACACTCATTCTCAAATCAACACAAAGAGCTCACGATAGACAGCGAGCATGCGAAATGAAAACTATTTTGAAAAGCAGGAGACACATGTAAACAAGTGAGTTATAGCGAGACTTGTAAAGTCGTGCTGCGACAACCAGCAGAAGGTTGCGTGTCAAAGCTGCCACTGTTTATTAAAGCTGCTGTTTATTACGAATATATTTGATTGATATAATCCACCCTGCATGCGGTCACTTCAGGTCAATGTGTGCTCTTCATGTTAATTCACTTTGAGTGTCCGACTCAGCGTGGCTTACTTGTAAATCGTCATGGGAGAAATTTAGCTTTAATTGTTACGGTCGAATTTGAGTGATCAGTAAAAACAGTACGTTTGAATGCACTTTTAAAACAAGCACGAGCATTTAAGCGTAGGACTTTAAACAAGAACGTTGTAAAGCTAAATCGGTAAGTATAATTTTAACTATTTAAGTACTCGTGGCTTATATCGTATGAATACTTACTATTCAGAATGATTTGAATCATAGCTGGTCACAATCCCGCGATTTTAAAAGGAGATGATTGGGTCAAGCACAACAACGATGAAGCCACACTGCTGGCCTGGACACAACCGTGGGCTTAATACTACTAGAACAATCATTGGCGTGGGAACATAAGATTGTGATCGGTTACAATTATCACTACTGTGTGAAATCAGATATATAAGTATATAGCCTAAATTCCATCAAATTTTATCAAGGACCGTGTCTGCAAGCAAGGTGGCATATGGCCATGGGCTGGGCCAGTGGCAAATACTTACACGTGTTTTCTACTCTATGGTAACACGTTTCCGAGAAAATTCAACAGCGTTCGTGTTCAAACTGTTCATGCTTAAACAATAAACATACTTTAAATTTGTAGTACAAAAATTCAAGCTTTTACTTCTAGTCGTAGTTAAGAAACCATATAATTCTGACGAAATCGCTTCTGATAACAATTAATCACAATCGCTGCTTAAGATTTTATATTTAGTCAATGTAACCACAATCTGTAGGAGTAAAAAACCACAATTCTTAAAACTTCTTCAGCAATAACCACACTGAAACCACACGAATACTGTTATTGTTCGCTCTATCTAGCAGAGGGGTTGGCGATGACAGATTCCTGCAGACGAGGAGGAGGCTGACTTGGAGGGGCCAGGTCCTTCAGTACTTTCTGTTCCTTGTTGGCCCACCCTGGAAACCACATCTCTTGTTTTACAATCCCTGCCTGCAACAGATGATGGTTTTATGGTTAGTAAATAGGGTCTAAGGATAACATGCATTAAGTTATAAACTGGTAATTTAATTGTATTTAACCGGTTGAACTTCGAGTTAGCATATTCTGAATAAAATTGATTGATTAATTAATAAAAATAACTTCCATCCTTTATATTCTCAAGATACAAGACGACTCACGATAAAATAAAGACAGGATCCGAAGAAGATGAAGATGACACTAAGAAGACAAGGGAAGGACATAACAAGCGGAACCACCAGCCTGGAAAGTAAGGTATTTAACAACTAACCCTCTAGTTCCATGGCCAATTTTTGGCTCTCTCTCTTTTCGATTCACTCAATTAATTGAGCTAAAAAAATCGTGAACGTGCAGTGCTCACGTATTACATTTTTCTCGCTCAAATAATATAGCCGCTGCGGTCTTAATCGATATTATAATTGCGTTTTGTTGTCCCGCACCCAAGTTTCTGTTTGTGTTTCCTAATTAAAACTCGTGTGGCCGCAGTTCTGATCTTGTCCGACACCACCAATACGCGTATCGATTACTTCGTGCAAATTATTTGGGTATGGAACAGGTCACCCGTATAATTATATTTCACAAATAAAATTTGCACACATTTTTTCACTGTATTATTTGGCCATGGAACTAGAGGGTAACCAGTATTATTTGTTACACTTCTAATTTCTAGGCTATCTTAAACCTTAAAAACACAAAGGCTTAATTTGTAGCCGTTTTTAGAAAACGAGTTACAAGAACTTAATGGAGTTGTCTTAAAAGAAGAATATAAATAAAACTCACACTATGTAGAGAACAAATCGAGCGATATAGTGTCTGAATATCTTGGAGTAGTAGACTAGATGAACAATCTTTAGCTCAAGCTGATACCTGAGTTTATTGTATTATATAGCCACAGTTAACAAAGACGTGTCGTGTTTTTAATCATCGTGTTAGATCCATGCGTACATTTGTGATTTGATAAATAGGAAACAACATAAAGGCAAAGCAAATAAGCATCAGAAGTAAAAGGATTACACATAATTTCATTCCCCTCGTTTCAAATTTAATAACTTACGGTCTTTCCTCCTCCCTTCTTCTCGGACCTTTAGGTCTTCTCTTGCTTATCGGGTACTCAATCAACATTATTGCAATGCTACATATTCTGTGAATATAAGTCCGTCAGCTGTTTTGCCTACAATTCTCGATCAATCGATAGAAAAGCGATCGGATTTTTATCAAGTAATTTATTTTTCATATAAGGACACGTTCATTTGAGTTTGAGGATATTGGTAAATATAAGTGACCCTATTAAAATGCACAGTGTAGTCGAATTTGTCACACTATGAAATTACACAAACCCTTGATGGTTAGGATAATCGTCTCATCCTCTAGGCTAACTTTGTCACATAACGATATCTTAATCAGGTGATAAGATATCGCTTAAATACGGCCGGCACGTAAATGGTTACATTGTCACACTATAAACATGTGACGGAGTAAATATGGAGTATGGACCCCTTGCTGCCGTTTTTGACCAAATTTTTGAGTGTCCAGTTGATTGGATGGGTACATATGACCATTACCTACATATTTGACGACTTTTTTCGTTAGATGGTGCACTCAGGTTTACTCTGTCACACATTTAAAAAAATATGTGAAGAATGTTCAGGGCACCCTGGTAAGCAATGCTGAGTAGTGTAGGTTTATTTGATGGCCTGGAAGTGCTAGGAATTGTTATTATATTGCATATAGTCGTAAGGAATTAAAACACAGGAGGCACAAACAAGTTTACTTTGTCACATAATCTTGATGATATCTGAACATGTGTGAAATTGAACAAATAATGATATACCAGCTTAAACCCCTTATATTACGTACTATGGATCAAACAACACTGCTAGTACCATGCGCCAGTCACATAAATCATTATCGGGTGTAATATGTTAACAGTGTCACAATTAAACTACCGCAACATGGTCAAAAATAGGGTAATTTCGTCACAACAAAATTATTATAACTCTGTTAGCTCCTTGCTGGCAAAATAACTAGTTTATCGAAATTGTTTTGATGATAAAGTTACATAGTATTTTAATAGAGGTATAGATCTTCAAAATAGGGACAAGACATGTTTACTTTGTCACATCAGTTATTATAAGAGTTAGGTAATCGTCATCACCTTAACAGATCTTTTTCGTAGTTTGGATCGATTAATATAGGCAATAAAGCATCCTATGCCAATTTTAACACACTATCTTGATATTTTTGGGGCAGGAAAAGTTAATTTTGTCACATTTTCAGTGACTTTGACAAATTTAACCTAAAATTGTTAAACTTGAGCTCTGATGTTCTGGACAATATTCTACCAATCGTTTCTGAAAGAATGTTGAATTCTAATAGAGTTATAGATATCCAAAATAGGGGCAAGACATGTTTACTTTGTCACATCAGTTATTATTAGAGTTAGGTAATTGTCATCACATTAACATATATTCTTCTGCAGTTTGGATTGATTTATATAGGTAATAAAGCAGCTTATGCTAATTTTTACACACTATCTTGAAATTGTTGGGGCAGGAAAAGTTAATTTTGTCACATTTTTAGTGACTTTGACAAATTTAACCTAAAATTGTTAAACTTGAGCTCTGATGTTCTGGACAATATTCTACCAATTTTTTCTGAAAGAATGTTGAATTCTAATAGAGTTATAGATATCCAAAATAGGGGCAAGACATGTTTACTTTGTCACATCAGTTATTATTAGAGTTAGGTAATTGTCATCACATTAACATATATTCTTTTGTAGTTTGGATTGATTTATATAGGTAATAAAGCAGCTTATGCTAATTTTTACACACTATCTTGAAATTGTTGGGGCAGGAAAAGTTAATTTTGTCACATTTTTAGTGACTTTGACAAATTTAACCTAAAATTGTTAAACTTGAGCTCTGATGTTCTGGACAATATTCTACCAATTTTTTCTGAAAGAATGTTGAATTCTAATAGAGTTACAGAATATATAGATCTTCAAAATAGGGGCAAGAAATGTTTACTTTGTCACATCAGTTATTATAAGAGTTATTATAAGAGACTATTTCATTCTATAATCATTGTTTTTAACCTATTTACGATTTCGTATCATTTTTTGTGACAATGTAAACATCAACTGATCTTAACTTGCATCAACTGCATTGTCATCATATAAAGTTTTCCCGCCTTTCAAATCAAAATCAGATATAAATAATTCGCCCAAAAATTTAAAATTCCATATATTGTGACAGAATTAACCTCATTTCCCAATAACCAAGTGCCTGTATTAGCGAACTATTCGAAAAAACATATTTTAGGGCTATGATTGGTAGATCAACCATCAAATAATGAGTTAAAAGGGTTTTGAGGACACCTCACAGAAGAATAGAGGTATGGTATTCTGACTGTGACAAATTTACCCAAATATTGCCTTGTAACCGTTCGATCCGTGCCCTTTAACTAATGTTTTATCATAATTGTTAGATTGACCTAATCTACTATATTTCAGACCAAGGAATGATAATTAGACAACTACAGTTAACTAAGTCACACAAAATGTGACATTTGAAACATTATAGTGCTTAACAACAATAGATTTTCTTTCTGAGCAGTGCATATGGGAGTATGTGTTACGTGGCTAATGTTCAGAACTTCTGAACGTGCTAGGTTAATAGATGTCAAAATTAAGCCACTATCGTCGAAAACGCTATTATTTTTGTTTACCAATATCCTCAAACTCAAATGAACGTGTCCATAAAAAAGAATAAATCAGATCGAGGGTTTCTCAATGGCGAAAATAACTCACAAAGCCCAAGGCCCAGTAAAGACCCAATACGTATCTGTACTGGGGTCCTCCTTCTTACTATTGGCAAATACAGGATGGAAGGTGACGAGGGATGATAGAAAGAGGCACACTGCCCCTGTTAGACACATCGTGTTCGCCCAGTAGCCCCACAGGATAGTCCCTGGAGGCTGGTTTTGTTGCTTCTTCATCCTGAACTAGAGAGAGTGTCAATAAGAGCATATCTTGACTTAACTGTTTCTATTTATTTGCTCTGGTGTCTGTTTCCAAAATCTTGCTCACAGAGCTTTATAAAGGGCACCAGGGTCAAAAGGGCACCAGGGTCAAATTAAGACAAGCCCTTACTTTTTAAAATGCCAGCTAAGCAGAAACATAAAATATTTATCCAAACGTAGCGAAAGCACACGATAAACATAAAATCACATCGTTTAGCTACATCAAAGGTGTAATGCAAACAATATAAATAAACCCACTTCCTAGTGTATCATTACGTAGAGGTTGTAAACACGAACCAACTGCAATGACACCAGCAGATGTAGTCGTACTGTATGTTGAGCACTAAGCCCTGTGGAGTGAGGAGAATGTTGTAAGATAGTCATTCAAGAAAAATTCAGTCAAAATAGTGAAATATGGGTCGCGGAAAATTTAAATTCGAATATGTCCTACCGGTAGGACTAATTAAAATTTTCATTGCATCAAAGTTTTCTCCGGATATACGGCTTCCAGTACCTTGATGGCGACTTGTGTCACTTTCATCAACCTCACTGATTGGTCACTGATCAAAATTTCAGTCAAAACCGCGAAATTTCGGTCAATGGCCGGACGGCAGAAAAGCTTCTCTTCGAAAATATCTTTTTATATTCTGATGATTTTCCGTTAATCGAACCTTTCTTTGGGTATAGAACTTTTAGTACCTCAATCGTGTCTTGTGCCATCCTCAGTGACCCTGTAGGATGGTCATTCAAGAAAATTTCAGTCAAAACAGTTTAATTTGGGTCGCGGAAAGCTGAAATTCGAATATGTCCTAACCGGTAGGACAATGACATATTCAAAATTTTCATTGCATCCAAATTTTCTCCGGATATACTGCTTCCAGTACCTTGATGGCGACTCGTGTCACTTTCACCAACATCACTGATTGGTCACTGGTCAAAATTTCAGTCAAACTCAAAACCGCGAAATTTCGGTCAAAGGGACGGCAGAAAAGATCCTCTTCAAAAATCTTCCAAAATATCTTTTTATATTCTGATGATCTTCCGTTTATCAAAGCTTCCTTTGGGAATAGAACTTTGAGTATCTCAATGGTGTCTTGTGACATCGTCACTCGTCAGTGACCCTGTGCCGATTTTTACAAGAATAGTTGAAATCATTTTTTATTATTAACAGTTTTACTTTAAGGGCATGTTTGCATACCAGCCATACAACAGACAAATTAAGCTCATTTTGAATTCACCGACAAGGGCAACTAAAATTAAAAAAACTTAAACTTTGGATTGAAACAATCTTTAATATATAATATATAACTACTTTATTAAGATTGTTGTTAACATGTTACGCTATGTTATGCTATGTTACGCAATACGCTATGTTACGCTATTTGAAAGTTCTGTTTTACAAGTAGTGGAATAAAATATCAGCTACTATTTGATCTTAGGTTATTAAATACTGAATAGGACCCGTGACAAATATAGATCCGACAGTTTTTTTAACTTGTACGATTGTTGGTAATGTAAAGTAAGATATTAATAAAACAATTACTTTGATAAAACAATTATTTATATTTACGGCACAGTCAGTGAGTCAGACAATACCAATTTACCAATCATGCAGCAACTGATGCTTAACAATTAACATTAAACATATGGTAAATAAATGATCGCGCTTATAAGTGCTTTTAAATTAAAAAAGCGCTTTTTTGAATTATTACATCAATTATAGTCGATTATAAGCGATTTTTTTAACCGTTTATAATCGTAAAAAAATCGATTGTAAACGGTTTAAAAAAAAAGCGCCGAGAAAGCGCTAATAAAAAGCGATAATAAAATATCGTTTATGGAAACTTGCCGGTCACTGCTTATCTTGTGCTAAAAACCAGGTCACCCATATATAAAATATAAAAATGTAAGAATCATAAATATAATATATGGGTTAATGTATAGCTCCAGTTGTTGGGCTGCACCTAAGGCTGTCTTGGAGAAGTTGGATGTCGTACTGCGTACACAGGTGTCTTTTAAGAACGATTTTGAATTATAAATACCCGGGGGTAATTTCTAACGCCAATCTGTATAAACGCTGCAACATTGAACTAGAGTGGAGAAAAAACAAAAAATAAAAAACGAGTATTGCCGCTGACAGAAATTTAAAAAAATCATCCAGAAGTCACGGGGAAAATGCGGCAGAACACAAGTTTTTACCATTATCATAGAAACAAACACAAAGGACTCCAGTTATTAGGTCAATGTTATAGAATTAGAAACTCAATAAAAGTTACGTCCGTCATGGAACAACTGTTTGTCAATAAAACGATCTCTACTGCTATTAGTATTATCTAAATAGCTTGTCTAACGAAAGAACTGTGCATATATGAGCCAGGTAAAAGGTGTCCCAAAAACATGACAGTTTTAAAATTTATTTTTAAAGTTGGGACGCCAACTTTTACGCATTTTACGCAAAATGTCGAAGAAGAAAGTGAAGATCTCAAAGTTTCAAATTTAAGTTTTCTTCAAACACCTCAGATCAGCTACTGACTCAACGAAAACTCTAAGATTCAAAGTATTTTGTAACATATTGACGGGATCTCGGATGAGCCATAAAATAAACCATAGGGTTAATTATCCCATTAACGTAGAAAATAGTAACTGTTAAAATCTGCGACACTTCGTAAGTCATGGGAACACTCCAGGCCACCGCAATAACTGTCGGTGCATAGGACAGCAAGCTCGATACTATAATTCCACTGGAGATAACCAGAAACCATCCAAACTTCCTTTTGCTTTTGATGATGATGGTAAGCATGATAATGTACATAATGAGGACAAGGAGAAACGGTATGAAGAGGGCACACAGGTGAGGGATGGGAGAATTGCGCCCTATACTGCATCTGTGGTAACGTTCTTGGTACTCTATCTGAAATTATTATAAGGTCAACAAATTACTCCGTTTGACAAGACAATCAAACTCAATAACTGAATAACACAGATAATTATGCTGTCAGGCTGTCATTCCACAACTATCCAGTTGTTATTCAATTTGATGACATGAGAAGCTGCAGGATACAGTCGGAATAGTTAAATTACAGTTGTACCTACCGCTATAGCCCCAGTCATGTACTCAATGGTGTCATAAAGGAGCAGAGCGAGGAGTGGCAGCCAGCCCCCTACAATTATGGCTATACTGTTGCGGGTTGTCATGACAGAGGTGTGGTGTAGAGGGAAGGTAACAGCAACTAATCTATCCACTGTGAGGGGCAGAAGGGTCAGGGTTCCTGAGTTCCTGTAGAGTGGGTAACAGGTTACAGGTTACAGGTTACAGGTTACAGGTTACAGGTTACAGGTTACAGGTTACATGTTACAGGTTACAGGTTACAGGTTATAGGTTACAGGTTACAGGTTACAGGTTACAGGTTACAGGTTACAGGTTACAGGTTACAGGTTACAGGTTACAGGTTACAGGTTACAAGTTACAGGTTACAGGTTACATGTTACAGGTTACAGGTTACAGGTTACAGGTTACAGGTTACAGGTTACAGGTTACAGGCTACAGGTTACAGGTTACAGGTTACATAGCACTACTACAGGTTACAGGTTGTAATGTATTGAAAATAGTACACACTTATAATAATTTCTGCAATGATATTATAGTTACATAAAAAGTTTGATCACTAACGTTAAGGTTGCCAGGCAAATAGCGTATACAACGCAGAACTGTGTGGCAGTATTGCTTGGTGCCCCCACAAACTTTCCGGATATGATCCCCAGGCCTCTAAATGTTCCCACTATTGAAACTAGAATGTCACTCAATGCCACGTTCATGATAAACAAATTCTGAAATTTTTCAAATTTAAGAACATCCCTTTGTTTATTGAAATTAAAATAGACAACATGAATATTATTTAATTTCGATCAAATTGGAAATCCGTTCCATTATCTTCGCGACAGTTTGCGATCTTTCGGGATTTCTCTACTTTAAATGTGAATAATACGATACCGTATAACAATATTCATTTCGTATATAAGTTCCTGTTAAAGATCAAGTTCAACACACCTGACAAGCAGCTAGTCTGATTTTGAACCGTAGAATATAGATCTCAAAGGCACTCAGTAGCAAACCTAGTATCGAAATGATTGCCAATATCGATCCCTGAAAATGTTGATTATAAGTTAAAGCATTAACATGCACCATTTCGAAGTCTACACTTGGTGTTGTAATTTTTGCACATATTTATTTCTTTAAACCCGAACTATCGAATGGTTCGGAAACTTTTCGGATCCGAAGTTCAGTATACAGGTCGACCGGATAGCTAGCGATTCACTATTCGCTATTCAGTCACCGAATATTAAAATATTCGGTCAGTTCATAGTTGCTTACATTAATCATTCTGAAGGAGCAAACAGGATCAGTTTGAGTGATACACGTGTGATTACTGATAACGTACCCCATCTCCACACACCTGACGGACAACTAAGAACCTGTCAATTTTACCTTGTTAAGTAATTAACATGCTAGCTTGGGGAATCCAATCAGCTCCGACAACTAAGAACCAATCATTACATATCCCCGACAACTAAGAACCTCTGGAGGTACTTTAAACATTCAGGTGTCCAATGATTTCACAGCTGTGCTGTATATATTTCTGCACTAATTCAGACTCTCGTACCTGTGGGAGCCCGGAATGATAGGTTCTTAGTTGTCGGTCACCGCTGTGATCACGTGTTACAATTGTCAAGTGGAACACGGCAGTCCGGCTGAGATCACACGTAACAAATTGGAAGAAAAACCAACAACTCAAAACCTGTTATTATACATGAAGACGATTAACAAAACTTATTAGAAGTTGAACTACCGAAACAAATAACGTGTCACGTCATTTATATGTTCCAGCTCTATTATAAAATACACTCAGTTTGTTTTATAAAGGCGGCAATGCTTCAAAATTGAAAAATTAAAGACGCCACAACAGGTCTCAAAATATATCGGATGTAATAAAGCACATTTCACAAACTGACCATACTTCTACCAGCAAATTTAAAGACGGGTTGCGATGAATTAAAGACGGTGAAGCCTTTAAAATGCTAAAAATTAAAGAAGCTGAAGCCTTCGTCAAGATTAACCGTCTTAATATTAAACAAACCGAGTGTATATGTTCCAGCTCTATTATGAAATATACATGTCTATATTCAAGATCCGGAAACTTCAAATACGAATAGTTAAGCGATTCCCTTAATCGCTGTCATCACTCATCACGGCATACACAAATGAAAACTATTAAATAATAATATGTGCAGTTAACTATATGATAATATGTGAATTGGTCAGTGTGTTGAATTCAACACATAACATATAATCTAGACTTATACAGCTACAAAGAGGTCAGTAAAAAATAGTGTTATATAAGGAGAGCGTCGACAAAACATAACTCTCAAGTGTCTAAACGGCTTCGTATACATCAGAGACAATTAAAAACCTTTCGGTAGCTATAAGGATGACATGTCGGTGTTGAATATTACTACTAACATAGTAATGTGGGGAGGGGGGGGGGGGGGGGCAAAGTCAGTTGACATACGTTGGGGCTTATTTCTCAGTCACTGACTACTGAGATTGATGTAAATATAATCCTTACTGGTACTCTGGCATGACTTGCTATTTTCACTCATTCAAGAAATATATCAAATCAAGTTATTGTAGTGTTTAGTAGGAAGTATCGAGGCCCTCGACAGACAAAGTGAAACAAAACAAATAACTATAGTGTAAATTAAATGAAAATAATTTACGTTTCGGCACTTTTACCAAGGTTACTGATTAAAAATTACAAGGGTAGGCAAGTTAAACTAATACTATAGGAACTAAAATTATGACGTTCCAAAAATAATATATACAAACAGGAGGTTAAAATATTAAGTTCCACAATAGAATTCTGCGCTAACCACATCAAAAGGTAACTATTCAGTAAACCTATTTCTTAACATATTATAAAGTTTGATAAATTTGGCAAATTGCTTGATAATCTTGTCATTTAAATCCGTTTCGCGTCTTCTTTTTAGTACAGATCATATTCTACATTTGATGATCTATTGAGTATTGCCATATTATGTTAAAATGGATTTTCGAGGATGTTCGAAACACCAGTAGAAGCAATTCAATATTGATTGGGTGTGGCCTCTAAAAATGCCATAAGACCCATCATATCTGTACTTTATACTTGTACAGTGCCTTCCCCCCCCCCCCCCTGTACAGGTAGTAATATTCAATACTATTGGTATTCTATAATTCTACCGTGACCATAAGGTTTCTACATACCAGCTTCCTTAACAGTAAAGGTGACGAGTATGTTAAAATAAATTATGATATAACAATAATAATATAATGTCCTATAACATTTCAACATACTGTTTAAACCCTGGGAATAGCTCACCAGGGCCTGAGGGCCGACCTCAGCGCTCACATCTAAAATTTTTAGTGCATGATGTCTCTTCATAATTTTCATCACAAATGTAATGCTCGATCGTGATGTACAGCGTATAATTATAGGGCATTGTGAATAAAATCTGGGAACAAATTTGCCACAAGAATTTCTCTGCAGGAATGTGTTTTTCATAGTCTCAGGAACAACCCCAAAGACTTGTTAAGCTGGATCTGATTGGCACAACTTGCTAAAGCAAATTGTCTCCAGGCCCTGACTAGCGCACACGAAAAACTCATAGCTACTGTTAGAAATATATTTGGAGTCCTCAGGAAAAGTCAAATATGTATTATGATTGTATAAGGACAAAAGAAAATCGCGATTATTTAGGCTTGTCGGCGCCGCGACAAACCAAACTAGGCAACATCGTGACGGAAATCTCGAAAATCGCATAGAGTAATGACTTGTTAGTTGGTTTGTGTACGACTTAGAGGTGGCTACTTAGAGGTTGCAGCATGTTGCCAGCATTATGGCATCCTTTGTATAAGTTTTTCACTATCACTATGTTCTTAGAAATATTTCCTTTACCCTTATGAGTTTTTGTCCATATTGTGTTCGCAAAGGTATGTTATAAACCTATAATATAGATTAATTGTCTTAACAATTGATCAATGTTCTCTCAATCAGGAACTTTAGAGTCGTTAGCTCAGAGAAGGAACCTTGTATTGAGAGTTATATATTTTTTATAAATACAATATTATATGTTTTGATTCATTGATTATTTTTTTTTGCTAGGGCCCAATGTTTTTGCGGGTGTGGTATTTCTTACTGCACACTACCGTGTTTTGGTTAATGGTTACCCCTCTTTCAATACATAGTTTGGGTTTCGATATACTGGGATACTGGAAATTAGGGCTATTGGTTTTTCCTTTTATATTTGGGTTTATTTAGAAGCATTCAATTCTGTATAATTATGTATTGTTTGAAAATATTTAGATAAAATATATGATATTATATATAGTTTGTTTACTAAGAGCTATTTAGACTATATACTTATCTGGACCTGGAGATCTCATGCTTAAATGTTTATATGATATGGTGAAGAGAGAAGGCTGGCGCCAAAGGCTTCTAAACTCCTATGATGCGATGTAGGACTACAAGGAAAGTTTGAATTTTCCTGAAAATATGACTTTTCCCCCTTTCATGTGTATTATTATTAAAACCGTCCTAGATACTTCAACCTCAGAGCCATCTTACAGTTACACTGATGACACTATACAGTAAATACGATAACAATTAAAAAGCCTGTTCACAGTTTAGTGTGTAATACAACTCAAAACCATGAAGTTGGTTCAATTTTCCCGATAGAACGTCTTTGATCTTTGGTTACCAAACTTGTGTCTGTCTTGCTTCAAGTTCACTGCTCTCCGTTTATTCAATTTATAAAACAGTACATAACTGAACTATCTGAACATTTAGTGCGAACAGTTAAGATACTAATGCCATATAGCTGGATCATCACGGTCTACTGGTCTAGTCCAAGGATAAATGCAAGATTTAAAGCGGCTTCTGAGTCCTAGTCTCGAACATGTCCTTTTAAGCTTTTTCTGTTATAAGCCATAATAAACCTTCTTTGTGTTTTCAACTTTTCAAGTCCGGTACCTTTTCGAAGCTGTTATATTACATTTAATATTTGTTTCCACGATGTTTTGACTTAGAACCCTATCAGGCAGCTGCTTATCTGTTTTGTGTCTCTGATCACAGTGACCGACTACTATGGCAACATACGACTCACTCCCCGATCATCTACTGAAGAAGTTCCTGATCATGTCACTCAAGCCGAAACAATTTCTCCTCGGAATATCTACGGTAAGAAAAACGTTTATATTATTAACTTCCTTCCAATCTTCATTCTTAAACTCCAATCTGCTGATTATTTTGTGACTGTGACTGTATTTGACTCAATCACCATCTGCACCGTGTACACAACATTAAACAATGGTAAGAAATGTAGTGCCTGCATGACGAGAACAGTATTCTGCACGCTAAGCTTTATTTGCTTTCAGTTGCCGGCTTGATAGCTATTTCTTTTATCAATCTAGTCTACTGAGATAGTTTCGATTTAGGTTCAACCACGTTTTTTGTCATTAAAATTAGGAACAAAATTGAACTTATCGAGCACATGATATAGTTAACTAGTCTCCTCCAAAACATGCAGGGCAACATGGCAGACAAATTAACCGAAGAGCAGATATCAGAGTTTAAGGAGGTGTTCACCATGTTCCAGAAAGATGGGGACGGCACTATTCTTTCCTCCGACCTAGGTTACTATATTGCTATTTTTAGATGTTTGATTACACCTTTACCTTACCTGGGGACCTCAGGCTATTATATTTATGTTCATAAATAGAGATTCGGCGGAATGACAGGCTGAGCGCGGCCCAGTGGCAGTAAACCTTTACCATCCTTTACATTCTACCAAACCGTTGTTTATTGATTTAATTTCCCCCTGAAAACAGGCATTGTATTTGTCTGGTGCGGTGCTCATAGTCATCCCCCCACATTACGTACTTTCTGCGATGCAACAGTTCGATAGAAATTGTTATATCATTGTTATTCGTCTGACTGTTCATGTTCTGATAGTGATACCTCAGGTGACGCAATGAGAGCTTTGTACCAGCATCCTACAGAGTCCCAGTTATCAGAAGTCGTTCAGGAGGTCGAGAATGGACATGGTGGTAAAGTTGATTTTCCAGAATTCATCGAAATACTAGTAAGTCATTTATTTAACATTTACTCTTAACGTCACTTTAATTGATACGCTTGTACAATGCAAATGTACATTAAGCACACGCACTTGATTGGGCAACACTCAGCAGGTACCATTATATCCAATATTATGTCCATCATTGTATTAATAGAATGATCTTTCAGGTGAAAAATATGTCAGAAACTGATGCCGAGGAAGAGTTATTAGAAGCGTTCAAGATTCTCGACCCTGAGGGATTCGGGTACGTAAACAGTGCTGAGATGAGAAACGTTCTGACGACTCTTGGAGAGAAACTTAGTGATGACGACTTGGATGATATGATCAAAGAGGGTGAGATTTGTTTCCGTGTAACTATAGTTTTGTTGCAGCTTTATTTTATCCCTTAGACCACGGAACATTTCGTCCGCTGTTCTCGCTCAACCTAACATCTTTTCAGGAGATTCAAACGATGACGGTAGAATAGATTTCGAGATGCTTGCAAGAATAATGACTGCCCGATAGAAGACGACCAATTTGCACAAACAACAAAAACCCCCTAAATCTCCTTTCAACATAGCGTCAAGATCGGAATTATTTTAATCAGGGACTGTGACCTTGTTTTCGGCAATTGTTAATGGACAGAAACATCAATAAGAATACCCTGCAAATCTAGTATTACTGAAGATAACCAGGCCAAGAGTTCAAACGAACTCACAGCGAGAAGAAAATGATGATCAATTATTTGTCGACCTTGGTGATACCGTGTAAAATATTAAATTAAGAGTATTGATTGTGGCAGTGGCTGTCAGACACGCCTCTTTTGATGAACGCCATGATATTTTCATGTATATCAAGATCATTGAGTTCTACTTTTTTCTGATCGGTCATCCATGTTCACTGTTCAGTCATCAGTCATCAGTGTTGAGTATCTTCATCTTGAAAACGTTTGATTTGGTATCTCACTTCTTAAACTAGTTATTCAACGGGAAATTGTAATTAAAAAGAGGAGGATCGGAGTATGAAATGGAAGAGCCATGTAAGGCATGCATGCTTAGTACTTACGAGATTTATCTTATTGTTGTGGTATTTCTATAGCTATATACAGGGTGTACCACAGAGGGTGTACAATTATAAATAGAGAGCATTATAATATTATGTATATGTATAATATGTATATGTATAATATTTATAATATGTATATGTATAGAAACGCCCAGAAACGGTTTACCGTTTCCACCTTGAATCACAGTATTGTTTGACTCCTTGTTTTAAAAAGGATTATGTGATTAAATGATTTTTACACGTAGCTCGTGTACGTATTACGTATCAAAGACCAATTAAGGTGTAGGGTATCGTTGCCAGGGAACTTCAAGGTGAGTTCGCAATTAACTAACTGTTGGACTCAAAGTTGAAGCTTTGAAAAGTTAGCGTTTCCAATCTTACGTACCTTCTCATAGAATGATAACATGACGATGGCGACGTCTAGTTTTTAGTGGTTTTATACCCAACAAGCGTTTCCAATCACCACCGCGCCTCAGATAACAGTCGGACAACAGGGATCAGTTTATTTATAGGAATATTATCGGGAATTAATTCATTCAAGGATCAGATCAATAAGAAGGCTTTAAAAAGCGTTTATCGTGTGAACTGCAACCATAATCCATTAATCTGAGCCAGTGAGCCAAAAAATTAGCTAATTTACCCGAGAATCACGAGTCAAGACTCAAATTTAAGGGGGGGGGGGGGGGGGGGGGGGTTCACCCTGATTTTTTTGTGAAACTTGGTTTCGAGATAGCAGTTGACCAACAAACTAGGACCGGTGACCAAACTTTTGAGGGGGTCCCGGACCCCAACCGCCAAACGGTGCCCACGGGGCAGCCACGCCCATATTTGGTCCAAATTAGGCCCAATTTAGCCAAATACCCTCAACATGCCCAAAACCAAGATTTTAGGTGCTTTACTTGTAGCTAGTGGTCTACTGAACTCGTATATGAATTTTCATCCAGATTGGACAAAAAATGACTGAGTTATGAGCCAAAAACCATATGCCCATATTTGGGCATAGATGATACGTACGAACTCTACGAACTCCTCAGTGACAACGAACTCTACGAACTCATCAACCCAAAATTACGAACTCTTGAGGAGTTCGTTTTGTACAACTTACGTAAAATGAAATTAAACAGAAATTGTATTTACAATTCAGCCAATTCAACACATAACATACGATTGTAAAACAACTAAATATATTGGTACTCGAAACTTCTACCACGCGTCGCGTGTACACTGTACATTTCACAGTACAAGGACTGGTCGATCGACTGGAAATTCTGGCGCCAATAGTTTGCGCGCGCACGTTCCCTGGACACGTTGCAGAAAACTTCAACTTGTACTTCTGGCGTTGCGTTTCGTTTTCTTCTGCTGTAAACAGCTGTGATCACACCGAATGTACATTGTACATTCAGTGTTCATGTATGATGTATACATTTTATTTTGCCATGTACAGCAGACTGAACTATTTGAAATTGAGGTGCACTGTGTATAGACTTATAGGTATAGTTGATGATTCAAATGTCATTGTAGGTACAACTTTCAGCAGTAAAGTAGACAGTGTACAGTACTACAGTAAAGTTGATATAATAATGTACAGTTTATAGTTATCTGTATGCATAGTTTGGTACGTGATAACGCCTGCCAAGATCGTACAGTTGGAATTGGATTTCTAATTTCTTACTTTGCTAATTCTTTGCACTCCTGAGCTGATTACTTTTAAAAAAAAACATTTTCCATGTTTTTTTTTGAAAAATTGACTAACGAACTCCAACGAACTCTAACGAACTCCAAATTTTGAACGAACTCCACGAACTCTACGCCAAAAATCAACGAACTCCGCATCTATGTATTTGGGTATACGCACCAAATTTGGTCGATTTTGGCCCATAAATTGGTCAAATATCAATATTTTTGAATGAAACCAACCTTATATGGAAGGTAAGCCTATACTACACATTCTCTATGATTATCAGCTCAATATCTAACTCATAACTAACTGTGGATTCTGTGTTCAATTAATCGCAAAAAATGAACAAAATCGCCCATATCTCAGTTCGCGATATTTGCAAAACTGATTTCGTTCAAAACAATAGAACTCAATAGGCTTTCAATATTTTTACATGAAATTTTCAGAATCAACGTAGAATCGCATTTCGACCTTAAGTTTTAATATGGAATTTTGAGTTAGGCCTTTAAAAAAATTTGGCGGCCAAATTCTGAAATTTGCCGGGCATTTTTCAGAATTTGGCCGCCAAATTTTTTTAAAGGCCTAACTCAAAATTCCATATTAAAACTTAAGGTCGAAATGCGATTCTACGTTGATTCTGAAAATTTCATGTAAAAATATTGAAACCCTATTGAGTTATATTGTTTTGAACGAAATCAGTTTCGCAAATATCGCGAACTGAGATATGGGCGATTTTGTTCATTTTTTGCAATTAATTGAACACAGAATCCACAGTTAGTTAGATATTGAGCTGATAATCATAGAGAATGTGTAGTATAGGCTTACCTTCCATATAAGGTTGGCTTCATTCAAAAATATTGATATTTGACCAATTTATGGGCCTAAATCGACCAAATTTGGTGCGTATACCCAAATATGGGCATATGGTTTTTGGCTCATAACTCAGTCATTTTTTGTCCAATCTTGATGAAAATTCATATACGAGTTCAGGGGACCACTAGCTACAAGTAAAGCACCTAAAATCTTGGTTTTGGGCATGTTGAGGGTATTTGGCTAAATTGGGCCTAATTTGGACCAAATATGGGCGTGGCTGCCCCGCGGGCACCGTTTGGCGGTTGGGGTCCGGGACCCCCTCAAAAGTTTGGTCACCGGTCCTAGTTTGTTGGTCAACTGCTATCTCGAAACCAAGTTTCACAAAAAAATCAGGGTGAACCCCCCCCCCTTAAGGTTTTATAAATTTCAGGAGTGAGTATTTTCACCTAACTGGATTGCCCTAGTAAACCCTAAGTTACTAAACCCTTAGTTCCATGATCCATCTTGAAGATTTTAGATAAATAAAGGGGTAGATAATATATTGGGGTGCATTTGATCGAGATCTAAATATGGTGTGCGATAAAAGAAGCATGTGACAGATCCGCTGTACTATTCTTATTAAATTTTTGATGACATTCTTTGTGACAACTTGATACAAACCATTGCTAATCTACAAAAGAAACTAGCGATCAGACGTTATAGTTATAGAGCTCTATTAAAAAGCTTCAAAGTGACAGATAAGGCTCGATTTATCAAAGGAGACCTTTTATAATATTCTATCGGATAACTCTATTGTGATATCACATATCATGGTAAGCAATTTTATCTGTGCACAAGAAACTAATGACTGTCGATACTCAATACCCCAGATAAAACTAGCTGTATTATTTGAGCACGTAAAATTTTTTCATAATTTTGTGGGTACTAATCGTATTTGTATGCGGCTGTATAAGTAAAAAATCCTAAACTAACGTGTAACGTTTTACTTTACAATTTAAGTTACAAGCGTCGCTAAGGTTGCAATCTCAAAACAACATACCAGTTTTTAGACTTAGAGAGACCATACGTTAAAAGAGTTTCATTATAGCAGGTAGCTCATGATTTAAATGTTTAACTTTTCATGATATTGAAAACATTAAATCGACCCTTATTACTACGTATTTGGTTTTCTTAACTAACATTTTCACGGTTCTAACTTGTAATTATTCTCACCTTAGAATAACAATAAGGTCGGTGAAAAATAGATGAAGAAAAAAACAAGAGTTCTGTAAAATACTTTCAAATTGTTTTTGTACACGTACTTATAGTTTCTATTCCTCCCTAGGTTTTGGTTAACGAAATTGATCATACTACTTCTCCACTGTGTCGGTTACTCGATCTTATCGGTAAAACTGGTTAGTAACATTAATATTTCATGATACCGAATTATATTATCCTACGTTCAGATTACACACAGGTAGTATTCTGATTCAGCCATTTCAAGGTTCAATAAACCCGACATTGTACAAAATACCTAAATACATTGTCCCTGTTCAGGGCAATGAAACCTCTACTAGTTAATCTAGTCCTTGTTCTAACACTGCTCCCGTACACTGATCAAGAAGGTTAGTTTCCTTTCCTGTAATTTTCAACTGAGCAAAAAAATAAATAATCATGGCTCTAATTTTGTTTCAGTGGTTTATTTTCTTGATCTTGGTCGATCAGCATAAGTATAATTCAAGTAATAATAATAATAAACTTTAGATAATATTAATAAAATAAGCACATGTTTTTTAGAAGGACAAATTCAGTTTGTTTTGTACGGTTCAGATGGACGTCCAAGTAATAAAAGTACTGGATTAGTAGTCGCCAAGTTTAATAACGAGGTAAGTTCACTATTTTCTAATTTTCTGACAATGTTATGATGTTAATTAGTTGTTTTTTTTCAGTTCCTGAATGATACATCCTCGGTCCTCAGCCATTTTTTGTCAATTTTGGATGAAAATTTGAATATAAGCTTAGCAGGTAAAGTTCCAATAACGTTCCATGTTAAAAGGACCTCTTAATGAAAATCGTGCTGCAACCATACCATGAAGCTAGGCTTCGACAGTAGCACATTTAAAAAGACTTATAATAACATAAACCCGCCACGCAAAGGGTTTATATAACAGATCATCCCGCGCTAGCGGGATGATCTGATAAACACATACGAGTGCGCGCAGCGCACGAGTTTTGTGTTAACATGTAATCCCGAAGCGCCAGCTGAGGGATTACATTTATTTAGCCCTGAGCGTGAAGTGTTTATGGATTATAATTATCTCCGGCGATTTCGACAAGGGATTTATACTTTAGAAGAGAGTGATAAAATAGTTTTTATTTCGGAATACGGGTCTGATTTTAGTAATATTTTCATTTCTATTTGTGATGGTGATAACAAGTGATACGATAACGTACTAACAGTAGTAAATTAAGATTAAGTAGCACAATTGAAGTTATACCGGTTAAACAAGCAATAGAAAATATATTTACGATGAAAAGCAAGCTATATCAAAATGTAAAATTGTATTGATACTGTTAGTGATAGTCAGAGCAGGTGAAAACAGTTTAATCGAATTTCAAAATAACACTTCCATCGCAGCTTTCTCATTTCTAATTAACAGCTGAGTCATATCAATCAAAACAATCCCAAACAATGTATTAAGTAGTAGTCAATAGGTTTTAATGCAGGTAGATGAACAGAAGTATCACAATGACTAGGAGTAGGAGGGCACAGAGGAGTAGAAGTTGTAGTGAGCTGAGATGAGGTATAGATAAGGGTGGGAAGTTGTTTGTTGTCCGGGTTTGCAGCACTTGGGAAACATATCGTGTATTCTCTTCGTTCTTGAATCTGAAATAACAATTAATAGTGAATACTGCACCACAAAATAAATTTCAGAATTATTGTTACAGGTATTGAATGTAATGCGTAATTCTCATGCTACCTAGTCGGTTAAATACTGTCTATCAGTGGTAAGATTAAAAGTGATAGAAGGAATTTAAATTATGAAGAGATTGATTTACCTAGTGTATGCATTTAGAGCCCCAGTAGACGAATGACCAGTGCGTAACTTCATGATTTCGGGATGGATGTTCCTCTCAGCCATTAAATGAACTGCTGTTGGTCGGATACTCTTTAATGATAAGTTTCTTCCTTTATGGTCTATTCCAGCTATATCGAGAGCAGCAACAAAGGTTGTATTAAAGAAGTTCTTTCCAACACGACGGCGGTGGTTAAACCTGCAAATAGAAACGTATTTAAAACAAATAATATTAATACTTGGGAAAAATTTATTATTCAACATTGAATTTCATGACTTAACAGCACAGTAACTTACCAGATTGGATGTCCACCAAGGATAATAGGAGATTTGTGAGGGTGATTGAAGAGCGGGAGGGTTGAGTTCTTTGATGTGACATCTGGGTGAGAGTAGCGGAGATAAAGCAGAAGACAGTAAGCCAGGGTGTTGGTTTTTCCTAAAGGGTCGTAATGTGTGACTATTTTTTTCTGCTTGTTGATGTTTTGGAGTCCTGGTTGCTTGTTTTTACTCCTCCTTTCTGTGTAGGTAATCTTGTGGGAGTTACTGGTTGTTTGTATCGTGATGGAGTCGCTCCTCATCTGATAAAGTTCATCTCCACCTCTTATAGCGAAAGTTTTGGTCATTAGATAAATGAGAGTGAAGAGCAGTTTGTTTCCTGTCTCTACACCGAAAGCTTTTCTCCATAGTAGCTTCTCATCCGATTCTGTGATGATGTCTGCTTTTTTCACTGTAGTATCCTCCTCAGATTGTTTTGTTTTACAGTATCCATCGAGAACATTACGGAAATGAGCAAACCGTTTCGTTGTGAAAAGGTCCAAATCTTCGTCCCAATCCCTCAATCTTCGGTTTAAAGCGGTAAAGACAGAATACATAGTCTTCATCTTCAAGTCAAATCCAACAGAAACAAGAAAGCACTCTAAAATGTAGTTGAGTCGTTGAACAGGAATTTGGTCAAAGTCATTGAAGTCACGAGCAAATCTGGATGACTGAAGCCAAGAATTAAATTTGTTTAGAGCCCAGTTGTTGACTCTAACTGTACTGTCCGGAACACGATTGGAAAGCAGTTCATCAATCTGAATGTCAAACCGATCTGTCATAGTGGAGCAATAGCTTGAACGTTAGCAGGAACAAGAGCTGGAAGGAGAGCAAGCAAAACAATACTATTTTTAGGGCACGGACAAGGGTAGCTGGCTAGTCGCCAACTTCTCACGCCACGCGTTGGAGAAATTCCAAGAATTAGCTGCGTTGGCAACGTTCCCAGGAATTTGCGTTTAAAAGAAGTGGACGGTTACGATGTTTCATATCACGTGGTGCGCTTTCGTGTCACGTGGTATAGACTCGGCGTATGCTATTGGTGGCACGTGGTACGCACGTGACGCGCCCACGTGATCGCGCGTCTAACTGTTCTACTATTATCGAGTTCTAATCAGCAGTATCATTGATTATTGTAAGTCGGAGAATTGAATGATAAACATCAGTTACGACTAAAAAGCGGGCCGGGTTTATACAAATTTGCGGGGCGGGATGATATCACCTTGAGATGTTTATCTAACAGCGGGCCGGGCTGAGTGATAATATGATCCCGCGTCGAAATCCCGGAGATATTTATACCACAATATACGAAATTAAAGATGAATAGATTAAACTTAAAGATTCCAGGAGCCTGACTTGATTGTATTCATATTTTCATATTCGCCACTCAGACCAAAATTATGGCTGTCCATAATATATTCATGTGATGAACTGGTCACGAATACGAGCAGCACGTTCAGAAAACAAAACTTTGTAATTTTTTATTAAAAAAATACTATAATAAATCGTTTTTTAAAAACTGCTGGCTTATTGAAGTCTTTTGCATAACTTATGATTTAATTTATAATAATGTTTAGAAATTTACTTGCAGTTTTTTGTACAAATATGAATGTGACAAGTTTCAGATTACATATAATTCTAATAATGATATTTTTATCCCAAGACTAGTTTATACCGGGTTTTACGATAATAAGACACATTTTCAATGTAAAGTATGTAAAGTATGGTATAAAGTTTGTTAATGCCATTGACAGATGTGATTTCAGATGGCCTTGGTCGCAATGACTAATGTTACAAGGGAGACAACAGATCTTATATGCAAGAGGCTGGGGTATACCAATTCTGTCGATTGGTTTGGTTTGGAAATATTCTCATGTGGCATTGACAACTCGTGCTCCAGCATGTTGCACTGGACAGAAATGAAAGAAACGAAAAGAATTAGAATTTTAGAGAAATATACTAACTGGTAATTTAACTTAAAAAATTGCAGTAATAATAACATGTTTTTGGTACATTTTTCAAACTTCATCGCATAGCTGAGATTAATTATATATTAAATTTTTACTTTTAGCGCTTCAAGTTTTTGAGCGTTAAATTTTAAGCGTTAAACATTTAGATGTGAACTTTTTAAGGAATTTTTTTATTTAATCATAAATCTTCGATTCTATCAAAAATATCTAGGTACCGTGTATTAGTAGACAAGCATTACCAGCCACCACAAACTAGTATCCACGACAAAACTGTGAAGGACCACGACGACATTCAAGCAATACTAAATGATTTTAGAAAAAACAGAGATCGTCTTAGAGCAACACGATATATTAAAACTATTGTTTGCGATAAAAGTGGAAATTACAACGAATGTTCTTATTCGGTTGGGACTAACGAAAACGAATTCAAGTTGGGACTTGCCTGCCATCCGAAACCTGGTAAGTCCGGAAGTTACATTTTTGAGATTTCTTTAATCAGTATCTCCAAAAGCTTTGATTATGTATTTTCTGTGCGTAACGATGGGCCCCGCTGACCCCGATGTGCGTCGTTTGAATGTGGGACAATTTAGAAAAACTTAACTGAAGTACTAGCAAAACTGCGCGTTAGCTCTAGAAACACACTTTTTTAGAGATTTTACCGGCGTATATTCCTCTAAAATCACCTAATTTGTTCAATTCTAGGGAGGAGCGCTAAAAGTAAAAGGGGAGAGGGCGCCAACAGGGGGGCGCATTTTCGGCGGGGGGGGGGGGGGGGCCAACAGGTCACGTTACGCCACTGGGCACAACTATAATAGTCTCTTTATAAACTTCACTGGGATACTGCAAAGTAAAGGGACGGGATAGAAAATAAGGGGTGGCATAATACATGATCAATCCTGTTGTTTTTTCCACTTATAAATACATAATTCCTGCACAGATACGATAATAATCGTATCTTTAACTCAGCCCGGTTCGCATTTTGTTAAGTGATAACTAATTTATATCATAATAATAAGTTATCATATGATAAGTTGAATTATAGATTTCCAGTGTTGTAATACTAATGTATCAAAGAGTAATGCAAATAATAATTGAAATGATTATTTCAGGAGATTGTGCTATAGTCAAAAGGCAGAATGTAATGAAAAATATGTGCTACGAAGACAGAAGATTTTCAGTTTACAGGTGTCCAGATAATTCTAAATACTACACTATAAGGTCTGGTGGTGAGAATCGTGAGATCTCAGAGATCAGAATGACAAACGAATGTACTGATGACCCTCACAGTTATCAAGGTTGTTTCAATGCTAATGATGCTATACGTTTTATCAAACAACTGTCCGGGTCGTCCCTTCATATTTACAATGAATACAAATACCCTTTGTGTGGCTATTTCCTATTGAGATTTGACAATGAGGTTAATGATAGGTTCACACTTACACCTATAGCTTATCTTGAAAAGGACATCTCAAAAATAAGAAATGAAAATAACCTTAATCATATGATGACTGATGAAAGGAAATGCAATGGAGTTTGTGACCGTTATGATTGTCTTGATGAGGCCTCTTGTAACGGTTTTCGTTACGGGTTTTATTGCGGCGGCATCAAAAGTGATCAAACTTATATAAGTACGGTACGAATATGTGACGAGAAAATAGACTGTGAGAACGGTGAGGACGAAGCCGGTTGTTCGTACTGGAGAAAAGGATTTGAACCGAATCGCTGCTTATTACAAAAACATAGTAGAAAAACATATATGGAACTAAACAACTTCACTCGGTGTTCCGCCCTAATATATGTTTTCAAGGGACTAAAACAGAGAATGGAACCCATTTGTGAATACTACATCGACCAAACTAATTGTTCAGACCCAATGAGAGGAGTCATTCCGTGCCAGATTGACGGTTACCGATCTACTGTGTCAAAATTCGCCACGTGCAAGCAGACCCCAGGACTGTGTGATGATGGATTTGACAACCTCTGTCTGAGAACAACTGTCATATGTCACGTCCACAAACATCAACTATGCAATGGAATATCAGATTGTCTTGATAAAAGTGACGAAAGTTCCAGCATCTGCAGTGTAATGACCACATCTACATGCTATCGCAGATATCGTCACGAGACGAAACTATCCATACCGGTTGCGTGGCTTGGTGATGGGTTTGGAGATTGCCAAAATGGAGATGACGAGAAAAATATTTGGCCGATCTGTGGAGTTGGCGAACTGACTCGTTTTGTAAAAGATAATAGTAGTTGTGAGGAAGTGTTTTTGTGTAGCACCGGATCATCCAATTTTGTGAAATTTCAAGACCTATGTAACGGATCAAACACCTGCGGACATGCAAGGATTTGCTTTGAAGCCAGATCAATTAAACCTGTCTACACAGATCCCGTGGCTCTCGGACGAGAAAACCCATTAGAATTTCTCGTGCATTGTGTTGCTGGAGTCAGTAGAAGCCTAGGCCAATACTTTTCGCCATGCGTCAAGGTTGAATTCACCCCTTTCCACATTTTTGGGTTGGTCGGTTCAACAGCATTTATGGCACCCAAAACAGTATTGGACTGTACAAATTATTTTGGAAAAGCGTATGTTTACCTCAGCTGCTCGAACAAATGCCAATATCAGTCTACATGTCCTTTAAAACTGCTAAAACATGACTCGTGTATGATCGAAGATAAATATGAAGACCGGGTATTTACATTAAATTTGAAGGACACGATTCAAGTCACCTTTCTCTATGAAAACAGGAAAAGCGGAAATTTCGAAAACCGCCAATTCAATTGCAAAAATGATAGATGCGTCGGCTACGAAAAAGTTTGCAATTTGTTTGATGATTGTTTGGATGGATCAGACGAAGAAGATTGCACGAACAACTTTGAGTGCAAATCTAAAAAGCGATACATTGCACACCACCAAAAGTGTGACGGTCGAATAGACTGTGCCGATTTCAGCGACGAGTGTAATGAAGAGTGTACAACTACCATCATTGCTAACGGAGCTCTGAAAGCTTTCGGTTGGTTCCTTGGATGTGCAGCAGTTATATTGAACTCCTTCAAACTTTTTAAGAATTTCAAATTTCTGGCCACCAGAAACTTTACATCCGATCTGATCAATAAAGCTTTGACAACTGTTGTTCATGTCGGAGATATGATTACAGGATCTTACCTTCTTACAATCTCAATTGTAGACTCCTTCATCTACGGTACTTCATACTGCGAAGAAAGAGCAAGGTGGTTATCAAGCGGTGAATGTGCTTTCTTAGGAGTCTTCAGTACATTTGGAGCCCAAATATCGCTCTTCTCGATGACTTTTCTAAGCATTTTTCGTGCACTAGGTGTGATCAGAGTTAAAAAATTCACATCCAAATATACTACCGCAAAAATGATCATCCTAATCGTGACGATGGCACTTGTATCATTTTGTTTTGCGTATACACCTTTGGTCGACAACCTTGAGGACTTCTTTGTCAACGGAATGACTTACAATCCAAATATCAAATTATTTTCGGCATTTGTCAACAAAAACGATCACATCCACACAATTAAAAATTACTACGGAAGAATATCTATATCTGCAGTTTCCAGTTGGAAAAAAATAAACAGTTTGATTGACGGTATGTTTTCCAAACAATATGACGGGATAGGGCGGCGGAAGGTTCATTTTTATGGAAACGATGGTGTTTGCCTTTTCAAATACTTTGTGTCCAGAGACGACCCTCAAAAGATGTATGTCTGGGCGAACCTTTTGCTTAATCTTCTGTGCTTTACAATTATGTTTACCTGCTACACCATAGTAATATTCACTTCAAAGCGCTCGAGACGAAATAACAGCGCTATGAGAAGAAAAAACGAAGCCCAAAACAAGCTGTCAAGAGACAAGGACGAAACCCAGCGATACGTTGCTTTAATAATCCTTACAGACTTCGTCTGCTGGATCCCTTTTATTACAGTCTGTATTATGCACTTTTTTGATTTCATTGATGGAACAGCCCTGTATCCGATATCGTCTATCGTGATTCTTCCCATAAACTCTGTCATAAATCCAATCCTGTACAACAATAGCTTCACCACAGCTATCAAGGCTGTATTGATGAAAGGTAGATATTGGGTGATTTTATTCTATATGTCATACTTAAGAGAACTGTTTTCAAAGGTTGAAAAAATGTTCAAATCAGAGAGAAAAGATAAAAGGGAAAACAGGGGAACGAATCCGCAAACTACTCATGAGAAGCCAATAGAGCATCCACGACTGGGTGAAGAGCCGAAGGACATTGAACATCCCGACATTTCAAGTAGAAAATACGAATCTGTGGAAGATCCGTGTATATCATTATCAGAAAGAATTAACAAAAATGAAGTTATCACAGAAGACTGTATAATAGTTCATAGGGTGAGAAATATTGCTGAAGAAGAGGACACAATTGAGGAAATGGATGCTCATCTGAAGAGTTCTATTGTGAAAGTAAGGGTTAGGAAGAACTTGGCTCCACATGTTATTGGGAATCCATGTACAGAGGACAACAATATCATTTTGGCTGATGAGGATGTTATTGAAGAACAATCTATAAAAATAGAGAACATAGTAGAAACCACGGTAGAACCCTCAGTCACATTTAAAAAGATTTAAAAACAATCAGATGAGGCAAATGTTAGATTAACACAAAAGATTTTAGGGTTTTGGCGAAGAAAAGAAATGATTGCCCATTATTCAGGATCAAAATATTCAGACTCAAACTCAAACTCAAACTCAAACTCAAACTCAAACTCAAACTCAAACTCAAACTCAAACTCAAACTCAAACTCAAACTCAAACTCAAAATCACACTCACACTCACACTCACACTCACACTCACACTCACACTCACACTCACACTCACACTCACACTCACACTCACACTCACACTCACACTCACACTCACACTCACACTCACACTCACACTCACACTCACACTCACACTCACACTCACACTCACACTCACACTCACACTCACACTCACACTCACACTCACACTCACACCCACACTCACACTCACACTTATACTCAAGGTAGAATTCCTGCTTCCAAGCACGCATAGCATAGGGGTGGCTTGCCAGTTGCCTCCCGAAGTTGCATTACAAAGTGGAAGCCTCGATTCCAATATCGTATATCGATGATAAGGTCCGGAGTCCGGACCTTTCGGCTCCTAATGATCAAAACAACATGAACCGTGGAAAAAGGTGGTTTACATAAAATTTTAAAATATTTTCGGTCCGATTCATTCTCGAAACGTACCTCTAAACTCTACAGGTATACACCGGCCGCTTCCTAACTGATATGGCAAAGGGAAGCCGGCCTTACGAGATCGCATTATGTCATTACATTAGTAGAGTCGCATTACATTTACAAAGGGGAGGGGAAATGGGCGATTAGGTTTGGCCTCTATACGGCCACTATACGGCCTCTATACGGCCTCTATATGGCCTTTATACGGCCTCTATACGGCCTCTATATGGCCCCTACACGGCCACTATACGGCCTTTATACGGCCTCTTTACGGCCGTATAGTGGCCGTGTAGGAGCCGTATTATAGAGGCCGTATAGTGGCCGTATAGAGGCCAAACCTAATCGCCCATTTTCCCAAGGGGAAGCCTCGATTCCAAGATCGTACTTAATATTGCATTGCACCAGTCCAGAGGAGCACCAAACGTCTGGAACCAAATAAACGAGAGCAACTCTCCGTGTTGTGATTTTATCTTTCGCCCGTTTTTTCCATCTTATTATCTCCACGCTAAAATATTAACCTTTACCTTGTTATCATATCACCAACTTTGAGCAGCTTCCTTCCAGGTGCTTGAACGTATCATATTTTTTTGCTACACAAAATGCCTCATTCTCAGTCATGCACATTAGTATTACCATATCTGTCAATAAAATGACTATGAGTATGATTTAGTGATAATGTTTCCCGTTTATATTTGTTAAAATATAGAATTTCAACCTTTTATTCTTGCATTTATCAAAGTCTTTTATTAGGAGCGTTCACACATATTACGTAATCACTTTTTGGCAAATTTTTAACCCCCTCCCCCTCGTAATAATTTTTACACAGAGCTGTGTCAAAATTTCACTAGCGTAATCATTTAGAAACCCCCTCGGCTGATTACGTAATATGTGAACGACCCCTAGCTTACTACTAAGATATGTGCGCGCTTCTTTCGAGTTATCAGCAGAAAACTGGAGGGGAAATTATTAAAGCAACAAAATTTCAAGGTGATTTTTATTTTTAAGCCATAGGATCAAATTTTATTTTTATGTATTGGTGGGGAAAGATTTGAGCAACTTGGTTTTTTTGAACCACCCTAATAGTAATATAGTTATACATATTTGTTATGTTTATACTCAAATTCAAGACATCTTGATTAGTTTACAATAAAATCAAATGTATCAAAACTTTTGATGGCGTAATTAAAATCTAAATCACAGCTGACCCCTACTCTTACTCTTAGGCCGATAATTTTTCACTACAAAACTATATGTTACCCAAGTCCATATTATAACTCGGCTGCTAATTAGTGCTAACTTTATTTTATTACATGATAAACTTTAATTAGTTAATTTTCATTGTAAAAACTGAGTGCAAAAACACAAACTCAATATAATTATTACGTAGATATGAGTGGCAGTGTCAGATGAAGAGTTTATTGAAAGAAAGAAACTGTCCCGGTCCGTGCAATCGTCCATGTGAAGCTGATCAAAGTTCGTGTCCTGGCCGCAAGTAATAACTTGAGAACTTGTCGAATTCTGAAACGATTATTTAAATAATATATAAATCTGATTCAACCATTAAGTGAAAATTTACTTGATTTAGAAAGTTCATGATGAATAAGTTAATTATTTACCGCGTTGATCTTATAATATTACAATAAAACCCGAAGCCATCAAATCAGTGGCATTGAAATAGCTTACGAAATATGGAATGAACTAAGACCAATTCAGGACCTCGACATTCAAATGTAAAGTGATTTAACAGACTTGCTCAGCCTCAAGTGATTTAACAGACTTGCTCACGTAATTTAACAGTAACACACTTGCTCACGGGGCCTAATTATGCGTCTTGAGAAAAACAAAAATAGATCGTTGTAGATATAATACAAATCTATGCCTATAAGT
Source organism: Bolinopsis microptera (assembly GCF_026151205.1). Classification (NCBI taxonomy): domain Eukaryota; kingdom Metazoa; phylum Ctenophora; class Tentaculata; order Lobata; family Bolinopsidae; genus Bolinopsis; species Bolinopsis microptera. Next base: position 13,984,806 of record NC_087072.1, on the reverse strand, counting down.
ATAACAAATTCACTCCGATAAAAGTAACTTCGCGATCTGTCAGCTAACTGACCTACTGTTTACTAATAGTAATATTTTACTGGGCGGCGCTCAGCCAAAATTCCGGCTAATCTCTAAGTCTATGTTTATGAACATGATAGCCTGAGGTCCCCAGGTAACTAATATTATGTCTCCATAAACAAACCTTATTCTTGTTGGGGTATCGACAGAAAACCTGGACCTTCTCCCCCACATAGTATGTTGCCCCGGCAGGTTCCCAACCGCCCACTCTCACTCGTCCTGTGGTTCAACAATTAGGAAACAACAGAATTAATGGAAGGCCGACTTAGAGGGCCCCCAATTATCAGGGGTTCATTAATCGTATCACCAATAAGTGACGTATAATTAGTAATTATACGTCACTAATTGCCTAATTGAACTGATCTGATCACCGTGGGACCCCTGATAATTGAAGGCCCTCTGATCTAAGTCGTGCAGCCGAATTAGGATAATTTGTAAAAATGTGTCGCTGGTAATACTAAATCTGTGTGACATCAAAAAGATATTTGGGGCAAACAATTTGAAATTTACATATTAAATTTACATATTAAATTAAATTTTATTATATAAAATTATCAACCTTGGTAAAATGTATCAACAGAAGTACACGCCACAGTGTAGTTCTTGCAGAGCGCGGGTCTTTTCCAGGAATCTCTTCTTACGTCCTCCCATTTACCAGTTTCGTTCTTCATTACAGCATACTCCTGATATCCAATCTGATTGTCTGGTTTCCCTGATTGAGAATAACTTTAGATTACTTTGATTATTACACAGTGACCCAGGGTGACCCACACTCCACAGTGACCCACAGTGACCCACACTCCACAGTGATCCACAGTGACCCACAGTGGCCCACAGTGACCCAATGTGACCCAATTGGTTTGAAAATATATTTTAAAACAGAAGAGGCAAACCGTGATCCCAGTTACTGAAAGTAAAGGAGGCGTCTCCGGGCAGAGTCCAGCGCCATGTTCCCATTGGTTCAGGGACTTCCCTTGTCAACCCTATCCAGACATTTGACACCTGATGAGTGATAATGAAACATTTTGAAAACGTTAATTCCACCGTTTTTCATTATCGATAAAAGGACACAAACTGAGAATAGCTTAAATTGCATGAAGTTATCTATTACAACCCTGGGAGCGGGTAATAGTCTATGTAATAAGCGCCATGAGCTGGCACAGAATTTTTTGTCTCTGATTTTGATAAATTTGGTATCAAAAGTTGCCTCTAAGTGTGAATAATGAAAATTCATCGTGTAGCACGATAACGTCGAGCTGTATGTGGGTTTTTTGTGCATCGCAAGAGTGTACAAAGGACGAAAAATAGGTAATTTATTGCTTAAAATGCCTATAACTCCTAAAATATTGAATTTTTTGAACTAATTCTTACAGGATCGTAATGAACTTAGTCAGACGCAACTTTTGGTACTAAAATTATAATTTTTGAAACACCAAATTTTCCTTTAAATTTTAAATATTAGTACTAAAAGTTTGAAATCGGAGAAAAAAAGTTCTGTGCTCGCGCTTGGCGCTTATTACACTGACTATAAAGCTTACATTATTATTCCTGACAATTTGCACAACAGCCTCATTCTCCTCGAGATCAAGAATACTGACCAAATGCATACCAATATCTTTGCATGCTTCCTCTGCCTTGTCAACCTACAATGTCACGGATGGTGTTATCATTGCAAGGTATAATTGTTCTCAAAACAAAGCGCTAGTTCAAAATGGTTTTATATGTTCCCAAAAACCTGACGCATGCGGCATGACAATTAACTTATTAAGCATTGAGGCAAAAAACAAATGATTAAATTTCGAATGAATCGTCAGAGAACTGACGTGAAAAGGTCCATGTAGAAACAAATAGTTTGGTTGTTTGCTTCTGAAGTCCACGGTCGGAAGGTCCTTCTGAAGGGTGATATAAGTGGTTTGCTGCTTCACGTTGACAGTTTCTCCGTCCGAGCTAACTACCACACATTGGTAAACTCCTGGATAATTCAATTATATAAATACAGATTCCGAATTATGATGAGATGTTGATCATTGATTTAAATGATTAATATATTCCAAGCTTCATCCATATGGTAAACATTGTAGCCAAGTGACTGAAACTGAAAGCCGCAAATCAGTTCGGTCACAATATAGTGTATAAATGTGGTTTAAAAAAGGTGGAACGGTCACAGCTTTGGCCCTACTTTATTCGACGTTTTATCTAAAAGAATTTAAAAAAAATTGTGTGCGTGTGTTTTTATATTTATTTTGCTACGGCGCATGTGAAACCCCAGGGCATCCAGCACCGGAGAAGCTGAAATGACACTCTCTGAACCCTTGGTGCCGCTCAGATCTTCCCTCTTGGCTGGTAAGCCGAGTCATGATCGATTAACTCAGCTTCTTCGTTACAACACAGACCGGAGGGTACTATTAGCCGCTTTGCCGGTGGTATCCTCCTGGTGTCCTGGGGTTTGGCAGGTTCCTCATTTAAAAAAAAAAGAAAAAAAAAGGAAAAAAAAAGAAAGTAAATATTACCCCTATACTACCGCAATAAACATAATTAGCTATGAGTTAGGGGTTATGTCAGTGTTACAGTAAGGTTACAATAAAAGTTAATTTTGGGGCTGGATCACGGAATTATACTTAAAATATAGTGCGGTTACTTACCAAGATCACTCTCGTTGGGAGATTTAAAGGTAAACGTGACCGATGTACTGTTCCTTGTCTCCTCTACCCTTTCTCTCGATATCCAGTCAGCCTTATTTCCGTTCTTCAGCCACAAGATTTGGTAATCATCCTCACTGACGTGACATCCCATAGTAAACGGTTTATACTGAAGGTAATCAATAATAATATAATTAACTATATTTATAATTAATATAATTAGTATTTCGTTACAGTATCGCGATCATATTTATAGTCCATCGGTCTGCTTGTTGACTGTCGAAATAATGAGGAGCTTTAGGGAAAAAGTATTTAAATTTCGAACTGACAAATTTGTATCATGAATTGTTTATGAATTTTAGAATAATATATTTCGTGACGACTCTAATAAGATTATTATAAACTTATGATAACTCACCTGATTAGGTTTCAGAATTGTGACACTTGACTGGTTTGTCCTATCATTAATGAACTCAATAGCAGAACTTTTAGTTTTATTTTTAAGTATGATGTAAAATGGCCTTTGGTTCTCGCGATCTTTGCCATTGAAAGTGTTCCTCATGATGCAAACTAAGTCCAATGCTGCACCAATGTTGTTAATTACCAGGCGTCTGTCGTGGTCCTAAAAAAAATTAGTCGTGAACATTTATTTAAATCAATTTTACAAATAGTCAGAGAATTTAATGTATCATCTGATGTAAAATTATGAAAACTGATCAACTTATCAATATAACGACATTGATAAGAAAAATAAAATATGTCAATATAGACTATAGAGTCAAAGAATTTGATGTATCATCTGAAGCTGATGTACAATTATGAAATCTGATCAATGATCATAACGAAATTTATTAGAAGAATAAAATTTAAGGTTGCTAACATCTCTTATCGATATAGATAAGAAAAGGCTCGTGTGATCAAATGTTTTTTAATTACTTGCCTTCAGTTCGAAGAATTCTGAATTTCTGATAATCTTATCGCTTTGACTATTTCCAATTTTCCACGTGTAAGTAGGAATAGGGTAACCTCTTGCTGCACATGCCAAAGTTACAGTATCCCCTGATTCCACAACTACGTTTCCGCCAATTTCGTTGTACGAAGAAAATGCTGGAACCACCCACTTTTGAGTATAGGCATCAAAACCTTCTTTGACAGTTTTAATCTGGGAAGCAGTGAGTGTGCTGAGTAAGATCACCAAATTATTTAGTATGTAAGTATCAGTGAAATTTGAAAAGTGAAAGTTTTGACTTTTGAGGCTCACTTATGGTCAAGTATTACTTTTTGTTACTGAAGCCTGGTTTTGATTGTTATACTCGCAAGGTTTTCAATTAAATTTATAGATTAATCGAAAGTAATAAAAAACGCTTTAACAGTTTAGCATATTCTTCGATTCTCAAATCAGCCGATTCGGGCTGAGGGCAGCCCGAATACTTGATATAAGCATTTTAGCTCAACTAAAAATCGCTGTTTCCCTAATTTCCAACAATCCTCACCTGATAAGAAGTGAGCACCTTTTCCTTGGGAAACTCCTTGGTTTTCTCTGTATGGCACTCATATATCCCACTGTCTCTACCTTGCTGCACATTCAATATTAGCAAAGTTCCCCTCGTGATCTTTTCAATATAATAATATTCTTCGGGATAAACGAACATTCGTTCATTTGATATCCTAGAACCATTCTGAGTCCTGAAAATACCGTGAGGTTGGTATACTGTGCTAGTGCAACTTCAGTTATGTTTTACAAGAATTTCTTGTTTCATTCTATTACAGTTTAAGTTACCGTACAATTCTAATTATTATGGAATGGGATTATCGAAGTATCGCTAATTGAGTGGCTCCATCATGATTGACATTACACTGAATAAAAGATTCAGACAGATTACATATCATCTATGTTGATAGAGAACTTACCAGTAAACGTCAACGACAGGTGAACTATCGAAAACTGCACATGGAAGATAGACCTCATCCTCAAACGCTTTAACATTTCTCGACTCAACACTGACTAATGCAGCTGGTTCATCGAAATAGTTCACCTGATGGAAATAATTTTGAGCACAGATTATTAAAGTTTTGTCTCGTTTATAAAATCTTATAATACTAGATTCGGAGAAATCGAAATCTAAGTATCAACAGGATTTTCTTTAAGAAATACAGTATTACTATAATAGCTGATAATTAAACTTAAACCAAAAAAAGCAGCAGGAACAAAATTATATACTTTAATGTGGGCGATCCCGCTAAATACTGTGTAGGAACCAGTCTGAATGATACATTGGTAGTAACCTATATCTTCTCTAGCTATACTGGAGAAAACAAGCTCATCGCCAGTGTACCCCTCTACCAGATTTATTCTGTCATAGTTTTGTCCGTAAACCTAAAAGATACGTTGTTATCCCAGGGAAAAAATAGTATACTAAATAAAACACAAATTGTAACTTATATGGAAAAACCATTCCCAAAAATACATTATTTTTACCACATGTTTACCTAATTAAGACTTAGAAACATGAAAATCAGCTGTGATATGTGGACCAGACATACCTGTAAAAGAATATCCTTGAAATCCTCAGCAGAAGTTTCATTGTATTTGTACCAGCTGTACTTTAATCCGGCAGGTTCGTGGTCTAGTTTACAGTACAGCCGGAGCTCCTCTCCTTCACCAATTGTTCTTCCTTCTGGCTCTCGAGTGAAGAAAACCGGCTCTGAGTGGTGTAGGACATATGTTATCTCACGAACATTAATATTTTATAATAATATTTATGTTTATTTGTTTATTTGTTTGTTTGTTTGTTTGTTTGTTTGTTTGTTTGTTTGTGGGGTAACTACTTTACCTCGGTACCTTAGCTTAAGGAGGCTAGGTCCACCAACTGGGATATTTACACAGTTGGCAAGAAGCGCAGCCTGGAGCACGGCTGAGGTGCTGAATATATCAGTTTCAGTTTAAATTTCAGTTTCAGTTTCAGTTTCGCTCACGCTGTGTGATTTCGCATGCCATCGGCCATCGGGCGAAGAATAAATGTATCAAACGGATGAAGTAGTATAGGAAACTTACCATCTTTGGACAAAATGGATGTCACATTATCAGCAGCATGACATTTTGAATATATTACCGAGATAAGAACAACGTATGAGATAAGAATCATGATTAGTCATAAGAAACTTTGCACGCGAGGGCCAGGAACTTAGGATACGAACGCAAGATATAAAGCTGAGTACCAATGACTTGGTGCCACGTGAGGCATAGTTTTTACTGACTTATACTATGGTAATGAAGACGATTGGTATTGTGTATTGGAGATGATGGAATTTACGTGAGCTACTCAGCCTAATGTTTGGGCGCTGCTTATTGATACCCATTTATAGAGCGAAGAAGCCTAAAGTGTATCAAGTATCCAACTTAACTACTTATTATATCGTAGTCTTACACAAAGTGTGAGTTATACGCTCTAGCAGAAGGTGAACATGATCTTTTGACTTTTACTTTTAGGGCACAATCAATTAATATAATAATATATCATCATGAGCTGATCATGGCACACTGACCAGTATATTTGTGGGCAGGTCAGCCTTGCGCTGAAATCATTCAAGAAATGTTCCAGAAGCTTCATGACTCTGACTTCTCTCCCAAATTGCAATGTTTTGATCATCATATAATCATATTCTCGAGCCCAACCTTGTTGAAATTGAATGGAAGTAATTTTCATGTCTGCCAACGGTGAAACAAAAATATTTAGTCTGGTGTTTTGCTATTTTTTGGCTTAAACGATATAGATACCTTCTTTCTGCGATGACCATTCTTTGAAGTCTGTCGAATTGTTGACTAGAAGGCATGGTCATAACTACACCATAAACCGCAACTTAAAATAAAACTGATGTTATATATAATGCTCTGTATAGATTATATGAGAAACATTACCATTTAAATTGAAGTGGTGTATTTTGGAAGAATGTTATAAAGTAGGCAAATAGGTACAATGCCGACCAACTTTTAGATGGCTATTAGAGGGCTATTAGAGTTGTTTGGTATCATCAGGTCAAGTACTGCACAAATGTTTGGCAAATTTGGACTATTTTTACTGAACTATCTAAACAATATAGTTACCGTTTTAAACACTAACCACGATGTTAATTAATTCATTTTAACACTTATAAAAGTCGTTTTTGCATAAGATGAAAATGTAAGACTTTATAGTTTATGTAACATAATCTATAAATCTAATTATAATCGCTCTTTGAGTCTTTGTCTACACCGGCAAAAAAATCTAGGAACCGTGAACCGGCAACAAATATCCAAAGATCGGCTACATGAAAACGAGAAACTACATGATAATAAAGTATAAGAGAATAATCGATTGAAGATGGAAGATAATAATGGGAGCCTTTATGACTTTGTTACAGCGTGTTAGTTCGTAGGTTGGTTATCGTATTTTTGACGCTGATAATTCCGAACAACGACATGTAAAACAAAGGGTTATGTCGCTTTGAATTCGGAAAAGTATCACATGATGACTGAACCACATAAACTTTGGCCTTTTGAAGGTGGAACTGAAAGTGCAAGTTAGGGGACACAAAGCGATATGGTTATGCTGTAGAGGAATAATAAATCTGTTAGCGCTACAATTAACCACAACATGCAGAAGGTTTACATTTAGATTAGTTGTAAAAATAAGGATCTATGGACAGGGATTCCAGTATAATTTGCTTATGGACACATAACAGTGATCTGTGTATCGGTGAAATTGAGTCTGAAATAAAATATATAAGTATTACTATAACTTGTGTAAGATATGTATGCAAGCTACGTATTACTATCGTTAAAATAAGTTAGATCGGTTAAATTTCATTATTTCGTGTCATGCAGACGTCGGCTTCACTTACAGCAAAAGAACTGCATTACATGCGAAGAATTGAATTTTGAAACAAATGAATAGTACAGAATAACATAATTCAATTAGATGTAAGAATGAAATAGCTAGATACTGGATAGTTTAAATAAGATTAACAGACACAGAGACGCTGCTTAACATAAACTTTTCGATTCCAGTTTTAATAACACTCCGACTTGAACTGCACCTACACTGCACTTATACTGCACCTGCACTGTACTTGTACTGCACCTAGTGCACTTATACTGCACTGTATTTATACTGCACCTGCACTGTACTTATACTGCACCTGCACTGCACTTATACTGCACCTGCACTGCACTTATACTGCACCTGCCCTGCACTTATACTGCACCTAGTGCACTTATACTGCACTGCATTTATACTGCACCTGCACTGCACTTTTACTGCACCTAGTGCACTTATACTGCACCTAGTACACTCCCATGTTCCACTCCCATTATTATTAATCGTCGTGCATTAGGTCAAACATGAGACACGCCTTAAGTCTTAACTCTTAACTACATGATGCATATTTTAGATCGATTCAGTTTTTAAACTTTAAGCCAGTCTATGTCTTCCGAGAAGCACACATCCGGGTTATATTACTCTATCACGTAGGTAAACAAACTGTTTCTTAGAAACCAGTCACCTGCCGAAAGGAATTCCATTCACATTTAGTCACGCTTGGATGATCATCGCCAGTTCTAAATCATCCTTCATCACGCATCACCAATCAGTAGCGTGACGAATTTAAAAGTATCGATTACCAAATAATTAAATGCGCGCAGCATGTCACGTGGTCTGATGTCACGTGGTCTGATGTCATGCTGCAAGTTGACACTCTATTTTGCTACAATTCCATGACGAGTCACGCTTTATCACCCTAATATTGTTACTCCTTTATCAATATTATCACTCTTCAGAGGTGAAATGTTAGTCCGTGACTCCGAGACTCAGTGTTGGCTAATGGACTGCACTAATGGACTGCCAGCTCACGAGTCATGCACTGTGACAGGCTGGAGGAAGCTGTGCTTGGGGCACTAAAAGGTAGCTTGTTACCCTCATTCCATTTGAATCTAAGCTGGACCTGGCTTTTATCTTATTTCTGATTTGTTGCAATCTGCTTTGTTGCTCTTCGTTGTAGAAATGAAACTCGAGGTTTTTAAAATAGTTTGAACCGTTTAATATAAACGAAATATACATTTAAGTTGATCATAAAATATATATACTCTTTGCAGTAGAATAAGAATACACACACGCGTTCTAGCAGTAACAAACTAAAGCAAATCGCAAAACACGCAAAACAAAACAACATCAAACAATTCGCTTGAAAGTCCTTATTACTATCACTATCTCACTTAACCACTCCATAACAAATATTTCACAGCTAGCAGTTCCGGAGACAACTTCTTATTGTCTTTCCGTTTATCACATCCAAACTGAGAACACATCCTTGGTACTCCTTACCCAAGATTCGTCTCTGATATCTTGTTTATACTTTATCACTTTTCACCAGGCAGATAGGTTACACTTCAAGAAGTTAGAATTCAAGTCGAGTCTGGCCGTGTCAGAGTCCTAGACTGTTCCTACTCACTACCGGTCTAAAGGAACTTTCGCATGATTGCACAACACTCGTGCTGTCCGGACTTTTCCTGGGAAAGAGAGGGATTAGTGAGAGGTTGGTGAGGGATTGGTGAGGGGTTGGTGAGGGATTGGTGAGGGGTCTAAAACTGTTCAAATCTTGCCCAGATAAAACATCCAAGTATTGTTTTCCCGTTATTGAACTTGAGGAGAAGTTACAAGTTTGAGTATCATTTCATAACTTAAGTTTAAAGATATTGCCCATTAAAAACGGATTTTTACCTTTGAAAGTCAGGGCTGGTGTTGCCACTCTCGATGATGGCTTGAATCGAGAAACTGAGCTTGGGTTTCGTGGCTTGGGCTTGAGTGGGAATCGGGAACATAGGCGGTCTGATTAGCTGACTGACCTGAAGGTTAGTAATGTGTTATCAGGGGAAACTAAATTTTGAGTCAGTTCAATGACTGTAACTATCACAATATTTCACTATTCGCTCACTCGAACAAATACATGATGATTACAGCAGAATTTGTAGTATTAGCGAGACGATGGAACAAATCAGAAAGCTGGATAAGAATAACCGTGAAACTATTCGGATAACTAACCTGATCTTGTTGGGAGAGCTGAGTGAGGTGCTGCAACATCAGGTCTCTCTGTCCCAGCGCAGTGGGTTTAGTGAAGGTGGGGTAACTCAACATCGCACTTTCTTCCTGGGAAAACATTAGGTCAGTTTACAGTGATGAGATTAAGTACTAGACGGGCGTTATACCGGACCTTAATCTAGCTTGATTAGAGTTAGCCCTCGTGGGTTTGATCCTCTAGGTTCAGACACCAAGTTAGATAAGTTAGCACAAGTTAACAAGTCGGCGTGAACACACTCTTTCGGACCAGACCCATCCATGAACATAACCCTGAAGTTCTCCACGTATATCCCAGTAAACCCGCTGTTTGCGCTAGATATTAATAAAAACATATCGAATCCCCTCAGCCCAGGGAAGGGTATCGGTAACCAAGGTATGTACTAGGTCTAGGTGTGCTCGCTCCCTAACAGAATGTGACCCAGCTGGAGGTGGCACCGAGAGCCAGGCTCGGACAATCACCGGCAAGACACCACGGCAGTGGAGCAAGTAGATCAAAGCGATATTTAAACTACGAACAGCTCGTCATCCTTCTCATGTGAGGAGCCGCGGAGACAGCTTTACGCTGGTGTGTTACATTGTCACAAAGCTCTTCCAGCCTACATCACAACAATGAATCATATTAAAACATTATTATATTTTGTAGCAATTTTTATAGATCAACATAATATGTTACATTTGCATATTATTAAACTTGAGTCATGGTATGCAGGTCGCTCATAAAGTGTCCCACGCGGATTGAGGGTCCACGTGGCTTGGAGGACATTTCTGATTGGATGGCCGCGTATTTCCAGGCAGCTCGTCGGCTGGGAATCTGTTCCTAGCTGTAGGAGGAACTGACCGCACTGCATCGGAGACCGATTATTTAGCGGTTTGGCGGCCTGTGTTCTCTTAACCATAGTGTGAGACTAGTGACTCCGTGACTCAGTTTCTCTTAAATCACATGGAAACTGGAGGAGTGTTACCACAGAATCACGCAAAACATTACATAGCATTAATAATAAGTTACATATTTCATAAAATTTCGAGTTTCGGTTTAGACAATAACCCACCTGAGCTCGTCGGATAGCAAGGGCGTTCTCTATGGCCATGATCTTGTTATCACCGTACGTGTGAGCGATCATCTGGAGCCGGTGCTGGGGCAGCTCCGGGAACAGTTGGACCAAGAGGTCAATGGTGGAGCGTTGAACGGGTCTAGTGCCTGTGTTCTTCTGACCAGCAGCGGGGGTTCCCTGGAGAAAATCCTAAGGTGAGCAACCTTGTGGTTACCGTGATTTATGCTAACTCTATACTGAGACGCAGTTTTTAAAGAATTGTCTAAACAGGCACAAATATGCTTTCGACGGCATAGTTTTTTAAATTCTGACAGTCGGGATTAAGTTCCCAGGGAATGCAAATTTTAAAGGTGACAGAAGATGATGGTATCACATACTCTATACTGAAGAGGTGAGGTCTCCTGTGCCGTTGACACGAACGCATTGGAGTGGAGCGGAGCGGGGGAGGATTGAGAAGCGGAGATGTGGACGGGGGAGGAGTGTGGGGGACTTAGCTGTGGGGGTCCGGAGTCCATGGCTTGCTGATTGGGGTGGATAGAGGCGTTGCTGTACATCAGGGGAGGAGAGGCCGAGAGAGAATGTACTTTTACTGGCTCTGAAAATAAGTAAGGTTAGTATTGTCGGTTACAGTTTACAGAAAGGGTTTATTTTCTTTAATTTCTGTACGTTTTCTAGCCACTGGGTTCGTATTCAAAATATGAGAGTATGAAGTAAGTTTACTTTGGCAAGGTTAACATCAATTAGTGCTTCTTTCCATTTAATTCATTGAACCTTAATTTATAATTTCCATTTGATAGCCTTGATGTTTAATTTGTTAACGTATGTAAGGGCGTACTATCTTTGATAATTTCAAGTTTATTGTTTAATTCCGAAGCTTTGGCAACACTTTTAGTCGGCCGGAATGTCTGAATCGCACGGTACTTGTCGGTTCACACTTGATGAATTATCTTAGGTCTAAACTTACAAAGCGTTATGATTAAATTATAAGTAGCAAAAAGTAAATACGGTTATAACTTAACAAATTATCGCTCTTTTAGTTCAATAATTTCAAGACTTTCTGATAACTTTCTAAAATCAGAATCTTTCGTTTGTCATCAGCGGGGACAAGATTATCTCGTACAGAAAATTTACCGTTAGTAATTATCGATTAAAAAAAGCTCGCCACCGTTATTGTTATCGAGTGTAATATTGTTTTGTAACGATATATTCTGACTTCCAGTGTAACAGAGACAACTAGTTTTCCTGTAACTGTTCCTAAGCACGACCGAGCAATTCACAAGCAGCACATTTTGAACCGAGGCGGGCAACTTGAAGGGCCGCCACCGCATTCTCCACTTAAAAGAGATCCCCCTGACAGAGTGTAGTAGCCTGCCTGGCTAAGGTGTCGATTTCATCTAATAAGCATCTCAATCTTGATAGAAAGATAATATGCGCTGACCCAATGAGAGCCGGGCAGGGTATTTGTTGCAATTCATTAAGGTATATATTCAATAAGGTGAATATTATTACGGGATCCTATTCTGGGTCAGGTCATCCCAGGCACTACATTTGGTGCTTGTCTACGATACCTGCTTTAGCAGAGACCAGTAACTGAATATAAGTTACAAATAATCGAATTCTGTGGGTATAGTTGCAATTGGGGAGAAATTTTAAAGTAAAGTCTAGAGCAGCACTCTCGGGGAAACGACGCTGTTCTGTGCTTGTTTTTCTGAGCCGTCACATAACTTCCAGAGAGGGACTTCCCCAAAAGTGGTCGCTGGCAGGAGCTAACGTTGGTTGGCAGTAAACATAATACTTATCCCAGACATAACCTATAAATAAGTGCATTCTTGTCTCCACTTTAGTCGGATATTATTCTTGCCCTCGTCTCAGTTGGCTGTAGCACCAGGCGACAGTGGAGCAAAGCTAATAATGATGAGTATGTAGTAGCATATTATAATGTAATATGCAGCTCACCCATAGTAGCATATAATGTATTATGCAGCCTGCCCACAAGATGGAATACCAATGATAAGGTAATAAAACAGAAGAAAGTGCACCTTGGAGCCGGTGTAGTGGTGGTGGTCACGTGATGACCTTATAAGGTGGTGGCCGAGCACTGCAGCTGGGTCCACTCCTCAGGACCTTCATAAAGTTGACTATTCTAGTGCGTGCTAAGCTTCCTATAGTAGTCATATTAAATACATATATGGCTCGAGTAACACATATTATTATTGCTGAATATTAGTATCAATATTCGATGCATTGGTAACAAGTGCATCTGTGTTTTTGACCAATCAAGATCAAGTATGTAGAGGATGGACCAATGGTAGAGAAGTATTAGCTGCTGATTACATGCAGGGAATGCCGTCCGGATGATTAATATGTGAACTGCGGGGGGTATTCCTGATGTTGCCTGACGAGGTCACGTGATCATACCAGGTCACGTGATGTCCATATAAGAAGTGTCACGAGGTCACGTGATAATAACCTTGCAGTTCTATTGGTCAGGCCTCATTAACTCTCATCTGATTGCTTGCATTAGAGAACAACGAGGCCTCATTGGGCTATTCTCACTTAGAGCCGTGCACCACGATGGAAGTTAGCATGAAGTTCGAACAATAACTTTAACAAGATAAGCGAGTATTCAATTTACTGGCTCAATTGTTTATTTTAAAGTCGACCATCAAAGTTTTGATTGCTGCACGTAAGAAGGAAGGAAGAACAAGTGGTAGAAGCTAGGTAACAACAAGCGGTTACAATTGACTGTGAAGCTTATATACTTGTTACCACCGCCGCTCAGTCTCACAAGCTCTTCACTGCCACTATCATCTTCAGCTGAGACTGTGTACATGTACTTATATTATAACATGATCAGTATATTATATAGCTACAATATTTCAGATTGTCTTCGTTACAAGGTGTTTATGAAATGTTCCAGCGGGCATATTTCACAGCAGGTAAATACAGACTGCGGTTAACGAGATGCCACGTTTAAAAATTAAAACATTATTTTCAGCGACAAGTCTGATATCCAGAAAGAGACATCCCTCACTCCTATAAAGTATAATGAGTATATATGGCCGGCAATAGCCCTGAAAACTGGTCTCATCTCTCGCTCCGTGTCTGCGATTTCCGGAGACTGAGCTGATCTAACGAATAATGAGGTACTCTGTTAGTCTAACTATATTTCAAGATCTTATGTAATGCCTGATATGATCGCCAATAAATTACAGACCAACAAGTATGTTACATGTATTATTGATTTGTAACAAGTTCCGGAAACGGAGCTGAAAATGTTGACGAATTGAGAGAAGTAAAGTGAAAGAGGTTGGGCGGGTTTTTTAGAATGACGATATTCACTATCAACAGGGATTCCCGCTTTGGAAGAAATGAACTGTTCTGTAATTAGACTGCAGGGTAAAAATGTTGGTGTATGAAAAAATTGAATTTGTATCGCTTTTAGAAGGTTGATGTTTATCTAAGTGAAACAAGGCTATCAATTAATCTAAATACCTGAGTACTTCTATTTCTTGTTGGGAAATTAATTATATTTGCTTTGGCCCGATGCGATTTCGTGCGGGGATAATTTGAAGAGACCACCTCCCCGTACCAGGCACCAGGGGAGCAACGATAAATTAGAGAACGAGCTTGCATTGCAAGGTATTCAGCTTCAGTTGATAATATTACTTTTTTTGAAAGCGTTTTACTGCTTTAACTCCTGCTCAGTATAAATTAGGAGCCATGCATCTTAATAAACCCCATGGTTGTTTGATAGCCTAATTTATCTAACTATATCACAAGATTAATGAAGAAAATAAAGAGAATTGCACGGCGCACATCCCAAAATCATTATCAAGCCATTGGATGCCCTGAAAACTTCAACAGCAAACAGATGCTCAATAATTAAGTTTTGAAATTAATTGAGACTCACCAGATTGCGAAAGTCTTGTCGATAGCAACGTTTCTTCTTGCGCCTGTAAATAATCTGGTTATAATACTCGTTACTGGAATTAAAGCAAATATTAACCTTATCAAAAACTAGACCCGATTGTTGATGCAGGGCGCGCACAAATTAATTTGAATGCCCAACAGGTCGATTCTGGGCCTGCCGCCTGGCAAGACATTATTTTACTTGCTCAATAGATATTAAAAGGATCATGAAATCGAACCGGAAACTAGCCGAAATACGAAAGTCAATAAAATTAACCCCATAATTTTGAACTAAGAATAAGATCAATTATGAAAATCAGGAATGAAAGTTAGTTTGTTGTAGAACAACTTAAAATCAATTTTCATAATTTTGCAGGCCAAAGCCCCATAATCAATGACAATAATCAATAATAACAGCTGAATTTCAATGTAAGACCATAACTTGAAATAACTTCAGATCTTATTTCTTATTTCTTACCTGCTGTCTTCTAAGAGCTACCTGCGCTGCCATGATCCTCCTACGTTCAGCTATCAAGCTACATCGTGCACACGTGCAATCCCTCCAGGGACAGAACCTCTTGTGTCTCAACAACCTGATAATACCGACAGTTAGCTCTTACTCTCGTAAAAGGATATTTAAACTTCGTTGTGAATTGTTATTTGTGATTAACACAAATTAAATGGCTGAAACCAGCAAATAAGATAAATGTTTTTATGCGATTTAATTGTATTCATTATATTCAAAGTGCCGTCGATAAATATCTAGCCTGAACCTGCATCAGTAGCGTAAAGCTGACAAAATGTTAAAGTAATTAAAAGTTACAAAGACACTCCGCGTCTCAGTGTTTAATCCAATAGCTTTTTACCTATAGTATCTGACGGCAGATCAAAAGAAAGCTTTAAAAACTATTTAACTTGATCCTTGATCCTAGAAAATTGCAGGACTCTTGGAACCAATATTCTAAACTCTACGATAACTAACCTGACAACCACTCCGTGGTTCCGGCACCTCGCGCACATCGGAGAGCGCAGTGCTGCGCTAGCAGACGATCCCCGGTTCTTGTCGACATTCATTCCTGACATCTTGCCAGCAAATTCAACCATAATCTTTGTTTACTGGAAAGGTGGGTAGTGGTTAAGGGTTTGCTTGTATGGTTTCTATTAGCAGCGTGAGACTACAACTGAACAACAGTATTCCAATTACATGAATCAACTTTTCAAATTTAAAAAGCAAAGCAAAATCGCTCAGAACACAGAAATTGCTGGCCCAAAATGTCTTAGGTTTTAATTTTCACTTATGACCACCATAGCAAAATGTTAATATAAAACACTAGGGTCAGAACTTATCGTCGAGGCTTTAAATTAGAGCTAGACTAAAAAGGTAAAAAAAGGTAATATAACGCAATAAAGTTAAAATTAAATTTAGGGAAGCTATAACCAAAAGTGTTAAATTTGACGAAAATTATGAGTACGATGTATCCAACATGAAAGTATCGAATTAAGAATGAATAAGTCTACATAATTCTCGATCGAGACAAGATCGACGAAGGAGCAGACTTCCAATTAAACTGTTCAAGCACCTGCAACACAAAGCTCACACACTAGCTGCACAAAACAATGGAAATAACATAATAATGCTAAATAGTCAAACTACATTTTATAGGGGAAAGCTAACAGGGATTGGGTTAACAAGTCTCGACCGTGGGACTAACCCCCCAGACAATAGCGCCCTGGTTAATTGGGTCCAGGTTGAGAGGCCGAGTTAATTGAGTAGGAGAAGTAATGGACGGTGTGTAACAGTATCCAGTTAACATAGTTAAGACAGTGCGAGTAACATTGTAGCCGTGTGGTGAGGGAGAGTGAGTGTGTCTAGAGTCTAGACTCTACGTCATCAGAGTTCTAGAACACAGGTAGTGAGGAGGGGTGAGGAAGGTGATCTACATTCTACAACCACTCAACACAGGATCACATGATTCCCATCAGTCCAATTCCCAAGAAACATAATTCTAGCGTCTGCTGGTTCCGCTTTCATCGGCGGTATAGGTGTTACACTTCTTTTCTCTAGTCGCAGAACAGGACCGGAAGAGAGATTGTCGCTACAGCTACATGGTGTGATGTATCATGTAACTATCAGCAATCATATGGGACGTGATGAGTGATCCGGCAGTTGCAAAGATAGACTCCAAGGGCGAGTTCTAATTTTATTCATCTCAAATTGAAATGCCGAGGTTTTCAGAAAAGTCAACTATGGGATTATAGTCGACATTATATAAGTGATCGTGGGATTTTCCACCTTAATTCGCAAGTTATAGCGGGTAAGAAGTGGAATGGCAGGATTTATCAGTCATATGGCTGCTGACTGAATGCAAGTACCTACAGATTATAACACGACAAACTGATAGTATAAAAGCGGAGCACCTACAGTTTAGTTACATAGACCACCACCTAGATGTCATACATTCACTGGCACTTTCCGAGAACTGCAACAATGAACTAATTAACTTTCTAAGTGAACTGTCTAAGACTTGGCTGGAACAGCCGCTTTCTTGGCTGGAAAAGCCTCTTTTTCCATACCGATCAATAACAAAACCACAGTAAGTATGTATTGTGCGAACTTTTGAAAATGTTATAGAGAACAGAATCCACCGTTTCTTATAATCACTCTGTAGTCTGTAGTGTATAATAGAGATGAAATTCAAACACCTTGAAGAATTAATGCATTTTATAATCCCTAGATCAATGTGTCTGTGAACTATACAGTTCACAGCGTGAAATGATTATTTTCTAATTTTGTAGTTTACTATTTTTATTTTACACAGCGGATTTGGAGCATATGATTACAATTATCCGTTCTTCGTTCTTCAACTACCACTAGATCCCTATCTTCCCCAAGTGTTATGACTCCAAATCTTCATCTCCTCCACTAGACTGAAAGGTGGTACAGCAGCTTATTGGGTCACTTTAAGTGAGTCTAAATACTGAAGTCACAGTAGTACAGCTTCAGAATGTAACGAAGGAAACCCAAGAGATCAGAAGAGCTAGGTGCTACTGTAAGGATCTGAAAACATTACCTTGCTGAACTTGGACTACGCTTACCTTAAACCCAATTGTACCTTAAAGTGCTACTGCTAACTATCAGAAAGAAGATAAGAGAAGTTCGATGATGTCTTGCTTGAAAGTGGATGTTTTTGCCGTAGAAATCATTCCCACAGATAATAATGATGAAAAGAGATAAGGAGAAAACTACAGTCCTGACGGTTAAAAAACTGATGATCCCGACTAGGCTATTACATGGAGCTTAAGAGTATGCTAGAAACTGCGCAACAGCTGCCTTACTCTCTCAGTGCGGTGAGTGCTGTACAATATGATAATTTATAAATGTAAACTGCACAAATATTTATATAGTTACACAAAAGTTAATTCCTCATCGGAATAAATGAATAAAGAACTGTACTGGGTTTCCAGGAAAAATATTAAGCGGTAGATGCTTTCGTCCCGCTACTTTTGTAATATTACCGTGTGTTTTATGGCCGATTTTCTCCTTTTGATGCATAGAACGATCGTCAAAACTTGGCAAATGATCAAAACAACAAACATATGAGAGCAATAAAATGTACTTGGTACACTAGGGACATATAAAGTTAACAGAAACTTTTGAAGGGCGATATATTGTGGTGGACTATTACTATCTAATTCTACGAGAAGGGGCGACAACCGGAGTAACGACACAAGGATGGTACAAATTGTACCAGATTTACTTAAATTATAAAAACCTACCGCATTAGCCATCACCGTCTCTCTCGATACTTTTTCGACAAAATGTACTGACAATTACGAAATTAAAAGTAAAATTACAAAATTGTAAGCAGAGGTCTATAAGTTGGCGGCAACTCCCTAGTAAGGGTCGGGAATTATGTCGGTAAAACAGAACTATAATGACCGAGCCTATGATACCGGCTAATGTTAGAACGATTAAATCTAGAATGGAAGCTACCATATAGTACCGACTGCTATACCACCGCCTGGTCCACTACATCATCCCTCATGTCTCGATCCACGGTAACATCAGTCTCCTGCTTCATTCAGACCAAATCAGGACCTTTTGTAACTCAACTATTAATTATGGAAAAGTTGTAAGTAGCAATCTCCGGTGTATGCAGCATATGCTCCATACCTACCTACTGTTTCTAAACTGTTTTAACTCAGGATCTTCAGTCTGCATAGCAATTGTTTTAATGATGATACATAATAAGTGCTTTAACAGCTACGATGACCACTGTCTCAGAAGTAAAAACGAACTAAAAAAGTACATGAAATCGGTAAAATACCTGAACAAAAAGGCTGAACTTGAGGGCCGAAACAAAAGCTAAAAACTGAACAATACAATCACTTAAGTGAACAACACCTCCGAGATAATGTGTCTTAACATTCTCGATCCTACCCTTAAAAGGAAGGTTAAGTACCCGAGCCCAGACGGAGCATGTCTGATTGTGAGCATGCTGCCTGAAACCCGAGCAGGTGCTACAGGGCAGGACCCGTGAGAAGCCAAGTTGGTGAAGGGGCGGTAATGGCCCTCACCAACGTATTGTAAGTAAAGGAGGATTAGGAACTGTGAAGCTGAGAAATTGGGTGTCAAGTGGAGTGTGGACCAGACAAACCGTTAGGAAGGTGAGAAATGAGCAGCTCGTATCGGGAGCAGTATTTACAACTAAAATCAACCGATCCGGATAGTGAGTCGGTTGTTTTATCCGCTTATCTAAGACAGAAGCGGGATAGCAGACAATCAGAGAGGAGCCAATTAATGACACCTACCACCAACCGAGCTAATCTCCACGAGATCAGGTGAAAGACAGACGTTGCACGCTGTGAGTTGACAAGAAGTTCAGCAGCTGACTCACTGGTGCGCACAACACCGCCAATCAATACCGACTACCGGAGATACCTCTCAAATGAACGGATCATGTTATGGATACAGATGGCCTGATCCCTCATATCCTCAAATTCTCATGAGGTTATCTAGCCGTTTAAGGGAAAAGTAGAAACGGATAAGATGTGAGGTGGGTGGAAGTGACGAGATAGCTGCGGGGGTGGTCACCTGCACAGCCGCAACAACGTGACCTAGCCTGCCAGCTCATTCAAAACATTAATATAATTGGTAAACGAGGGAGAGAGAATTGCATTGTAACAATGATTGCTTAGACCGGCCAGCATCGCCCATGTGCTATCCCACTACACAATCCAGACTGTCGTCCTGCGTTTCGCCACTCACCGGCCCACGTGCTCACAAAAATCCACCACATTCCAGAAAGGGCTGTCTCTGTCGGAGATCTCAGGTATAGTTTGTCGGAGGGGGGGGGGGGGGGGGGAGATGACGGATATATCGCAAAACGGCAGGGGTTTGGTGTAGCTATAGCACGTGCAGTTTGCTAATGACTGACGCTTGTAGCGACGGCTACAATGGAAAATATTTAAATAATTTTCGCATTTGTAGCCATCTCATTGTGTATGCTTGTCTGAATAAATTGGATAAACTGCACCAGATCAAGCTCACGATTTCTAATCTGTGAATTTAGTCTAGCCACACAGAATTTTAGAGAAATTTTCAAGTGAAGGAAACAATAAATCGACATGTGACGACATGTTCATCAAAAAATATCACATCTGTTTTGGAGCGCAACTCACTGCCCATTAAGAGATGAATAATGTAATCTCTCTACAAAAGTAAGATGGTAATTGGATAAGTAAGACGAAGTTCTCGCTCAACCCACCCGTGTGTATGACAAACCACTCTTTTATCCGCCACATACGGCAAATCATGAACTTATGAACAATATTCCTACTGAATAACCAAATAAACTGTCTAAAAAACGGCGGAATTCGGAACTGGTGTCTGGGCAGAGAGACGCGGACATTACAATCTACAAAAGCAAGGTACTGACATCTTAGCAAGGTATCTTAAGTATACAAAAGTATCAACTGTTAAACTGTTTTAGAGGTTCATTACCCCAGGTCACATGTCTGCAGAAGGAGCGCAGTCCAGCTCGGCCAACACACGGTATACTCGCTCAATGTACGCAGTGTACACTCTACGTAATATTTGAAAAACAATGAGTCTATACCTTGTAAAGACTAAGGAGATTGTCTAGCCCTCCTCACACGGTCAGCCAGCCATTGTCACTATCCTCCGAACTTTTTCGTGATGTTTGCAACACATTGCGTTATGTTTCCGAACACGCCCCGAAACACCTGATCTCTTATTAACAACAGCAACTTGAAACAAAATGATCGAGGAATTCAGTACATTGGGCCGGACTGTAGTACTGCATGAATGTGTAGGACCCGAGACCCTGGTGAGTTAGCAGTGTAGCTGTAGAGAGAGAGCGAGAGAGAGGAAGAGAGAGAGAGAGAGAGAGAGAGAGAGAGAGAGAGAGAGAGAGAGAGAGAGAGAGAGAGAGAGAGAGAGAGAGAGAGAGAGAGAGAGAGAGAGAGAGAGAGAGAGAGAGAGAGAGAGAGAGAGAGAGAGAGAGAGAGAGAGAGAGAGAGAGAGAGAGAGAGAGAGAGAGAGAGAGAGAGAGAGAGCGAGAGAGAGAGAGAGAGTGATCAGATCTCCACAAAAGAACAACTGTTCGGACGATAGATACAAAGCACTCCTCCCCTGCCTCCTCCCTCGTATCTATTGACTAAAGATATAGGATGTGGCAGCCCATCGAGCCTATTACCTAACTCAAGGACAATATAATATTTGGTTTAAGTTGTTACACTGTATCAGCCGGCTCATCAGTCAGGCAGGGCTCTGCAATAGAATCATGTAGCACAGTGCGTTGAGCAGGCAACAGAGCCGCGTGACTAACACAACTTGAATAGCTGGCCTGTATCTGGAGTGGAGCGTGCATTAATATACCCCTAATCATTGGATAATTGGCTAATTATTGTCTTTTCTTTTGGCTATCAAATTGGATAAACGAATTGCGGGCCGTATGACGATTATGTTCATGGTTGTATCTAAAAATTGAGTGACTGTGGGGGGCTATTACCGGTATCAGCAGCGCGGCTTTGCAAGACCAGGGCAGGCTGCCCCCGGTGAGTTCAGGTGAGGTGCTACCTTTAGTCGTCCCACTTATAGCGCTGTACAAGAGTTGTAGTGGAAAGGGAGTTGTGGTCCATTGTGTGCTGCCAATAACTCGGGGAACGGCCCACTGTTCCACCACTCGCAACGTGAGATCCGCTGCACTTGAGATATCAGCTCGCAGTGCAATTTGAGCCACCTACATATATCTCGCGGCTGACAACTCTCTCCGATATATGCTGAGGGAGCCAATTAAACAGCATTCGAATAGGTTTGTAGGGCAGAGAAAAGTACAGATAGAAAATGAGGAATGGAAATAGTTAGATGTAGAAGTGGCAACTAAACCGAGTGACCTGTTGTCATTAACACGGCATAATAGCAGCCAGGATATTGATAAGAAACTGGTTACAAGTAATTAGTTACAAAAGGTTAGCTGGCGCGATCGTCCCATTTCTGCACTTAAGGTATCCGGTATCGACGACTAGATACAAACTAACAGAAAGCAGCCACCACAAAGCACATAGTAGCAGTGCATCACACGTGATGCCCACATTCACAGCTTCCAGCCGCAGCTCCTAAACCATCATTAGACCTTAACAATTAATGACAAAATCGTCGAGAACAGTATTGAACACGGCCGTAAAAGAGCGGTAGCGGATCTCGGCAGTAGTGACACGGCTGTCACGCTGGGGGCGTCCACACGAACAAACGAGGGAGTGCGCGCCTTTCAGACAAAAGAGTGTGGCTAGTGGTTGCTAGGTAACAGCTACCTGGTGGTACTCGGTAGTCGGCAACTACTCTCATGCGTTAGTTTTAACCTTAAAACAGGATTGGATTACGCGGAAGGGAGATGTTCATTGCATGTGCAGCGTTGTGTCACATGCTGGAGTGAGGAGCAGATGAGTAATAGTTGGGGAACGTGCACTTGCAGAAGATAAAAACAACTTCTCTCCGAACCTCTTATCTATTTATCTCTTTATCTATTTCAATACTTATCACCCGCCTCTAATAGCTCAGTTACAGAAAAATGGCTTTGCTTAGAGACAAGAGTAACTTTCCTATTTCCGATAACAGTTCGCATCGGATGGTTTGCAGCTAATTTTGGAGGAGACAGACGAGACTGGGAGCCCGCATGGCAGGCTATCCATAAGGCGAGTAGATGGCAGCTGACCTACAGACGCTACTCGATACATCACTGCCACATGCCTCGGAGATCATGAGTACTGTCGACTACGGCATTTATTGACAACTACCAATGCCAGTGAGCTGCAACTGAAATAGGAACGGTACTAATTGTGAAACAACAGGTGAAACGTAGTTTGATGACGGTTGTTTGAGGTGACGTAAAGCTGAAACTACCTGCTGTAGAGTGAGCCGCCCACCAATCAACATGGTTCCCACTAGACCTCATGTCGACCATTAAACGAGGTTGTATCAAAGTCTGAAAGTTGCGAAATTTTTTCTTGTCACGTGTTACTTTGATTGCCCACGTGATCAATTGCAAGAAATTGTTGACCAACCGGAGCAGCCCCTCACCGGCACGTGCACGGTTCCAACTACTCACGTGATCAAACAACTATAGCTCCTGTTCCGGTCGGTTCCTGTCACCGGGAGGGCAGCTTAGTTTACGTACTTGCCGTCATGCTTATCACTCCGTATTTAATTAAATCTAGTATTGTTTCCAGCTGTATCTATTGCAGGACAAGGACGCTAGTGACGAGCTGGTCAGGTCCAGTTAGAGGAGTTGAGATCAGTGCCAGGCGGTGATACTCCCCCTTCACTGCACCCTCACTCCCCTCGTCATGTCAGTATTTAGATGCCCACCATCATTATCCACTTATTCACTTATATTTGAATTACATAGCATTACCGAGGTGGAGTTCAGGTCACGTTACCTACTTATTTTACCACCCGGTAAAGTACTTGTTTGTAGCCGCAAGCTGACTCTACAGACGGCCGCCCTGCAGGACGAGCTCCGTCCCATGCAGTACCAGTTGCACGACCCTTAGTGAGTCTGCCTGCCCTCAATCTGATCGCTTCTCTAAACTTCTGAACTGTTCAATTATATTTAATTTTGAAATTCATGTCACCGCAAAAATGTGTGACAAAACTGGGATGGAGGTGAGCTGGTGACCTCTTTGCACGTTTGAGGCTCGATCGGGTCCCAAGTAGTTGACGGGGACCGTGACAGGCACGAAGTAAGGTTCTTGCTTGTTGGAATTTAATCCTATTCAATTAGTCACAAATAAGTGTAAAAGAACTTAAGTACATGATTGGCGCAAAAGTAGGTTACAAAGAAAGTTCAATTTATTGGTCTCTTATTCTTAACACATTACTATCAAAACAAACAAATTACTAAAAGGTTAACTTAAGCGGTCACGTCCGAAGAAAGTGTGAAATAGAACTTTAAAATATCAACGAATAATTCCCAATTTAATGACGTGGCGATCTCTAAGATCTCACAAAATTCACTTAAAATTGCCACGAAAGACAAGAGCATTATCCAGAGCCAGACAATATCGTCGCCAAACCTAGACATAACCGGCACTACAGCACGGTTGGTTCAGGATGTGTGATAGATCTTTATAGGTAAACAAGTGCGATGCCTTGCTTGCGACCCTGGTTCAGGACAACCTCACCTCTCCACTTACAGTAATTGAATAACGGGGTAATTGGGCAGCACTTATCGTGCAGCCCGTACAACAGCGAAACCACGTGTCAGAACACCTTGGACACAAGCACACGTGTGGCATGCTGTCAAATGCTTCACAAATATCTAATCAACAAACAATGCTGCCTGCCATTATCAAGGTGAACTTATCTTTTGTTTGGTGCTGATCAGCTTTGTTTACAAGAACAACAGCTTATTAAATTAAAGTTTCGTAAGTAGATTTAAACCGTTAGAATGTACATAAAAACAATGGAACTGCAAATAACGAACCATGGAATAATCACAAAGTCAGACACTATGTTATAGCTGCTATAATTTGTTACGGACTGCAATTTCAATTTACGATTCATTATCAGCGAATCAAGGCAGGCAGATCGGAGACTGTAGCAACCTGACTCATTTAAGGGAACAATTCACAACAATGAGGAGGCCAAGTTGTTAATTTCATTTGCATTGCTCAATACATCTGTTTGTCTAGCAAATCTATAGCCTCGACGAACAATAATCTCAATATAATGAGAGACATGTACAGAGTACCGACTAGCCGCTTGGGAGTGCCCTAAGACACATACCTCACAATGTCACAGGATCTATTGAAGTAGCCATTAAAATAGACAACCAGCACATACTACCACATACTACCACACGATCCGCTCATCTCTCTGATACAGTTATACTGATGGTGAAAGGGATATGGTGGAAATAGACGAGTCTTGAAAAGTAAATTCACATTTTCAAACCTCCCGCACGCAAGGCAGATCAAGTGCAGGAACGTGAACCAAAGAGCTGACCTACACGGCCAGCAATGGTCTGACCCACAGTTCCCCAATTTAGGAGGCTCCACCCGGTGGCATGAAAAGCTTAAATTAGCTGAAAATTGGCCAATTTAATTCTTAGCAATTATTGCCGTATAGATCATTGATAAACTGTGTGCTTAGTCTGACAAAATTATTCATGTTTGCTGGCCTATTGTATCCTGAGGCAAAATGTTTTGTATCCATTGAGTGGTTGGGTATGGAGAGCTGGTATTTGACATTGATCAGAGGTACATTTCCGGAACAAATGGCTACTGTAGGACTCTAATATCAAACCATTGTCTTACGGGGAAGTTAGAACTAAAAGAACATTTTAAAATTAATTATGAGTTGGATAAATGGAGGAGAAAAACGAACCTCTGGTTGTAAATCTGAGTGACCTGAATTCTACGGACCTATTGCAGACAGAGATACAGAAATTTGAACTAAGAGCAACAGACAGGGGGAAATTAACGAACTAAACCTGGTTTTTGATAAATAAAGTATAATTTCAACCCCGCAGTTCGATGAATCTCCTCAGAATAAGAAGCATCTCAGATCATTGTCCGTTATCAAGAGGTGTGAGAAGCGAGATACAAGCTTTCAACTAGGGAAGACAATTAGACGACCCTGCTGCGGGGGGAATTAGGGCACCTAGGTCTTGTGTTGCAGTGTGGAACCCTACTTAAATAGCAGCAAACTGGCGACAGGAGATCACAATACCAGGTGCTAACTCCGCACGTGCAACACAGGGGGTTGTAAGTCACGTGACCAATATCAGGGCAGCAGACCTGCTGGTATTTGAGGAATGAAGCCGCCACTTTTTTTCTGAATAGTAAGAAAACCACGAGGGCGCCTCCAGAGTGTTATGTAGTACCAGGGAGTACCATTATCAAATTCTCTCCAAATCAGTGGCGTAACGTTGCCTGTTGGCGCCCCCCTGCCGAAAAGGCGCCCCCCTGTTGGCGCCCCCTCCCCTTTTGGTGCCCCTCCCTAAAATTGAACAAATTAGGTGATTTTAGAGGATACGCCGGTAAAATCTCTAAAAAAGTGTGTATCTAGAGCAAAACGCACAGTTTTGCTAGTACTTTAGTTAA
This sequence comes from Bolinopsis microptera, assembly GCF_026151205.1. Taxonomy (NCBI): domain Eukaryota; kingdom Metazoa; phylum Ctenophora; class Tentaculata; order Lobata; family Bolinopsidae; genus Bolinopsis; species Bolinopsis microptera. The sequence continues at coordinate 13,958,403 of NC_087072.1, read as the reverse complement.
GTTTTCAAAATTGTCCCACATTCAAACGACGATTTGGCGCCCCCCTAAGACGGCGCCCCCCTGCACAGCGGGGTCAGCAGGGCCCTTTGTTACGCCACTGCTCCAAATCATACTCAGGACTCGGAAATGAGGTGGTGAGACTTGTTTTCTCTGAGCGAGATATAAATTGCAATAAACCATGCGTCCAGCAAGGCTCGGGTCAAAGCGTTCTTAGTAGTACACGTGTGTTGGACCTCGTCATTGGCAGAAAGTAACCCGGTCAGACTTAGCAAAAATCAAAATTAGACACAGATCATAAGCGACATGACTTCGGAAGAATTCTTGCCAAATTATTTCCTATAGAAGCGAAAAAGGTTCGAATACCAGGTGTACTTGGTGGGATGGTTTGTGGGAGAGAAAAAATGTGGAGTACTAACGACAGGCCCGAAGTGCACTTTTCTTATACAAAATAGCTCTGCTTTATCACAGTAATTACACCATCGGACGAATCTTTAAACTCGACGGTGTGAACATAAAAAGCATGGACCAAGAGACTATGTAAAGTTTACCAAAGTCGACATCATTTTCGAAAAAAAGATAATTTTGGTCGCCGGGTGTCTCTTGCAATTTTTCAAGACGTTCACCTGGAGTTTAAGCGTTCAGGTGTTTCTGAGTATAAGTCTTAGACGAGATATGCAGTGAAAAACGGGCATGCTAAATATGCTGTTAACAATTCGTGTTTTTACTTCAAGAAAGGATATCAGCGGACACTGCTCGTGAATGATGAAATGCAGGTGATGATATGAAAAAACTCCCGGATAAGTTTTTCGCACGTTGAAAAGTTGATCTTGGTGTGGCCAAATTTTGGTCCATTCTCTACCTCCCTCCGTTTTGCATAAGCCATAAAACATGTTTGAGCGCACCCACTATCAATTTATTTTATCAAAAAATGGGCAATTACTGGGAAAGAAGCCAATAAATTTCGGATCTGTAAATGCTAGAATCATGGAACGGGTTGAAACATATCTACTCAAAAAGCCCTTAAACAGTAGTAAGTAAAAAAGTACCAAGCAAGTTGTGTTTACGACGACATTGAAATTTTGAGAAAACATATTGTTACTTAACTGTTGCACTTTTTGTGATAATAACTTAAAATGGGTCTAAATGTCTGTCTCAAGTGCTAGTTTTAATGATGAAATGGCTGCAGAAATGATTAGAGAGGAGCCATATGATATTCGGCTTTCAACTATGAACTTTCGTCTGGTGTAATGAAATAAGGCACAAAGACGTATTCTCTACGATAGAGATTTAACTAAGTTCGATACAATGTAGCAGTTCATTTTGCGTCAAATCTCAGCTTAAGTTAAACAGATCAAAAGTTCGTTATCATTGAGAGATATAGAGTTACGGTATAAAAGTTGTTCCTAAAAAGATACCAGATAAAAATATAAGGTTTCTCTCCAGGAGGGCCCTGGACCAAAGATCAAAGTAACTCATATCTAAAGAGTCAAGTAAACCCAGGGACCAGATGTCGAGGAGCAAGGTCGGAGCAGTGGCGATGGAGCGAACTGAGCAGCGCATTTTTCGCCGCGAGACAGAGGATTGGAGCAGCGTGACGACGGTCACGTGACACGTGACGAGGAGGTCACGTGGTCTCGCTAGCTGTGGCTCGTGACACCGACTCTTGCTCTCATTGCGTGTCCCACCTTGCTCTGCTTGTTCGTCCGGGGTTTACAGGGATCGAGACTCCAGACGTTATTTACCCTCTCCACCCTTCTTTTGTTCAAATCCTTAAATAACACGATAACCGTCAACCCTGATTTGTATCTGTCTGCGTTGGTTTGCGATGCTCATTTTCTTTTTTCAGGCGATAATTGGGAGTTGACACGACGCATCGCCATGCTACGCTTTGTTTGCTTTTATCCTGATTCAGCACAGTCCACTCAACAACAAGATACTTTTCATTAGGTGAGAAGCACGGCGACACTTCAATTGCAAATAGAAAACCTAGGACATTCCTCGAAACAGGGAGTTTGTTGTTACAAAACATGGCGTTCTGTAGCTGTGCTAAGCTATGAGCTGACCGTTGTAGAATCACGCAGCTGTCACATGGCTGTCACATGAGGGTCACATGGTCTGGCGTCTGGTCAAGTGACATTGTCACGAAAAAGTTCCAACGTCCACTGATAATTTGACATTAAACCCCTGGAGATGGACAAGATGTTGCCACATTATGTGACAGCGGATTTAAGTACAAATTGACCGAATGTCTTAAGTCACTAATCAACTTATATTTTCTTGCGTTATTATACGGCAGTCGGCAATACGTTATTAGTATTACTTAAGAATTCAAAGACATCAATTGTACGAACAAAAAAACTTAATGCAGTATTATTTCTTGAAGTAAGTATTTATCCTTAAACTTAAGATTGGTTATTGCGGCAGGGAAGGCAAACGAAGAAGTGTAAGCTTACGACTGTGCTTAATTACAATAGACTAACTTCTCAATCAACCTCCAGATTGGTAATACTTTTACAGAGAGAGAGAGAGAGAGAGAGAGAGAGAGAGAGAGAGAGAGAGAGAGAGAGAGAGAGAGAGAGAGAGAGAGAGAGAGAGTGTGTGAGAGAGAGAAAGAGAGAGAGAGAGAGAGATATATATATATATAGAGAGAGAGAGAGAGAGAGAGAGAGAGAGAGAGAGAGAGAGAGAGAGAGAGAGAGAGAGAGAGAGAGAGAGAGAGAGAGAGAGAGAGAGAGAGAGAGAGAGAGAGAGAGAGAGAGAGAGAGAGAGAGAGAGAGAGAGAGAGAGAGAGAGAGAGAGAGAGAGAGAGAGAGAATACTTTTACAGGTCATGCGCATCAGCCACTAATATCATCACTCTTATTGCTCTACGAGGGTACCAAGGAAAGAAGGTGGAAACCAAACATGAGATTCATCTATCAGAAGTCTCATACAACCTCATCCCTGCCCCTATAATGGAGAATATCATGTGTTTTGAAACGTTTTAAAATATTGGTAGCAATGTATTGTGCTCTGCCAATTGCAACACTCAAAATTTTATTGTGCTCTGCCAATTGCATCACCTGATTTAATTGAATGTATACATTGTTTATATCATCACAATGTTTCAGACCCACGAGATACAAACAATGACTTTTGGTGACGTCTACTGCTCAGTTCCCACATCTCACATCTCAAGTAGTCAGTTTAGAAATCAAGGGTCATAAATATAATGTTAATGATATCACTTACAATGCTGTATTATTTCTTGAAAATATGAGGAAAAATGATTAATGAACAGGGGACCCAAAAATTAGGTTAGGTTCTCAGCTGTTTAAAAAAAAAAGGAGAAACGATGCTTTATGAGCTATTAAACTCCCTGAAAGCGTGAGAGGTGTCCTTTAGTTTACATTATGTTGAGTTTGATTAATAGTTGTGCATCACAGAGTGAGAGCTGATTTAGGCCTGTGTCACGTGACACGAGTACTGAGATCTAACAATTTAGAATATTTGTGTACTTGGTGAAGATTAGAAGGTGCAAACAGACTGGGAACTAGAAAATGCAATATTGATACCCCACCCATAGCGACAATCCCCACAATTAAAGAAACAAATTGTCAGACTGGCACACATAAACATTAAACATGGGTCACCAATAATTTGACAGTAATATACTTTTAACACTAATTTGAGCGACACTAAGAAAATCTTAGTTTAAGTACAACTTGGCTTCTAAGACAAAATCATAAAACTTAAGAATCCTTCAGTGATGAAACTATAACACCAATTCCGTTAATGCTAAGTAACCTCAACAACCAAATAAATTGCTAACTTGACTTAATTTTATGTATTCAAACATAACAGAGAACATTGTTGGCTTGATCGAACCCCAAAACTTTAAACTGAACAACACACAAAATAACAGTTCCCAGGAACGTCCAACAGGAACTTCCAACAGGAACTTCCCACTCAGCGGGTAGGTTGCTCGACTATGTAGACTGAGCCGAAGGATCTCCGGCCAGATTTCCAAGGGAATTACGCATCCAGTCTGGGACACTAGCACAATCAGCCTGCAACCAACAGCCTGCAAGAAAGCTGGCGCTCACCAGCCTGCAAGAAAGGTGGCGTTCACCAGCCTGAAAGAAACCGTTTGCGGTTCTGCTTCTCCGAGGAGATACAGTTAGTTTGTGTTGAAAAGGGGTTGCAGCGTGAGTCAAAGTTTGTGTCAACAATTATAGGGGTACTTTGGAAAAGACACCATTTCAAGTGCAAAATTGTTTGGGAATTGAACCCGAAATATGAGACTCAAAATAATTGATGTATAACCAGTGTAAAATCTTCTCACTTTTCCTATATTTTTTGTTTGTAAAATGTAAATTCAACTTGCTGTAGTGGCAACTTGAAATCCCAATCAATGCTTGATGAACCGCAGACCACGTGCAATGCCCAATCATAGATGTCTGTTAATAATCTCCAAATAAATTAAAATTACTTGCTCTATTCAGAAAATCACCGACCGGGGTTTTCATATTTAGAAAAGATGGCTCGTCATACCCTCAATTAAAAATGAATAATTGCTGATTGCATTAGTTGCTAGTGCTATTATACCTGCTTCTGTTTTTCAATAATTGCAAGTGCATGGTACCCTGGCGGCTGGCATGTTTCCAACCTTGGAGTTACTGCATCTGGATTAGTGATGCACTTTGCATTTGGATAATGATAAATGATAAGGTTATCCCTCTGGTTTCACCAGCCAATAAATCTCTTTACAGCGGATTTCCTGATCACAACTTTAGCTTTGCAATATATCGGAGGAGCTTTCAGCCTCTTGGGGACTGGGGAGTAGCTGGGTGTTGGCAGGGTGTTGCTAACAGAGGTAAACACGAAAGAAGGAGAAAAATAAGCATTGAACAAAGTAACGTAATGAAGAAATAATGGTAATATTTTTATTTGTGGGATGACAATGACAATCAAATTAGATTACAACGATGAACCAACCAGTCCATTAGTAATGATTTATTTTTAATTTTCTTCATTATTCGATCTGCAAAAATGCCTTTTGATGTCATACTAATGAAGTACCGTGAGAAAATGTATCAGTTTTTGTTTGTTTTTGTTTGTTTGATAAACATATACATCCTCGCGATTACGCAGGATTTATCTAAGGATAATCAGATAATATTTAAAAAGTGTGTTGGAGACCTGACCGTTTTAAACAATTAAGGCAAAAACTAACTAAACTTTAATTTATCTATGATCCACTGATAAAGTTGTACCGCACCTCCAAACCCATTAAATTTTCCCACATCCCCAAATTTCTCGTTGTTTAATGGGGCAAACTGTGGTAGAATTTAAGCAAATTTTGTTATACTTATACAATTACATAACTCCTCTAGCAAAAGACTTATCGTGAAAATTATGAGTAAATTTCATTGAAACAGTAACTTCTGGTGATCATGGCGAGAAAGGTACATTTGAACAGGTAACTTTTGGTGATCATGGTGAGAAGGATAAATCAAAATTAGTAATTGTAAGTGAAGATGGTGAGAAAGATAAATCAAAATTAGTAATTGTTAGTGAACATGGCGAGAAAGGTGCATTTCGGGCAGAACCAGTCTCCCGGGGAGAACACGATTAAGTTAGTTCGATCAAAATTTATCGCAATTGAACTTCACACCCACTCCATAATCTAGTCACAATGAGAAACAGGTAATTTAATTACTGACCTGCATCCAAATAAACCGCACTATTGTTAGAAAAATAAAGAATGCTCGGAGATATGAAACAGTCACTAATCGAATAACCACTATAAGTTTGCATATTTTTACAGCGTTGGTGTCTGGTTGGTTTTTAAGGAGTAATGGATGTTTTAAGGAGAAGTGGGTGGATGTTTTAAGGAGAAGTGGGTGTTTCTATGTATGCAATACCTCAAGACTCAACAGTCAAGACCTAGGCCTATGATGTGAACCAGACCATTCTTGTATACACAATTAACGTAAAGTAAGTTTATAATAATATTAAAAAGAATTTTATTAACAATCTGCCATTTATACCTGATGCTATTTTAAGGTATAAATTTCGCCCCATTTTACCTCAACCCCAATCAAAATGTCTCGTTGTTCATGAGGTTGGAACCTAGTTTCTTTTATTTTGACTATAGTGTTTTCTATCACTACGTTTCAGCAGTAGGTACTAGTATAAAGTATAGTAGTAAACTCGCGATGGGTTGGTATGTACCTCAATAGGATATTACCTAAACTTATATAATTATATTATGATAATCATAATAATAAATATTATGATGGACAAATTTTAAACAAACATTTTGAAATTCTGGATAGTCTAAAGGTTTACAAATAATCGTAAACAACTGATCGGATGGCATTAAACGATTTTATTGTGTTTTTGAGTCGACCTCAGAAAATATCAGATCACACTAAAGATTTTGAAGCACAGATGATTATGATATATTTTACGTTCTTTGCAAATAGTAATACCAGCGACCCTTTCTTTAATTAACATCAAGTGCAGGTACGTTTAATTTAAAAATTAACACATCCAATAATCTATTGAGCGGTGGAAGATCCGTCCTTTTCGCTCATATTCATATCTAAACATGAACTGGCCTGAGCCGTACCATTGTAAAGCATATTCCAAGTTTCAGATTTCAAGTTTCGATTTGTTGATAGTAACGGTTATACTATTAGTCTAGGACTGCTGTTATAGTCAGACGGTTCAGTCTGAGCTGATGACTCATAATTACAATTCTGCAGTCTGGTTATGCAGTATGAAGGGTCATGGGATATTAGAAGCTGCACGTATAGAGCAGGGGCCGGCAGTAATATAGTGACTCACAGTCTGTTCAAATTAGATATACAAGATGGAGGTTGGTTCGACGTTAATCTTTATATTAGCGCTCGTGCACATATACTGCCTTGGAAGATAACCAGCATTCTGGGTACGTGTTTTCATTGTATTCATCACTGAACTGAAAGGAGTTCCAGCAGGGATCTATTATCACTCATGCTATGTTTCCGAGAATTGTCAGGTAAAGCAGAAAGTGACAAATCTTATTCTTCAAATCTAGAAGTTTACCTCAAAACATGTACCACTATAACAGTTATCCTAATTTGCGCGCCAGCAGTCAGCAGTGCTGATGGAATCATCCATTCACTCTGACACTTTATCAAATTGTCTAAGAAGAAAAACAGAAACAGAGGAAAGCAGATCGAAGAAACACTTACAGGAATGCAGTTATAAGGGTATACAACTACTCTTTGGTAGAATCATACATATCTTATAGTAAGTTAGTTTGTTAACCATTTTAAGTCTCGCCAATTCTAATTTGGAGGTTTTTTAAGAGGAATAGATTAAATAATTCAAGGACATTTTTTAAGAGGTATAGATTGAATAATTCAAGGACATGACATCTCTCGTACCAAAGTTACAATCCTCTTGTTGAGCTATTTTTACGAGAAAACTACGACCATCATTTCGAAAATGGAATAAAATTGTTGAATTTAGCAACTAAGCAAATGATAACCAATACAACGACAAATACAAATTATCATTTTCGTTATTAATACTACTTTCGAAACAACACATTTATAGATAATTAAACATTAATGTGTACGAAACACGGTGAATACCACAGTAATACTGCAACATGTAATATTCAAAAAGCAACATGTAATATTCAAAATGTGGGCGAATTATACCACAGTTTTACTTTTTAAATAATCTAAGCTATATGATATTTACCAACATAGCTTCATTATACAACGAACATGGATCTCGAGTGATATCTTTGCATTATTCAAAGTACGAACTAAATAGGTTCAGAATAAAGACAATGGAAAATTTCCTTAAAATTTCATGGAATTCAGACGAACATTAAGTATGTATATTAATTGTACAGATTAACTATTTAATGTATCTATATTCTATGCTATTTTAATCGCTTAGTAGTTATTATGTAGTGAATTTTGTTAAAATCTTGCTATTTTAAATGAATTTTGAATATTTAATTGTGGTTTGTATTATTGTATTGCAATTAAACCGACTCACAAATCGTAAAGTTCACAACTATAACATGTTTAAAACAGAAATGGTTTAAAAATGTAATCTTAACTGAGTCTATCTCAGTTTTTGCACATCAACGAAACGAAACGAAACGAAACACTGTATTTACTACCCCGCTACTATGCGACAAAGATATTGTATAAAGATAACTAAATAATTTACACAATACGGTGCCCATGTCTGAGCGGCTCTCCTCAAATAAATTTCTCTCCTCCTCGGAGCAGAAAGTTAAAAACAAAACACGGGTCTCATAAATCAAAAAATACTAAATAATGTTAAAGAGATAATATCAGATTTACTGTCGCAAAAAATGGTTAAAGTATACAACATTCAACATTAAACGACAAACGAACAACTAAACATCAACATTTCTAGATAAAAAGAAACAAGACCACAGAGTCAATAAATAAAAAGCTGCACATACCTGGTACAAGACTACTTGAAGTTATTTTACTCTTCCATTTCACATCATCAACCTCATAAAGACGAAGGAGCAGTTGAGTCGTGTTGACTTATGACTATTATCTTCACTAGCACTTTCATATCAATCCACAGTTTTTAATTCCCTGAGAAAATGTCCGATCTCATTATCTTTTAAATGGAAAATAATCACATTCTATTTTGTGAGAATTATACTTTCCCCAAAAATTTGATAGTACTTTGTTTTACGATCCCTTTGTGTGGTGGAAACCACTTCATTCGTCCATTAGTATATAGTGTCCCGAGAGAATTTGTGCGTTCTCAATAAAGAGTAAAGCAACACTGCTTGGCAAATGATCTCAGACCCGGATAGACTGAATTTGGGAATTACGATGAGACCAATTCATAAATCAATTAAAAATGCTAATGATTTGCCGATAGGCGAGGTGGAATGATGCATATTGGTCAACTAACGACATATCTCCCAACTCGACACAATGTGATGCAATTTTTCCTGACCCTACCCCTAACCATCTCCTATTGTGCGTTACAGTTGCCAGACGTTCGTCTTACTCCCCGACAGGTCCTACAGAACAATTGAAATGTCCAGAATTGTTTAGGTTGGTTTATTGTCTGGCGACACAATTGTTTCTCTCCTATATTAGTGGACAATGAAGTGGTAAGTACCAGTTTTGTATCCAACCTAAACTCAATGAAATGTTGATATCTGGGTATGTTACCAATTGTGATACAATCTTGTCAGACTGAATAAATTTCTGATGAGCTTGCAATTCCTCTGTTCCAGGTTTAAGACAAGAACTAAATTCAGTACGATTTCCTAACAGCTAATCTACTGTCATGTATCAACGTTATAAATTGTTTTAAGATGTACCCCTACATTCTACAAACAAAGGAGGAAGGAGGTCCCCTTCCTTTATATCCGATCTGGATTACAAAAGATGCTCGTACCTGCTGGCCGTAGATATTTTTAGAAATCTAGAGCAAATTTTCTACGGAATCTCGAGCCCCATCAGGGGTCGACCGAGGGCAGGATTTTCGACCGAGGCCGAGGCCGAGGAAAATACAGTTAGTTAAGACCGAGGCCGAGGACAACCGAGGTTTCTTTTTTTTGACCGAGGCCGAGGCCGAGGAGTGCAAATTTTGACCGAGGCCGAGGAATTTTGGCAGAAAAATTGTTGGGAAAAAGGGCATTGTTTATTAGGAAAAGCGCACTGTACCTAATCAGATTGTACTGTGTACTATACTGTGTACACACGTTACAATCATTATGAAGGGGCAAGTTCGCCAAGAGTCAGGAGTGGGCATGCCCAGGCAGGATCTGAGTAATTGACAGTGAAATTTGAAATATTCTATCAGAAGCGTGGTGAGATGGATGGTACAGCAGGGCACATCCTGAAGTTAAATCGCCTCAGCCTTAAGCCAACAAACTTTGAGGGGTGCTTGTTTCTCAAAAAGAACATCGGAACATTTGGGGACGACTTCGGCCCCTGTCCAAATGAATTTGAAGCCCCAAATAAATCGAGGTATGGATCACTTTTTTAAAGGTTTAATGACAATCGAACAATATACTTCTCATAGTCATATTCATAAATTCAAAAAATATATAAATTCTTTGCAAACAAGACGTGTCCAACACCTGGGAGACAGTGGCTGTGCAGCTACCTGACGGTGGGGGCCCGTCGACGGAGTCTAAACAGAGGCAGCGGATCTGGGACCTGGGTGGATGTCTCACCTTCGGGTGAGACATTCTTAGAGAATTACAGTTTTCTCCTGGAGACGCTGGTTGCTGCTATTCGTCTTCGACCAGCCCCCCGACACAGTGCCCGATCCAAAGAGTCCTAGTACTTGTCCAGTGAGGGTAACAGCAGATGCTGCACGTCCCCTACACAAATACTAATGCAACCCACACTACCCACAACACCAATAACACCAACAATCAATGAAATGAGACACAGAGAAGTGCAAAGCGCCGGAAAACCACCGCTTAAACTACTACAAAAACAGGTAAAAATCATTATGAATATTACTCTGTTTCTCAAATCAACCTTAAACGCAAGTACAACGCTTGGAAAACCCTGCTGGTGAACACTCACAGAGACACAGCAAGAAAAATCCTATTGTACTCGCGACTGAACCATAAACCAATAATAAAAACTTAATCCCACCTATTAGCAAAGAACTAACCGAGTATTATTACAAAGTCGGGGACATTAGGGCTTAGGCCCCGTGCTGCCATAGTAATACAAAAAAACCTAGCTGAAAAAAGTTGGGAACTATTGCAATTCACAACCCCGGATCAAGTAGCTATTAAGGGGGGGAGCCAATGGGTATTTTTTTGTGAAACTTGATTTCGAGATAGCAGTTGACCAACAAACTAGGACCAGTGACCGAACTTTTGAGGGGGTCCCAGACCCCAACCGCCAAACGGTGCCAGCGGGGGAGCCACGCCCATATTTGGTCCAAATTAGGCCCAATTTAGTCAAATACCCTGAACATGCCCAAAACCCAAGTTTAAGGTGCTCTACTTGTAGCTAGTGGTCTTCTAAACTCGTATATGAAATTTCATCAAGATTGGACAAAAAATGACTGAGTTATGAGCCAAAAACCATATGCCCATATTTGGGCATACGCACCAAATTTGGTAGATTTCGTCCCATAAATTGGTCAAATATCAATATTTTTGAATGAGACTAACTTTATATGAAAGGTAGGCCTAAACTACATATTCTTTGTAAGTTATAGCTTTATATCTGTTTAAATGTGGATACTTTAAGGCGAAGATACCCCAAAAATGAACAAAATTGCCCGTATCTTCTTGATTGACGGTGTCAATCCGTCGAGATCGTTGCTCTGCGAAGCAGAGCAACGATCGTCGACGGATTCGAAGCAAGAATGCTAGTTCGCGCGGCGCGTCGAAGCGGCGAAGTCCTCCAAGTATCTTCGTTCGCGGTATTCGCGGAATTGATTTCATCAATTTGGAAATAACTCAATCAGTTTTCGGATTCGACTCTAAATCGCATTTTGACCTTATTGTGGGGAGCTGATTTTTAATTTAGGTCTCCAAAAAAATTTGGAATTTTCCTCCCTAAGCCTGTAAAAAACGACTACAACAAAGCTAAGTCATTTCGAACGATCACTCTTTCACATGTGATGTTAAAGTTGCAGGAGAAAGTGATTTTATGGCATATGCAACATGACCTCAACATAGCTAATGATATCACCAAACGTCAAATCGGCTTTAGGAAGGGCTGCTCCACAGAAGCGGCACTTCATAAAGTTACTCACACCATTGAGCGCATAATAGCTAAGAAAGGATATGTCCTAGGAATATTTCTAGATATAGAAGGCGCCTTCGACAATGTTTTGTTCAAGACTATCTCTGAAGCAGTCAAGGCCACGAAAGTGGACTTGGCTACAGCACTATGGATCATCAACATGGTAACCAATCGATTCATCACCCTAAATCATAAGGATAAGTCGAGAAGGGTTCGGATCAGGCGGGGTTGCCCCAAGGAGGCATTCTCTCCCCTTTCCTCTGGAACCTGGTAGTCGACGATCTCCTTACCTTTACTGCAAAAGACATACCGGGTTACCTGCAAGCCTTTGCGGATGATCTGTTGTCTCTAGCGGAAGGGAATGATTTAGACATCATCTGGAACCGAACATGCAAAACTATTTAAACGATAGAGAAATGGTGTTAAACCAAAGAACTATCTATCAGCACCCTTAAAACTCAGATAGTCATGTTTACCTGGAATAGTAAGTGGACTCTAAGACCTATAACAGTTGGCAACAACATTATAGGTCTGTCTAAGTCGGCTACATTTCTAGGAGTGACCTTGGACAGCAAACTTAACTTCAATAAACATATCATCAACACCGCCAAAAAAGCCAAGGCATCCCTCATGCAATGTCGAAGAGCTGTCGGCCCCACATGGGGTATGAGCCCCAAAACATGCAAATGGATGTACACTGCTGTCATCCACTCATCCGTCCCATCCTATACTCCTGCTGTAGTATATGGATCAGGGCCACCCAAACGGACAACAATGCGAATAAACTCAAACGTGTTCAGGCATTGGCACTCAGAATGAAGAACACTCTTTATCGCATTGAATCACCTCACCGACACTTCAGACATCATACTTTTCCTGAGAGGCGAAGCAGCAAAGGGTGCAGCCAGGCTGCAAGCTTATGGCAGGCAATATATCGCCTTCGAAAAGGGAACTATCAAAAATTATACCACTATCAATAAACAATTCATGGCAGATCTCATTATACCACCTAGAGCAACGAGAGACCTAACAACACCAACCATGATGCTGGGACGGCACTTCACCGTCACAACTCCTGGAGCTGATAACACTGAATATAGAAATTCACTTCAAAACACCATCGACATTATTACCAGTGAAACGATCACCTGCTACACAGACGGGTCACTCACAGACTCAGGAAGCGGGGCTGGCTATATCATCACAACTGACAGCAATAACACCACCCTAGAAGAAAGATCATTCAAGCTCCCTGATTATTGCACTGTTTATTAAACAGAGCTCACCGCCATTATCTCTACCTATACTAACACACATATCATCATATGGTCTGACAGTCTATCATCTATACAAGCTATCTCTGCGCTTTCAACGCGGAGTAGAACTACAGGAGACTGTTATGACTCTCTTAATGCACTCGGATCCAACAACTTGCTAGAGATACGATGGATTGCAGCACACATCGGATTGTGGGGGAATGAAAAAGCAGATGAGCTGGCCAAGTTTGGTACAATCAGTGAATCCACTTTAAAGTCTCCAATTCCACAATCCTACATCAAACGTGTCACTGCGGCTTAAACAAACACCTTCACACCATTCGCAAATCAAACACCAGTGCTTGTCCTATGTGCGGCGACGGAGAGGCAACTGTCTCACACTTCCTTGGACAGTGTCCGGCTATTGCCCAAATAAGAGGTCAATATTTCCAGGACTTCTACCTCTCTGTCAATGACATATTAGACAACCAACACATCACCACGATTGTCAACTTCGCAAACCGAGAAGACGGGCTGCATCACATCACACATAACGTCAAACGTTACTGCTTTTATTGGAGGACGTTGCGGCGCATTTAATGATAATCAATATCATTATTGCATCGCTTCAAACCGAAAATCATGACGAGATCGTAGCAGAAATTTACCTAGCTTGCTAGTCTATTGCTCGCTCCTCTCACGTGTACGCATAATATACAGGAAGTTTGAAAAGATCGCCGCGCACAGGGACTGGTGTGATTGTAATTATACCTTTAAAAAGTGGTCCAAAGGAGGGGCTCTGCAAGATGTTTTAATAGAAATTCAGCTCTGAATTGAAAGAAACAGCACCACCCGTTTCATATTGTGATATGTAATTCAGATACGCCGAAGAAATAATTGTCGCCCTATTGGCTATTGGACAGGAGGGCGAAGGTCAAGGACACAATGGCGGTGGACACCAGGACACAACGACGGATGGCGTAAGACACGAGGGCTCTTAAAGGTGGACGCGAGGGCGAATCATACGATACTCACTTTAACACGTGGCAGAACTAAACACCATCCCAAATAATATATCGAACGAGTGGTCAAGATACTGATATCTTTTCCCTTTACAAAATCAAATATTTTCTCGTTCGTACAATGATCTTGGGTAGAAAATCTACAGCTATCCTTGTACTAGCCCTAATCATTACTGCCACCACTCAACCATCGAGCATAACCGTCCAATTATTGTTTAGGTAAGCATATTGGTCTATCACTGACTGAACACACCACTTTATACTCATTCAAGTTGGCATTAAATTCATATATAATGACATTGAACTGTCGTGGCAAAGCAAAATTTGTTCGAAATCACGATCATGAGCAAAATTATCACCTTTCGCACGTGCAAACTTTGAGCGGACGTTGCGTGCGCATCCAAGATTGAATCACCGTAAATTTTTGCATTTTGGTGTTTTATATATAGTGTGATAAGCATGCACAGTTTCAAAGTATTTTAAGACGAACTGTAATCACAACAGCACTCAAAAGCTGACAGAAAATGGTGAAAACAGCAATTTCCAGTGATTTTAGCAATTTTCTATCAATTTGGGTGTGTCCCCACGTGTGCAACTTTTCGATTTTCAACTTTAAAACTAGCCTAATGCACAATATATACCTATAGGAAGCAGAACTGAGCTCCACAATCCAAGGCATGGCCCAACACCAGAGAAAACTAAATCGCAAAATTGACGTTTTAAAAAAAATAATTCTTCAAAAAAGCACTAACTTCAATGACAAATATCTTCATGAAGGAGCAAGCTAGGCAAACTTTTCCGGTAGATTTTCAGAATGCTTCAATTCTAACTTCAGCATGAACTCAAATTTTGAATAATATAACTCCTTTATGCTGTAAAATCGACTTGAAAAACTGTTACTTTGTCAAAAAGTTTTAAAAACGCTTAAATTGATGACGTCATCAAAGGATAATAATGACGTCAAATATATTTTGCGTATAATAAAAATTACTGTGTAAACAATTATCTTTAAGACCTGTGGTCGGAAATGGCTATATCTTTTATACTTTTGAATCTACGGACACTTAAATTCAGGCTACAATTGACTACATTTGACTGGCAAAGCGTCTATTCCTAAATATATGTGTATCGCGACAATCTGTTGTAAAACAGGGGTTCCAGAAAACCTACTTCCTGATACTTCTGAAACATGAATTTTTTACAGTCGATTTGGTCAACGTCTAGACTCTAGACGCCCTGCAAAGTTTCAGATCTCTAACTCAAATTTAACATGGTTTTTAAAGCACCTGAATATGGCGATTTTGGGTTTTTTACCGAATTTCGTATAACATGCTGGCGCGTATTTTGCGCAAATTTCATTAAAACCTCCACATAACTATTTCTTATTCCTGTCATCTTTAACATTGAATTAGAATGTTTTGAACTTAAATATACCTGCTGACCTACTTTCGATGAGTCTTAATACCTGAAAAACAATAAAGGTGTATAATAGTAAAGGGGTATAAAAGTAAAGGGGGTAAATAGTAAAGGGGGTAAATAATAAAGGGGTAAATAGTAAAGGGGGTGAATAGTAAAGGGGGTAAATAGTATTGTGAATATAAGAGGCACGGTCATGCTTGCCAGCATTGTGATCTTTATTACAAGATGGATCCCATTTTTCGATTAAGCGATCTCAAGCTTTCAGTCGGTTTGGATTTAGACGATGTGGTTTGGTCTTGCAAACTTAAAAAGTCCTACATCTGCAACGGAATCTCGGAATGCCAAACTGACGAATGTCACTGTCGGAAGGATCAGTCAGACGTTTTTTACTGTGCTGATGGTTCAGGCTGTATCACACTGGACAAACTCTGTGACAATATTCAGGATTGTACGGACGGTTCGGACGAATATTTCTGTTCCAAGTTTGTTGTCATCACTTCTCCAGAGATGGCTGACAAGTTGTGTGTGTCTCACGAACGTTACTGTTTAATTCACGGACTTGAAGATCTTCCATTCAACTACTCTGTTGAAGCCGGGGATCCCAAGTGTGAAGAGCACGGCAACGAACTGAAGTACACCCCTATTCATTCATGTTTAATAATTAATGGTCGTGAAGATTTCTATGTCGAATTTTCTAGATCATCCACTCGTGTATCAGAATATTGCCGAGCTAACTGCAGCCGAGTAAATGAATTTAACGATGGCTAGGAGTGGTTTTGTAATTTGTAACCGAATCGGTTTGGGATTTCCTGCTGACTTCGAATTTCATTGCAACCTGAATGACTTCTCTGACGTTTTCACATCAGCACAATATGTGATGGACTGATAGATTGCAACAATCAAGCGGACGAGATCGGATGTCCAGGACGCTTTTATTGCACTCCTAACACGACGGCGGATTGGGTGGATCTGGAAAAAGTCTGTGATAACGTAAAAGATTGTGGAAATGGCGCCGATGAATGTGGAACGTGCCAGATTGAGGAGCTGTCTTCCTCTGAGTTCCTTATCAGATCCAAGGTGGTCCTTTTTGTAACGATCACCATGGGCATCTTGATAGTTACAATGAACATAATAGAAGGCTACAAATGTTGGACCATGAGCTGCACCTCCAACATCAAAGCTATAGATAATTTGTTTCTATTGCAAATTTTCTGTTATGACACCCTAATGGGAGTCTATTTGTGTTGCATTTTCTTAGCCACTATAGTCCTTAAGTTCAATGGTGACTACTGCTTACTTGAAAAGAAGTAGAGAGCAAGTTCATTCTGTCCGCTCCTAGGAGTATTGTTTTCATTTTCCTCTCACGGCTCCCTCATAACAATAGCTTCTGTTAGCATCACTAGGTTTCTGTTGAGCTTGCAATTCCTCTTTTCCAGGTTTAAGACAAGAAATAAATTCAGTACGATTTCGTACGAATTTCCGAACAGTTAATTTACTGTCAAGTATCAACGTTATAAATAGTTTTAAGATGTACCCCTACATTCTACAGCAGAAATCTAGAGCAAATTTTCAACGGAATCACGAGCCCCATCGCGGTTTGGATAAGTTTTTTAAAGGTTTAATGACAATCTGACAATATATTTCTCATAGTCATATTCATAAATTCAAAAAAATAAATGCTTTGCGAACAAGTCGATTCGCTCAGAGCTTCATGAATAAAATCATTTGCTGCATAAATGAACGTAACATTACCTAACGTAAAGCAGTCATATCACGATGGTCAATATGACGAATTGCGTATGTTATGCAGCCCGGCCATGTCGTGGGGCAAAGGAGCATTCAGCATTATCACTGAATATAATGTGGGGGGGGGGGGCAACCCCATCGGTGCCCATGCCCAATGCATGAATGCTCATTTGACACACATCATACACCGACACGGTGATAATGTTCTTTTGACCCACGATGCAGGCTGCATCACACATATGATACTCGTGACCAACGTCTTTCACTGGAGGACGTTGCGGCGCATTAGATTTAGGGGCCACTCTGCGATTACACTCTTTTTCTGGACCTTTTTTCTTTTCAGATTGTTTCTCTAGGACTGATTTGTTTTGTACTTTGAGTATCCTTCCCAAACTGGGCATGCAGCAATAGCTTATTTTCACGGTATTCCTATTGATGATTTTTCGGGAAACGCTTATCGATGAGAGCGAAGAACTTTCTTCCGATGTTGGTTGAAACGTTTGCGCTGAATGGGGGATTGTACCATAGGATGTTCCTCTTCAGCGATATATTTCTCTTTTTACTTTTAGGCTCTGGTGCTTTATAATCGATGATGTGACTATAAGTATATCCACTATCTCTAAGTGCCTTCTCATAATCGCTTTTGGCTTCATTTAGGCATGCCCTGTTGCTAATGCTGGATATGCTTATTAATCGTGATTTACCCTCAATGATAGAATCACGATTAATAAGCATATCCATTATTCAGCAACAGGGTGTGCCTAAATGAAGGCTTGTTACGTTTATAATATCTATATATATATGAATGTAACTGTGCTAAACTTGTTCGACACTTAATGTATTATTGTCTATTTTAAGTAAAGTTACACATTTTATTAACAATGAATTATTGAGTTGGTTTTATTTGTACTCTTAAGAGTATAACTATAGCTGGAAATCCAGACGTCCGGGGAAGGGGGATGGTTTTGAAAATTCGGACACGCCCGAACAGCGGGAGGGGGGTGTTCTGAAAATCTGCGATTTTGGCGGACGTCGTAAGTAGTAAGTAGATGGCCACTAATCAATATCATTTTATTGCTTCGATTCAAACCGAAAATCTTGACGAGATTGTAGCAGAAATTTACCTAGCTTGCTAGTCTATTGCTCGCTCCTCTCACGTGTACGCATAATATACAGGAAGTTTGAAAAGATCGCCGCGCACAGGGACTGGTGTGATTGTAATTATACCTTTAAAAAGTTGTCCAAAGGAGGGGCTTTGCAAGATGTTTTAATAGAAATTCAGCTCTGAATTGAAAGAAACAGCACCACCCGTTTCATATTGTGATTTTTAATTCAAATAAGCCGAAGAAATAATTTTCAACCTATTGGCTATTTGAGTATTGGACAGGAGGGCAAAGGTCAAGGACACACACAACGACGGATGGCGTAAGACGCGAGGGCTCTTCTTAAAGGTGGACGCGAGGGCGAATCATACGATAGTCACTTTAACACGTGGCAGAACCAAACACCATCCCAAATAATATCAAACGAGTGGTCAAGATACTGATATCTTTTTCCTTTACACAATCAAATATTTTCTCGTTCGTACAATGATCTTGGGTAGAAAATCTACAACTATCCTTGTAGTTGCACTAGCCCTAATCATTACTGCCACTCAACCTTCGAGCATAACCGTCCAGTTTAAAGATGACATTTCAACTTTTGAAGCGGCCGATTATATTCATATGGACAAGTTAGTTACCTGTTACTATCAAACCTTGCATTCTTTGGTCATTTCAGATTCTAATTCCCTGGAAATAACAGGCGATCGTGCAAAGAGTGACGATTCAACTTGTGATTTTCATTTTGATTTTGTAAATCTTTATAACAAGATGGATCCTATTTTTCGATTAAGCGATCTCAAGCTTCCAGTCGGTTTGGATTTAGACGATGTGGTTTGGTCTTGCAAACTTAAAAAGTCCTACATCTGCAACGGATTCTCGGAATGCCAAACTGACGAATGTCACTGTCGGAAGGATCAGTCAGACGTTTTTTACTGTGCTGATGGTTCAGGCTGTATCACACTGGACAAACTCTGTGACAATATTCAGGATTGTACGGACGGTTCGGACGAATGTTTCTGTTCCAAGTTTGTTGTCATCACTTCTCCAGAGATGGCTGACAAGTCGTGTGTGTCGCACGAACGTTACTGTCTAATTCACGGACTTGAAGATCTTCCATTCAACTACTCTGTTGAAGCCGGGGATCCCAAGTGTGAAGAGCACGGCAACGAACTGAAGTACACCCCTATTCATTCATGTTTAATAAACGGGTTTGACGATTTTTATGTCGAATTTTCTAGATCACCCACTCGTGTATCAGAATATTGCCAAGCTAACTGCAGCCGAGTAAATGAATTTAACGATGGCTGGGAGTGGTTTTGTAACCGAATCGGTTTGGGATTTCCTGCTGACTTCGAATTTCATTGCAACCTGAATGACTTCTCTGAACGTTTTCACATCAGCACAATATGTGATGGACTGATAGATTGCAACAATCAAGCGGACGAGATCGGATGTCCAGGACGGTTTTATTGCACTCCTAACACGACGGCGGATTGGGTGGATCTGGAAAAAGTCTGTGATAACGTAAAAGATTGTGGAAATGGCGCCGATGAATGTGGAACTTGCCAGATTGAGGAGCTGTCTTCCTCTGAGTTCCTTATCAGATCCAAGGTGGTCCTTATTGTAACGATCACCATGGGCATCTTGATAGTTACAATGAACATAATAGAAGGCTACAAATGTTGGACCATGAGCTGCACCTCCAAAATAAAAGCTATAGATAATTTCTTTCTATTGCAAATTTTCTGTTATGACACCCTAATGGGAGTCTATTTGTGTTGCATTTTCTTAGCTACTATAGTCCTTAAGTTCGATGGTGACTACTGCTTACTTGAAAAGAAGTGGAGAGCAAGTTCAATCTGTCCGCTCCTAGGAGTTTTGTTTTCATTTTCCTCTCACGGCTCCCTCATAACAATAGCTTCTGTTAGCATCACTAGGTTTTTAACATGCCAAAGTCTAGTAGTTGATATCAAGAAAAGGGCTGTCATCATTGGGTCCACCATTATGACATTCCTCAATCTACTCCACTCGGTCCTTCCATTGCTGCCAGTCACAGTGATTCAAGATCTCTTCAGAGCTGGAATGTTCTTCACGCATTTGGATGAAAATCCTTTCTTCGGCAAAAATCCAATAAACAGGTCTCGTCTTAATGAGGTGTACAAGGGACTGCTCCACAGAGATGATGACGATGTGTATAAGATGCTTAGTGACCTGAGAAATACCACCTCAAGAGGCGACATCTTCGATATCACAGAAATAAGCTACTACGGGAATACAGGTTTATGTGTCCATAACATCTTCAAATCTCAGGATCACAGGATCTACAAAGACTTCTACTGTACAAGCCTCTTCGTCCTACTTGGTATTGTAAGCACCACATACATCCTAATTATTCGGAAACAAAAAAGGTGTAACAAGGCGATAAATCCTGCTGGCCCAAAGGAACAGGAAAACACCGAGGCGAGGTTGACCGTAAAAGTGGCTCTGATGATTGGATCGCAACTCATATGTTGGATCCCATTTATTCTAACCGTCCTTCATTTCCAATACATGACCAAGAATCCAGCTTCTCCTATGGTGTTTGAGGTGTTCGCTCTGGTTATGATACCAATAAACAGCTTCTTGAATCCTGTTTTTTACAGTGGGCTTTACAAGAAGGTGGTGCAGATGATTTGGATAAAGTGGAGACTCGTTGCGAGCTTCTGTGCACCCAATGACATACCATTATCCAATAACATAACAATGATGGATCAATTTGAACTACACACAATCACCCGAAGTACTGAGAATGAAGACACAATGATAGATCAACTACCCACCCGGAGTACTGAGAATGAAGACACAATGATGGACCAAATGTCCACCCGGAGTACTGAGAATGAAGACACAATGATAGATCAACTACCCACCCGGAGTACTGAGAATGAAGACACAATGATGGACCAAATGTCCACCCGGAGTACTGAGAATGAAGACACAATGATAGATCAACTACCCACCCGAAGTACTGAGAATGAAGACACAATGATGGATCAACTACCCACCCGGAGTACTGAGAATGAAGACACAATGATGGATCAACTACCCACCCGGAGTACTGAGAATGAAGACACAATGATGGATCAACTATCCACCCGAAGTACTGAGAATGAAGACACAATGATGGATCAACTATCCACCCGAAGTACTGAGAATGAAGACACAATGATAGATCAACTACCCACCCGGAGTACTGAGAATGAAGACACAATGATGGATCAACTACCCACCCGGAGTACTGAGAATGAAGACACAATGATGGATCAACTACCCACCCGGAGTACTGAGAATGAAGAAACAATGATGGATCAACTATCCACCCGAAGTACTGAGAATGAAGACACAATGATAGATCAACTACCCACCCGAAGTACTGAGAATGAAGACAAAATGATAGATCAACTACCCACCCGAAGTACTGAGAATGAAGACACAATGATGGATCAACTACCCACCCGAAGTACTGAGAATGAAGACACAATGATGGATCAACAATCCACCCGAAGTACTGAGAATGAAGACACAATGATGGATCAACTACCCACCCGGAGTACTGAGAATGAAGACACAATGATGGATCAACTACCCACCTGGAGTACTGAGAATGAAGACACAATGATTGATTAACTACCCACCTGGAGTACTGAGAATGAAGACACAATGATTGATCAACTACCCACCCGGAACGGTGCCCCAATGTGAGTGTGACTGAGCGATCGGTCACATAATACTTTAGCCAAAATTACTTTAATATTATTTTAGACCTGATCCCCGCTGTTCACATTACTAGCTGAAGCCTTTCAGAGCACAATCAGTCACCACTAGCTTACGTAGTATGTGAACGATCCCTTCTGTCAAGAACAATAAAAGTTGCATAATTGTCGAATAACTCACAAATTTTTTACGGCGGCAATTTATTGCATATAAATTATGTTTGACAAATTTAGTTATCAGTTATTTAGAATATATATTCGCATTTATCCACACTATATTTACATTACACGTACAACGTGATATCGTTATCAGTGCAGTGTGTACAACACCAACTACACCGATCAATTGCCAATCTGCGAAACATTTAATTATTATTATCACTTCGAGATGGCCAGGCCTACTCTCATGCTGTCTATATGTGATGATTAACTCTGAAAAACTAGGGACAACTGGGGAATGATCCCAGAACCTCGAGATTTCGCGTCTCTTGCTCTACCAATTGAGCTACTGACCCTGATTCTCAGAGCGAAATCACCACTCATATACAGCACAATTTCAATATGATATTCCACACAAAGCATGAAATTGTGCTGTATATGAGTGGTGATTTCGCTCTGAGAATCAGGGTCAGTAGCTCAATTGGTAGAGCAAGAGACGCGAAATCTCGAGGTTCTGGGATCATTCCCCAGTTGTCCCTAGTTTTTCAGAGTTAATCATCACATATAGACAGCATGAGAGTAGGCCTGGCCATCTCGAAGTGATAATAAATTTAGTTATGTTTGACAAATTTAGTTATGGGGTAGTTGAAAACAATGACAAACATTAAAGACTTAAAATTGCATGTGTATAATCTTAACGCTTGTTTGTCTGAAGAGCTTGTTTTACCACCATTCAAATATTTTTGTTCGCGGTAGTTTGTTCGCTTTTACTAATTAATAAATGTCAATAAATGTTTGTAATATTTTTATTGAGGCACATGCCACCCCATCGCAGGTTTACTTCTATTACGAAAGACTGCATTTTATTTGTAATTAATTAAGACAAAGCTAAAAAACTAGGTATCTTAGGGTTATTAAATGATAGTCCCCCAGCATAGAAATCATGTGTTCCTATAGAAATCCTACAGACTAGAGCTTTTTCAAGGCGGCTCTAACAGACAAGGTCTCCATGCTTGGGTCTTTTCCAAACTTCGTCAGGGCTTCGCTTGCAGCTCTGACCAAGGATCGATCGGGACCGGGACTGGAAAGAAATGCCAAGACCGGGAATAAGACCGAGACCGGGAATACGACCGGGACCGGGATTAAGCCAGGATTGGGACCAGGATCATAGCTAAGAAAAGTTGTACTTTAAATATTCTTTGATCTTTTAATGTATTATGGCGTTAGGTGCAGTTTTTTAAAACTTAGAAAAGCATCCCGGTTCGGTCCCGGTCAAAATTCGGCATTTTAGCCGGGACCGGAATTCCCGGTCCCGGTCGATTTTTGACCGGGCCTATTATTAACCCGGGATCCCGGTCGAACCTTGTCTCTGACTTATCATAAGCTCCAAAGCTTAATTTTTCTGGGTCTAGCGTTGATGCAGGGCAAGTTGGCATAGTTCCGGAGCTCCACAGTCCACAGGTCCATATATTTGATAATGGTGTCGGAGCTGATGCAGTTGTTCAGGGGGGAGGGGAGGGGGGTCAGGCTGTGATTACGTTATATTCCTGTCAGGAGGGGAGTAAAAGTGCCAACGTAATTAATGTGAACTTCGGTAGTTAACAATAACCGCCGACCCCACTTCTGGCTTAGGATGTCGTAATTCGAGAGAACTGAGGTTGAGATAAACGATATCATCTGGAGTTGTGCCAAGATTCAAGGACTAGGTGTTAAGTATATAACTACTTGGAGCCGCTTTACACCGCAAATAACTGCTTACCATCAATTTGTTCGGCCACTTACCGTCATTTTCGGATAAATCAGTTTGAGGAAGTCCAAGAAGTTCATTAAGATGTCATGCTTGCAGCGGTTTCTGATCTATTTTGATCATCTGTATCATAGAGATTTAACACACGTACAACCTGGTAAAGGACATGCACCTACGAGGATAATGAATGTTATGACGCACGAGGTGGGTGGAATAAAGTGTTAAGTGATAAGCGCTTGTATACAGGAAATAAGTGCATGTTATTGAATTGAGATTACGCAACGATGACATCTTGACCACTCCAAAACACTGACGTCACACATTTTAGGTCAGATCTACATGAAATCATAAAGAACACACGTGTTACAAATGCTTTCACCGCGCCAGGAAACTTTTGCACACACTTTTTTGCTGCGCGCCTTCCGTAAAATGATAATTTGCCACAGTCTGGAGGCATTTGGGAGATAAGCGTCCACAAAATTAGCTCATTGTGATATCATAGGCTACTTGGCAAAGGTTGGTATTAGCTCTTTTCTTGAGCTAATACTACGGGACGTGTGTAATTACCTGATGTGTGCATAGTAGCTAGTGAGGAGCAACTTTGAGCAGTACAATAGAAATTATGTGAAAGTTGACCCTACAAACATGAAAGCCAATGCAACACTGTGTAAATAACTCTCTTCATATGTAAGTGATAGGGAAGGGCAAATGTTTTATGTTAGGTAATAGTGATCTCAACATGACATACATTTGCACAGTGATGATATTCTGTCTTAGTGGCACGAAACCTACAACCAACAGCAAACTGCGACTACTGAATAATGCGCATCCCATACTGTGTTAATCAAAAATCCCGCTAAATCTTTTGAATAAGCCATACTATTTCTAGTTAATTTTATATAACATATTTTAATGTTATAAACATAAAAGTCAATAAGAGTTAATTTTAGACATTTTATGCTATTCCATTACAACACGTATCGTTTAATGCTCAACAAATACCATATAAGTGCAGAATGAATTATGTATAATGGAAAATTCTTCCTCTTATACAGGAATTTTCGGTAGAAACCTCTGATGTGTACGTATCATAGAAGAGTCATATTTCGCACTTTGTAGATTGCAACATGGATTTTGAGTGGGAATAAAAGTTACGGGTTAAAATGCAAGATTTTTAAATTAAATACCCGGAAAAATGATGTCCAGGGCTCGGGGTGAATTCATATCACTTATTTTAAAAGGAGATGACGGAATTTAGTTTGTGCATTAAACAATAAATTTATGCATTATCCGGCTGGATTTCAGCAACTTAATAGTATGTACTAAGTATGACAAAACCAACTGTATTATTCATGTAAACGTTTTTATACAAAACTTGACATAGAAGGAAACGATGATTTTATGGGAAAGTCCATATGAAAATAACTTGAAACTGTATAACAGTCAAATAAGTCGGGTCGAGTAAATATTTCCACTTATAGTTATCCATAACGGGCACATCTTGTTGCATTATTCCCCGTTGCACTAGTTAAACTTAAATACTGCAACAGTGTGATAAAAATCTGGCCGAGCTCCAAGAAAATTTCATGAGCGGCTATCCAGTATCCGTATCGTTTTAAAATATGCGACCGAGCTCTACAAAAATGCTTCATAAATAGTTTTAAAACTAGCTGCGTTTTAGTGCGACAAAGAAAATTGTCACTCATTTTAATACATCAGCTTTCATTTATCTTGGTAAGTGGTCCCACAAAAATTACCACAACTTTTCATTCGATAATAAATTTCTACCAAAATCAAACCTAAAAGAAACATCAAATAAATTATGCTATTGATCATTAGCCATTTGTTGATTCCACATCTCAGAGTACATTGACTCAGGATTGTTGAGAAGTTGTTTGTGAGTGCCGCGCTCCGCAATAGCGCCGTCCTGCAACACCAAAATCTGATCAGCGTCCATTATTGTGCTGAGTCTGTGAGCAATGAAAATACTAGTTTTACCGGCAGATACGGTGTGAAGGGACTCTAAGATATTGTGCTCTGTCAGACTGTCCAAGGAGGAGGTTGCTTCGTCGTACAGCAGTATTGGTGCATTTTTCAGCACAGCGCGCGCAAGTGCAATCCTCTGCTTCTCTCCCCCGGATAACATCTGCCCACGCTCGCCCACCAATGTGTTATACCCCTCTGGGAATGTCCCAATAGCATGGTGAATATCCGCTAGTTTAGCAGCCTTGACAATGTCCTCTTCAGAGGCGCTCGTGTCACCGTACTGGATATTGTATCTGATATTGTCATTAAAGAGAACACAATCCTGGGGGACCACACCCACATTTCTCCGGTAATCTTCAAGCTGCAGAGATTTCAGGGACACTCCCCCGATATTGATATCTCCAGAGTTAGGATCGTAGAAACGATACAGCAGCCTCACAATAGTAGACTTGCCCGAACCAGATCCCCCAACAATGGCAACAGTCTTTCCACTAGGTACAGTAAAGCTCAGATCCTTTAATATCATTTTACCAGGAGTGTAGCCGAACGATATATTATCAAACACGATATCTCCCTTGCAAGGTTCAGCAGCCGCCACAGCATCAGGACTATCCTGCATACCTGGACTATTAGACAGCAGCTCGTTCAACTTTCTCATATCAGTGTGAGACTGCTGGATATCCCTGTAGATGCTGCCCAGGAAGTTTAGAGGTTGAGCCACCTGGATCAGGAGCAGGTTGATCATGACCAGGTCACCTACAGACATGTTACCGGATAATATCTGGTTGACAGCCAGGTACATGCTCGCTGTTATTCCGAGGGTTATGATGATTTGTTGTCCACTGTTCAGCAGGGATAGTGAGCTTTGTGTCTTGAGAGAGCCTTGCTCGAACTTCGCTAGCAGTTTACTGTAGTTATCTCCTTCGTACTTCTCGTTGTTGAAATACTTCACTGTCTCGTAATTTATCAAAGTATCGAATGATTTGAAGCCGATCTCGTTATCAGCTTTGTTCATCATTTTCCTGAATTGTGTTCTCCACACCGTGACACTGTAGGTAAAGGCGATGTAAGAGGCAGTGGTGAGACAGCAGATAGCAGTGTATTCAAACCCCACACTAGCCCACAACACTCCTAGCACCAGACACAGCTCCAGAACCGTAGGTACTACGTTCACTACCAGTGCGCGCAGAATACTGTCAGCGCCCCGCGTGCCACGGTCTATCACACGAGAGAGTTGTCCTGTTTTCCTGTTCTGATGAAATGAGAGGTCCAGATCAAGCAGGTGGTCGTATGTGCGCTGAGATACTGTCCTGATGTTACTCTGTGCTACCACGGAGAATACTGCGTTTTTATACTCGTTCAGACTTGGAGATAAAGCTCGCATGGCTCCGTAGATAAGGACCCACGAGGCTACAGTTGTTCCGGATAATATTACCAGTTGGGGAATATGCTCCACATCTAACGGAACGTTAAAATAGTCTATAATCTCTCTGAAGATCAGCGGTACACTAGTGTTAGCTAACTTTGAAGCAACAATCAGACCCCCAACAGCCACTACTTTTCTCCGGATGTGTGGCCGATCTGCTGGCCAGAAAGATTTCTTGAGTTGCTGATAAGAAGTGAGACTACCACCCTGTTCAGATTGGGAGGGAGTGGTGTGTAGATGTCTGGAAACTGAAAGAGAGGAGAGAGAGCGGCACCGGAGAAGGGACCTGGCAGCCACCAACATCCTCCCTAGATACTGTGGGTATAATTCAGAACATGTGGAATACATATGATAGATACATGATTTGATTTTATTAATTTGAAACTTTCATCAAATAGTACAGAATAACACAGCAATGAACTTGAATAAAAACAATGGCGACAAAGAATGTTTAGGCTGGGGAAATGCTCAGACTGGTTAGGGCCAGGGGCAGGCGCAAGTAAACAGAAATATTGCTATATTTACGTTTTAGTGTGGGTAATTGATTTGCCTGATTCTTTAATTTCTGTAGTTTCTATTTCAGTACCAATAAATTGCTCTTTAATTGATTTATTTGTTTTTTAAACTGAGGTATTTAAATATGGGAATGAAAAAATGAAACAATATTGTAAATAACTGGCAAAAGATTTGTTTATTTTGTTTATATGATATGTTCAAATAAATAATGACACAAAATTAAAATTAAAAACCATATAACACTGGGTTGTCATTCTAGACTAAAGAAAGCCACTATGTAATCATGGCAACTGATAACGCAATAAGCAAGGTAAACACTTTAATATGTTTAGTTATTTAATAGTTCAACAAACGAACAACGTTTCTAAATAATCCCTTATAATTTATATTGTCGATTATATAATCTAAATCTAATGAAATGAAAATGTCTCTAATTAGCATGTCGCCGTGATGGTAAATCATTAATTGAACTTTAATCTCCTCTGATCGATAAAATCTATGATTTATATACATATAATAATCAAGTTAAATTTAAGAAAGCTTTTGTACTTTTTTTTTCACCGAGTGTATAACTAAGTTGTAAACATTTTTTTCTAAACCTTTCACATAGCCAGTCATCAGTTTTTGTAATGTAACACAAACAAGTCCTCAACAAGTTTTTTGATATTAAGGAATTTAACGATTATCATGATGCTTATCTGCCTTATTAATACGTTGTGTGAAACTGAAATTCTTTAAATAAGCAAGCACTTTGAACATATGGGTGGTGTACAGTTGAAATTGTGCAACTTTTGGAGTGAAAGTTAACATTAAGACGTTTTTAAATGAGCGCATTGCCGAAGCCTATGACATATGCACAACCGGAAGGAAGTGGGTATGGACTACTCAATTAATAGTCAGGTAACTAACGGTAAAATTTGGTATCCAATAAATTACTACCTCATAAAACACAAAATATGGAATTTTGCCAGATTTCTGTGACCTCTGATTTCCGGGCAAAGAATGAGCTGTATGTTAGGTTACTTTCAAATCTTCTCATTGCACATTTTGTTACCGGTACACCACCGAAAACGAACACTGTTTAAAAGAAACGATTTGAGGTTCAGCATTATAATACACACAAAGCCTACCAAATTTTTATGAAATCATCATAACATTACAATTACTAATATTTAAGTATCAAGTTATAGAAACCCCTGTTAAAATAGCAATTGTAACATTACAGACAATTCATTATATAATTTATAATTATTATAGTCGTATTATATATTATTATAGGTACACATCACAAATAATAAACAAGAAATGTTCTAAAGGCCCCCATTATACACAAACCGATATGATTATTATTTCTGAAACAAATGTGGTAGGATTGGAATTTAGCGAGATCGAACGAAGGAAGGGACAAACTCTGCTGCGTTAGGGTTCAGGTTGCTGGAGTTCTGAAAGTAACAATATTAGCTAAAGTAATGTTAGCTAAAGTAATATTAGCTACAGTAAGGTTAAAGTCATTTTATTATTTTTATTAACAATGAAATCATGAGTAAGGAAACTTCCAAACACCTCGTTTCAAAGGACCTTGAAAACTAATAACTCTTAGTTACATCTATTATAGCAACTAAATGATAATAAATCTAACTACACGCAGCTTCATACTCACGAGGATATCTCCGTTCTGATGAACAGGCTCGTTGTCGTTAGACTGATTGTTAGCATTGTGCTCACTTTCAGAACTGGACAACCTCACATTGTTCATGTTATCAGTCACTTCCGTGTCAACCAGCTCCTCTTCTATCGCTTGAGCTACCTTGTTCAACTGAGTGTTGGGCGAGATGGTAAGAAGTAGCATAAATTAGACTAAAAGTTTTAAACATTCGACAATCATGCAATTAAATATTTTATATAAAAGGTACAAGATTCTAAATCTAAAAACCTCTTCAAGATGAAGGGAATCCAAGAACTCCTCTTCAAAGTTTTCCTGTTCATTCATCCACTCGTAATCTTTGAACCAGTCATCATCACAGTTATTGATTGGGGACTCGGGACGGACAACCATTTTTCACTAGACTTAGCTGTTTAGCTAAAGGACAGAATAAAATTAGATACCTGCTAGCTTAACATAACAGTTATCATATGTTGAAATGAGTGATTATGATTCTGGCGACTGCTTAATCGATGGGCAAGTAGGTATTTGTTTTTTAGCAGTGTTGAACATTGAAACAATTATAAAATGTTTATTTTTATCTTATATAACGTACAATATGACATATGCTATAGTGACGTAACATATATAATGCAAAGAAATAGTAACTTGCTAGATGTGATTTAAGTGCAATTGTAAATTGCAAAATGTTAACGTCGATTATTACTAACATTTATCTGAATTTAATACAATTACATTGTACATGTCACATATAAATTGGGTAGCTGAACGAAACTTGTGCCACAGAATTTTCCGTTATTAGCATTGCAGTGTCCACGCCCTGCACTGCGTTAACGACCGAAATTTTGCCAATGTGCAATAATTATTTTGCTTCTAAAATTCTCTGATAATTAATAATATATCGTGACATGTAATTGTAAGATAACAAACCTCAAACAAATTGCAAAATGTTAACGTCGATTATTACTAACATTTATCTGAATTTAATACAATTACATTGTACATGTCACATATAAATTGGGTAGCTGAACGAAACTTGTGCCACAGAATTTTCCGTTATTAGCATTGCAGTGTCCACGCCCTGCACTGCGTTAACGACCGAAATTTTGCCAATGTGCAATAATTATTTTGCTTCTAAAATTCTCTGATAATTAATAATATATCGTGACATGTAATTGTAAGATAACAAACCTCACGCGCGCGGCGCTTACATCTGCACCTGAGAATCTCTCAGCAATGTGTGGCTGTCTGCGCGGCGGGCTGTGTATTGTGTATATAGCTGAATTTAAATTTAAATTTATTTATAAATGTATAATAATATTAAATATGTATTGATTGTTTTGTGGTAAATAAAAATGTTGTTTTAGTAAAAATTTTAATTTTGTTTTACTGAGTTTTGGTTAAAACAATTATAAGCAGAGATAAGTTATACTTTTTGAAGCATTATTGGAAACGCTTCTAAAATAACAGGAACCATGTTACTTACAAAACATCATATCAATAATGTAGGAAAAATAATACAAGATGTTAAAAGATACCACACAACAATCAAATAGTTTCAATAGGATTACAATCTGCCTCAGAAACTATAAACTCCACCCCACCCTCGACTTCAGTATGAAGCATCTTCACTACCGACACTAAAAACCCTCTCTCAGTGTGAGTGTGTTCGCTCAGCAGCACACTTCGCCCCTCTGCAATCACTGCTAACACCTCATGATGTGACATCTCACCAGTGATGTAGAGGTCAGTGTCAACACCCTTCAGGAGAGACCCTCCTGATCCAGCACATATTCCAATAGTTTTGATAATGTCATATTGTTGGTTTGTAGACTTGAGTCTTCTAGCCCAACATTCCTGGTCTGCATGTCCTAGACGCAGGTATTTTATACCTAAGTGGCCTCGGAGAATATCACATATTTTAGTAAGAGGTAAGGGAGTTGATAGTGTGATAATTCGACCCATACCAGCATTTAACACAGATGGAGTAGGTGTTATAGGTACTTTTAATGAACAATCAAAACAAGATCCGATCCAATCGTTTACCCCGTTATCAATACTATCCCAAGATGTGTGCGGAGAATAAATGCTGATATTGTTAGCTATACACTTCATCACTATCCTATCTTTTGCATTGCTTTGCAGTAGCCGCTTGAAACTGCTGAAGATTGGTGGATGATAGCTGAGGATAAACTCACATTGCTTTGTAATTGCCTCTTCAAGAACAGGTTCAGTTAAATCAATCGTTGTTAAGACCCTCTTAACTGTTGAGTCAGTAGAAGGCTCAATCAGAAGGCCAACATTGTCCCAACTTTCGGCCAAATTCAGAGGAGCTAACAATTCCAACTGTCGAACAAGTTCTTTTACTTTCATTATACTTGACAGTCGATATCTGTGTAATTATTTAAATCAATCAATTAAAAGCAAACTTAAAAGTTAATTGAAGGGAGGATTTTGCAAAAGGCCTAGCTGAGCAATTTGGCAATAGAGATCATTTTCAAACACAGTTTCAAGATGAAAAAAGAATTCTAGCAATGAGTAATGTAATTTTGGACTATAAGGGGCAACTATCGTGCTGTTAGACTACAGTTAGACAGGATGTGATTGGCCAAATGAGGCCAAAAAAGTTGGCACCTTTCCACCCCTTGTCCAGATTTTATGGGGGGGGGGGGGCAGTCCCTCATTCCTACCACCCAGTGCATTGCTACAGCGAAAGAATTAGGGTTTTATTTCGACCATGTCCCCCTCTTCTCACCAAATTGTGAAAATAAATAAATGTAAGAGGAAACATATATTATACGAGTATTGTAAGCCTGTAGTCCGGGCCAGGGCAATGATACACAATTGAGTAGATTGAAAGTGTGTTCGAAGTATTATCACAGGAACATGTAGATAACTATATATACTGAGAGGTACCAATGTTAAGGTACAAGTATATAAGCCAAATGCGAATGTCCTATAATATAAACTAAAGGCGTCATATATAGAACTAGAAATAAATAGCTTGACAAGTATGACATGTTAAACTGCGTAACGCAATTGTTGTTTTTTCCATTGTATGGCCGTCACATGCTACTGCATACTGCTAATATGATCACGAGATCAGGTTTATAGAGTTAAAGCAATTAAAACAACATCACCGATTTGCGCAAGTCGTGAAATAATGCTGATCTTACAAAGTTTGTTGATATAACCAGTCTAGATCTTAACTTGGAGCCACAAGGCCAAGGGTCATTTTTGATTGTTAAGGGACATTTTTGAATTCTTAAAGGGTTGATTTTATATAGGGTCATTGCTATATTATGTGTATATTGTTTGAATAATTTTAATAATATCTTACAAAGTTTTAAAATAAATTGCTTAGCTTGCTACTACTTTGTATTTGCTAGCTTCTTTTACAAATATGCGAGGAGTGCAATTAGCTCGCAAAAAGAGCGCCGCGCCTAGGGATTGACGGCGCGCGCGCCAAGTATACAGTATAAGGATCATGTTAAATGTTGACACACGTCGCAACGGTTTTTTTTTCGCGCGCAAAATTTTAATGATCAAGCATTCACCTAACCATGTGCACAGGGGGAGCTGAAACCAGGTTTTCGATCAAACGCTGCCATGTGTAGTCAAACGTCGCCAAAAGTTGCTCTCGTCCAATAAAATCGCTGCATTATGTAAGCCAAGCTCCGCAAATGAATATATGTAATTCAATTATGCATACTAACTTGCAAAATGCAGCGATTTCATTGGACGAGAGCAACTGTTGGCGACGTTTGACTACAAATGGCAGCATTTGATCGAAAACCTGGTTTCAGACCCCCCTGTGTGTGCTTTCGCGCCACTTCGGGCGCGCTTGTTTCACAAGTCAGGAAAAGGTTCGGGCATGGTCAGCCCCCTGTCACCCGATCTTGAGGTGACGTACGACACCTCGTTTACGCAATCAATGTCTGAAAGGCTCCACACGTTGCATATGAGGACAAAAGCGCGGGAAATTTTGGCACCACTGTACAGTGGTGCCAAAATCGTTGGGTGGGTTAATGGCTAGAGCCCTTTTTACCGCCGTGAGGCGGGCGCGCGCTACTGCAAGCGCAAGGGCTCTGGATAGAGCAAGATCAAGCACATAACTTATCGCCCGCCAGGTTGCAATTTAAATAAAAAGCATTGTAAATTACTTTTCAATTCAGAAAATAAAATTTGTATCATGTATGGCATATGTGATATGGTGCTTTTACTAAATCGCTCGCCCAAATTTTAAGAAAATTCTTGTGAAAAGGCATGAAAGTGATCTAGATCGGTGTATTTTGGACGCTGATTCCGAATCACCCCCCCATGACGTAAGGTTAAAATGCTTCCCTGGAGAGTTATGGGCAAAAAACCGTTTTGGTCACGTGACAGGCTAGTAAAAAGTGAATTCGATTATTTATAGGGCTCGGGTTAGGGTTAGGGTTGTGGTTAAGATCATGGATAGCTTCAGGGTTATGATTAGGGTTAGGGTTGGGATTAGGGTTTATGTAAAACCGTTTTGTACGGCTGCAAAACCAGAAAAACCAAAGTCACGTGAAATTTTTGGGCGAGCGATTTAGTAAAAGCCAAAAAATTACTTTCGGACTAAATTCATATTGTTTATTCAAATCTAAAAGAAACAACATTTATTTGACTAATTTAAAATTGTTCAATCTGAATACGAGCTTATTACGACGAAGGGAGGTCACAACACTGCGCGCAGGAGTGCGACTGTAGGATGGTTTTTTAGCGCTAATTTCGGCCAGCACAATTTTCTTCAAACAAATAAATATTAAGTATCCTTCCCGACCTCCGATTGCAACAAAAATTATATTGGTAAGCTTACTCATAGACTTAAAAGGAAAGTGTCCGAAATATTTAAAGCATATCCAACCATCAAACATTATTAATTATGTTACAGCTAAAAGCAGCGCATTTTCCCCATTTTGATCATTATATCAACTCCGATATCCACCAAATTTTTCGGACAGTTCTGTAAGCCCTATTGGAAGGTCGTCGCCAATTTTCAGAATGATCTCATTCAAGGAACCGAAGATTGAAGATATATCCGAAAAATATTTATATGAGTATTGCTGAAAGCACAGTGTAAGGCCTACACGGACCGCCTCTAACTAGCCAATCCCTGTTTACATGCCGTGTAGCAGGGGACTAGAAAGAGCTAAACTAGTAAGCGGGGCATAGCCAATACACTATACTTCCATCATTGAGTATATTACCAACCAAAAGGAAAATTTCCTTGTGTTTGGAATCTACCAAGACGAAAGTTGTACAATCCAGCGAAATTCCGAAGAATCATTCCAGTAGACTAGGCGCATTGCAACCACAGCCACGGAAATACTTATGAGTATTGCTGAAAGCACAGTGTAAGGCCTACACGGACCGCCTCTAACTAGCCAATCCCTGTTTACATGCCGTGTAGCAGGGGACTAGAAAGAGCTAAACTAGTAAGCGGGGCATATATATTTATATATATATAAATATTATATAAATATTTTTCGGATATATCTTCTATATATAGATTTAATTGACGATGTCAATTCATCTCAGCTCGGCGCGGCACAGTAGCGCATCTCGCCGATCTGTCGCTGTGAGAAGCCTCATTGAGTGCGCGGCGCGGCACAGTAACGCATCGCGCTAAAATATATAAATATAATCACCGCGCCAGAAGGAGTAGGGACCTTTTCACTCGCAAATAGGGAAATACGGCCATCTCGCTCCTAAACAGCTTTATTGGTGTATTTATTTGTTTTTATTTGACAAATGAAGTACACCAATGTATTCATACAGGTTTATGCATGATCACACAGAAATAGGTAGTGCGCCATCGACAGTGAGCCGCGCGTGCCGACTGTAAATGGTTTTTTAGCGCTAATTTCGGCCAGCACAATTTTCTTCAAACAAATAAATATTAAGTATCCTTCCCGACCTCTGATTGCAATAAAAATTGGTAAGCTCACTCATAGACTTACAAGGAAAGTGTCCGAAAAGTTTAAAGCATATCCAACCATCAGACATTATGTTACAGCTAAAAGCAGCGTATTTTGCTCCATTTTGATCACTATATCAACTCCGATATCCACCAAATTTTTCGGACAGTTGTGAAAGCCCTATTGGAAGGTCGACGCCAATTTTCACAATGATCTCATTCAAGGAACTGAAGATAAATCCAAATAATACGACACAAATCAACGAATTTGGTCAAATTTGGTCAAATTACGCGACTTTTACAGCTAATTTTGCTCCAAAAGCCGCGCACCATCAAATATGGCACCTAGGCGAAACTTACTGATGTTTCCAAAAAGGTATGACAAATTTGGTATTGTGAAAATTCTCGCAGTCTCTAGAAAACAATCAACAATGGTACAAAAATTTTAAAAAACCGAGAAAGTTTATTTTTATGGTGCACCCCCTAACAGAAAGAATTTTTTAAATCGGATAAATTCTGTTAAAATGGTAAACAGAAACCTCCGCGCATTTGGAAATATTGAACGAATTTGCGCCCATAATTTTTGTCTTTACTAAACAATATTTTGGCTGATAGACACAATACAAAAATTGTGCAATTAAGTATAAATAGCTAAAATGATTTCCTAACCGTACATATTAAAATGATTCTAGGTAGTGCGCCATCAACAGTGAGCCGCGCGTGCCGACTGTAGGATGGTTTTTTAGCGCTAATTTCGGCCAGCACAATTTTCTTCAAACAAATAGATATTAAGTATCCTTCCCGACCTCCGATTGCAACAAAAATTGGTAAGCTTACTCATAGACTTACAAGGAAAGTGTCCGAAAAGTTTAAAGCATATCCAACCATCAGACATTATGTTACAGCTAAAAGCAGCGTATTTTGCCCCATTTTGATCACTATATCAACTCCGATATCCACCAAATTTTTCGGACAGTTGTGAAAGCCCTATTGGAAGGTCGACGCCAATTTTCACAATGATCTCATTCAAGGAACTGAAGATAAATCCAAATAATACGACACAAATCAACGAATTTGGTCAAATTTGGTCAAATTACGCGACTTTTACAGCTAATTTTGCTCCAAAAGCCGAGCACCATCAAATATGGCACCTAGGCGAAACTCACTGATCTTTCCAAAAAGGTATGACAAATTTGGTATTGTGAAAATTCTCACAGTCTCTAGAAAACAATGGTACAAAAATTTTTAAAATCCGAGCAAGTTTATTTTTAAGGTGCACCCCCTAATGATTCCCCAAAACTGATATCCTAAATCACAATAGATGCCATAGTAAAATCAGTCCGCCGATAAAAATATGACGTATTTGGCGCAAATATATCTCACTTAATCGTTGTTGGATTTTAACATCAATTTCTACAAATTATAAGGTCTTTATTTTTCCAAATGAGCATAATATTATATTATACAATTGATATTTGGCAGTTTTGACATTTTAGTAAAAAAATGTTTATTTGGTTGACTCTTATGATACGAAAAGATAAAATGAAGTTGAGTTTTTGGTTTTGTCGGCAGAGACTTGATTAGATTTGTCCGATGTATCTTCATTGCATGGGTTATTCACTGAATTAGAAACATAATTTCCATATGCCATGTCATCAGATTCAGTCATCGTCGTTTGGTGCTTTACCATACTTGCTGATGGAATACACTGTGGAATATTCCGGTTTCAATTATCACCCATCGACTGTCACACGGTTGACGACTGGAGGAACTGAAGATATGTACGACATTAGTTAAAAGTGTAAACAAGAGGAGTCAGAGTATAAACAGTTAAACTGGTATCCAATTAGTACATGTCAAGATGGAGTAAAGTGTAGAATAGTAATGTGTAATGGTTTTATGATAATTGGGCTTGCATTGAAATTAGGCGGGAAAACCTGTGTACAGAGCACAAATGACAGGTGTCAGAGGTCCCGATTCCGAAAAATCACAAAGGTCCCTACTCCGACTCCAAGAAATCGCGCGCGCAAAAGGTCCCGCTTCCAGTCAACCAAAATGGTAAAGCCCATAGTGCATAGTAAAATTTGACCGTAGAGAAATTTACTAACTTAAACTAACATTGATTTTGTTAAAATTGCGTTAACATATTTGTTCTTCCCTGTTAATTTTTGAACTTAAATAATCATTCGAAGTCACAGCAAGTTGTTGATTGATCATATATTTTATAGCAATAATACCGCTTTTCCTGTATTTGGTCGGAGCAAAATGCAAAATGGGGTAAATTTCGAACGGCTTTAGAAGTTTAGACTATGTTAAAATGTTACCATTCGATAGAATGCTTGTCCGTGCCTTTAGTTTTACTGTTGCAAGTAGATTCATCGTTTCAAAATATGAGAACTCAATATAAGCGTTTACCTTGAACACCAACCTCTCCAATATTTCCATCGTCACCATCATCTCCTCAATCTGCACCATTTTTACCATCGTCTCCGGGTACTCCATTTTGCTCCGCTTCACCAATGGTTCCCTATCGCCAGAAACTGACCAGACACTCCAATAGCACCAAATTCTCCGTTGTCACTTCAGTTCTGGACGAACCTGGCATACCAGTAGCTCCAAGAACACCATCCTCGCCTAGTATTTAAGAAATGTAAGCTT
Organism: Bolinopsis microptera; assembly: GCF_026151205.1. NCBI lineage: Eukaryota > Metazoa > Ctenophora > Tentaculata > Lobata > Bolinopsidae > Bolinopsis > Bolinopsis microptera. The sequence goes on along the minus strand of NC_087072.1, from coordinate 13,920,233 downwards.
TCTATTGTAAGCAGTTCGACGAATATTCATTCATCTGTGCCAAAAACACATTTGTGGAAAGAGAGCCGTACATTTACAGTTACACGATTACACGATTTTTTACACGATTAGAAAATGTATTTGTTATACATTTCGTAAATTTCTTAAAGTGTTACTAAAAGAGTAAAACCGTAATATTCCGGACAGTATATTCCGCCATACAACGCTAAAAATAATTGTACCTGGACGTCCTTGCTTGCCCTTGATAATTCCCCAATCTCCAGCGACACACTTAGCAGTGAGCAGTAGTTAGCAGCAGTTTCTTTAGTTCTTTGCACTTTAGTCCCCCTGTGTCTGGTACTCCCTTGGGAAATGTAGCCGTCACCATAAAAAACGTTATATCGTGACATCAATTTTTTCCGGTCCGTTATCTCAAATTCAAATGCATTATTAAGCCGGCTTATTAAGTAAGATCATTTGATTATAAGGCTCTACCTGACTGCCTCCTATGCTATAGTCCTACCTAATGAGATTTGCTGGTCCAACATAATTTGAGGTGACATATCAAACAGATCACACCTTAATTTTTATTTAACTTGCTGTAGTCGAGTGTAGGTCGAGATCAAGAAATGTGGATGTGATAATTGGATTATTACTTCGGCTGAATTCCAGCAACATTGGCGTTCAGGATTCTGTAACATGTAATAAAGATAAATGAAAAGTAAAACTTGAACAGCAAAATATCATCGGATATGATCTTAATTGTTGAGTTAAACATATTGTTGCACTTAGTATCCCAACAGCTGTTGGCAAGTTGGTCGTTTAGCTCCGGACAGTCTATGCACGGTCCCTGCACGGTCCATGCATCAACAAAAGAACACTCTATGCACGGTCCCTGCACGGTCCCTGCACAATGAACACTTGATGCACGGTCCCTGCACGGTCAGTCCCTGCACACTCCCTGCACGGTCTATGCACGGTCCATGTACGGTCCATGCACAGTAACATATGAACACCGGCTACTAGCCGGCACTTGAAAAGCGGTCACTAGCCGGCTACTAGCCGCTTTTCAAGTGCCGGCTAGTAGCCGGCTTGTAGCCGGTTTGGCACCTCGAGAAAGTAGGTCTGCTTTAGAGCTCAGCCAATAGCCGGCTAGTGACCGCCTAGTAGCCGGTTAGTAGCCATTTTGTGGTCACTAGCCGGCTAGTAGCCGGTTAGTAGCCGGCTAGTGACCACTTTTTAAGTGCCGGTTAGTAGCCGGTTTGGTAATGTGAAGTTGAGGTGCTGTTATGACAAAAGTGACTACTAGCCGGCTAGTAGCCGGTGTTTATATGTTACTGTGCAGGGACCGTGCAGGGACCTTGCATAGACCGTGCAGGGACTGGCCGGAGCTAAACGACCAACTTCCCCAGCTGTTTATATAATACAATATTCATATAATTTGTCAGCGATCCCAAGTAATCTTTATGTCAATTTCATTTAGATAGTTAGTATGTCCGTATAGGAAGCTGGAAGACACGAGTCAAAATAAACAGTCAGCACAACAGCGAGTGATGGGAGTGACACCACCACGTAAGTCAAATATTAATTGAGGTTAAGTCTTAACATCCATTTATGGATTCCATAATTACAATAATTACTGCCCTAAGACATTAGTTGATAAACTGGGTGAGATCTTAGAAGAATAATTTGAATAATATATTGTGTTGCCAGCAGAAACAGCTATATCACAAAATTACTTATTGAATTGAATTATTTTGAAAAATTATTGAATGTTCTTTATTCATAGGTCTTAGCAGAAAGTACCTCATTGAGGCGATAAAACAATCGCGAGAGGACGCTTGGAGCTACACACAAATCAAAGCTTCAACAGTAATGGTGTACACGCTGGCTGACGTCATGCGTGAACTAGCAGACGTGACGTATTACCCAAGTAGGATAGATTCGTTAAAAATGTAAGCCGAAAGCTTCATTACACCATACGATGTTTCATGTTACTGTGACAGTGTGACAACTGACAATCAGTTTGACGGCGAGAAGTGAAATATAATTTATATATTATATATTAAGTTATTACAGCAGTACATAGTTAAAATTAGTTTATAACTTGAGTCTATTTCTCCCCTAAGGTTCAAAACGTGATGAGAATCGATGGGTACGTTTAGATAAAATGGTCTTCTTGAAGTGACCTGAGAAGATATAGTCAGCAATCCATTTAAGTGAGAGTTGAATCTTGAATGTCGTTTAAAAGTAGAAAGTACGTTAGAGTCAATAAGATCACAGCATGTATCTATCATAAATGCACGAACAGCTCGAACTTTTACTCGCCATATCTTTAATTTTTTATGAACTCTAAGCTTTGAGTCCCCAGGTAACTCCCAATAAATGCAGGGGAGGGCCAATTTTAAATGACAACATCTTAGTATAAATATTTGTCGTACTCCCAACAAAATGTATAACATAGGTTATATCGGTTGACGACCGGAATATAACAGCAGAAAATAGAGTGAGAAGCTGGGTGGCTCTTTGGAATGAGCTTATCAGTTGGACGGCAATTCCAACGTTCCCACCATGTGGTTCAACAATACCACTGTTTAAAACCGGTGATAGTGAACCTGCCGAGAACGGACTACCGATGGTGAGCTTTTTACTGTTAAGTCAATAATAATTGAATTGACCCTGTCCCTCTTATTGAACAATTAGTGTCAAAAAATTAGATTCAATAGCTTGTATAATGTATTTATATATCTTTATGTAGTAGGTACTGAAAGCAGATAATAATTTATACTACCAATGTAATTACAATAAGCTTTTATGGGTGTTTACTTTAGGTGCATTGCAATTTTATTCAATATTTTGAACATCTATTGATTTTATACAATGATTACAAGCACCAAATACCGTGAAGTACTGTATTTAATCCAATCTAACGCAAAGTAAAACATAAAATAAGCGAACAGAGCAAACAATACAGGCAGTTTCTAGCTTGTCAAACAGGAAGCAAATATCGAGTAAAGGGTTATCAGTTTAAGTGACGTATCATGAATTTAGGATGTTCCCTCTGTAGCTAAATAGTTGGATGAGATATAGAGGTCGGGAAACTTGACATGACTATGATTCAGAAAATCTTGTGGCCCTGATAAATTGATAACAGAAATATGATGCAATAAATAATTATTTTGAAATTGACGGGTAAAATATTAAAATATGCTGAGTGAGATAAACAAGGATCTGAAACTACTAGGTTCCGTACAGACTCAACTCTGCACCCGTGTCAATATGTTCATTATATGCAAGCCTCTTGATTTATAATCACCGAGTCTAGTAATTGTTTAAGAGAGTTCTCTGGCAGTTACGAAACTCGAGAGACTGTGGGATACTGAAGGGAAAGGAAGCAGTTCTAACGAGCTCTTCTCAAACACAAGGATATAACTTGTGAACTCGGCTAGTATATATGAAACATTTGTCATGGAGTTGTAGAGGGAGTTATGTGCCTCGCCGGGCTAAAGTAGTGGATGACCTTGCTGTACGGCAAGTTAAACAAGGATCTGAAACTACTAGGTTCCGTACAGACTCAACTCTGCACCCGTGTCAATATGTTCATTATATGCAAGCCTCTTGATTTATAATCACCGAGTCTAGTAATTGTTTAAGAGAGTTCTCTGGCAGTTACGAAACTCGAGAGACTGTGGGATACTGAAGGGAAAGGAAGCAGTTCTAACGAGCTCTTCTCAAACACAAGGATATAACTTGTGAACTCGGCTAGTATATATGAAACATTTGTCATGGAGTTGTAGAGGGAGTTATGTGCCTCGCCGGGCTAAAGTAGTGGATGACCTTGCTGTACGGCAAGTTAAACAAGGATCTGAAACTACTAGGTTCCGTACAGACTCAACTCTGCACCCGTGTCAATATGTTCATTATATGCAAGCCTCTTGATTTATAAGTGTTATAAGTAATTCACTATCATCAGGAATTGTTCGAAGCAACACTTTCGGCCATCCAGGCCAGGGTCCAGCTGTATGGCGCCTGTCCCGAAGGTTTTGTTGCTCGAGAAATCTCCAGTATTGACACGGAGAATTTCCATGGCATGTTACATAGGTTGGGGAAGATAAAATGAGAAATTCTGACTGAGTATCACTGGTTATTTCGACTTTAGATTATTTTATCTGTACGATAGTGAGATACGCAGATGACTCATATAATTGCAAAGAGCGATGTAATTATGACAATCCCAATGACTGCGGGTCAACATCTCACAGCGGCTTATTCTCAATAGTTGCAGATTTGATTTAGTCGCGGGGTCAAACAGAAGCAAAGAGGTAAACATTTGATTCCAATTTCCGAATAAGTATTAAAAATTATATCGAAATTATCCACCATATGAAAAAAGGCTATGACTTACGTCTCGATAATTGAATTGTAATATACTATTTCAGGCTGTAGGTACCAAGATTACTACACGAGCCACCGAGGGGAGCACTACCAGTGAGGACAGCTGGGTGCCACAGGGCAAACGAGGAGAACTGACAAGCTCAGTTAACTGTGACCATTGAGTGAAATTATTTAGCGATGTTGATAATACAGTGAACTTGTAAAAACGAGGGAGCCATTATAGAACAGCATGGAATTAAACAAGTTTATACGGATAACAGCGGTGTGATATAACTAATTTTAGTGCAATTTAAAATGTTCATTTGGTAGTATACGTTAATCTATTCAGTTTGTTATTGTTAAAACTTGTAATCAAAGAATAATCAATTTTCTAACAAGAGCTAATATTTATCTCAAACTTTTCATTTCTTGTATAACTATAACTGCTCATATAACTTATTTGCTGCTTATAAAACTGCTAATATAACTTGTATAACTATAAGAAAAGATTACAACTCGATCAGTTCAAACTAATCATCGTGATTGATTAGCGGTCAGATTAAAAAAGAAGTAAGCTACAGTGTACAATATTACAAAAGTATTACTCTGGGGTGCTGGATGCAAACAAAATTAAGTAGTGGTCGAAAACGAAGGGACGCTATGTAACAAAACTAGATGGCCGAGTGGAAATTAAGCTGTCGCCATTTGAACAGAAGGTCAAGGGTTCGATTCCCAGTGTCACCTAGTTTGGGGAACCTACCTATTGAACCTATTGAGAGGTTTAGAAGTGGGCATCTTCACGGCCATCACGCAATCTGCGGACCACCTCCTAGCTAAAGATATGTTGATCTACCTGACATGTTACAAGTTACGCATGAATGTTTTAAGTCTCTTACATGGGGTTGTTTGAAACATATAAATGTGTTATGTCTCGCAAAACTGTGGTTCAACAATCAAGAAATGTAAACCTAATATCCGAACGACGTCCAAGGCCCTGTTATCAGTCATGCAGTACAAATTCATTAATGATTAAAATCTGTTAAATTAATTTGTTAGCTATAAAAAAAAAAAAAAAGTTTTTATTATAAGTTACACTTACATCTTTTAAAAGTAACAAAAACAACTAAATACGGAAACAGGAAATGTGATCGTTCGACTGCTGTATGACTAAAACGATGACGATACAAGAATTTCGCCGCGGTAACACCACGCACGATCAAATTTCCCTACTGCCTACAATGTAATTGTTCTACTTTATTGTATCCAGAGTGGTGTTTGGCGCACGTGATAATCGTTTATATTATATTAGGCGTGCAGAACTTGTAAAATTCTGCGCGCATCTGAAGTGTCGCCGTCGATCTGTATGTGGTTTGGTTGTAGATCATTTCATTTTTGCGCGGTTTTGTTTCGTGTTAACGATGCGTATCATGTCACGTCATATTATTGCATCGTATGCCAACTTTATTGACTGTAATCAACTATTCTGTTTGATGCTTACATCTACAGCACCATCAACTATCGACTATCGAGCCTTTGATTTTATATAGGATTCTTTAAAAGCATACCGCAATCTTGATCTTAGTTGCTCCTTGAATGTAAATGTAACAGTAAAGTAACATCTTTTGTCAACTATGTTTTCGCTTTTTACCATTAAGTGTCGATCAACTGTTAAGTAATCAGCAACGAGTTTATCAGCTGATATCATAATTTAATTTGTTTCGACTTGCTGAATTTTATCACTCGGTAATTTATTAAGCTTGTTTCACCAAAATAACACTTACATTGATGATTGATCCGCTCTGATGACTAATATGCTATAATATTAATGAATAAGAGTGAATTGTAACCCGATGGAAACCTGTGTAACAGTCGTCAAGCACCAAAAACTGGTTGCTATGCCTGTAATTAATTAACACATAACAGGCGTCGCGCGCGCAAAATAGACTCCTTTTATACACATAATTATAGAGGAGTGGTCTATATTGCGAAGGAGCAGACTTTTGTCATCACCGTAGGACCGTCGGGCCACCTCATATATCCAAACCCGATTACTTATTCCCTACGATCTTTTTGCCTTCGGCAAGAGCAGGGAAAAAAATACGTGTCGTAATCCAACGCGTGTCGCAATCCAACGCGAAACAAGGACTTATATTTTATATCCTAATGTCTTGCGCGGCGTAAGATTGCATTTATGACGCGCAAAAAATTTACAGCTTTTTGCAATTAAACAATTTTTTTCCCTATCATGATCAGAAAAAAAGTTATGAACAATTTTATACACCTTTTTTGGCTCATATTTTTGCGATTTTTTCCAACTTTTTTTGCTCTGACACGTACCATTTTTTACATTTTTCTTCAATTTTTATCAAACCTTCACTAATCATTTAATTAAACGTTTTATTTCATGTTTTACATTCCACTTTTGCTAAAACCTTCATAACTGTTTCCAAACACTTATTTTGCTATCGCAAACCCCAAATTTTGCCAATTGTACGCGAAAAAGGTCCCAACTCCTTCTGGCGCGGTGATAATATAATACCAAATACGACAAAAATCAACGAATTTAGTCAAATTACGCGACTTTTACAGCTTATTTAATTTTGCTCCAAAAGCCGCGCACCATCAAATATGGCACCTAGGCGAAACTCACTGATCTTTCCAAAATAGGTAAAAAGGTATAACAAATTTGGTAATGTGAAAATTCTCACAGTCTCTAGAAAACAATGGTACAAACATTTTAAAGTTTATTTTTATCGTGCTAGGGGGTGCTCCATAAAAATAAACTTGCTCGGATTTTAAAAATTTTTGTACCATTGTTTTCTAGAGACTGTGAGAATTTTCACAATACCAAATTTGTCATACCTTTTTGGAAAGATCAGTGAGTTTCGCCTAGGTGCCATATTTGATGGTGCGCGGCTTTTGGAGCAAAATTAGCTGTAAAAGTCGCGTAATTTGACCAAATTTGACCAAATTCGTTGATTTTTGTCGTATTATTTGGATTTATTTTCAGTTCCTTGAATGAGATCATTCTGAAAATTGGCGACGACCTTCCAATAGGGCTTTCACAACTGTCCGAAAAATTTGGTGGATATCGGAGTTGATATAGTGATCAAAATGGGGCAAAATACGCTGCTTTTAGCTGTAACATAATGTCTGATGGTTGGATATGCTTTAAACTTTTCGGACACATTCTTTGTAAGTCTATGAGTTAGCTTACCAATTTTTGTTGCAATTGGAGGTCGGGAAGGATACTTAATATCTATTTGTTTGAAGAAAATTGTGCTGGCCGAAATTAGCGCTAAAAAACCATCCTACAGTCGGCACGCGCGGCTCACTGTCGATGGCGCACTACCTAATCGTGCACTCCCTTGAATTTTTATAGTGATCTCATTCAAAAAACCGAAGATATGACCGACAGAATAATACAACAAAAATCAACGAATTTCGTCAAATTACTGATTACGCGACTTTTACACCTACTTTTGCTCCAAAAGGCACGCTCCATCAAATATGGCACTTAGTTGTAGCGCGATGCACTACTGGGTCGCGCCGCGCATCAAATAATTCTTCTCGCAACCTTCGGTAGATCGGCGAGATGCACCACTGTGCCTCACCGAGCTGCGAAGGATTGACATCGTGAATCAAGGCACTTAGGCGATCAAACTCACGGATCATTCCAAAAAGGTATAACAAATTTGGTACTGTGAAAATCCGGGCAAGTTTATTTTTTATCGTACACCCCCTACCGTAATTCTTACTTGTTACTGGCTGGTGATATTACTAGAGGTGATAGCGTCTTCACAGCTTGCTGAACTCTGCGCGCGCTCATAAGTTCATTGCATTTACACGCTTCAAACATTCCAAAAATGCAATTGCATGCCACGTACCACGTGATACAAGTCAGCCACTCAAATAATAAAAATCTGCAAAGTTGAAGCTGCGCACTTTTGTTTGGCCCAAAATCATACTTTTCGCGATAATTCAAAATTTATAATTTTCCAAATTCTGCTCCTGCCTCCTGGTGAGCTAACTTTAGTTTTACGAAACGAACATTTTTTTGAAAACCAAAACTTTCTATTTCTTTTACTTCCAAAGTTAGGCCTTGGCCTTATCAGTAAGGTTTCCTGGGCCATATAACCAACGCGCATTTTAAAGACTTTCGCTTTCATTTTTAAAAGCTTTCACTTTGACAAAGCATAAATCGCCAATGTTTTAGGAAACTTCTTAGAATTGAAACTCTTTGGAATAAAAGAAATGGAGTATGTATGAGGAAGGAATATAGTAAACTTGATAACTCATATATACTAGGGGAAGGATAAAAGAGAACTGCCAGATAATTCTTAACTTTCCTATATAAATGTTAAGGCACGTGACAAATAATTTACAACATGAGGTATGAAGCTTATTAAATGATTGGATGTTTTGCAGTTGTGATGTGGCACGTGAGAGGCCTAAATAAAAGTGCAGTGCAATCTCCTAGGTAACAATGGATTATGCTTGTGAGGTGAACAGATGCTGAAAGTGGCTTGTTAATGCGTGCTAGAAAAATATTGACTAAAATTATACATGACTTTGAAATGTGAACATGGTAAGGAAAATGGCTATAAAGATGATATGATTATGATATAAATAATAACTAAAATAACGTACAACAGCCACCAACCAAGTAAAATTTCAATTTTAAAATACCAAAAGAAACTAAAGAATTTTTCAACACAAAAGGGGCCCCCTAGTGAGTCCTGGATATTATAATTAGGGTCGTAAAAATAATAATTACATTTAAAATGCCTTGGATCATGGATTGTAGCTCACAGGATCCTCAGCATGTTTAGAGATTTATTTTTACTTTCTTATCAAACATGGATTAGCAATGACAACATTTTGACGTTTTATTGATAATTTATTGAAAATCAACTTGAAATAAAAAGCCGCTCCAACTAAATCGCTCGCCCAAATTTTAAGAAAATTCTTGTGAAAGGAATTCCTTAGGGTGTGAAATTCATCTGAATCGGTGTATTTTAGACGCTGATTCCGAATCACCCCTATGACGTAGGGTAAAAATGCTTCCACGGAAAGTTATGGGCAAAAAACCGTTTTGGTCACGTGACAGGCTAGTAAAACACGAATTCGATTGTTTAGGGCTCGGGTTGGGGTTAGGGTTGTGGTAAGGGTTATGGTTAGCTTCGGGGTTATGGTTACGCTAGGGTTAGGGTTTGGATTAGGGTTTATGTAAAATCGTTTTTGTACGGCTGCAAAATCATAAAAACCAAAGTCACGTGAAATTTTTGGGCGAGCGAATTAGTAAGAGCCATAAAAAGCACTAAAATTGAACGTTCAACTGTCATGAAAGTCTGTTTCATCATCTAATTCTACAGAGTCATCATTGTCATACGTTGTATGACCCGCCGTGCACGAGTGCGCGGCTCCCCCTGTATCGTAGAAACTCTACCATAGTGAAAACGACCGTGGGGGTCACGACGTGATACAAAGTAATCACTGATGGAAGCAATTCCTACGAAGTGTCACATTCCTACGAACAAGCGCAAGATGTTTTGAATTTACCAGCTCCCACACTCCCTGTCTCTATCATCTTACAAGAGCAGGTGTTGTAGTGACAGTCTGACTCACTGGTGGATCCTTCGCTAGACGTCTTTACACCTGGACACGTATTACAACCTGAAATACAACATGTTAATAGCAGGACTCCTCTGTGGACGCATTATAAAATGTTATTGCCAAATAATCTTTCATTGCGAATATTTTTAAATTGTGAAGTGATCCTTTTTCCATTTAATTCAATTATATCAATGTCGATAAGGGCATTAGGGTTGACTTGAATGGAAGAGTTGAGTGTGATGAGAAGGTAGGGTGGTTGAAACTGACCTTTGGTCCCGCTGTCAGCATTGTCCCCTCCGGCCATCCAGTGGGAAGTGGGACAAGTTTTACACCCCTCCTCCGTGTAGTAGCTCCCTCCTGGACACGTACAGGTCGGGGTATCCACGTTAAATATGCCACCTTGGCAAATCAGCTCGGAATCCCCGTTTATCACGTTGCCGTTGTTGCAAGTAACTGTGATTGTAACCCCGTGATTAACCGGCTGGCTTGGGGTTATCGCTCCGTTATCCACAGTGATAGGGGAACACTGTTGGATCTGACATGTTGGCAAAGTTCCAAAATCCGTCCCGTCACAAGTCAACTCACCATTCCCACTACTCAGACTGTATCCATTGTTACAGGTGATAGTGATGGTGATATCAAAGTTAACCGGTTGAGATGGAGTTATCAGCGCATGTTCTACTGTCACAGTAGCACACTGTTGGATCTGACATGTTGGCAAAGTTCCAAAATCCGTCCCATCACAAGTCAACTCACCATTCCCACTACTCAGACTGTATCCATTGTTACAGGTGATAGTGATGGTGATATCAAAGTTAACCGGTTGAGATGGAGTTATCAGCGCATGTTCTACTGTCACAGTAGCACACTGTTGGATCTGACATGTTGGCAAAGTTCCAAAATCCGTCCCATCACAAGTCAACTCACCATTCCCACTACTCAGACTGTATCCATTGTTACAGGTGATAGTGATGGTGATATCAAAGTTAACCGGTTGAGATGGAGTTATCAGCGCATGTTCTACTGTCACAGTAGCACACTGTTGGATCTGACATGTTGGCAAAGTTCCAAAATCCGTCCCGTCACAAGTCAACTCACCATTCCCACTACTCAGACTGTATCCATTGTTACAGGTGATAGTGATGGTGATATCAAAGTTAACCGGTTGAGATGGAGTTATCAGCGCATGTTCTACTGTCACAGTAGCACACTGTTGGATCTGACATGTTGGCAAAGTTCCAAAATCCGTCCCGTCACAAGTCAACTCACCATTCCCACTACTCAGACTGTATCCATTGTTACAGGTGATAGTGATGGTGATATCAAAGTTAACCGGTTGAGATGGAGTTATCAGCGCATGTTCTACTGTCACAGTAGCACACTGTTGGATCTGACATGTTGGCAAAGTTCCAAAATCCGTCCCATCACAAGTCAACTCACCATTCCCACTACTCAGACTGTATCCATTGTTACAGGTGATAGTGATGGTGATATCAAAGTTAACCGGTTGAGATGGAGTTATCAGCGCATGTTCTACTGTCACAGTAGCACACTGTTGGATCTGACATGTTGGCAAAGTTCCAAAATCCGTCCCGTCACAAGTCAACTCACCATTCCCACTACTCAGACTGTATCCATTGTTACAGGTGATAGTGATGGTGATATCAAAGTTAACCGGTTGAGATGGAGTTATCAGCGCATGTTCTACTGTCACAGTAGCACACTGTTGGATCTGACATGTTGGCAAAGTTCCAAAATCCGTCCCGTCACAAGTCAACTCACCATTCCCACTACTCAGACTGTATCCATTGTTACAGGTGATAGTGATGGTGATATCAAAGTTAACCGGTTGAGATGGAGTTATCAGCGCATGTTCTACTGTCACAGTAGCACACTGTTGGATCTGACATGTTGGCAAAGTTCCAAAATCCGTCCCATCACAAGTCAACTCACCATTCCCACTACTCAGACTGTATCCATTGTTACAGGTGATAGTGATGGTGATATCAAAGTTAACCGGTTGAGATGGAGTTATCAGCGCATGTTCTACTGTCACAGTAGCACACTGTTGGATCTGACATGTTGGCAAAGTTCCAAAATCTGTCCCGTCACAAGTCAACTCGCTGTTTCCACTTATAATGTAACCATTGTTACAGGTGATAGTTATTGTTTGTCCTGAACTGGCTGGCTGTGTTGCACCTGTTATCTGAGCTTTATTTACCGTTATTGCCGTGCACGAATCTGAAAAAAGTACCAAGTCATACAATATACATAGTACATACCTTATCGGACCTTATTTGGACGGGCATAACTTGAACGCTGGAGGCCCTAGCGCTCATCTTCATTTCCGTTCAAATAAAGTCCGTACATTTAATGTCCGTCCAAGTTAAAGTCCGTTGAATATTTTCCAAAAATTTTTCCATTTCGAACTTTTTGTCCAGAATATGACAGCTTTTAATTTCAGTCAATTTTAATAGTTATCATTAGACTAAACTATATTGTTGAATCAACGAAAACAAGTTCTTTTATTCAAATTTCTGATTGTTTCTGAATAGACTCAGTGAAGACAGATTCTAATGGAAAGAAATAGCTGAATATCGTATCGACATTTCTACGTCATACTCATATTCTGAAATAGTATTAATTCAATTATATTTATAACGATCAATGTGTACAGTAAAAATTTGGCGACGAAATTTCAAACAAAATATAACTGTAAAATAGTTATCTACTGTAAAATAGTTTTTAACGAAATCAGAGCAAATATGAACAAAAAACTGACAAAATTTATCAAATAGGGCTCATCTGAAAATTAACGAATAGCGTGACGTGTACAGGAGATAAAATATTAAAAGAGATAAAAGAAATTAATGGACAGCAGAGGAGTGAAATTTAAACGAAAATATTACTATTTACACGTCACTCAACTAAAAACTGTGTTGAATTGTTCAACTCTGTTTTGTCGTTGAGTGTTGGTTTCTTTTCAACTAAGAATCGGGCTTCTTTAATCTTTCTGTTGATGAGTGATGTTCCTCTATCTACGATTTGAAGTCTTAGCTTTGGGGGGCCTGTGTGCTGAGGGTGACTTTCCCTGTAGTGCTTTGCTAGTGGCTTATCTTCGTAAGATTTTGCTGTTGGATTTGCCGCACTACGGTAATGCTCGTCGAACCTGCACTTGATTGGTCTGTATGTTTCCCCACCATAGTTTTCGGTGCAATTGTCTACTTCGCAGGTGATGTGGTAGACGGTGTTGGCTGTGGTGCATTCTCCATCGGTTAAAGCTGCGCATGTTCTGCAGTTTGATGTTGTGCATGATTTCTTGTCAAGGGGTCTGGAGTCTGTAAGGAGATCCTTCAGTTTCCGTCCAGGTTTCTCGACAATTTTTATGGGGAGTCCACTATGTCTGACAGCATCTCTGTATTTGCGACTAGTAGCTTCGTTGACATAAGGTAGTTTGAGAATCGCTCCGTCTTGGTCTTTGTTCTGATTGATTCTCTTTCTACGTTTTCTTTTGTTCTTTATGGTGTCTAAGACTCTATCGGTGTAGCCGTTGTTAATGAGAAGTTGATCTATCATCTTTTCAGAGTACTTCTCATTTTCTCTGTTGTTAGAGACTGCCTCTGCGTTGTTGTACATACTCTCAACAGTAACATTCTTTGTACGTGTTGTATGACTATGATGAGAGTTGTAGTGGAGGGTGAGTGGCTTTTTCTGTGGTTTTCTATAGAGTCTAGAATGTACTATTCCATCTGAGTTGATCTTTATTTCCGTGTTGAGGAAGGGAACAAAGTCGTTCTGATTGTCAGGGTAGTCTACAGTTAGTTTGATAAGTTTGTCAGGGTCTTGTTGTTCGATGAGGTTGCACAGTTAATTATTAATTAATACTATTTCAGAATATGAGTATGACGTAGAAATGTCGATACGATATTCAGCTATTTCTTTCCATTAGAATCTGTCTTCACTGAGTCTATTCAGAAACAATCAGAAACAATCAGAAACAAGTTATTATAAAATTTTAACGATCTAAATTGTAAATATCACATTATGGCATGATCACTATCTTATTGATTTAAATAATTTTGCCCGTGCAGTTGATCTACAAGGGAAAAACAAAGCAATTTCTTCTTAAGTATACATTCCTTCCTAACTAAACGGATTAAACGGATTAAACGGATTAAACGTTAATTGGTCAAGAGAAGCCCTAACACTCCAGGCTTGACAATAAAGGAGTGAAATCATAACATAGAAATAAGATACGAAAACCGTGAAGAAACAAATATTATAATTTAAGCTAAGTCTCTCGGGAAACGAAGTGCATCTATATCAATTAAAAATTTAGCAATCTCTTTTAAAGCTTTGGTTGAGTGAATATGAGATCCATTCCCTCGAAGAGGTTGGTTTTAGCTTCAGGGCTAAGGCGGTCCCTGTTGTCTTGGTAGAGAGGGCAGGTTCTAAGCACATGAACCTCATCTTCAATTATGGGATCAAAAAAGGGTAACTCTGCCATGTACTCCAGAGTGTTCTTGTCCTTAGTGGAACATGTAGGGCAGATACGATTTAGGATGTTGTTTCTTCTGACATGTCCATTAGCCCGGTTCATAAAACAAAAATATTATCCAATAATTGCGGCAATAGGCTTATCTGTTGTTCCTTAGGCCAAATAACTATCAAAAAAATTTTTAGGCGGTGAGAGCTAGTCCTTATTTGGGCTAGTCTTTTTGACTGGTTATATTGAAGATAGAGAGAGAGGTATTTTTCACAACCAAAACTTGATTTAATCGAATTGTAAAATCCAAGTTTTCTGTTGAGCTGTCTCTCTTCATCCCATTGCGTTCTAAAGCAAGAACGGAGAACATCTCGTTTCTGAATGGGTGATAGTTGCCTTTTGTTCGTTTCTGCCAGAAATTGATTCATCGACGTAATGCCGGAGTACCATGATAGGCCCATTTTCTTTTGTTCTGTGAAAGCATGTCGAACAAGGGCTTCTGATCCGGAAGTTTCCATGCTTTCTAGTCTTCGAACATAGTTAAATACTTGGGGACTGGCCTCAATAGCAAGAGGGTATCGACCCGTATCGCCCCACACTCCTGCATTGGAGGTTCTTTTTCCGACGCTTATTATAGTCCACTTTAGGAAGGAGAGGTGAACTTTCTCGATCTGATCTTCGGCAATTTCTTTGAGTTGAGGGAACTTGTTCCGGGAAGAGAATGCCGTTGTGAATTTGGTCTGGGGTAACCATATCTGACAACCGTAAGAGGCGATAGGAAGTACTAAGGCGTCGAAAAGCTTAAATATCACAGTTTTCTTAATTGACTGTAGGTCAATCATACTTTTGAGTGAGAATAGCTTCTGATAGCTTTCTGCTTCAATTTCACTTGTGCTAGCTTCAGACTTCCAGTAAGAGTAAATGTTATGCCGAGGTAGGTATATTCTCGGACAGAGGAGATGGATATTTGGCCGTAAGTGAAGTTTTTGCTTTCTTTTAGTATGCTCCCAGCACGGTTGAAAACCATGATAGCTGTTTTAGATATGTTAACTGACAAGCCCCACTCAAGGCAGTAGTATTCGAGAGTGTTGAGCTATACATTTCCGAAAGACTTTGAGGTTATTTTTAGCGAGAAACATTGGGCAAATGAATCTACAAACAATATGTTTTATCGAGAACATCATAGTGCCGTATGTTAACGACGAAAAGGTTCTCCTTGGTCTGCCGGAGGCACAGACAACTTTTCTAGTGTATGATGTTTTCAGGAGTCACTTGACGGAAAAAGTCAACGAAATTATGGCACTCAACAACATAGTTCATGAGCTAGTCCCCGCCAACAGTGACCGTGTGTACTGCTAGCAACGCATCACTTCCTGGGCTACAGTATTGACTTCACCGCCATTTTCTCCTCCCTCTCCGCCATTTTCTCCTCCCTTTTCCACCCATCACTATGGATCTCAATTCTGTTACCAATGTTTTAAACTCGTTTTCATTAAATGAGCTGAAAGCTCAGTGTTGAGAATGTCACGAAACTTAAGAGGGATTCAGTTAAATGCGAGGAATTCTTGGAGTTGCATTCAGATTTTGTTCAGAACAAGAGTGTTCAACATGGCACGTTGATGTCTGAACTTGAAACACTTATGGCCGAGCAAACTGCTGTGAAAACTGCCACAAAGTGGCTCACCTCTACTGGAGAGGAATATGTATGGTCTTCCTCAAATGGCCACACCACGACTAAGGAGCCGATCGATATTTTAAATCATCCTGGGATATCAGAGCTTATGCATGATATCAACTCCAAGTTTGGCTGCAAGCTAAACTCATGCCTAGCAAGCATGTACAAGTCTGGTTCTTGTGCAACTAGGTACCACAACGACGACGAGGTGTCTCTTGACCAGTCGCAAGGTATTTATGTAGTTTCAATTTCATTTGGAGCTGAGAGTACCCTCGACATAATTCCAGAAAATGGGGATAAGCGATGTAACAATAAATGCCATATCACCCCAAAGGACTGTAGTTTGTATATTATGAAACCGGGGTGTCAGGAATATTGTCTTCGCAAGGTTCGTGCAGAGAGCTCAGTTAAGGAGACTCGGTATTACGGTATAGCTTATCCTTTCGCTGCCAGATACCGAAGACAGATACAAATGTAGTCAGGGAGCAGATTGTCCGCACTACAATTCCTATGCCGCCCACCACCACCTCAACACCAACCCTTTACTACCTAAATGCTCAAAGAAAACCGAAGAGCAGGAAAACCACTGTCCTGTTTGGAACGTCAATGACAAAATTCGTACGGACAAATAAGTTGGGATTCCGGGGAAGGAAAGTAATCAATGTGTCTCAAAGTGGTGCAAAAATTAGAGACATCACTGAATACATTCAGCATTTTCATAAAACTCATGCAGCTGCAGAAGCTGACGATATTGAAAAAGTTATATTGAGTGTTGGTACAAATGACATAAAACATTCTAAGTATGGGGTTCAGTTCCTTAGGAAGTATCTTAATGACTTAATTGACTCCACTAAGCAGTTATTTCCCGCAGCAATTATAAGTATCCAATGTTGTCTTCCTATTAAGTGTTTATATTCCTACATAGCAAAGAATGTTCTAGATTTTGACAATCTACTTAAAGACTTATGCCTAATAAAGAATAATTGCGTGTTCTTAGACTGTTTCTCAGACTTTTTAACTCGAGACTTTAGATCCTGTAATGAACTTCTATACCATGATTGGCTTCATCTCAACATGAGAGGAGTAGGTTTACTGTCCACTTGGCTTAAGTTTGTTGTAAACGAACACAGTTCTGACAGGGTTGTAAATAATCTTCTGGGAATTTAATTCTTTGATCTTTTATTTCATTTAATATTTTGATTAAGACGTTGCGCCTAAAATTAAAACTCAAACAAATCTCTAATTTAATCTTTTTCTCAATTTTATACCTCCCATTTCAGGTACATTCGGTCATTGCCCATTTTCCAATATGTTTGACAATGAATCGTTTAGACTTAGAATAGGTCTTTTTGCATGCAAAAGGCCTCGCACACAGTCAAAAAATGCACATATAATACATATCAATACGTTTATACCTAAAAAATTTACACATTCATGTCCCCATGCACATTGCACTCCACACATCAACTACAATTATCATAATCATATAATGTTTCTCTTCTATTCTCTCATCATGACTTACTTTCTCCCAATTCTTCTCTCCACGACTAGGTCCATGAACACCTTATTCCCCCTAGATTCTAATATTCATTCCTCTCTACTCCTTGACAGCCCACGTTATCTATCTTATACCATTTCTTGCTTGCTCCCACATCAAACTTTTCTTTGTAATTATCTCCTCATGGTTCATAAGAAATGTTCTTCTCCCTGGTAAGATGATTAAAGTCAAGTATTCCAGCCGCCTCAGGCGTCTAGTCTCTTTATTCATTCTTTGGGTTTTCTCTCTTAACTTTCTTTTGATAACTCTTGATAATCCTTCAATGCTTAATCTAGGTCCCAACTCCCTATCTGTACTCTACCAAAATGTCCAAGGCCTTATTCCTTTCAGTAACCTAAGCTCCTCCCATCCCATTCTTGATGGTAATACGATTTCCGAACTTCAATCCTTTGCTAACATAGAGCAGCCTGACATAATTGCCCTAAATGAGACTTGGCTCAAAAAGTCTATTTCTAGCAACGAAATCTTTCCTTCTTCTCAATATGAAATCTTCCGCAATGACCGCACGAGAAAGACTCATCCTCAAGATCCTAATAACCCTAAAAAGTTTAGGGAAAATGGAGGTGGTGTTCTTTTGGCTGTTCGGTCTGATCTCGACGCCACTACAACCCGACTACCAGTTAGCCTAGGTGCCGAAATGCTTGCCGTTAAAATTGCTTTTCCTAACAAAGAGAGTATTGTAATCTGTACTAGTTATAGAGTAGAAACTCTTGGGTTACCTAATCATGATGTCATAGTTAGTTATATTCGCAAGCTAGTTTCCAAAAAGAATCCCCCTAAAATCTATAATATTGGTGATTTTAATCTTCCCCATACAGACTGGCTATCTTCATCCAGTACCGTATCTATCGAGCAATCCTTTATAGATTCTTTCAGTGATCTTTCTCTCTCCCAGTTGATCACATCACCCACCCATAAAAGTGGTAATACATTAGACATTCTTCTCAGTAATTATGATAACACAATCGATAACTTGAATGTCTGTGATCCTCATTCAGTGTGCAAATCTGATCATTTTCCTGTCACTTTTTCAATTAAAAGCTCCTTTTCCCGTAAGAAAACTCCTAAACGTAAAATCTATAATTTTAAGAGAGCAAACTGGGACATGATTAATCGTGAATTATGCTCGATTAATTGGCAAGTCCTAGAATGCCTGGATCCTGTTTCGTCTTGGAAGTTAGTTAAAGAGTGCACTATGAATTTAGTTGATATACATATTCCTAAAGTAACTATTAAATCAGAGTTCCAACCCCCGTGGTTCGATAGTGAACTTTTTTCTTCATGCCGTAAAAAAGATAGGCTCAGAGCTAAATTTAAAATTTCTGGTTCTATTTCTGATGAGTTAAAGTTTGTTACTAGCTGTAAAGATTTTAAGAGGTTCTCATCAGCCAAAATAAGAGACAGTCTTTTCAATAGTGATGATCCAGCGCTTATAACTAAGAAGTTTTGGTCACATGTTAAGTATCAATCTAACTCCTGCCGTATTCCTAATTGTGTTAGTTATTCTGGACAGCTTCGGTTCAAACCCAAAGATCAAGCTGAACTGTTCAATTCTTTCTTCTATAACCAGTTTTCGGATCCTTCACTTTATGACACTGACATCTCCTATGTCAATGATGTTGATTTTGATATTGACTTCGATCATCGGGATGTTCGTAAGCTTCTTTCAAATATTAATTCAAATAAAGCCCAGGGACCAGATGGCATACACGGTAAAATTCTAAAAAATTGTTCCGTAGGTTTAGCTTACCCTCTAACATGCATTTTTCGTGGATCCTACAACAGCGGCTACATTCCACAAAAATGGAAACTTGCAAATGTTGTCCCAATATTTAAGAAAGGTAAGAAAAGTGAGGTTCAAAACTATAGACCAATATCCCTTACTTGCTTAGTCATGAAAGTTTATGAGCGCATTGTTAAACGTAAACTGCTTTCTTTGACAAGTACCCTTCTTGATCCCATGCAGCATGGTTTTCTAGAGCACAAGTCATGCACAACCAATATGGTTGACTTTTGTGATAGCCTGGCATTGTCTCTTAACGAAAACATTATCAATCATGTTGTGTATTTTGATTTTGCTAAGGCATTTGATTCTGTAAATCATGATATCCTTCTTCATAAGCTAAAGACCTTATATAACATTGATGGTACACTTCTCAAATTCCTTACCAATTACCTGCAAGGCCGTTACCAAAGACTAAGAGTGGTTATTGGTAATGAGATGTCATCTACCCTTTCAGTTAATTCTGGTGTCCCCCAGGGCTCTATTCTTGGTCCCTTACTCTTTGTATTGTTTATCAATGATATTCCCCTTGGCCTTTCGGATGATACTGATATTGTTTTGTATGCCGAATGCCGATGATACAAAAATCTGGCGTAAAATACATTAATCTTCTGATAATGCTAATTTGCAAAAGGATATTGACTAGATCTTTCTGATTGGGCACTTAGAAACAAAATGCGGTTCCATCCAGCAAAATGTAAGGTACTTGTTGTTTCGGGGAAACCATCCTTATCTCCTCCATTCGCATATAATCTTGATGGCTCTCCTCTTTTGTATGTAGAGTTAGAAAAAGATCTTGGAGTTGATATTACTCCTAAGCTAAGTTGGTATAGTCAGTGCGACAGAATTTATACTAAGGCCTGCCAACAACTTGGTATGGTTAGAAGAAATGGCCATATTGTCATTGATCAGAAACGTCGCCGGGCCCTTTACCTTTCCCTTTTTCGTGGCCAATTCGAAAATTGTTCCATAATCTCGCGCCCTTGTAATAAATCACTTAGTGATAAAATTAGAAATTAGAAAGTCTCCAAAAAAGAGCTATTAAAAGGATTCTGTCTGAAGAGAGCCGAAGTTATCCACCTGAGCAATATGTCAAAAAGTGCAAGCTTGTCGACATTCTCCCTTTATCTCAAAAGTTTGACTTGAATGATCTTATTTTTTTCCACAAAGTTCTGAACAATTTAATTCCTGTATCGCTGCCTCACTATCTCTCTTTATATCAGGGCACTTCTCGACTAAGACGTTGCCACCTCGACAGTCTGTCTATTGTGTCATCAATCTTACCTAAGTTAAGTCAGAATTCACACACCATAAGTACCTCAAATAGCCCACTGGCAAAATCAATTTTTTTATGAAACCCATATACTGTAGAATGGACTCCCTTTACAGGTAAGACAGATTGTGTCTACTAGTCTTTTCCAAGCTGAGGTCACTAAGCATCTATGGAAATGTTTATTGGATAGTGAAACAACAGTCTAACTCTAGCCTAGTAGTCTCTTTGCTCCCCATATTATTATTATTTTTTAATTTTTTATCTACCTTCCTATACTTTCAACATCATATCACACTTCCCCCACACACCTTATCACACATTAATGACCATATCAGACCTGTATCTAATGTATCTGGAATTTGACGTATTGAAATACCAATTTTAACTTTATATCGACAATTATTCACCATGGATTTGTTTGTTATTAAATAGTTTTTCATACATTTTTGGATTTAGATTAATTCAATGTAATGGGTCCAAATTACTGCGGACATAGTTTACTATGTGTTTACCGTGTTTGGGTGCCCATCATATTTTACAGTTGGGGGCGATATTTTGAACAACTCTATTTTATATTCATCTATTGCTGTACTCTGTAAAATTTGAAAAGTATTAAATTAAAAAAAAGAATCGGTATTCAGTTTCAGGTTTCGAGGGAAAAGGGCACGAACCTATAAGATTAAGACAATCCATGTTGCCTGCTGTTAGACCCTTTTTAGGTGATGCTCCTGCACCATATTTCTGACTCTTCAACCAGCAATAATTTAGAGTTCCCGAAAAAACACTGTCGTCATAGACCATCACGAAAGCTTGGCAATCAGCCTGATCTTTGCACTTCTTGTA
Organism: Bolinopsis microptera; assembly: GCF_026151205.1. Lineage (NCBI taxonomy): Eukaryota > Metazoa > Ctenophora > Tentaculata > Lobata > Bolinopsidae > Bolinopsis > Bolinopsis microptera. Next base: position 13,898,646 of record NC_087072.1, on the reverse strand, counting down.
ACAATCGTCTATTCCAGTAGAGGTTCCGCTTGATAAGTCTTGTCCGGGGTAGTCTGTATCGTTGTCCATGCACTGCAACCAATCTGAAATATTTTAAATAATATTAACTTAAGTTTTCTTAGATTTAAGGTTCAAGAACGTTTAAAAAAGACGGAAAAATTCGGATTTTTGATGGTTTTGATATTGCCTTCTAATTCTAGTATTAATGACCGTTCATCATTATGTCTGTTCAAGTAATGTTCGTCCAAATAAGGTCCGATAAAGTATCGAAATATAATATGTTACTTACAATTTCTTGTTTCAGCCCCCATCACCTGGGAGATTAATACTCGATTAGATATATTTGATGTTGTTTAGATGCAAAGTATTGTGTATAATATTGAGACTCAAGTAAAACATCGTGCCCAAGGGCATTATCACAATGCTGGCAAGCATTACCGTCGCCCTTATATTCACAATACTATTTACCCCCTATACTATTATATCCCCTGTATTGTTTTCCAGGCATTAAGACTCATCGAAAGTAGTTCAGCAGGTATATTTAAGTTCAAAACATTCTAATTCAATGTTAAAGATGACAGGAATAAGAAATAGTTATGTGGAGGTTTTTAAGAAATTTGCGCAAAATACGCGCCAGCATGTTATACGAAATTAGGTAAAAAACCCAAAATCAAGATCTGAAACTTTGCAGGGCGTCTAGACCTCGCCCAAATCGACACTAAACAAAATTTCATGTTTCAGCAGTATCGGCAAGTGGGTTTTCTGGAACCCCTGTTTTACAACAGATTGTCGTGAAGTATATATATGTATGTATGATTTCGAATATATTCTGCTTTCCCACAATATTTAAATGGCATTATATATGAATTTAATGCCAACTTGAATGAGTAAAAAGTGCCATATTCAGTCAGTTATCGACAGATATACCTACCTAAACACAAGGAAACGTTTTCAAAGGCAGAATTTCGAAATCGTTGAAATTATCTCCTTATTAATGAAGTTTCGACTGTGTAAATTATCCTGACATTATAATCATAAAGAGATGATATTTGACCAGATAATTTGAGGAACCGTCCGCAAATGCAAATTGATACCGAGAATGAAATCGGTCGCTCGCTTTTCCCATTTAATAAGCTTTATTACAATTCGTAAGCCGTGAATGGGAAAAGCGAGCGACCGATTTCATTCTCGGTATCAATTTGCATTTGCGGACGGTTCCTCAAATTAATATCATTTCCTTTTGTTTGGAAAAGAGAGACACTGGCAGCGGTTCACTCTACCCATGAATATGGGTTTTGGTCAAATTTGCTATTACATATATCTTGAAAACAGGTTATTGGCTATATAGAAGACGAAATTAGGTAATCACTAAGTCACTATATTTAATATTCATTTTATTGTTTAAAAGTAAAATTATTTCTAAGTACACGGTAGATCATAAGGTATATGGAGCTGCGGCGTGCCGGGCTGGGAATAATATAGTGAGGTATGAAGTAATAATTCACATTTCATTGTGTTGTTCACGGCTTGGTGCGGTGTGGATTCTTTTAGCCGTTATACATGTTTCTTTTGAAGTTTGTGATCATTGCTTCGTGATTTTGCTGGTTGTATTTGGGTTATGTGGATTTTATGTGATGAGTACGTGGTTGATTCGCGTTGTTTCTTGTTGATTGTATAGGTTTTACGATGTTACTTGTTATTGTAATATTTCGTAGTATTGATAGATTATTTTAACATTGTAATTTTGCAGCTATGTAAGTTATTATTACGTCCTGTGTATGACAAAGGCATGTTGCCGAAACATCGACAAAGAATTTTGTGTTTACAACACTGAGTGGAGACTTTCACTTCGTCAACAGCATTTCGAAATATTTTTACTTAGTTGAGATACGATCGTGCCAATGTTAACATGTTATGATGTTACAGGTTACTGCCGTAGTATAATTTATGTGACCGGTGCGTGGTTACAATAGTGTTGATTGATCCATAGTACGTAATCAGTAATATGGAGAAATGGTAACGGAAACATGTTATTAAAAATCGGAAAACAATCATCCGGAGGATATGATAATAATAATATTTGAATGAACAAACCAGAACTTCGGCAAGAGATTGCACTTCTCCACCTTCTCTATTTCTGATCATTATCTCGGAGCCAGCTTTATTAACCGGCACAACCATAGGGGGTCCATCATTGCTGTTTAATGTTCCTACTTCCGTGCCATCAATTAAGACAGAGGCACCATCAATTCGGTCCTCGCAACAATCTGTTCGTCCAAAGATTTGGATTTCCTTGATATACATTGAGCGAGGGTATGTCAGCGACCACCAGGCGTTACTACCCAATGCTAGAGTGTGGGTTAAAGAATTGCTGAAAATAATAAGTACCAATTAACCAATATTTAAGTTTTCTACACAGGAATAGAAACGTTTTTTGCTGAAACATTTTAGAATGTTATAAATTTTGATTACTCCTTTCCTCCCAGAAACTAATGTATTCAAATTATTTTAAGTAAGTTTCTTACTCTGTCATGATGCCATTATTATCGCCATCAATAGCTAATTCAGCATTATAGTTATTCATGGTATCAGTCTGTTTTGCCATTCCTTTGCTTGCGATGTTCTTGACCTCTGTAGTTGAAAGTATTTAATGCTTTAATGGATATAGAGAGGTAAACATTTACTCACGAAAGCACGAACAAACTAGGGCCTGTTGTCGAACTTTTGAGGGAGTCCTGGACCCGAACCGCCAAACGGTACAGCCACGCCCATATTTGGTCCAAATTATGTCCAATTTAGCCAAATAACCTGAACATGCCCAAAACCCAACTTTTAGGTGCTCTACTTGTAAGTGTTTAACCGACTCACTAACACATGTATTTTTTATAGGACTTATTATGTAAAAGAACTACGAAGATATTATCCAAATTATGATGCTTAACTGCTTATCCAACGTATTACATTATTTATATATATATAATAGGCTACTTAGCGAACCTGGACAAGGACCGGAGTTGCAATTTTGCGCTTCTGTCAAACTTCCCTCACAATTAGCACCACCATTAGCTGGGGCTGGGTTATCACAGCTTCTTTCCCTGGTCTGTTGTCCTTCTCCACAATAAGTTGAGCACACTGACAATACTCCAAACGCACTCAATCCTCCATCAATTTCTAAGTTGTAAAACTGGTTATAATTATATACCAAAAATAACGGATTTTATTTTGCGCTAATTGTCTTTAAACTTTGGGAAAGGTCAATTTAATTTTTAGTGGTTATGTTTTTTCTTCATACTGAAGTAACTTTTGAGGGAGTCCCGGACCCAATCCGCCAAACAGTGCAGCCACACCCATATTTGGTCCAAATTAGGCTCAATTTAGCCAACTTTTAGGTGCTCTACTTGTAGAGTGAGGATAAGTCAGTTTTGTAGCTGTGAGCATGATCCAAAGTTACACAGAAGTTGTTTTACAATTTTCTAATTCAGTAATCGGTACTGGTATTCAGTTTCATGTTTCAAGGAAAAGGGCACGAACCTTTAAAACAATCCATGTTGCCTGCTTTGAGACCCGTAACGGTTTGTGCTCCTGTACCATATTTCTGACTCTTCAACCAGCAATAATTTAGAGTTCCCGAAAAAGCACTGTCGTCATAGACCATCACGAAAGCTTGGCAACCAGCCTGATCTTTGCACTTCTTGTAACAATCGTCTATTCCAGTAGAGGTTCCGCTTGTTAAGTCATGTCCGGGGTAGTCTGTATCTGTGTCCATACACTGCAGCCAATCTGAAATATTTTAAATAATATTAACTTAAGTTTTCTTAGATTTAAGGGTTCAAGAACGTTTAAAAAAGACGAAAAAAATTTCGGATTTTTGATGGTTTTGATATTGCCTTCTACTTCTAGTGTTTATATTAATGTCCGTTCATAATTATGTCCATTTAAGTAATGTCCGTCCAATTAACGTCCGATAAGGTATGCTTTTTCTTCATACTGAAGTATCGAAATATAATATGTTACTTACTTTTTCCTGTTTCAGCCCCCATCACCTGGGAGATTAATACTCGATTAGATATATTTGATGTTGTTTAGATGCAAAGTATTGTGTATAATTTTTAGACTCAAGTAAAACATCGTGCCCAAGGGCATTATTTGCTATTACATATATCTTGAAAACAGGTTATTGGCTATAGAAGACGAAATTAGGTAATCACTAAGTCACTATATTTAATATTCATTTTATTGTTTAAAAGTAAAATTATTTCGAAGTAGACGGTAGATCATAAGGTATAAGGAGCTGCGGTGTGCCGGGCTGGGAATAATATAGTGAGGTATGAAGTAATAATTCACATTTCATTGTGTTGTTCACGGCTTGGTGCGGTGTGGATTCTTTTAGCCGTTATACATGTTTCTTTTGAAGTTTGTGATCATTGCTTCGTGATTTTGCTGGTTGTATTTGGGTTATGTGGATTTTATGTGATGAGTACGTGGTTGATTCGCGTTGTTTCTTGTTGATTGTATGGGTTTTACGATGTTACTTGTTGTTGTAATATTTCGTAGTATTGATAGATTATTTTAACATTGTAATTTTGCAGCTATGTAAGTTATTATTACGTCCTGTCTATGACAAAGGCATGTTGCCGAAACGTCGACAAAGAATTTTGTATTTACAACACTGAGTGGAGACTTTCACTTCGTCAACAGCATTTCGAAATATTTTTACTTAGTTGAGATACGATCGTGCCAATGCAACATGTTATGATGTTACAGGTTACTGCCGTAGTATAATTTATGTGACCGGTGCGTGGTTACAATAGTGTTGATTGATCCATAGTGCGTAATCAGTAATATGGAGAAATGGTAACGGAAACATGTTATTAAAAATCGGAAAGCAATCATCTGGAGGATATGATAATAATGATATTTGAATGAACAAACCAGAACTTCGGCAAGAGATTGCGCGTCTCCACCTTCTCTATTTCTGATCATTATCTCGGAGCCAGCTTTATTAACCGGCACAACCATAGGGGGTCCATCATTGCTGTTTAATGTTCCTACTTCCGTGCCATCAATTAAGACAGAGGCACCATCAATTCGGTCCTCGCAACAATCTGTTCGTCCAAAGATTTGGATTTCCTTGATATACATTGAGCGAGGGTATGTCAGCGACCACCAGGCGTTACTACCCAATGCTAGAGTGTGGGTTAAAGAATTGCTGAAAATAATAAGTAATTAACCAATATTTAAGTTTTCTACACAGGAATAGAAACGTTTTTTGCTGAAAATTTTTAGAATGGTATAAATTTTGTTTACTCCTTTCCTCCCAGAAACTAATGTATTCAAATTATTTTAAGTAAGTTTCTTACTCTGTCATGATGCCATTATTATCGCCATCAATAGCTAATTCAGCATTATAGTTATTCATGGTATCAGTCTGGTTTGCCATTCCTTTGCTTGCGATGTTCTCGACCTCTGTAGTTGAAAGTACTTAATGCTTTAATGGATATAGAGAGGTAAACATTTACTCACGAAAGCACGATGGAGGGGTAAACTGAAAGCTATGTAAAATACCAAGATTTTAAATTCCCAATTAGTCAGACTGAGCAGGTTGAGCTGTAGTAATACACAATAAACCACGCCCTGCTTGATTGGACCGTAAAATATTTTGACTGCACAAATTTTATTTTCCAAACATTATAACTGGCTGGTCACACACGCATCTCAATTAAATTCCCATAGGATATTGTTTTCCAAGTCTTGTCCTGTGAGTAAAGAATGTGTGAGAAAGTATTAATAAAATAAATGTATATTTTTTGAATTTTCTAAATCTAATCTGAGAATGAAGTATAAAGAAATTTTGAATTATCACTGTATAGTTTAAGATATTTATAGCTTATTATAACCATTGATACAAAGGCCATAATCTTTCGCCAGCTCTCTAATATCTACCTTGAAGCTGCATTTTATATCCTTGAACTACACAATATAAACTAAAGCATGTTTTAGTGTAGACTTTTTGTCACAACAAGACTGCAACCTATAGTAACAACTATAAACAGAACCCTTAATGTCTACTAACAAAATTCTTCTAGTCCTAATATGAGCCTTGTCTCTAAAAACCTAACTGAACTAGCGTTTCGGTGTGTGCAAAAGCTTTCAGGCACGCGCATTCCTTGCCCCGTTAGTTACCTGTCCTTCCAAAACCAAACTAGCAGTTAAGGACAAAAAGTCATACACCAAATGGGCATTATATTTTATGAATTGTTTTAAATCTTTTTATTCTGTAAAATGTGCTAAAATTAAATTTCTTGTTTCATTGAAAAATTTCTTGTTTCATTGAGTTCTGAGGTGTTAAAAAATTTTCATTACTATCTTCAGTAACATCCTGAATCAGAAACTCGGTTAATATCTGAATAGCTGAATCCGTCGTCATTTTCTTCAGGGACAAATGTTTTGTCAGAAATGAGTTTGTAGTAATGGCCTAATGGGCGCGATGTTCGTTTACTCGTGCCCTGAGGGGCAGCACCGTTCTTCCTACTATACATAACACATATTACAAAGTTGGCAACTAAAGAGGTATACAACAGTGTAGCTGACACATGTACCAGACACTGTTTTGGATCGCTGTCCATTGACTGTTATTGATGGATGTGGAAATATGATGTTACAGCTTTACAGGTACCGCAGTATCTGCCCCCACATGGTCTTGTGTGAGGTTGGGTTAGGTCATCCGCAAACTGTTTTGCTTTGACCAACTTCCTTCTAAATGATGTTCCAGTACGTCTGACGAATTTGAGGATAGGGCGTGATGTACCGGCTCTAGATGATATAGGGGAGCCTGGGGTGTTTTCACTTGTATGAGAACCAGATAATCCTGAGAAACTCCTGGTTCTGCTGAGTTCTAGTTACAATCTTTGTACTGATTCTACCAACTCTTGGTGGCTGCCAAATGTTGAAATAACGCGAACTGCTGGTTAGAGAGACTTTGGGACCAGGACATTGCTGTTTGAGTTGTCCAGTGGTTTGAGACATCTTTCAAAACCTTTGACTTTTTCACTGATATTATCTACCATAGTTTTAGGGTAGGTCGATTGAAAGAAAAAGTTTTTCAATTCATCAATTTGTTATCGAAGTCTGTCGTTATCATTGATGATTCGGCGGAGTCTCAGACATGCACTATAGACTATGCTGCTGAATGTATGGTTCGGGTGCTGGGAACCGAAGTACAGGTAGGAGCGAGCATCAGTCTCTTTAACATAGAGGTCTGTCTGAAGATCACCTGCGGTGTCGAAACAAAATTTGATGTCTAAGAATGACACATAAAAATTGTTATCTTCTATGATGTTCTCATCAATGTGGAGGCCAAGTTCTGCTAGCCTTGAATTGACAGTTGTGATGAATTTTGAAAACTGTCTTTTCGTACCATGGAATACTCCACAGCCGTCGTCTATTTATCTCTTGACCGATCTTACAGGTTCCATTAGTTCCGTGTCTGAATAAACTTGCTCACGCGTGACATGGTATACTGCTATGTTTGCAAGTTGAACACAGATACTGCCTCCTGTCGGTACTCCTCGTTTCTGCCTGTACCACTCTCCGTTAAATTTGCCTATAGACGACTCAAAACTGAGTTCAACACTTCTTATCAACCACTCCTTGAATTTGGCGGACCATTCTGGTCTCTTTTCTTCCATGGCCACCTTCAAAGCTCGGAGTGTAAGGTGGGGACTCAATGAATCATATAAAGCTTTGCAATCAAATGTGAATGCTTTAATAATGCTTTTAAGTTCTGTGTCCAGGGTATTGTTGATGTTGTCGAGCCAGACTAAGGCGTCTCTATTATCAATAAGAAGGTCTTCGCAAAAATCCCTTTCTAGTTGACGTAGGTATTTATCAGCTAGGAAGACATCCGGTCGTCTGCTGGCTCCTTCGTGGAGGGCGGTAATGAGTCTTGCTCGTGGTTTGGCCCCTGGTATGAGTTCTTCTTTCTTCATCTTATGAATTTTAAAAGCAGGGTAGAAATAAGGCTGGCCAGGGTAGTGTGGGAGGGTACTGGGGCGGTTTGTGGGTCCAGTTTGGTCTGCTGTGGTGTTGTCAGAAACACCAAACACTTCTTTTGCATCCCTTGCTGATATCAGTCCTTCTTCTTTTCCCTGTACCTGCAGTGCTTGAAGAGTTTCTCATACAGCTGTTGGGTAGGGTCACAGTCCAACTTTTCATTTAATTCCTGATTTTCCAGTTTCTCCAGTGTCCGTTGCTTGATGAGGTTAGGGTCGATAATAAGGCTTGCACCACCCTTGTCTGCCTTGATGGCTATTATCCCATCTTTAATGCGCTGTTCCAACCATTTGAGTCCTTTTATCTCAGAAGAGGATAAGTTGGTGGGCTTAGGTGGGCTTCCGGAAGTCTTCAATTTGATGTCGAGTTCTCGTCTCATTGTGTCCACTGCTGTATTGACTGCTTGTTCATTGCTTGGTTTTGCTGTAGAGTAGTTTTTCTACGGAGTTTGGCGGGGAGGTTGCTGATGTTAGGTATGTCTCTCCGGAAAGTACTCTATTGGAATAGTTCAGTATTTTGTTGGTGACGAGCTTCATGTCAAGTCTCAGGTCGATTTTATCCCGAGTTGGGGTTGGGATGTAGCCTAGTCCTTTTCCTAACAGTGCCAGTGCCCCAGCAGGTATGTCGTCGTTAACCAACACTACAACACTTCCTGTATCCAGTGCTCTTTTGGCGTCACACTCGACTTTCCTGTCGTTCCGGTGTTGTCGCTTTTTGAAATTCCTCCTCTTCTTAGTCTGTGTCAGTAAAGTTTGGAGGAGAGCTTTGGTCTTGTTGGGCCAGTGTTTCCACTTGTTGTTGTTTTGGCTTCTGTAGAACTCTATTTTAGAAATGTAGTGTTTCTTCGGGCTCTTCACGTCGTTTGGTGGTAGTGTTAGTTGTGGCTCATCACTAGATCTGGAGATCGTTGGCTTTGATAGCCAACTCTAGATTCTGTGACTCTAGATAGACTCTAGATGGACAGGTTACGGAACATTTCCGGTGATTCTACGATAGTAGTTCCTTTGGATCGTAGGGAGGGGGAGGACGCTTCAAGTAGCGGCAATTCCTGAGGAACTATAGTCTTAACCGGTGTATACTAAGCTGTTGAGATGGTGAATAATCCGAAAAGTTCTTTGAGAGTAAAAAAAGACAGTTCTATTAATGATATTTTCGCAAAATAAAGATTATGAACCCTGATTCACCTTGATTTTTTTGTGAAACTTGGTTTCGAGATAGCAGTTGACGAACAAACTAGAACCAGTGGTCGAACTTTTGAGGGAATCCCGGACCCCAACCGCCAAACGGTGCAGCCACGCCCATATTTGGTCCAAATTAGGCCAAATTTAGCCAAATACCCTGAACATACCCAAAACCCAACTATTAGGTGCTCTATTTATAGAATGTTTAACCGACACACTAACACATGTATTTTTATAGGACTTATAATGTAAAAGAACTACGAAGATATTATTCGAATTGTGATGCATAACTGCTTATCCAACGTATTACATTATTTATATATATAATAGGTTACTTAACGAACCTGGACAAGGACCCGCGGAGTTGCAATTTTGCGCTTCTGTCAAACTTCCCACACAATTAGCACCACCGTTAGCTGGGGCTGGGTTATTACAGATTCTTTCCCTGGTCTGTTCTCTTTCACCACAATAATTAGTTGAGCACGCTGACCATTGTCCAAACGCACTCAATCCTCCATCAATTTCTAAGTTAAATAACTGTGTTATATATCAAATATGCGCTAATACTCTCTGAACTTTGGGAAAGGTCAATTTAATTTTTAGTGGTTATGTTTTTTCTTCATACTGAAGTAACTTTTGAGGGAGTCCCGGACCCAAACCGCCAAACAGTGCAGCCACACCCATATTTGGTCCAAATTAGGCTCAATTTAGCCAACTTTTAGGTGCTCTACTTGTAGAGTGAGGATAAGTCAGTTTTGTAGCTGTGAGCATGATCCAAAGTTACACAGAAGTTGTTTTACAATTTTCTAATTCAGTAATCGGTACTGGTATTCAGTTTCAGGTTTCAAGGGAAAAGGGCACGAACCTTTAAAACAATCCATGTTGCCTGCTTTGAGACCCGTAACGGTTTCTGCTCCTGCACCATATTTCTGACTCTTCAACCAGCAATAATTTAGAGTTCCCGAAAAAGCACTGTCGTCATAGACCATCACGAAAGCTTGGCAACCAGCCTGATCTTTGCACTTCTTGTAACAATCGTCTATTCCAGTAGAGGTTCCGCTTGTTAAGTCATGTTCGGGGTAGTCTGTATCTGTGTCCATACACTGCAGCCAATCTGAAATATTTTAAATAATATTAACTTAAGTTTTCTTAGATTTAAGGGTTCAAGAACGTTTAAAAAAGACGAAAAAAATTTCGGATTTTTAATGGTTTTGATATTGCCTTCTACTTCTAGCGTTTATATTAATGTCCGTTCATAATTATGTCCGTTTAAGTAATGTCCGTCCAATTAAGGTCCGATAAGGTATGCTTTTTCTTCATACTGAAGTATATATGAAATATGATATGTTACTTACTTTTTCCTGTTTCAGCCCCCATCACCTGGGAGATTAATACTCGATTAGATATATTTGATGTTGTTTAGATGCAAAGTATTGTGTATAATATTTAGACTCAAGTAAAACATCGTGCCCAAGGGCATTATTTGTTATTACATATATCTTGAAAACAGGTTATTGGCTATAGAAGACGAAAATAGGTAATCACTAAGTCACTATATTTAATATTCATTTTATTGTTTAAAAGTAAAATTATTTCTAAGTAGACGGTAGATCATAAGGTATATGGAGCTGCAGTGTGCCGGGCTGGGAATAATATAGTGAGGTATGAAGTAATAATTAACATTTCATTGTGTTGTTCACGGCTTGGTGCGGTGTGGATTTTTTTAGCTGTTATATATGTTTCTTTTGAAGTTTGTGATCATTGCTTCGTGATTTTGCTGGTTGTAATTGGGTTATGTGGATTTTATCATTTATGTGATGAGTACGTGGTTGATTCGCGTTGTTTCTTGTTGATTGTATGGGTTTTACGATGTTACTTGTTGTTGTAATATTTCGTAGTATTGATAGATTATTTTAACATTGTAATTTTGCAGCTATGTAAGTTATTATTACGTCCTGTCTATGACAAAGGCATGTTGCCGAAACGTCGACAAAAAATTTTTTTTTTCAACACTGAGTGAAGACGTTCACTTCGTCAACTGCATTTCGAAATATTTTTACTTAGTTGAGATACGATCGTGCCAATGTTAACATGTTATGATTTTACAGGTTACTGACTTAGTATAATTCATGTGACCGGTGCGTGGTTACAATAGTGTTGATTGATCTATAGTACGTAATCAGTAATATGGAGAAATGGTAACGGAAACATGTTATTAAAAATCGGAAAGCAATCATCTGGAGGATATGATAATAATAATATTTGAATGAACAAACCAGAACTTCGGCAAGAGATTGCACGTCTCCACCTTCTCTATTTCTGATCATTATCTCGGAGCCAGGTTTATTAACCGGCACAACCATAGGGGGTCCATCATTGCTGTTTAATGTTCCTACTTCCGTGCCATCAATTAAGACAGAGGCACCATCAATTCGGTCCTCGCAACAATCTGTTCGTCCAAAGATTTGGATTTCCTTGATATACATTGAGCGAGGGTATGTCAGCGACCACCAGGCGTTACTACCCGATGCTAGAGTGTGGGTTAAAGAATTGCTGAAAATGATAAGTTCCAATTAACCAATATTTAAGTTTTCTACACAGGAATAGAAACGTTTTTGCTGAAAAATTTTAGAATGTTATAAATTTTGTTTACTCCTTTCCTCTCAGAAACTAATGTATTCAAATTATTTTAAGTAAGTTTCTTACTCTGTCATGATGCCATTATTATCGCCATCAATAGCTAATTCAGCATTATAGTTATTCATGGTATCAGTCTGTTTTGCCATTCCTTTGCTTGCGATGTTCTCGACCTCTGTAGTTGAAAGTACTTAATGCTTTAATGGATATAGAGAGGTAAACATTTACTCACGAAAGCACGATGGAGGGGTAAACTGAAAGCTATGTAAAATATCAAGATTTTAAATTCCCAATTAGTCAGACTGAGCAGGTTGAGCTGTAGTAATACACAGTTCTGAGGTGTTAAAACATTTTCATTACTATCTTCAGTAACATCCTGAATCAGAAACTCGGTTAATATCAGTTCCTACAAAGTGGAACAATCGAAATGAAATGACACAACTAAAAACGATATGATTGTGCCCCAATGCAATAGAAAACCTCTAAGATAAATCTAATAATGGGATCTCAAATGGGTCCATGGCATTGAGCCCCAGTGGACGTATAGTTCTTAGTTTCTGAATATAACGGTGTTCATCCACTTCTAGAGTTCTTGGGCTAAGCTATTACCTTATTCCTGAGAATTGACACCTTATAAGCCTGGTTGAAATTGTCACGTTGTTTCACATTGTGAAGTTCTACAAGGTGTTTACCCAAGCTGAATCCGTCGTCATTTTCTTCAGGGACAAATGTTTTGTCAGAAATGAGTTTGTAGTAATAGGCGCGATGTTCGTTTACTCGTGCCCTGAGGGGCAGCACCGTTCTTCCTACTATACATAACACATATAACAAAGTTGGCAACTAAAGAGGTATACAACAGTGCAGTAGCTGACACATGTACCAGACACTGTTTTGGATCGCTGTCCATTGATTGTTATTGATGGATGTGGAAATATGATGTTACAGCTTTACACTTTACAGGTACCGCAGTATCTGCCCCCACATGGTCTTGTGTGAGGTTGGGTTAGGTCAACCGCAAACTGTTTTGCTTTGACCAACTTCCTTCTAAATGATGTTCCAGTACGTCTGACGAATTTTAGGATAGGGCGTGATGTACCGGCTCTAGATGATATAGGGGAGCCTGGGGTGTTTTCATTTGTATGAGAACCAGATAATCCTGAGAAACTCCTGGTTCTGCTGAGTTCTGGTTACAATCTTTGTACTGATTCTACCAACTCTTGGTGGCTGCCAAATGTTGAAATAACGCGAACTGCTGGTTAGAGAGACTTTGGGACCAGGACATTGCTGTTTGAGTTGTCCAGTGGTTTGAGACATCTTTCAAAACCTTTGACTTTTTCACTGATATTATCTACCATAGTTTTAGGGTAGGTCGATTGAAAGAAAAAGTTTTTCAATTCATCAATTTGTTATCGAAGTCTGTCGTTATCATTGATGATTCGGTGGAGTCTCAGACATGCACTATAGACTATGCTGCTGAATGTATGGTTTGGGTGGTGGGAACCGAAGTACAGGTAGGAGCGAGCATCAGTCTCTTTAACATAGAGGTCTGTCTGAAGATCACCTGCGGTGTCGAAACAAAATTTGATGTCTAAGAATGACACATAAAAATTGTTATCTTCTATGATGTTCTCATCAATGTGGAGGCCAAGTTCTGCTAGCCTTGAATTGACAGTTGTGATGAATTTTGAAAACTGTCTTTTCGTACCATGGAATACTCCACAGCCGTCGTCTATGTATCTCTTGACCGATCTTACAGGTTCCATTAGTTCCGTGTCTGAATAGACTTGCTCACGCGTGACATGGTATGTTGCTATGTTTGCAAGTTGAACACAGATACTGCCTCCTGTCGGTACTCCTCGTTTCTGCCTGTACCACTCTCCGTTAAATTTGCCTATAGACGACTCAAAGCTGAGTTCAACACCTCTTATCAACCACTCCTTGAATTTGGCGGACCATTCTGGTCTCTTTTTTTCCATGGCCACCTTCAAAGATTGGAGTGTAAGGTGGGGACTCAATGAATCATATAAAGCTTTGCAATCAAATGTGAATGCTTTAATGTTACTTTTGAGTTCTGTGTCCAGGGTATTGTTGATGTTGTCGAGCCAGACTAAGGCGTCTCTATTATCAATAAGAATGTCTTCGCAAAAATCCCTTTCTAGTTGACGTATGTATTTATCAGCTAGGAAGACATCCGGTCGTCTGCTGAGTGCTGGCTCCTTCGTGGAGGGCGGTATAAATGAGTCTTGCTCGTGGTTTGGCCCCTGATATGAGTTCTTCTTTCTTAATCATCTTATGAATTTTAAAAGCAGGGTAGAAATACGGCTTGCCAGGGCGATAGTGTGGGAGGGTACTGGGGCGGTTTGTGGGTCCAGTTTGGTCTGCTCTGGTGTTGTCAGAAACACCCAACACTTCTTTCGCATCCCTTGCTGATATCAGTCCTTCTTCTTTTCCCTGTACCCAGTGCTTGAAGAGTTTCTCATACAGCTGTTGGGTAGGGTCACAGTCCAACTTTTCATATAATTCCTGATTTTCCAGTTTCTCCAGTGTCCGTTGCTTGATGAGGTCAGGGTCGATAATAAGGCTTGCACCACCTTTGTCTGCCTTATTGGCTATTGTCCCATCTTTAATGCGCTGTTCCAACCATTTGAGTTTTTTTATTTCAGAAGAAGATAAGTTGGTGGGCTTAGGTGGGCTTCCGGCAGTCTTCAATTTGATGTCGAGTTCTCGTCTCATTGTGTCCACTGCTGTATTGACTGCTTGTTCATTGCTTGGTTTTGCTGTAGAGTAGTTTTTCTACGGAGTTTGGCGGGGAGGTTGCTGATGTTAGGTATGTCTCTCCGGAAAGTACTCTATTGGAATAGTTCAGTATTTTGTTGGTGACGAGCTTCATGTCAAGTCTCAGGTCGATTTTATCCCGAGTTGGGGTTGGGATGTAGCCTAGTCCTTTTCCTAACAGTGCCAGTGCCCCAGCAGGTATGTCTTCGTTAACCAACACTACAACACTTTCTGTATCCAGTGCTCTTTTGGCGTCACGCTCGACTTTCCTGTTGTTCCGGTGTTGTCGCTTTTTGAAAGTCCTCCTCTTCTTAGTCTGTGTCAGTCAGACGTGGGCGCCGCCGAAAATGCTGCAGCGGCGGCGTGAGGCCGTATTTCACTCGGCGGCGGCGGCGTATCGGCGGCTGGAACCAATTTTTTGGCAACATAGTCATTGTACCACTGACTGACATCTTATAAGCTAATGTACACTTTGTAATTTGTATGCTAAGGTTCATTTCAAAATTGAATGACGATTTGAAAGAGCAACTATTTATACTCTGTTCAGCAACAAGCAGATATTTGGCTACGATAACGGCACAACTGAGGCAAAAATTTGACATTCGGCGCGCCGATCGAAATTTATCGGCGGCGGCGGCGTGTCGAATTTATCGGCGGCGGCGTACCGGCGGCGGCGCCCACGTCTGGTGTCAGTAAAGTTTGGAGGAGAGCTTTGGTCTTGTTAGGCCAGTGTTTCCACTTGTTGTTGTTTTGGCTTCTGTAGAACTCTATTTTAGAAATGTAGTGTTTCTTCAGGCTCTTCACGTCGTTTGGTGGTAGTGTTAGTTGTGGCTCATCACTAGATCTGGAGATCGTTGGCTTTGATAGCCAACTCTAGATTCTGTGACTCTAGATAGACTCTAGATGGACAGGTTACGGAACATTTCCGGTGATTCTACGATAGTAGTTCCTTTAGATCGTAGGGAGGGGGAGGACGCTTCAAGTAGCGGCAATTCCTGAGGAACCATAGTCTTAACCGGTGTATACTAAGCTGTTGAGATGGTGAATAATCCGAAAAGTTCTTTGAGAGTGTTTTCTTATAGTTCTTCTGTTTTCTTGGGGAGCATGTAAAAAATGTAAAAATAGACAGTTCTATTAATGATATTTTCGCAAAATAAAGATTATGAACCCTGATTCACCTTGATTTTTTTGTGAAACTTGGTTTCGAGATAGCAGTTGACGAACAAACTAGAACCAGTGGTCGAACTTTTGAGGGAATCCCGGACCCCAACCGCCAAACGGTGCAGCCACGCCCATATTTGGTCCAAATTAGGCCAAATTTAGCCAAATACCCTGAACATGCCCAAAACCCAACTATTAGGTGCTCTATTTGTAGAATGTTTAACCGACACACTAACACATGTATTTTTATAGGACTTATAATGTAAAAGAACTACGAAGATATTATTCGAATTGTGATGCATAACTGCTTATCCAACGTATTACATTATTTATATATATAATAGGTTACTTAACGAACCTGGACAAGGACCCGCGGAGTTGCAATTTTGCGCTTCTGTCAAACTTCCCACACAATTAGCACCACCGTTAGCTGGGGCTGGGTTATTACAGATTCTTTCCCTGGTCTGTTCTCTTTCTCCACAATAATTAGTTGAGCACGCTGACCATTGTCCAAACGCACTCAATCCTCCATCAATTTCTAAGTTAAATAACTGTGTTATATATCAAATATGCGCTAATACTCTCTGAACTTTGGGAAAGGTCAATTTAATTTTTAGTGGTTATGTTTTTTCTTCATACTGAAGTAACTTTTGAGGGAGTCCCGGACCCAAACCGCCAAACAGTGCAGCCACGTCAAAATTAGGCTCAATTTAGCCAACTTTTATGTGCTCTACTTGTAGAGTGAGGATAATTCAGTTTTGTAGCTGTGAGCATGATCTAAAGTTACACAGAAGTTGTTTTACAATTTCCTAATTCAGTAATCGGTACTGGTATTCTGTTTCAGGTTTCAAAGGAAAAGGGCACCCGGCACGAACCTAAAAAACAATCCATGTTGCCTGCTTTTAGACCGATGAAAGATGTTGCTCCGTTACCATATTTCTGACTCTTCAACCAGCAATAGTTTACTGGTTGGTGCGAAATATGAGTGTTGTCATAGACCATCATAAAAGCTTGGCAACCAGCCTGATCTTTGCACTTCTTGTAACAATCGTCTATTCCAGTAGAGGGTCCGCTTGATAAGTCTTGTCCGGGGTAGTCTGTATCGTTTTCCATGCACTGCAGCCAATCTGAAATATTTTAAATAATATTAACTTAAGTTTTCTTAGATTTAAGGGTTCAAGAACGTTAAAAAAAGACGAAAAAAATTCGGATTTTTGATGGTTTTGATTGCCTTCTACTTCTAGTATTAATGACCGTTCATCATTATGTCCGTTCAAGTAATGTCCGTCCAAATAAGGTCCGATAAAGTATCGAAATATAATATGTTACTTACTTTTTCCTGTTTCAGCCCCCATCACCTGGGAGATTAATACTCGATTAGATATATTTGATGCTGTTTAGATGCAAAGTATTGTTTATAATATTTAGACTCAAGTAAAACATCGTGCCCAAGGGCATTATTTGCTATTACATATATCTTGAAAACAGGTTATTGGCTATATAGAAGACGAAATTAGGTAATCACTAAGTCACTGAATTTAATATTCATTTTATTGTTTAAAAGTAAAATTATTTCTAAGTAGACGCTAGATCATAAAGTATATGGAGCTGCGGCGTGCCGGGCTGGGAATAATATAGTGAGGTGTGAAGTAATAATTCACATTTCATTGTGTTGTTCACGGCTTGGTGCGGTGTGGATTCTTTTAGCCGTTATATGGGCAATTCCACGTAGTGTAATTCCCACTTTGCACAAAATTTAGCTTTTAATTGCATGCTAATTGTAGACTAACATTAGCAGCATGATAATATAAAGTCAGAATGAAGTTTAAACGTTTGTGATGATGTGGCAACAAAAGTTTAATGTCTATCTCTTATACTTTTTATGTGAGCAGCATTTAATAAAGTAGGCGTAATTCACAGGCAGATTTTGGTGTTTTAGAAATCTTGCCTTAAAATTGCAATTCGTGCCCCAGTGTATAAATAGCAGAAGTTACAGTAAGGCTTGATCACAATAAAGTACACAGTTTTTCAACTTCCTATGTCCTTCCTAACATAAATTTGTGGAATGTGTGTAGTACAGGGACAATATAGGAAGTAAACGTAATTCACATTTGGAGGTAGTGTTACTCACACTCTGCCCAGTTGCTCTGTTTGTGCGTTGTATTGATGTTTGCTTGTTCTTGATTTGGTTGCTGCTATTGTAAAATGGTGAAGTAGACTGACTATTACTGATTTTAAATTAAATTGACTACTAATTGGTCCAATTAGATACTGGTAATGGTGTAGATTACACCCTACTGCCATACCACAGTGGTCCGGGCGCCCATGCGAGGTAGACATAAGACATAGGCATGACTAAGGGGTATGATATACCACAAAACATATCTTGCCCCAAAATAACGTTTAAAAAGGTTTTTAGAGTGATTAAATGGATATTTGACCTCAAATATCAATTTTACCCCATTTTTTGTCAAAAATTGCATTTTTTGGCAATTTTTTACCATTTTTTAGGACAAACTACAAAAATAAGTTGCAAATTAACTTTGGTAAGCATCTATAAGTTGATCTATCTGTAAGTATAGGACATTTAGAGTAATCCTAGAAAAATGTACAGTGTAATATTGTGGCATGATTTTTTTATGAGCTCTCAAAGGTTCATGATTAGACAGAAATTGGGTGAAATTTAGAACTTTTTGAATCCATTTTTAGGCCATTTTATCACTTCTATCAATTCTAAACTACTTCTTTGTGTTTTTAATGTGAAGAGGTCAACAAGAGCTATAATTTGATACATCTATACATGGTTTTTGATAAAAATTAGAATTTTTTGGAGCAAAAACACTGCTCTTTTGAGCAAAATTTAGTTACGTGACAAGAAAATAAGGTAATTTTAGCCCCAAATTGCTGATATTTTCTGAAAAAAAAAAGCCTTTGAATTACTTAAATAAGTGTTCCCAGACCTAACAATGACTATAAAACACTTTAAAATCAATTTTGATGTCCTAATCCATATAAAAATCATTATTTTTGCGATTTAAGGTCTAAAAGTGGCACATTTTGCCCTGGCGGAACCCTAATTTCGATAAAATTACCAACACTTTCAGGCAGTTGTTGAAAATAGGTCCCTGGAATTGCCCTGGAAGTATTGAAAGTACAATATATTTCACAACAAAGCTTTTAAACCACTTGTTTTATTAATTTTCCGCTGTGTGAATTACACTACCAAGCTGTGAATTACGCTACCTGTGAATTAAACTACCCCTACTTTTTGCACTTCCAGTGTGACAAAACGAATGAAATTTTCTGACCTTTATAGATGACTAAAGTTGCCTTTAGAGAGAGAGTTTCGAATCAAACAGACTTATAGTGTAGCCACAGTAAAACATTTTGCACTATTTGGTAGCGTAATTCACACGCGAAGAGGAAAAATTTGATCATAAGACACTCAAAAAGTAAAGAAATTTGGCCCTCAAAATTTGGCTGGCTTTCTATCTGAAGCCCACTAGGTTGATAAACAGAATAAAATATTGAATTCTACGATTAATAAAGCTCCCAAAAATCTTTCGGAAAATAACTGGATATTCACATTAAAGATACACTAAATTTAAGCCAACTTTGACGCGCTACAGTTTTTAAACTAGGCTAGATATCAACAAACGGTTTTTTGCCCCTGAAAATATGGTCAAATATCTTAAAGATTTTCTATCTCTCCCAAACCACCTCCAAACTTTATTATTTTGTTACTGGTTACCGTTATCGTGGAATTGCCCATATATGTTTCTTTTGAAGTTTGTGATCATTGCTTCGTGATTTTGCTGGTTGTATTTGGGTTATGTGGATTTTATGTGATGAGTACGTGGTTGATTCGCGTTGTTTCTTGTTGATTGTATGGGTTTTACGATGTTACTTGTTGTTGTAATATTTCGTAGTATTGATAGATTATTTTAACATTGTAATTTTGCAGCTATGTAAGTTATTATTACGTCCTGTCTATGACAATAGCATGTTGCCGAAACGTCGACAAAAAATTTTTTTTTTCAACACTGAGTGAAGACGTTCACTTCGTCAACTGCATTTCGAAATATTTTTACTTAGTTGAGATACGATCGTGCCAATGTTAACA
The DNA here is from genome assembly GCF_026151205.1 of Bolinopsis microptera. NCBI lineage: Eukaryota > Metazoa > Ctenophora > Tentaculata > Lobata > Bolinopsidae > Bolinopsis > Bolinopsis microptera. The sequence goes on along the minus strand of NC_087072.1, from coordinate 13,878,717 downwards.
TGTTATGATTTTACAGGTTACTGACTTAGTATAATTCATGTGACCGGTGCGTGGTTACAATAGTGTTGATTGATCTATAGTACGTAATCAGTAATATGGAGAAATGGTAACGGAAACATGTTATTAAAAATCGGAAAGCAATCATCTGGAGGATATGATAATAATAATATTTGAATGAACAAACCAGAACTTCGGCAAGAGATTGCACGTCTCCACCTTCTCTATTTCTGATCATTATCTCGGAGCCAGGTTTATTAACCGGCACAACCATAGGGGGTCCATCATTGCTGTTTAATGTTCCTACTTCCGTGCCATCAATTAAGACAGAGGCACCATCAATTCGGTCCTCGCAACAATCTGTTCGTCCAAAGATTTGGATTTCCTTGATATACATTGAGCGAGGGTATGTCAGCGACCACCAGGCGTTACTACCCGATGCTAGAGTGTGGGTTAAAGAATTGCTGAAAATGATAAGTTCCAATTAACCAATATTTAAGTTTTCTACAAAGGAATAGAAACGTTTTTGCTGAAAAATTTTAGAATGTTATAAATTTTGTTTACTCCTTTCCTCTCAGAAACTAATGTATTCAAATTATTTTAAGTAAGTTTCTTACTCTGTCATGATGCCATTATTATCGCCATCAATAGCTAATTCAGCATTATAGTTATTCATGGTATCAGTCTGTTTTGCCATTCCTTTGCTTGCGATGTTCTCGACCTCTGTAGTTGAAAGTACTTAATGCTTTAATGGATGTGGAGAGGTGTACAAAAATTTTTATGTAAAATAAGATAGTTCTATTAATGATATTTTCGAAAAAATAAAGATTATGAACCCTGATTCACCCTGATTTTTTTGTGAAACTTGGTTTCGAGATAGCAGTTGACGAACAAACTAGGACCGGTGATCGAACTTTTGAGGGAGTCCTGGACCCCAACCGCCAAACGGTGCAGCCACGCCCATATTTGGTCCAAATTAGGCCAAATTTAGCCAAATACCCTGAACATGCCCAAAACCCAACTAGTAGGTGCCCTATTTGTAGAATGTTTAACCGACACACTAACACATGTATTTTTATAGGACTTATAATGTAAAAGAACTACGAAGATATTATCCAAATTGTGATGCTTTACTGCTTATCCAACGTATTACATTATTTATATATATAATAGGTTACTTAACGAACCTGGACAAGGACCCGCGGAGTTGCAATTTTGCGTTTCTGTCAAACTTCCCTCACAATCAGCACCACCATTAGCTGGGGCTGGGTTATTACAGATTCTTTCCCTGGTCTGCTGTCCTTCTCCACAATAAGTTGAGCACGCTGACCATTGTCCAAACGCACTCAATCCTCCATCAATTTCTAAGTTGAAAAACTGGTTATATTTATATAGCAAAAATAACGGATTTTATTTTGCGCTAATACTCTTTAAACTTTGGGAAAGGTCAATTTAATTTGTAGTGGTTATGTTTTTTCTTCATACTGAAGTAATTTTTGAGGGAGTCCCGGACCTCAACCGCCAAACAGTGCAGCCACGCCCATATTTGGTCCAAATTAGGCCCAATTTAGGCCCAATTTAGCCAAATACCCTGAACATGCCCAAAACCCAACTTTTAGGTGCTCTTATACTTGTAAAGTGAGGATAAATCAGTTTTGTAGCTGTGAGCATGATCCAAAGTTGCACAGAAGTTGTTTTACATTTTCCTAATTCAGTAATCGGTACTGGTATTCTGTTTCAGGTTTCAAAGGAAATGGGCACCCGGCACGAACCTATAAAACAATCCATGTTGCCTGCTTTTAGACCGATGAAAGATGTTGCTCCGTTACCATATTTCTGACTCTTCAACCAGCAATAGTTTACTGGTTGGTGCGAAATATGAGTGTTGTCATAGACCATCATAAAAGCTTGGCAACCAGCCTGATCTTTGCACTTCTTGTAACAATCGTATATTCCAGTAGAGGGTCCGCTTGATAAGTCTTGTCCGGGGTAGTCTGTATCGTTTTCCATGCACTGCAGCCAATCTGAAATATTTTAAATAATATTAACTTAAGTTTTCTTAGATTTAAGGGTTCAAGAACGTTAAAAAAAGACGAACAAATTTCGTATTTTAAATTTATTTTTGATTGCCTTCTAACCCCCCACCCCCACCCCCCTCTCCCCCCCCCCCACCTCCCTTTTGACTTTTACCCCCTGCGTTTATTGCATTTGGTATTATGAAATGGTGGGAGCAATATCGGACTATTATAAATATAATAGCTGTAATTGATGTTATTTGGTCTTCCAATGGTTGTGTGAAGGTTAGGTGGCCCAAAGTGTCACTGCTCACTGCTGGATAGAAACCCTGTGCCGCCGTGAGGTTGTCAGAACTTTGAAAAGGGGTATCCCTGTGGTGCCCCCTTCAAGTTAATCATCAGTCAACATGATGATAGCCACTCCACATCAAGTCCTCCCCTGCTACCTCCACGTGGTGAAGACTGGAAACTGGGCTGTGTCCAGGCTAAATACAGGAAGGGCGACGGGAAACAATGAGTCCCGAGGAGCTCAATCACAAAACGTCATTGACTCCTAAACTCTTGGCTCACAAGGGGCTCGGCGACTCATAAATCTTTACTGTGGATTGCACAGTAGTTAAAGAGGTGTAGGCTGTTACCCTCCAAACCTATTCTACTACGACCCAGTCAGACTGGACCACGCTCTGTTAGATAGGATACAGCTCCCTGTGCCAGGGTAACCGGTAGTCAGAGGGAGAGTTAGCCCTCGTCAAAGCGGAAATTTCTGTTTCACGCTCTAACTCCCTTACGCTTTAGGTCATAAGCTTAAGTCCTGCATGGAGCAGGTGAAGATCGAGTAGAGTAAAGTTGAGTGCTAGTGATACAGCCTGATAAACGTTATGTTCATGTGGTTAACGTTTACAAGTTCGAGTTGGTAAAATGTTCCTGCGGTTTTCCCCAATGTTCCGGTGGCGTGGCATTGGGATTAGTGACCATTTGCCACAGTGAAGGGGACTTCACTGGGTCACTTAGCCTTTTGAAAAACAGATATGGTTACAACCAAAAGCACTAGGGTTCAAGCCCTACCAGGCCTATCGAGGATCAGTACAGTTATGACTCGGTTGTCCTAAACCCACATAGTGGACGGGCAGCTGATGATGTGTTTATGAATCCTAGAAAGCCAACAGAAAGCATCAAAAAACAAAAAAATAGTGGAGGAGTAGTTAGTTGTACAAAGAAGAGTATCATTGGGACTCTTAATGTCCGTACTGTGAGGGATTTTCTAAACGGCTTGAAATGGTTACTCTTTTCTTGCACAGTCAGATATCTGTCCTTGCAATACAAGAACACCGAGTTGTGCATGATGAAGAAGTCAAGATAGAGAGGCACAAGAAGGGAGTCCACCTAATAACAACTTCAGCATGGAGAAACAGATCACAAGCGTCTACAGGAGGAGTGGGATTCCTGCTGACTAAACAAGCCTTTAATGCAGTTAGTTTTATCAAGACCTATAGTAAGCGCTGCATGCTTGTGTCGTTGGACGGAAACCCAAGATTAACCATAATCTCTGTGTATAGTCCAACGGAATCCGCAACTGTCGAAGAAGCCGAAGAGTTTCACGACTGCTTGAGAGCAGCAGTAAGGGAGGTCCCCTCTCATCATCTACTACTTGTAATAGGAGATCTTAATGCTCACCTCAGCAAGTTGAATGGTGAAGATACGGGATGGTACTGGCATCAAGTGACCAATCGTAATGGTCATCTGCTCAGGGATACACTGCTGGAGGGAGAGTTAGAGGCGACGAATCATCGTTTTCAGAAGAGTCCTGGTATGCAGTGGACTCACCTCTCAGATGGAGTACTCACTAGGAGCCAGATTGACTATGTCCTGGTACGGAAGAAGTGGAGGAGCTCAATAAAGAACACCGAGCCATGCAACTCTTTCAATTCCCTGGGCTCTGACCATCGGGCAGTACTCTCAACTGTAAAGCTCAGTCTTCGAAAGAGCATAAGTCCACCACGGGTCACACGTTACGACTTCAGTCGTCTCAAAACTGATCAAGAGTTACAGATCAAGTATGGAGTTGAAGTTAGAAATAGGGATAGTGCACTCTTGAGTGAGGAGCAACTAGATCTAGGTCCTACTAATGACGTCACCACTAAGTATGGAAAGTTTATTGAAGCAGTGAAGTATGCAAATAGGAAGCATCTTCCGCATAAACCTAAAAAGCGGTATGACGATCCTGCCAACGACCCAAGAGTAGAGGAAGCCAGAAGCAAATTGTTTGCTGCCAAGGAGACCTACCATCTGGATCCATGTGAAGACAACAGACAGACAGTTGCCGAGGAGAAAGACACTCTCTCTGCATGCTACCGTACTGTGGAGGAAGAGCTGCTTAAACAGAAAATAAGTAAAGCTGAAAACGCAGCCGATAGATGCAAGAACAAAGAGAGCTGGAATCTTGTTAATGAGGTCAGTGGGAGAAAGAAGAAGCCATGTGGTCTTGTAGAAGGAGGTAGTAGAGAGGGTAGATTGAGAGCCTGGAAAGACCACTTTAACAAGCTACTTGGACAACCTCCAGTAGTTCCAAACGAAGAAGTGGACATACCAGTCGTACATCCACCACAAAACATCAGTGTGGATAAGTTCACCAAGACCGAACTGGAGGAGGCTACGAAATCGATCAAAGAAGGTAAGGCATTTGGAGAGGATGGAGTTGCCCCTGAAGTACTGAAGAGGGTAGATGTTGATGATTTGATCCTTGAATTCTGCAATAAAGCACTAGTTGATGGCGATGTTCCTGACCAATGGAAGCACCTAAACATTGTGCCTGTTCCAAAGAAAGGTAATTTGACCAAAGTAGATAACTATAGAGGTATTGCACTGACATCTATAGTGAGTAAGACTCTCAATAAGATGTTACTGAACAGGATAAAACCTGCCATGGAAGACATCTTAAGGATCAATCAGAACGGATTCAGAGAGAGTAGGTCAACAACTAGACATATTCTTGGCCTAAGAAGGGTATTTGAGGGAGCCCGGGATAAAGATCTGACCGCGTTAATGCTCTTCATTGATTTCAAGAAGGCTTTCGACAGCGTGCACCGTGGACTCCTCATGAAGATCCTCCTGGCATATGGAATTCCCAAGGAGATTGTAGGCTTGATACAAATAATGTATGCAGATACATTTGCTCGTGTGATTACCGAAGATGGTCTGAGTGAAGCATTCTTCATTCTAGCAGGAGTGATGCAGGGAGAAACTTTGGCGCCCTACCTATTCATAATCGTAATTGACTACATTATGAGGGTGTCCCTAGAGGGAAGGGACTTTGGGTTTACTCTACACCCTAGAAGAAGCCGTCGCTATCCGGCAGTCAAGGTCACTGATGCGGACTTTGCTGACGACCTTGCTCTTATAACGGATAGTGTTGCGGAGGCACAAGATTTCCTCAGGAGTCTAGAACTGGCGGCCAACTCAGTTGGACTCCACCTCAACGAGGGGAAAACTAAGTACATGGGAATCAACATAAGAGATGATGATAACCCGACTCTGGTTGCTGGGAGTGGGAAGAACATTGAGAAAGTCGATGACTTCGTATATTTGGGTAGTAGAATGAAGAGTTCGGAGAAGGACTTCGAAGTGAGGAAAGCTAAGGCATGGGGAGCGTGTCACCAGATGAAGCTTGTATGGAAGTCGGATATGCGTAGAGATCTCAAGATACGACTGTTCCTGGCTACAGTCGAGGCCATCCTTCTATATGGCTCTGAAACATGGACTGTCAGCCAGACCCTCGCAAAACGTATTGATGGATGTTATACGAGAATGCTGAGGATGGCACTGAACATTAACTGGAAAGAGCGGCAGACTAACGCCAAGGTGTATGGACACCTCATCAGAGCATCTGATAAGATAGCTGCACGGAGGATGAGACTCGCAGGTCATTTAGCCAGACATGAAGAGCTATTGAGTCATCAACTTCTCTTCTGGGAACCCCTTCAAGGGCATCGTCGAAGGGGAAGACCACATCTCACATACATTGACATCCTTCGGAAGGACACGGGGCTTGACGACAGCAAAGAGATTAACAAACTTATGCTGGATAGACAGATTTGGAAGAAGACTATTTCTGTTCGGACGCTGAAGCCGCCCTAAGTCGAGTAAGTCGATTGATGTTATTTCAGAATTTTACGTTTTAGGGTAAAGTTTATAAGTAAGTTTATCAATACTCAACCTGGGCAATTATTTTCATTTGAACCAACTGCACAATCTGCTGAACCATCACATATCTTAAGCGAGAAAGCTAAGATAACGACCAAACACGTCAAACTTTTCTTCATTTTAGAATTTCTCCATCCTAAAACGGTAAAAAAATTATGTCCTCTGTATCAATATTATGATATATATAGGGATCACCTCGTCGTGGTGGAAAATCGACTAAATATCTTTCATTATATTATTAAAAGTAAAAACCTCCCCATCTGAGTCTTTGGATCTTAGCAAACTGTTCCCCGCCCTTAGCCTTAGGCTTATCAAGGATAGTGGTGGTTTCCAAGGAAAATAAATCAGACGGAATAAACTCGGGAAAGGGAGGCACTAAGTGGGTCTGAATGTTGCAGGGGAAAGCGTCATTCGTCCCGAACGCCTGAACCTTCTGCGCTATAGATCTGGATAATGGTGTGGAGGTGCTTGAACCGAATTTGTTTTGACACGTGACAATTGTCCTCGGTTTTTATTGGTCAATGCTGGAAACCACGCAATGCTGTTAAATTCGCACTAAACGTATTATATTCGAATATATTATTATATTCACATATCCAACTAGATTATAGACTCGAGAATGCTGCGCGTTCCCACAGCCGCAATTTTCCGCGCATTTGGCGAATTTAACAGCCCTTAAAATTAAAAATTGAAGTTGTAAATTGGCGAATTATTCGCGTACTTTTTAAGAACGCTAAATACGCCGTACTTTTTGACGAAAATTTGGCGAATTTAACAGCCTGCTGGAAACTTGCTCTTACGTAAAGAAGACTGGTGATCCGTGAGACGGAACAAACTGCCTAACTTCCATCGCAAGTTAGAGCATTAGCTAGAAATAGTAGTAGATATATAATAAAAATTCTCGTCACTTAATTAAATAAGTAACGGGACCGTTACTATATATTTACTGCTAGAACCTAGCTCTGGTACTGATACTCCTAGAGAGAATATTGAACTTAGGTAATCGTTACACAAGTATATGAGAATGCAGTTATACTCTTCCCCAGCGTCTGGGGTCGTTAGTTTCACAAGGGAGATAAAGCAACTGAGCAACTACTTAACTGTCACGTGACTGTCACTGAGGTAACGCAGGTCACACTAACCAATAGTGTGACTTTATTTTGAATCAGTCATTTGTCATCTTTGAGGAAGAGGCCTACCTTGATAAACAAGGGATTCCAAAAGGTAACTGTATATCGAGACAGATTGCAGATATATCAATGCATTGGTTATTGTTCAAGAAGCTTCAGTTAATATATGGGGTCGGGGTCTGGTTAGATTATGGAAACGGTTTATTGATGATATTCTGGATAGATGGAGAGGTACAGAACGGCAGTTTAACAACTTCGTCAAGGAGCTGAACAGACTAGCTGACCTGGAGGGGGATATTTAAAACATATAAGTGATACGAAAGGATTTTATTAGCAGGAGCTTTCAAAATACTTGTGTAAATCGTCTTCAGCTGGGGATGATGTTGTGAAGGGTGATTATATATGATGTAGTGGTGTCAATGATGAGTGGTGTGTGACTCTTGGGTCACTTGAGGGGTCAATCTGCTTTTGTCGAGTCTTCTTTGGCAGAAGGCTCTTGTTTGCCGCCTCAATAGCAACCATAAGCTTCCCGTAGCTTTCAGTGGCCCCATCATCCTCCTCTACCAGGCCAGAGAATCTATTCCGAACTTCAATTGCATACTTTATTTGAAGCTCACCATCCGACTTCAGGGCACTATAATCATAGTTAACTTTTTTCGGAGGCCTGTGTCCTTAATTCCTGAAGCTAACTTTGATCTTACACACTACAATTCTGTGATCAGATCCCAACGACTGAAAAGTGTTGTAAACTTCCGTGTTCTTTAATGAGTTTTTCCACTTCCGCCGTATAAGAATATAGTCAATCTGACCTTTGTTAAGTGTCCCATCGGATAAGAAGTTCCACCTCTTGTTGACCTTCTTTCTGAAGCGGATATTGGTAATTTCCATATCGCACTCCAGGGCAGTGTCTCTCAGTAGCTCTCCATTCCGATTGGTACGAGTATGAAAGTACCAACGGGAATCTTCTTCACTCTCCTTTCAAAGCCGGGCGTTCATATCTCCCTCTGTGATCTGCAGCAGGTGGTGCGCTGGCACATCGTTCATAGCCTGTCTAAGGGTGTTATGGAAATCCTCCGCTTCTTCAACTAGTGCTGCCTCGGTAGGACTATAAGCAGTTATAGTTGTGAGTCTGGGATTTCCGTTGAAAGAGATAGTCAGCACCCTTGAGCCATAGGGTTTAATGAGGCTGATTGCGCTGTATGCTCTTCTAGTCAGCAGAAAGCCCACTCCACCAGTGGCTGCTCCTGCTCCATTCCTCCATGCTGAAACAGTTACCAAGCTAACCCCCTCCTTGAACTGTTCGATCTTGATCGGCTCCTGGTGGACAATCCTATGTTCTTGGATCCCGAGGATCTCCATGCCACTCTCCAGAAACTGAGTCACGAGTTCAAGGCGCTTGTAACCTTCTCTAGCAGTTCGGACATTGAATGTCCCTACTAGAGCTACCTCACAACAAGAAACCAATGCATCCCCATCCTTTTTTTGGTGTTTTATGTTATTTTTTGTGCCGGGTGAAGGAGCCGGCATAATATCATCTGTCAACCCTCTCCTAGGGAGTTTTAGGGTGAGAGAGTCATCAATCCGGTCCCCTCCGACATCTAAATCAGTGGTAGGGACTTTAACCCTAGTGCATAGTGTTATTATAAGACATCATCATACTTTTCAATGGCTGGTGTCTCATGCGCAGTCCCCTGCACATCAGGCAAAGTGAGACACCTACTTAACGCCGGGCACCACTTGAGCGTTAAATGACTTATCCATCTTGGCAACGTGAGTAACAACTTCCGCTAGAACACTTGTTGCTACTAATCAGTAAAAGTGGGTGAAAAAGGTTTTGGTCAATTTGACAATTTACCACCATAATAACACAAATAACTTGAAAAGTATTATAAGCAGGCAAAGGTTATTGACAAAATGAAATCAGAACATTAACTTTGTGAATTTTGGAGCAGGTATGAGGTAGTAATACAATTACACCTATAATTAAAGGCAAGAATAAAAATCCTAACTTTGTATGAGATCTTATAACTCTCACAGCATCATGATCTACGCTTCAGCTTAACTAATATAATAATCAAAATTGCGGATAATGATGGAATGTCCGTTAGTAATAGTATTACGCTGCTCGTTTAGAAACCTAACAGATCTTAGTCATAATTATGATTAATTAGCGTCTAGAAACATCACTGAAATCTTATTACCTATACCTTCAGCCCTTTAGAAAGAGAAGAATTTAGACCTGATGGCGATTTTTTCTCACCAAGTTAACAGAGCCTGTCACCCCCATTTTATTCTCATTATATAATATTAGACGAGACTATAAAGAGTTTCTCCAATATAAAATTGATTTATAGATTGCAACGGCCCTTAAGCGCTTAGTACATCAACTTTAATTCTATTTTAAGTCTATATAATCATCTGCACCCGGGAATTAAAAATTGCAAAATCTTGCAGCTTCGGGAAATTAAATTACCACAATAATATCAGAGTTCAGACTACGCAATATGTAAGTCAACGAAAATAAATCCCATGGAAAAATCGCTCTTGATGAATCGCTAATGAGAGCGGGAACTGGAAAAAGGACAGTCAAGCAAAACCCTTGCAAATCTGATCGAAGATATTCCCTCTAAGAGTTATTCCCAAACTCCCACACTGTAAAACACTAAATCATGTTGAGTCCTAAATAATGGTGATCAGTGCAGACCAAACAGCAAAGCCACAAAAAAAAAGGGGGTTCCCCGTACCCCAACCCATGTAGGTGTAGCTCATAGCTGAGACACCTCACAGCAAGTAGACCAAAGTGGCTCTTGCTTGTGAAAGGTGTATCAACTCCCCGCTTGGTTCAGCTAGGCCTGATGGAGTTCTCTTCCAATTATTCAATTAGACAGTTATATATAGTATAGCCTTCTGAATCAGCCCACAAGTGAGTCTGAAAGGAGGTTAACTTATTTTATTCCAGCTGTTGTGAGCCTAATGGTCATTATGAAAGTCTGGAAATAGAGATCAAGTTTCTAGCTGACTCGTTAAAACTGAAAAGACGTTGAAACTGGGATGAAAAACATTACACGAACACCCAAAAAGATGAACCAATTGATATGAGCAACATTTAAAATTGAACAGCGTTTTAACGTTGTATTTAATTTTAGATTGTGAATGAAAAGTTCTTAAACATTTTATAGGCCAACGTTGGTTAATTTTAAAGGTTAA